>NC_140703.1:57815000-58535833 GCF_050655825.1 Lonchura striata | reverse complement strand
GTTCAAAGGTCCATCCAGGCTTGTCTTCATAAGGTGTTTTCCCTTAGATAAAGTCTTCAACTTAACCCAGGTGATTTGAAGAGTTACAATATCTGGAGTTTAGTAAGTGAAAGAGGTTAATTATATTCTACTGTAAATAATTAATATGTAACTTCTCTTACAAGGTCCAGAGAAACTGTCCTAATCCTTACTCCTCTGGTCTTGTGATTGCATTGAAATAACAGTGCCAATTGAAATCAGAAAGCCAAATTTACTTGCAAAAGCCAAATTTACTATTCTTTTTGATGAGTTGCTGATGACTGTTAGAGCACAGACCGCGCAGTGGCTCTCTGGGACCCATACCCACCAGCTAACACAAGCCAGAATTACATAGGACAGGAAGAACAATTCTGCCTAAAACCCATTAAAGCTTGTAATAAGGAGAGGGATCCTTTCTAAGAGGAATCAGTGGTGTATTAACACTGCACAGAGGACAGAAGAAATGGCACTACCAACAAGATGAAATGAAAAAATACATGAAATAACTCTAAACTTCTGGACCTATCAAATCTTTACACTCAATTCACCATTTTAACTATTTTTGACAATATAGTGCTCAGCATCAATTTGCAACAACAAAGAAAATCCCCCCCCCAACTAATTTTCAATATATTTGTATTTTCTTTTATTGCTTTTTATTTGTGGGTTTTTTTTTCTCCTACTAACTTGTGGGTAACTGTATTATCTGTAGGTGACAAAATTTTGGCAGCAAAGGCTGAAGGAATGGCCTCTGTGAAGACAGGCTGAGGCTCTCTGCTGCCAGACACACGCAAGTCCAGCCAAGACCAGCAGAGCTATCACAGGGCATGGCCAAGCCCTTCAGCCAAGAAGGTGCCACCTTGGGGAAAGCACACTGAAGAAAGGGCAGCCCATGCCAACTCACCACAACAGGACAACAAACAACCTGCAATAAAGTACTTTTATTTCTTTCTGCATCTTCAGCACTAACTATATATCACCAGAAAATTTGAAGAGTTGAGCTGACAATGTGATCCTGGAATCTTCAGTGCTGCTGGAACATGAATATACATCTTAGGTTGTGACCAAATATAATACTGGTTTTGGAATTTTACTTAGTTCATGAGATTTAAGCCAGTTCTCAAGTACTCATTTTATAGTTGTGATAATATCTGTGTTTTTGTATGTTTGGTTTTCTTGGTTTTGGTTTTCTTGTTTTTTAACAAAAGGTACTAAAATGATTCTGATTATATTTCATTACCATAAAAAGCAGTACTGATATTACTGAAAGAATGGCAAATAGCAGTGAGAAAACAGGAAGAAGCTGCTGGAAATGGGGTAATCTCAAGTCCACTTTTATGACAACAGCAAATTAATATGCAGCAGGAAAGAGATCTGTGTGGCAACCTCAAGCTCTCTCATCTAATTATTGCAGATCGATTCTGCAACTTATTTCTGCATTGTTTAAGTTTAAAATGAGCATAAAGTCTCTCCTCAGCCTGCCAACCTGGAAGTTAAACTTGTATGTGAAATAGATGTATTCCTGCTTAAAATCAGTGGCATCCTTCTTTATAAATTCTTACACAAATAGACAACATGAAATGTCAAGGGGTTCTTTAGACTAGAAGAGAAATTCTTAACCAGATACAAAGCCTGAAGGTAATGCTACACAAAATAATGGAAAAAATTTAAAATCTAATCTTTTTGACAATTCCAACAGAGGTTTTTGAATTCTAAAATGCCTCTTTCAGGGAGTCTATAATAGAAAAACTTCAGGAATAGAAGCCTCTGTTCTCACCAAGAGAAGTAAGAAGATAGAGTAGCCTTTGGTTTTTTTTGTCGGAGCTTGTGGCTATTTGTTTGGTTTTGTTTGGGTTTTGGGGTATTTTGGTGTTCTTTTTTTCAGTTTTGTTTTGTTTTGTTTTTTTGTTGCTTTTTGTTGTTGCTTTTTTAGAGGTTTTGGTTGGTTGGTTTTTGTATTGTTTTGTTTTGTTTGCTTTTCCAAGAAGGAAAATATTTCTTTACCCATTCAAAAAACTCCAACCTTTTATAGGAAGAAAGGGTCATATAGAAAAGCAAAAACAAATTTATAAAATATTAACATAAATTAATAGCAGTAAAGGGTATCACCTGTGATCTATCTTGCCAATTAAATGCTGTGAAGAAGGTACTCCATTGCTGATCTTTCTTGCTGGTGAGATCCTTCTCTCTTGAGTATCCACATCATGAGGATATTGTTCAACTATTGTGTGTGCTCATCTATTCTCTCTATGAGAGCACCACCCAGAGGCTTGGCTCCCTCTCCTAGGAAAGGAAGCATCTATGGGCTTATGAAGAGATCTGATATTTTATGTAGATGCTGTTAATGTAGAGCCTGGTCTAGACTCCTGTTTTTTGTTGTTTTCTCTCAAGTATTCATTGTCATAATTGCCTTCATGCTGCATTCATTTTTTATCAGATAATAATGATATTTTTCAACACTATTTCTCATCACTACTGCACTGCAAGACACAGTGCTTTAATTCCTGTGTATATCTGAAAGAAGTTTCCAAAGTACATCTGAGAGAGGAGCCATATATATGGGGCCAGAACTGAGCTCACATCACTAAAGCTTTATGCCTTTATTCCTGAATGGAGATATACCTTATCTTTGCTTTTCCTCATCTACGGATGCTGTAATGACATGGGTCACCATATTCTGAGAAAGAACACCACTCCAATATTTCAGAATGAACGTTTCAACCAAAATGTCCCTGACTAGAAAGCATTGTACAGCATTTAGGTAGATATGGCCTAGGACAGCTTAATTTCCCTCACTTATCAAAAGATGCTAATAGACTTTCCTTAGGAATACCTCTGTCATCCTGGAGTTCTCAGAGAGTTTTGAACTGCTTTTATCCCTGTAGAGAATTCTCCCAAGGCCTGTTAAGTGACTGCTTTTGAAGAGGCTCGCACAGAATGAACTCAAAAGGGAGTTCTCCTACTCCTTTAGTTCTGGATGAAAAAACCCAGTTCCTTTCTGAAAAAGAGTAGACAAATGTAATTTTTGTTATGTGTGCAATAATAAATATATTAAATTCTCTGTATTGCATAAGAATGAGAAGCTAAATATTCTGGACAAAAATCTCTTAATTTATGACAGTCTGTAAATTAGTCTAGAGAAAAGGAGGCTGACACATGACCTTATCTCTCTCTACAGCTACCTGAAAGGATGTTGAAGTGAGGTGAGTGTCTCTGATTCTCACAAGTAAGAAGAGATGGGACAAGAAAAAACATACTCAACTTGTGCCAGGAGTGTTTTAGATTCAATACTAGGAAAAATTTCTTCACTGAAAGGGTTGTCAAGCATCAGAACAGGCTTCCCAGGGAAGTGGTTGAATCACCAACACTGCAAGTGTTAAAAAGATGTGTAGACAAGGTGCTTAGGCCTTGTTGTTAGAAGCTGGACTTGAAGACCTTAAGGGTCTTTTTCAACCAAAGTGTTTCTGAGATTATCTAGTTCTAAATCACACTTTCTACATATTCTCTCCACTTTATATATATATATATATATATATATATATATATATATATATATATATATATATATTTGTTGCCAGTATTATATAAAGTATTGTTTCAGTGGGAAATTACAGATGTGAATTTTCTTGTTTTGCACACTTGTACATCAAGGGGTGTACCTATAGTGGCTTTTCAATTAGCATCCCTTTCTAGATACTGCAGCCTGTGCTTGGTGGGCAAGTCTGTGGAGTCACAGCTCTGGTGGATGCAATCACAATGCATATGAGAGATTTCAGACCCACCTCAGAGCCTTTGCTTCCACACAAAGCAAAGACAGCAAGAAGTAGGAATACTTTGTGACCAGCAGCCACCCAACTAACAAAAGGAAAAGGGAAAGGTAAGCCCATTAGGGTATAAGCCAAATTAAATGTAAGGCTGTAGATGTGATTAATAATGGCATTGATCACAATGACATTGATCACAATGAGAAATACACCAGATGAAATTATTCTCTTATTTTCCCATTACTAAAGTGGTGAGCACAAAATTTTGTTCAATACTGTTATTGAATATATTCTGCAGTATCATATTGTGTATAACTAATTCCCAGAACATGGTATCATACTGTCTTATGAATGAGTGGGAAGGGTTACAAATTAGCTGGAATGCAGTGGCTATGGAAAAGTACTTTTGTTTGAATCAAAATTGCCAATAATTTATTGTTCCTTATTTACTCACATAAAATTAAATTAGATAAAAAAGCATGATTTTATAGAAAAATATAATAATTTAATAGAGGTTTTAATAGTCACAAATGCAGCCTAATTATTCAATAAAAGGATTCTGTAAATATCAATCTATATATAGTAACTGTTTTAACATACTTTAATTTTTGAACTCTTATTGCCCATGAGATATACTTGATATATCCTTTACAGTTTTTTAAGTCTTTTTGTTCACAGAAAGGATGCAGCTCAGGGGCAGAGCCAGTGTGAAGAGGGTGCAGTGATGAAAACACATCAGGCCCTCTCTACAGGTATCACACAGCTGGATTGGGTGTGCATCAAGAAATTCTACATCATTCTCACTGCAATTATTTCAGTATTTCGCCTGTTGCTTAGTATTCCTCTGCCATGGGTTTGCCAGATACATTTTCTGCTTGGTTTAGGTCTTTTTTAGCCATGATCACCCTCTGATAAATCCATAGCAAAACCACTGGGGATTTCTTCTGAAGCAGAGCTCTGTACTGTGTTATGAAATCCTTTGTGCTCACCTCATTTTAATAGTCTGTGATAAGTATGATAATCCTTTCCTTAGGAAAGAAGAACTAACATGTGGCACATCCCTCTTTCATACTTTTGCCTTCCTACTGTGCACAACCTATAGCTCCAGGGCCTGACCCATGAGCTTGTTCATGCCTTGGGCAGAACCTGTTCTGTGAACCTAGTGACTAGCTTAGAGAGCTACTCTGATGTGACTCCCCAGGGTACCAGTGAGGAGAGATAATTTCCTCCAAAGCAGCTGAGATAGACTCCTGCTCTGATTTGAACTCAGAAGAATCTTGTCCTAAACTGTGAGAGAATCATTACTTTATTCATCTTGAATTACCATACTACTTACCTATCGTCTGCAGACTCAGATAAAATCACTGAGAGTAATGAAAATGCAGGTTTGATGGCTTTGTTTCCTTAATAACATAATAAATTATCTTTGAATAAACACTCAGAGAAAAAGCTTTCTAAAGCATATTTATCCAGAGAACTGCACAGTGAGAAAGCCTCCTTTAAGCCTTTTTTCCTCCGTGTATTCAGGTATTTTATTTATAAGGAGCTTTGGCATAACACAGATGAAATAATACAAGGGAGGAAAAAAAGGTATTTTTAGCCCATTTCTGCAACTGAAGAGAAAAAACAAAAAGACACTAAGAATGAAAAGGAGACAGATATTAGATGGTACAGATTCAGGATATAGGGAGCAAGGAAAGAGAAGGAAGTAAAGCAGACAGGAGTGAGAGATTAAATAATGAACAGAATCAAACAGTTTAGCCAACTGGTTCTATAAGGATAAAACATGTATACCTCAATTATATATGAGCTTGGTTAACCTTTTTATCCCTGTAAAAACTTGTTGTCCTAAGGCTGTAATTGATCATAGACAAGGAAAGTATCCATTAGAAAGCCACTTTCTGAAAATATGGTCCACATGTCGGAAAAAGTTGAAGACCTTTGCTGGTGATAAAATAATGCACTTGCAAACTATACTACAGTGACCAAAAAGGAAATACCTTAACTCAAAAGCACAGATGGCTGTGCTGGAGATGGGGATGCCCACAAGATGAGTCTGTCACAAAGATGGGCAAGTTGCATTTTTTCTCTATCAGAGTTTTTTCCACACCTCCATCCTTTCCCAATCAATAGATCTGCAGGCTTTGTGTCAGAAGTCATAACGTATTTGTATTTAGCTGGTTCATTGTGAATACCCATATTTCAATGGCAAATAATTTGTTGCAGTTATACAGTTAGGATGTGATTTTGCAAGGATCTTTCTTTGGAGAGATAAAAAGGAAGTATGTGTATATGCAAGATGTCTGCAAGGCTAAATTTAAGCCCAAATGCATTGACTAAAATATAAAAATTTTTCAAGTTGTTTAAAAAAACCAGATTAGATTAAAGAAAACAGTAGGGTTTACAATGCTTAAATTCTTACTAGAAATGCAGATTCTCTGTGACCTGCAGCTCTTATATGAAGGAGAAAAAAATTAGAATAGGATGGGGAAAATTGGTGAGTATTTCTTTGGGTAAGGGAACCATTTGACATCAGAAGTAGGCTCCTGGTAACCCTTTCTAATCCATAAAATTAAGGAGTTCATAGTGAGGCCATGGACTGCCAAGTCTACCATCAAAACCAAAGGTCTAACAACCCAACTGAATTTAACATCTCATTCCACATGATGATATTTTGGGGTTTTTTATTTTATTTTTATGAAGACCTATTATTTTTATCTTTGTCAGAATCATCCATTCTTTATTCTCAAAATGTTTACTGGTATGACTCAACAACTGATTTCCTTTTTTCACTAGTCAAATTACCAGTATGTAAGTGATGCTGATAGGATGAAATCTCTTCCCAGGAATTTTTAAATGTAGAATACAAATAAAACTAGGAAAAAGCAACTTTAAATGAGAAGAGGGGCTATGGGTTAAGAAAAGCATTTTCAGTTTTGTATCTCTGTAACTTTTTGGGAAGTGCTCATGATGATTTCCCTATTGAAACTAAGTATATACAAGAAATTTCCAACAGATTACATTCTTCTACTGTTATATTGTGAATTCCCATTTGTAAAATAAGTATTTGCAAGTCCTAGCAGTGATCCTCTACCTAAGCCATTGTGACTGTGAATATAATATTTACTAGGTTAGACTGTTTCTCAACCTACAAAAAGCTAAGATATTGAGAAAAATGATTGCAGAAGTTAGTGGTGATTATGACATCAATAAAGATAAGTGTACACCAAAATCCTCAAGATTGATTTCTAGCTGTCTAAGAGTTGTTAACCAGGTAAGTGAAAACCCAGTTAACAGGCATGAAGGGTCACTGTTAAGAGTTTCTGCAGAAACTTTTATTCTTGGTTTCCACTGTATTTAAGTTTAGGCCATCTGGTTGCAATGAGGCTGAAAAGAATAAAGACTAAAAAAAAGATTAGAAAATTAAGCTGGTTTTGTCCCTTTCAGTTTTCAGGGCACTGATGTGCAATATATGAAACAGAAAATTTGGGGCAATTTGAGGGGCAGAACTGAGAATAATGGCTTCAGACATTTCTAAAATCTAGAATGATTTGTTGTTGTGCAAATGCTTGAACATTTAACTAAAAAAATTTTTCAAGCCTCTCTGAACACAAAAAAGAATTGTCTCCTGCTCTGGTACATTTGACTCAACATGCATTCTCAATTTTGCTGCAGTTGTTATATAAACAGCTTCCATTTTGTTTTGATGTCTCTGTGGTTTTGCATAACACATTTATTTAGCTTGCGTTTTTATGGTAAGCTATTAAAAAATAAACTAACAAAGCATTACAATCAAATCTAAAGAAAACTTTGTTTCTGTCAGGGTGTAGGATTCACTTTTCTGACAAGCTACTACCAGTTGATATGCAGGGATCTCAACCCATCCTTTGCTCCTATTTTTATTGCATCTTCAGTTTAGCTTCATCTAGTCTTCAGCTTTTGCTACTGCATCTATATTTGATAAAGTGGTGATGGCAATACAATAGGACAGTATAGCCAAGACAAAATGGATTTATATCATTGATTCAAAACTCTGGTTCAGTTTAAAACATCTTCAAATGAAGTACTTAAATCTGCCAAACACTTTATTTTCTTTTCAAATAAAATATTTGTATTGTTTTATTATAAAAAGAAACATTTTCAACTCCATATTTAATTTAGCACATTTCTAGTGTTACATCTGAGTTATAAGAGGCCAGGCTGGTTGCTGCAGATACAGCATTTTTCTACTTTGGGGACCCAATTTGCATTACTGTCAGCTGCAACTTGGCACTCTGTGGACTATGGGACACTGAAAGGTGTTTAGGAATTATCTGCATTGCATTCAGTTGTGTATGCCAGATACTGATACAAAAGTAGTACAGTGGTACAAAGTTTTCCCTCTAATGCAGATGTGTGAATCCTACACAGAAATACACCATTTTCCCATTGCATTTCCCATCAACAGTTGGACAGTGTTGTCTGCTAAGCATTGAGGTAAAGTGTCTGAATTTTAGTCATTCAAATGCCTTTGGGAGATCCCTTTAGGCACTGCATGTGCATTATTTGATGCTTTTTGTTTCCTTTGGTTTTTTAGGTTTTCTGTGTCAAGGCACTAAAAAATTATCCTTTCCTTATCCCTCTCAATGCTCAGAAAACAGGACATCTCTCTGTAGGGCTCCCATATAAAGGTATAAGAACAGAAGGCAGAATCTTCACTATCACCCTTGCTATTTTTTAAAGTGGTAGTAGCAATGATCAGTTCAAGCATTAAGTTTTGTCTTGTTATTTCTGCTCAGTTTCCATTTAGTTTTTCTTTTAAAATATGATTTATACATGCATTTATTGGAAAATCAATAGTGGCTGAAACTGATTTCTAATATGGTTATCAGCACAAAAATGGATGAATTGTACAGTAGAATTGATCCCAGTAGTATCATGGTCCAATTTCAACTGTATATAGCCTGTACTTCTTCCTATGGTATCATGACTTCTTTGTATGTTCATTTCTTAGTGTGTATGGTAGCAGATATGCTCTTAGACTTCTGCATTATATTCAGAAATAGAAAAGAAAGAAAAAACAGCAAAGTTTTATTACAAAGACATATAAGTAGAAAAAAATAGCTATATAAGAAGTTAATCTGATTTCCAATAAAAAATTCCAAAAAACACTGTCGATGATTTTTCACACTTCTAATATAAGAACAACTTTAATGAAACAGAAGAAAACTATTTGTGAACAACAGTATAAGAACAGAAATGATAACTTATGTTTCTGAATTCTGGTTCTTTTTTTTACACCAGTGCAAATTCATTAATCCTGTACAATTATTCCTAGCTACTGAGCAGAAATTTAGAACTGTTATTTCATAACTATTTAAGTAAAAATACACACATACAGATTTTCTTAATTAAGAGTCGGAGCTTAGTTCATATGCTTACAATTAAGTTGAACTATGAAATTGTTAGGTATAAGTTAAAACCAGTTATCTATCTTCACAGTTAATGGAAGAGAGAGGTGCCTGTCTAATCTTAGATACCTGTCATAAAGGGAATTGTTCTCTGCAGATGCTGAGAGAAAACTGGTTATGCATGCACAGCTGTATAAATGTATATATACAGGTATAAATACATGTATGTATTTAGAAAAAGAGAGATTTTTTATAGACGTTCACATGAATTCATGATGTAGAGTATACAGTGACATATACATCCTAACATTTTTTCCAATATGACAGTACCATCTTAAAAGCCAAGAATACTGGGTGACTTGCTGCAGTAGGGTATAAAAGGAAGTCTACTTTGATATTTCTCATTGGTGTGATGCCTAGAATTGTGTGGACCAGACTCTCCCTCTGGGTGTCCTAGTTCTACTGATTCTTTCCCTGCAACTGTCTTTCCTCCTCTTGTACATCTACCTGTCCCTTTCCTCCAGGTGCCTTTCTCTTTTATTTTGAACATTCTAAAGCACAACAAGACAAAATGCATTGCATCTTGGCCGGATATTACTCACTGTATCATGCACTCCCTTCTGCTTTTGAATCATATGCTGATTTTGGCTGAGATAATTTTCTTCACAGTAGCCAGCACGGGACTATGTTTTGAGTTTGTGCTGGAAACAGTGTTGATAATAAAGGAATGATTTTATCATTGCTGTGGTTACACAGAGTCAAGGTCTTTTCTGCATTTTACCCCGCCTCAGCAAGTGAGTAGCTTGGGGGTATGCAAGAATTTGGAAGGGGACTTAGTTGGGGCAGCTGACCCCCACTGACAAAAGGGGGTCCTTTTATATTCCACATCATATGACACCATGCTCAGCATGTAAAGCTAGAGGAAGAAAGACAAGACCTTCCAAAGTGATGGCTTTTTTTTTCCAATTTGTTTTCCACCTTTACACATGATGAAGCCCTGCTTTCCTAGGGATGGATGAACACCTGCCTGCCCATAAGAAAACATCACGCTGAGAATATTTTTGATTCCTTGCAAGAGTATGAGGTTCAGAATTTTCTCTTTTTGTGGGGATTATGTTCATATATGCTTATTGAGATTACATTCAATTTGGTAGTAGAATTATATGATCTCATGTCCTCATTGCCCTCTGTAATTTGTCTGTTTTAATTACTATTTTTATCATCTTGTGATGTTTCATATTGTTACATTTTTATTTCATTTAGTGCATAAACCCTTGAGCACTTACTTTCTAAAACTAGAATGTTTATGTTTTCAGAGTAAAAAAGGAAATATTTTACTAGCTGTTGAAACACTGTTAGAACAGCTTTGCATGTATGCCTGCAAATATTTGTGTCTCTGACCAAAGCACTTGCTAGTATGTGAATAAAATTAGCTCAATGATTTCGCAAAATAAGATATCAGGAATTTATATAGTTTCAGTAAAACCACAGGTATCCTTTTATCTTGTTAAAAATAAAAAGACAGCTAGCTCATATAGAACTCAAAGCATCAAAGCAATGATGAAAATGCCCTTTGAATTTAGAATACAAACATTATCATTCAAAATACACTGAGACTAAAATTGTTAACCCCTGAGGGAAGTGGTTGAATGGATGAAGACTTGGCACAGCAATTGGATACATGAAGCATGAAAACATGACATGGTATTAATTAGAGGGACAACATCAACTAGTTCAAAGCAAAAATGGTGTTGAATTGCTGATTTGTTATCTTGTGTTTATTACTTTTAATTAGCATTTCATAATGTTCACAATTATGCTTTGTTTCTCTTAATTGTATAGAAATGGATGTGAGACATGCTTAAAAGCATTTGCTTTACAGAATAAAAGAACTGCCTGTGCTCTAGCTCTGACATTCATGCCCTAAGGAAGGCATTATTTGTTGACACGGATTGTAAACTACTATATTTTTGTTGCAGACTATTTGATGTGCAATGTATTTTTCTTGGAGGTGGTGAGCCAGATATCATGCAACATCCATATTTTCACATACAAGAAAAGTGTGCAAACTGGTTGAGAAATATCAAGCACAGATGCACATAAACTAGACTTCTTTTTCACATATTTTTATGTATATATATGATCTACCCCTATATGGCATAAAGTATCAGTGTCTTTTTAATAAACATCTGTAACAAGTTTTGTACATTATAGTGGGAATAACATAAACAGTCATTGGCAGTAGAAATAGTTTTCATAAAATGTGACCTTACCCCAGTACATCTACTTAAAGGAAATCCAATATACATATTAAAAAAATGTAATAATAATGAAAAAATATTGTAATTAATTATTAAAATTATTATAAAAATAATGTAATAAATTATAAAAAACTATTATAAAAGCGCCCTTATGCAGCACCATAAATGGATGTGGTGGGCACATTGATAAGAGAAATGGGGCAGAAAAAAGCCATAAGCATTTAGGTCAGCAGCAACTGTTCTAAAATAATTTATTAGGAAAAGAACAGAAAACACATGCTAAATAAATCTATAGGGTATGTCAATCACAAAAAGCATTGAATTGCTTCCTCAGCTGAAGTACACCAATGAAGTAATGAGAAACAATTAGTAAATGCACACAGATACCCATTTAGGTAATGATGAAAGTAGAAAACTGAGCAACTATGAGTCAGTGAAAAAAATGAGTAAGATGCATCTTTGTTTCATAAAAGCAGAATATATTCTGACTAATTCACAAGAAAATAAAAAAAATTACACTAACTTTGGTGTTGGAAGATTGAAATACCTAAATTCTATTAAAGTTTCCTTTCATATGAAAGCAGATAAACCCATTAAATTTATCTGCAATTTGTATAACAGGTCATTCTGGGAATGGCCAATAATCTCACCAGGTTTTTCACCAGAAAAAAAGAAAAAAGCCACAACATTATCTTCTTGTATTTTTAAAACTCTTGTTCAGGCACTTTAAATGGCTGGTATTCTCTTAGATGCATTAAATATTTAAATATTTATTTTATCAAGTGAATAACATCCTCTTTGCTATGCACTGCTGCATTCAGAGGCAACAGAAGGCCCTCAAAAGAAAAAAATTGTACCTTTATTTGTCTTTCAAATACAACCCAACTTAGAACATATTTGTTATATGTGATATCCATGTGATTACATGTGAGGATTTGTTCGATGTCAGTACTAAGACTTTGATGGAACTTCTGCAGATGACCAGAAAGAAAACAGACACAGAGATAATACATTAAATATTGCTTTTCTTTGGAGTAACAGAGGATATCTAGCAGTTTGCATCAATGAGAAGAGCTGAAATGCAAACATTTACTAACCAGGAATAAGTCACACTGACAAGCTTGCACTGGGAACTTGCACAGTGCTTACTCAGATTCTGTCTGTATTTAGCTTGTGATGGTCTTTCTAGAGAAAGCAAGCCTTCATCTAACATTTCAATGAAATGCCAGAGCCTGCTCTTGGAGGAGTGAGCTAAGATGCTAGAAAGCATACGTCTGCAAGGTTCTGATTCACAGTTGTTGATTTATAGGGTCAATTCCTAATTTTCCCCACTCACTGCAAACAAAGGGTGCACAAGAATATTGTATAGCAGACCACTTTTTATTTGAGCATTGCTTCTGGCCACTAGCATCCTTTCCTTAAGGTGAGAAATCAGTGATTACAAAAGTTTTACTTTTTTCTCTTCTGTCTTTTCCTCTCCTTGCTAAACTGTACTGACCTGCAGGAAATGTTAATTTAGCTTTCAGCCACTTGCTGAATGACCTGCAAGAATACTTGGAGAAATGGAAATTAAGTTATAAATTGTGGCTTTTATACCTGCATGCCATGCTCATATTTTATTACAGGATGGAACAAGTAGTATGCTAGAATTTCCTGAAGGTTTGGAAATAGCTTCAGCGGTTTCAGTCATGTGATGAGACTTCAATTTTATCATTGTTAATTCTCTGGATAATTTTTTATTTATAATTGAGAAAACCTTACTTTTCCACTAATAAACTTTACTTTCCTTCTAATAACAGCAATGACAACAATAACAACAATAAAAGGTGTAATTTAATGAAAATAAGCATGTGATATTTATTTCTCAGTGTGTTTAAATAAGATTCAAACTTATGAGTTCAAACTATAGGTCTGTATTGATTTGCTGAAATAATTAATATGTGTCATTCAGAAAATTAATTGTTCTTTTTGGGCCTTGGTTTCCTCATTTATAAAGTAGGAGTAATAAAACAATTTACTTCATCAAAACTTTATTTAAGGTTTAATGTAAATTTTAATGGCCCTTTGGTGCATAGGATGGTAGGTGCTATGTAATTCACAAAACACTGTTGTTCCCATTTGCTTTCTCTGTCATGGGAGTTCCTCTGCTTTCAAAATCTTACAAATATGAATTATCCTTAACAGTAGGATAGATACCAGGCCCTTACATTGAGTGCAGTCTGAGGAAATATTCTGCAACAGTTGTTTCCAAGTGCTATATATGTTGTCACTTAACAGATTTAGATCCAGAAATCTGAACTAAACCTAACTGTTCTCCTTATAACAGAATAAGAATAGTGAATACTCTATTTTATTTGTGCCGGTGTGAGAAACCGGACGAAAAAATTTAGCCTTCTGTGGCATACCCATATACTCATAAAAATAGAAAAAATTATGGTGTTCAGCTCAAGATAACGTATCAGCTAGAGATATGTCATTGAGGTAATTTTATCAAATGGTTTTATGTTAAATATTCTGAAGGCCAAAGCCATTAAATCTGCAATCTTTATTATCTTGTCCAGCACTGGTGTAGATCTCTTCTAAAATCATTAACCATGTTTACAATGCACTACTGAACATTTTCCCTCTTTTTTCATGAATGAATCACCTTGCAAATTCTATGTATTTGTTCATTGAAAGACATATTAGATGTGTATATGGGTGCAGTCAACTATCTGTAATATTAGAAAAATAAAGTAAACCAAACAAATCATTTTCATGTGTTGCAGGTGCTGCCTATTAGAAGAAAAGATGTGCTTTGAAGTTCCTTAATTAAAGATTAAATTTCTTTAGTTATTATTCTGAAAATAGCTGAATTATTAATTCTGCTATTGAGTGTGCTGTGAAGTCAGAATATATTGATGGCCACTAACTCAGTGGTAGCAATTTTTGCACATATGTACATATGTGATACATGAGTGCATTGTGTTGAGTTGTAAGTCAAACCTCACAGTTTACAAGGCTCAAAGCTTCCTTCTCACCACAGAACATCTTCTTTAAGTAATCCTTCTTTTCCTTTTTAATCTTCTTTCTTTCAGTTTTTAAGTCCATCTTGCTTTCTGCATTATGAGCTATTCAATAGACTGAAATGACCTCAGTGAGAATAAGCTTAAATTGGATAAACACTTCCACAGACATCAAAACACTCAATTTTTTGTCCATCTTCTGAAGAATTAAATTGGTATTATTACATCACCTTGTTCATGGATAACACAGGGACTTAAAATTTCAGTGCCAAATATAAGCAAGTGGAACACCTTCATAGCAAGTATGCAAATGTATTAGTATTCCAAAACAGTATTATATTGTTAGAAATTCATATTGGCAAAAGAAAATTAGGAGTAAATGGCTTATAATAATTCATGGTTATCATGAAACCCATTTTTACATTTCAAGCTTTTTAAAACCTAAATCTTGGAACATCAATATAGTTTCCATATTGTTTTCTAAGGAAGATAATCAGAACAACTCATACTGGAAGGGATCCAGAAGGAACAGTGATTTCAACTCCCTGCTCCTCACAGGACTAAAAACTAAATAATGTGAGTAAGAGCATCATCCAGGCACTCCATAAATTCTTCCAGGCTTGGGACCATGACCACTTCCCTGGGGACCCTGTTCCAACCACCCTTTCAGTGAAGAATGTTTTTCTAATGTCCAAGCTGAACTTCCACTGTTGCAGTTTCCTTCCATTTCCTCAAATCCCATTGTTGGTCACTAGAGACAAACAGATCAGCAGCTCTCCCTCTACAGCCCACCTTGAGGAAGTTTTTGACTGTGATGAGGTCACCCCTTCTCTTCTTTAAGCTGAATAGACCTCTTGTCCAGAAAAATTCTAATCGAGACAATAGCAAAAGCTTTGCTAAAATAAAACAACTCTTCAACTGGCTTCCCTTAATCACCTAGATGTGTCACCTTGCCACAAAAGGAAATTCGGTTTGTTAAGCAGAACTTTCTTCTTGTGAATCTTGTTATAACCCAAGATTGTGTTGTCTTTTAAGTGTTTCTCAGTAAATGCCAGTAACTGCATAATTTTACCACTGAAGGGATATTAACAGGCCTGTAATTGTCAGGGTCTTCCTTCTTACCCTTCTTGATGATTGTTACAACATTTGCCAACCTCCATTCCATGGGGAAATGCAGACTCTAAAGAACATTGAGAAATAACAGAGAGAGGTCCTGCAGAAGAATCACCAAGCTCTTTCAGTACCCTAGGACGACTCCCATGAGGCCCCATGTGCATCCAGGGGGAGCAGCTAGTCTAAAACAAGTTCAGATTCACCTGGGAGTTTATTGTCCCCCTTGCCATAGTCTTCCAAAACAGGGTTTCAGGTGTCTCAGTGTCCATCATCAATGTTAGAGACTTACTTGTGAGGCAACTGACCTCATCAAGTAACAGATTTATCTCTAAACCTCTTTGTACTTGTAATATATTTAAAATTTCTTGAAAGAATTACTGAAAGAAAATAATAAATAGGATTGCAGTCTATTGTTGCTCCACCAAATAGTAGCTGCAACTATGTATGTTAATTAGTCTGAATTCCATGTAGGGATTTATTCTCATGAGAGACTTTGGTGCAAAAAATATCTTTTCAGGCTGTTGCTCAGCAGCAGGTCTAGCAGCAACTGTAAAAAGCTCCTGCCAGCTCAAGTGGGGCTGAAACAGAAGTCATGGTCAGGGTAGGTGGAATCCCTAAGGGAGTCTGGGCATGGGGAATAAGACCTGCAAGTGACCCCAAGACCCTGGCTCTTTCTGTTACCAAATTCATGGAAACTCTCAGGAAGAATTTTGGCCACTTGACAGTATCCCCTTTTATTTCACCAGGCTGGAGAATTTGAACAAGCAAGGATAGCAGGTTGTTTGCATGTTTAAACAGTACTGTTGTATGCATAATAGCTCTCTCAAAAACTAGGGCTGTCCCACACCAGTCACCTCAGTGCAGGAAAACAGACACAGAGAATTTTAACTTATCCATATGGACAGAGCAGAGATGTGCTAGGACATGTGAAAAGGTGGTGGCTGTGCTCTGCACAGGCAACAGTGCTTGTTCATGTGTTGAAAGCACTTCAGTTGATATATGTGGAGCCAGCTAACACTGGACATGGATTTATCAGACCAAGGGTCTTTATCTCTCTCCTTCCCTTCCCTCTAAAACCATCCATTGTAGAGTAAATACTTGTGATTTTGTGGGATTTTAGCTGTTCCACAAAGTGCTCCTTTCTCCACAGCTGGACTGGATTGACCCTGCATTCAAGCCTACCATTAAGAAGTACTTCTAGGTTGACAGTGTGGAGGAGATCCATCTTACGAGTATGTTTGGATCCAGAGCAGGCACCTTCAACTCCACTTGTAATCACTAGAAGGAAATAGAAAGTCTTGGATGCAAATTCATCTCATAGTAAAGTAATTAGAAAAAATAAGTCAGGAGCACAGTGATCATCTTTTTTCCTCTTGATATATATAAAAGACCTAGATGTGGCTAGCTCAGTAGATAAACAATGCATCTATCTAAACATTGGTTTTCACAGTTTTGGGTTGGTTTTTTTTTGGTTTTTTTTTTGTTTTTTTTTGTTGGCTAATCCTAAATCTTTATTTTAAAAAAGTAATTCATATTACCTGATGAGTTCCAAGTGAGCTCTGCAGTGCTGTAATAAATATAATTATTATGATAATTATTTGTAATCTCCACTAAAGTTAAAATTCTGTAAGATAATGCAGAGAGAGAGGAGGTCACCAGATGTTTATGCTTCTGAAAACAGGAAGAATTCACTCACTTCCATGCAAAAGAATCTTCCAAAGTGTTATGAAAATGGAGCTGAAATATATTCTGGGTTGTTTCTCTGCACCAGGAGACCATTATCATGATAATTTAACACCTGTATCACTGATTTTTGGTAGTGTAACCTGTAATCATAGTCTGAAATGATCCCTGAAGCAGTTATAATTTAGATTGCAGTTTAAAATAAAACAGTGTTAGTCTGAGCTGTTGGATCACAGAATGTGGAACACCTCACCAAGATATGATTGCAATAAGCAGGATTTGCCACAAAGGAGGGCAATATTGTAATTCTACATTTTTGAAATGTAGTCAAACTTGACGAAGCTTGTTTCTTGAGTAGGATGGCCCATTTTTGGCAGGGTGTTACCATACAGAATGCTTTCATGAGACATCTTTCTGTTAGTTTTGTTTAAAATAGGCCCAGTAGACACTGCTGATTTACCTCCAGGCTGTGATTTTGAAGGGCAGTCAGTATAACTCAGGAAATGGAGGAGTGCCACGAAAAGAAAGTTATATCAATGCGACATTGCAGGTATTACACGTGGGGAAAAATAACTCAGCCAAGCAGAGCTGTCAACACTCTTCTGTGTACCTTCCACCTCTGCTGTCTCACCAACACTGACAAAGTCTGGGGGACAGTAGGAACAGCTTAGAAACCCATAAAGCTTTCTGTCGCAAGAGATAAAAAGGAAGAAGGTACCTAAGATAGTCTCCCTGCTTTTTCTTTTGGAGCTGTTTAGGGAAGGAAAATTAAATCACACCTCCCAAAATGATTATTTGTTTCTGTACTGGCAGTGTTATCAGCAATGTAGGTTTAGGTGCTGCTTAGACTGTGATCTGTGCTCCTATTTTAAAGAAAATGCTGTTTGCTTCCTGGGTTTTTCTTTTTCCTTTCCTTCTTATTGAAATTGCTGCCTAAGCAAAATTTTCAGGTCTGTAAAGCCCTGGGACTGGCTAGAGGGATTGGCATCTGAACTATGAGCAAGGCTTAGGTAAAAAAAGTCTTGACCATTGTACTTTTTCATTGTGATATGCTCCCGGCCAACCATCATGCAGCACCTCTACCTCAAGATGATACAAGAGAAAGAATAAACAGATTTTCTTATTTTTAGACAATAGCTGATAAGAAGTGCACAAATTACTAATAGTCTGAACTAAATCCCTGGAAGTCCTACAGTTTGTGGATCTGGCAGTTTATGTGTCAAACTTCCATAGATTATTATACTTAGCTGTTTTTGTGTGGTTTCAGAGGAGAACAAAGAAAAGTCAAAATGATTTCACAAAGATTTTGTTATTTGTACATGATAAGATATTAGTGTCTTGCCCAGTTATGGAAAGCTATCATTTTGTAAATTCTACTGGAAAGTAGCTCAAACCTATCTCTTCAGAATTCAGGAAAGAGCTGTTTTGTGTATCATATGATCAGCAAAGTAGTGGCAAGTAGCCCAATTTTATTGTATTTTTCACACTTTTTTCAAATCAATTTCAAAATAAATATTTTGAAGCTTGAAATTACTTCAGCTAAACTTGACACGGCAATAATAACTCACACGTGTGCTAGTTGTTCTCCAACCGGGCTCTAAGCCATATTATTTGCATTTTGTCTTTGCTCACAACTATCCTTCTCATGTTCTTGTCAAAGCTATTACACTTGCTGTTGCAAAGAACGGAGGCTATCTGTATTCCCAACATTCTGTGACTGAACAAAGGAGCAAACATTTCTGTACAAAGCTTCTTTGAGTTATTCAATTTATTTTCTAACAAAAGGAAAGATGACATTGAGCACTCAGCAAAGAGCAAAAATTATTTCTAAAAACTTGAAATACAAATGATAATTCAATCATTAGGAGAAATTTTAACACATTCAAGAAAATTTCATTATGCTTTCTTCACCACAGATTGTGAACTCATGACTGATATAGTGGGGTACAAGAGTTACATTTGATTTTGGTATCGGTTTTCAATTGCAGGCTGACAAAAAGTCTACTTAAAATGTAGATGGTAACCTTTCTTATTCCTCCCATTTTATTAATAATAATTAGTGAATTCCCTTGTCTCAGGAACAAATGGCAAGTTTTCAGTGGGAATAAAACAGAATAAAGGTGCTACTTCCTCTCTACCAAACACTCATACACTTCCTTTTTTATACGCATATTTTAATAATCCATAATTTCCTTTTAATAAAGATGATATCATGTTAAAAGAGAGCAAGTTAAAACCATGAGTGACAACTAACAAAAGGCATGAGGGTTTGGCTTTTGATATCCTTCAAATTTTTATAAGTGTATTCACACTTGGTGTCATTTAATGCAAAAAATAATGTAGCTGCAGCTTTTAGTTAGCTGGAAGTCTGAGGATGGGTAGTTTGTTTTTACAAGAGAAATAAGGGGAGCAAATATATCACATAATGGCATATTCCAATAGATAAGCTTGAATGTGGCCTCTACTTTTGTAGTTACATGCAAATGAATAATAGAATCATAAGGTAAAAAGTTGAAATATTCTACTAACATTTTTGTGTTGATCACATAAAGGTTCAAAGTAATCTTTGGAGAGCGTCTCTTACCACATCACTTAACAGAATTAATAGGAAGCAATATCAATGTCTGCATTAAAAAAATTACCTCTCAACATAATTTCAACTTCAGTGGTCAGAAATTACACAAATTACATTTCACGCACATAGACTGAATTATCTTAAAAAATTTCTCTCCTGACAGATACTACTACATGAAATAGGTGACTCATGACCTTCACTGATGTTAATTCAAGTCTGTCCTTTCACAGAAATATGAGGGAAGAAAATCTGGAGAGTGGGGAATTGTATTATGTTATATTTCAACATCTACAATCTAATTTGAGACACATGATATGGTTTCAAAACACTTTTATACACATAAATTGTTGTTTGGTGGAGAGAGTTTGTCAATAAAAATAAAACAGGTCCCACCTGTTGTGGAATGAATTAACAGAGGATTGCCCTTGCTGGCATTTCTTTTTTATTAAGTAGAATTAGAGACAGACTTCCTTGCAATAGACAATTCCCTGTAACATTTAGATGTACATTGATGTGTCCTTATATTGAATTGTAGGAAAGAAAACAAGTAGAAGTGATCAGTTCTCACTCATACAAAAGGTGTGTCTTCCATGTACTTCTGATTGTGGCACTAATGAACCACAACACACTTCTAGTGTAAATTTTCTAAGAACGCTTCTCATCTTTCTGTCCAAAATTATTCTGTCTCACATTTTTTGAGCTGTGACTACTACAGACCAGTAAAACCATTATTCTGAGAAGTGTTCCAAGCTTTGCAATAGTTGTGCAAACTGCTCACCTTGCATAGCATTTAATTAATGTATACTGGGAGTCAGCAGCAAACAGTTAATAGGTTTGCAGTGAGTGACCAGGCCATGAGAATTTTCTTTATCAGGAGGATTTAGAGGTTGAGATGCAGGTGAGGTGTAGCTGGCTGTGTGGGCCTAAAGCAAGGGAAGGCATCAGTTTGTGAATGTGGCTAGAAAAGTGGGTATCAAGGCAAATGAAATGCAGGAGGGGATGGCACTTGTAGGCTTTATCATTCTCTGTGTTTTGAGATTTCAGAGCCCCTATATCTTGAGAAATATGTCTCTCTTTCTGCTCTTCCATGCAAACTGATAACCAGGGTGGCTTTTGAATCCTCCTTGTCCCACCTAGAATGAATTATTGGCATTTCTGATGGTAATATGATTTTAATTTTTGCAGCTGTGACTCCCACAAGTGAAGCACCTAATGACCTGAAATACATACAGTAATTTTAAACTACACTATTGTAAAATGATATGTAGAGATCTTAAAAATATTTCAGTTGTTTTAAATATAATGACCAGGGCAGTGATATCAAATGTCAGTAGCACGTTACTATAAACTCAGCAGTTTCTCCAGTGACATAATAAGTTACACATTTTAAATAAGAGTGCTCTTCATGATTATGCTTAGTACTAATCCATAAAGCATAGAATAAGTATTTTAAATAATATCCCTACTGAAAATCAATAATTTGTTCAATTATTATGAGCACAGTATGTGACATAAAAATAGAATAACATTTGCATTAAATTTTCTACAAGGACTCTTTAGGGAGTCACAAACAGCACAGAACCGTTTTCTCCCCTACATCTTTGGTGAATAGCATGAAAGCTGTAAGTATTTCAAAACCAAGTCCATTTGCCAGTTGCATATATTTTATACTTATTTTTATTTTATGATGGTGTTGGAAACAGTGGTCTTCGGCAATAAGTGCAGGATGTGGAAAAAAGCAAGTAGAAACTCTGTAACAGGGATGATTAAACTGTAATTGCTACTTTCTTTTACAGTTTTTAAGATAATATTTTGATCCTATTTAGTGTTCTACAAAAGGTGCTACTTAGGATTATTGTAATTCTTTAAAAAGTCTTTTTAGGGCCTATATTTAAGAATATAGAGGAGATATCATCCCTGAATGAAAAAAATTGTTTTTATTTTAGATTTTGGATTGTATTTAACCCCTTCAACTGCTGGATGATATTTTGAATAAAATCATAAATTATACATAGCTTGATTTTTCTCAGAATGTTCTAATTTAAAAGATTGGATATATTTTGGTTTAGAATTTTTGTTATTAAAACACATTAATAGCACAACAAATTATTATTTCATCAAATTACAGAGGTAGCTTCAATTACTTTTGACAACTTCTGAAAAGCATGTGTTTTCAAATGACCATATTACCAAAAACACTTCTGTTCCTTTACTGCATCCTTTCTATAGTGTGCTGTTAAAAAGAGGCTGAACTTCTACAAGCCTGGCTATAGGGAGCTCTCAACATCTGATTGAGAAAGCATATCACTGTTTTCCCAAGGCACTGTCTTGGAGTTAACAAACAGAGGCTTTCAGCAGTGGTTTCCATACAGAAACCTTTTGCTATATATAAAAAAAACCCTGCTCCAATATGGGGAATACATTTATTCCCAGATTAACTTGAGCAACATGAATGCAGAAGTGAATATTGCAAAATATGTTGTACACACTTAGCTGCTTCATAGCCTTTTTCCTAATATCTAATGTATAATTAATAATTTTAAAAAGTTAGTGAATTTTTATTTTTTAAAATGTATTTTCACCTTGATTATCGGACTTTGTCTCAGACTTTGGCTAGTCATGCATAGACTGATCACAAATTTTAAGCAACCAAGCAATGAAATTATTTTTCACCCACTTTGCAGATATGTAAATTAATTTAGAGCAGAAAAAAAGCTAGATCTCATTGTGAAATATCCTTTCCATTGAAAAGGAAAAAAACCCAAAAAAATAGAGGCAAGCTGTCTATACAAATAAAACTCCAAACAGTACCACCCTGCACAAAAGAAAAACTATTTTAAAAAACAAAAGCAAAGAAAGGATGAAGAATAATTTTACTTCAGTATTTCGCATAAAGGATTATATGAGTAGAATAAAAATATCAATTAGTGTTTATTGTTTTGGGTTTTTTTTTTCCATTCTCTGAAAGGAAATCTTCACTTTGAAAAAATCATATGTGTTTCTTCCAATACAGTCAGAATTTTTTTTATGTGCTGTTTCTGTATACTCGAGGAACTTCATGTAATAGCCTGAGATTTCAATCTTGCTGCAGAATTTGTCCTTTACAGCAGTCTTCCCTAAGAGTTGTTATAAAGAATAACATCTCTAATGGCTCTTGCTCTGGCTGTGAGGAAAAACCATATAACCTTTTTATATTTGTTCACTTTTTCTTACAGCAGTACAGATTTCAGAAAGCTTCAGAAGTGACTAGTGATTTTGGAAACCTAATTTTTTTCAGGAACTCCATATAAGGCATTTGTGTGGACAAAGAACACTGACTCTTAAATCTTGTAAAAGCAGAAAGAGTTTAAAAGAGTTTTTATTGGACGGTTACGCTAAGTTTACACTTTTCTTATTAGCAACTCCTTCATGAAAAATGCGCAATCCTCCACCTCCTCATGAAGAGCATAAAAAGGAGAGGCTTAACAATGGCTTTGTCCAGAATCAGCTTGTTATTTTACCAGTCAGTCTGCCCAGAACTGCAGAAAATCAAATGCAAGCCCCAGAAATGTAGGATGTATTAGAGGTGGAATAAGAAACCATAGCTCTGTAGTTCCTGGCTTTTGTTGGATTATTTTTACACAGGTTTTCTATTATGGGAGGATTATGGCACACATGGTCAATGAGATCACACAGCCTTTTCAGACTTCTATAATACTTCAAGGTGCAGTGTAATTAGTTAAATATGGAGAAAAAAAAACAATTGGTCTTATAGTTTATTGAGTTTAAAACAAACCCTTTTTGCACATTTAAATTATTTTTTTAACATTTAATGAAAAAAATGTATAACAGAATACCTCATATTCAATGATCAGGTCTGACACAGTAACAATTATTGTCAATTTCCTCCATGGTGATCACAGGAGACACTTTAGAGCTATTATGATTTTGGTTGAAGTGCATGGGACAGTGCTATTTAATTTCCATGAGAACTTAATATAACTGTTATGATTCCTCCATCAAATGCATTATCGCACATTCTATGGTTGTCATGGTGTATTGCACCAATAAATACTACCAAGGAAGTTCTTCATGCACAGTTCATTGACATAATAGGCTATAATGGTTTTTTTTTTAGTGCTGCTATGGTCTACTGTATCAATGCCTGCTGAGGGAGACTTTAAAGCACTCATCCAAGCACACAGGGTAACTATACATAATAAAAATCTTTATGAAGTTTTTGGAAATAAGCAATTATTCTGCACTGCACTGTTCATTTTATTTATAAGTGTCAAAATCATTAGCATACACAAGGGACAGATGTGATATTCACATTTTCCCTTAAAGATTGAATTAACTTAGCTTTCACAGGCTTCAAGAACCTTCAAGAAAGTTGAGGGGTTTTATGTTGTCTTTCATTTTTTCTAATGTCAAAGTGCAAAAACACAAAGGAAAAACTTTACTGTCACTCAGTGATCTCATACTTCTTCATCTTGATCTCAATATCTTCCCTGTATTTTGTAAGAAAAGTTACCACTGACTTATCTTCCTATCTGAAAGCTATGCCTGTAATTTGAAACTCTTGTCTAAATAGTCTCTCTATTAAATGAATAGAGAGTAGTACCTCCAAAAAACAATCTGGAGGATCAACCATAAATCAGGAACATAAATGAGTGTGAGGAATGACTCACTGAAGAATTTAGCCTAGCTTCTTACCAAATGCCTGCCACAGAAACAATATTTCAGTCCTTATGGAGAAAATGCAAACACAGTATTTTCAGAATATCAGCTATCTAAATAAAAAAGGATTATATTAGGAAAACAGAAAGGATATTTTATATTAAATAGGATGTAGTACTGAGTAACTACCACTTTCTTACATGAGTACCAAGATACTCAACAGGAAGTTTAAGAAACCATGCAGCTATGATTAATATATTAACTTTTCTTGAGGTCTGTGAGGAAAGTTTAACTCTAGAGATGTACTATAGTACATTCTAGATAATCAGCAAACTCTTTTTTCACCTCTTTGGTTTTTTTTTTAATGTTGTGGTGGTTTGACCTTGGCAAGTATCCAGATCATTCTATCACTCCCCCTCCATCAACATGACAGAAGAAAATATGATGAAGAGCTCATCAGTTTAGATAAGAACACAAAGACCACTCAGTATTTACTGTCACAGCAAAAACAGGACCAACTCAGGGAAATGAATTTAATTTGCTTTCAATTAATAAAAGGTGGAAAATAAGAAACAATAACAAGTCTAAAAATTTTCCTCCCACATATTTCTTCTTTCCCAGGCTCATCTTCAATCATGACTCTTCTACCTTCTCACTCTGGACAATGCAGAATGGGGAATGGGGTTTGTGGTCAGTCCACATCTTTACTTTTGCTGCTTCTTCCTCCTCATGCTCCTCCCCTGATCCAGCTTGGGGTCCCTCCCACAGGATACAGTCTCCATTAACTTCTTTTCTTTCTGTGTTAAGGTCCCTGATCAAGTGGATGAAGGGAAGGCAGTGGATATAGTTTTACTGGATTTTAGTAAGGCTTTTAAAACTTTCCCTCACAGCATTCTTCCACATAAATTGTCCAGCTGTGGGATGAGAAGGTTCATGATGTGCTGGGTGAAGAACTTGCTGAAGGGCAGAGCTCAAAGGGTTGTGGAGACTGGGGCTACAACCGTCTGGAGACTGATCATCAGTGTTGTTCCTCAGGGCTGAATTCTAGGGCCTGTCCTGTTCTATATATTTACCAACAGCCTGGATGCAGAAGTTGAGTGCATCACTAGCAGGTTTTGCTGATGATACCAAATGGGAGCTGCTCTTGATCCTCCCAGAGAGCAACATCTTGCAGAAGGTTCTAGATAGATTGGAGCAGTGGCTAAAAATAATGGGATTAAATTCAACAAGATGAAGTGCCAGATTCTGCACTGAGGATGGAGTAATGCTAGGCACAAGTTCAAGGGAGAGGAGTGGCATGAAAGCAGCCTACAGAAAAGGGTCTGGAGGTGCTGGTCAGCAGTACAGTCCATATGAGTCAGTCCTGCCTGCTAAGAGGGAAAACCAGACATGCATCACCAGACTGTCAAAAGAGATGATTTTCTTGCTGCGCTCAGCATTGGTGCAGCCTTGGCATAAATACTGTGTGCAACTCTAGGGCACACAATTAAAAAAAAGATGTGAAAGTCTCTGAATAAAACTTCAGTCTCTTAGTGAAGTCTTCTTCTTTCTTCCATTCTTTAGGGATACTTGAATTTCTACGGTTTCAGTGATCAGTCCAGTAAGAAACAAAACCAAAGTATGGGTGTTTTAAAGCAAGTAAATATACCAAATGTTGGTGCAACAATACCCATAGGGAAAAAAAATAACATAGACAAGCCTTTTGACAATATTATTTTCTTAAATATTTGCCCATAATTACAGCATTCTAAACAAGACCTGTGGCTCAATAGCCAGCCCAGCAGGGAGTAGTGATAGCTGTGTACTTAAGTCAATATTCTAGCTTCTGTGCAAGATTATCTTCACACAAAATGACAATTATTATCTTAGATCCAGCAGTCAGCATATAAATGCACAGCAGACCCCAAATAATTCAGAATCTAAAGTAAAGTTTTAGAAAGTCAAACTAAATATTCTATTTCTAAGAGAAATATAATTTATGGGAGCAACTTTTACTGTCAAATGAATATAAATGGAAGTAACAATAATTTTTAAATATGCAATATAAAATAAATAAGATAGTTATATGCTGTAAAGCATGACTTGTAATTACAGCTTATCATAATATATTGCTTGCAATAATGTAATTATAACATTTAATAACACATTTTACTGTAAGTTATATATAAATCTCTGCATATGTAATATAAAATTTCATTGGAAATCTCAATTGATAGCATAAGCAGTATTTTTGTTAAAGAGGCATATAAAACATTAGTCACTGATGAAATTGCCATTCTGAATATCAATAATAACTACTAAGTGACACATTCCCTCAATTTATCCATAGTATCCATTTATCCCCCATAACAAAGAACTTGTCAGTAAATTCAACCAAAGAATCAAATAAGAAGACTGAGCAAAAGACTAACCACATAAATCCTGTATACAGCACACTGAGGTGAAACAGTGGTGGTTCAGAGTTTATCAGCCAAGCTCTGGAAAGTGAAATATAAAGGTATCACTGGGAAACTCCTATAACTGAGAAGTAGGATTCTTTTGCTAAGGGTGAGCTCTATGTTGATATGTTTACCTGCTACAGCTTCCAAATTAGTTAAAAGGTTTTTTGGATATATTGACAGATTAGAGTACAAACAGTAGCATAAATGATCCAGAGAACTTCCTACTTTTTATCTTGTTCTGCCTGAAAATTATTTCAGTCTCTTTTTATTCCTTCTGCATAGGCCTGTTATACTTCTAACTTGCTTGAGTCAGAAGTAAACTGATCTGCACCTAGTAGGTAACGTGGAGACAATGCAGTTTACCCATCACTATTTGCATGTGTTTATTCTTTGCGCTGAGGAAAAAGGCAGCTATTATTATTGAATTTTTCAGCCTCCTCCTGTAGGCTGAGGAGGAGCAGCTGCTGCATCTCAGATTCTTAAAAGGAGAACCATTATGAACTGTATCTCCTATCTGAAAATTCAAGTCTGTCAGGAGTAGCAGTAAGACCTCTGTACCAAATGATCTAAAGGTGAACACACACACTACTCAATGATACATGTTTGTCAAGACACCTTCAAACAGAGGTTTCTTGCCTCAGAAAGTGTTTTGTCAGTAAATCACATTTCGTTTGCTTTCACTCAGATCATGCTCTGATTCCTATATCTTCCAGCACTGAAGCTCTGGAGTCTAACTTGAATGAAAACCTAAACATAGATCCCGAAAAAGATCATGGCTGATAACATATGTAATCCCCAATCTTCCAAGATTTGCCTCCAAGTTGATCATTGGGAGAGACAGTTGTTGTTTGCTTGACAGCATTTTCTGTTCTTTTGCCCAACAATATTCATTAGTCTAATTAAGATTTCTTAAAGACAGCATTTCATGTGAAGAAAAAAAAAAGCTGAAACATGAGAAGTTGAGCCATTAGCAATCATTATTTAGAGTTGAAAATTATTTGGAGAGGTACTTTCTAGTCTTTCTTTAAAAATCAAGTAAAATATACTATTTTTATGAATCTATATTTTAGGTTCTGAACTAGGGCAGCATGACAGAAAGAATCTGGAAGAAATTAGTTTTATAACCCTCATCATTGGCTGTTTGAATGGACTGTGAAAGACACACAGAAGACACATATGCTTATCTGGTTTAACTTCTCTCCTCTGTTTCTCTCCCCAACATCTAACCACAGAGATGATAGCAAGTCTGTCTTGCATATATTGCTCTCTACCTCAGAAAACAGCTCCCTCTGGTAGACTGCTTAAGAAGTTTTAATTTTCTTTCAGCATGGAATTAAACTTCTACTTGGATAATTTAAATGTTTTTAAAAAATGATTTTGCTTTTAACATTTCTGTTCATGACTCTAAACATGAAAAATTAGTTTGAAATATCCTGTGCCATATGTGTAAGATGTATTAGCAGAATCATTAGTTAAGAAACAGAATTCTCTGAGATCCCTCTGGAGGTAAGTAATAGATATTTGGGAAACAAACACCTACTTCCCATTTCATTGTCAGGACTTATCACACAAGGAAATATGACATGAAGGAACAGAATCTCATCTGGTGTAAAGTTACATATTTTCTTATGCTTAAAGTGGACTCTGAAACAACAACTGACAGAGTTGAACCAGTTTGATCAGCTCATCAAGCTCTAAGGAAGAAATGTGTCAATGGGCTACAATATGTGCTCCTATTATTAACTTAGGAAACTAATTTTCATTTATTTTCCTGCTTACAGAGAAAGATGGATGACTAATATTCAGATAAAGTTCCTGTCATGTAATTTATTGTCTAAAATTATCTGAAAAAAATTATCTGAGAATCTGAGTTTCTGAGAAAGAACTGCCTGATAGTCCTGTTTGTTTATGTTTACATGAAGTTAGTCTCCTACACAAATCTAAATATCATTTTAGAACAATGGATTATAAAGAACTAAGTTCCTTTCAGTTACTTGCATGCTTGGACAAACATAAGTACCCTCATGCAGCAACACACTTTTTCTACTGCTTCCTTAGTGACAAGATTTTTTTTTACATGCTTAAAAATAAATTATGCAGTGATAGATACATTATAGTTCTAGCAAAATGAAGATGGCCCCTCTTTGTTTCCTCTGATTTGTACTTTTTTTTATGCATGACAGCACAACTGAACCCATTGGTGTTGGTATTTTTAATAACTATCTCTAAAAGCAAAGATGGGATTAATCTATGTGTGAACCTTTCAAATTCAAATTCTTAAAAGAGGCCACCAATAGTTAATACTATTAGATGTGGTAACACCAAATTCATGAAAGTTTATTTCTAAGAAATCATCAACAGAAACTGTAACGATAATATATTATTGATATAAGTGAAATCTATGGCATTTACATGTAACTAAGTCTGACTAAATTGATAAGACTTAAGATGCTCAGTTGTGCTAGAAGTATTGATTGATAACATTACAATTGTCTGTGGCTTTTGGGTCTAGCAAGGTAACAAGTTTAAAATATTATGATACAAAGATTTATATAGAAGTTTTTTAAGTAGTAAGAGGGTCAAAACCACAGGAACCATGTTTATTTGTACTAGAGACATATTACATAGCCCTTGATATTTCCTAAAAAAAATACACATAATGCTGGATCCAATTCTAGCCCAAATGCTTCATTTAGCATCTGCATATAGCTCTCATTTCCTCTAGTTTAAAAGATTTGTTATAATTATAAATTCTTAATTTTTTTCTTAATTTTTTTGCCTCTGTAAATATTTAGTCAATCAAATAAATAATACAGCAAGTGGTACCTATTTGCAGAGAACTTCTTCATGACAATGAAAACATTACTATTAAACCCATGGATAATTGAAAGAGTACAATGGCACTTTCAACAAAAGAGTGACTCAAGTATAAAACAATGTTTATTCAGTAACTTGAGAATAGAAGTAGAAATATCTGGATATTATAGATATTATTAAAACAAATAATTATTTAACTGCTGCAAAACCTCTTCAAAGGTGAAAAAATGCTTGTAGCCCATATTTAGAGATGGGGAAAATGTTGCACCGTAATTTTGCATCTCCATCTTCATGTACCAAAGCTGAAAAACTTGTGCTTTTATCTTGGAGTTGATGAGCTCCTACAGCTCCAATAATGAAACATAGATTACTATTTTTAACCACTAAGAACACACTTTTTCCCCAGTCTGGATTGAAAGAGTGATTCTTCATCCCTTTTTCCATTTTGAATATTAGATCTTTGCTTTTGTAGTGAAAGATGCTTTTTGTCATATTATGTTTGATAGGTTCCACTATACTGCATGGAAGGGACATTCAGCCTGAAATTCTTTATTTAGTCTTTTGGCAGTCTCTCAATAACAACCTGGATTTTATATCTTCCTTTCTATTGTGATTAATAGTTTACATTTTCATTTAGAATGCTTCAAGCTACATTCATTGTCATCACAATCTCTTTCAAAATTTCCTTCCATGTGTTCTGACATTGCACAAATATTTGTGTTTGATCATTATTTCTTATTCATATGCAGCGAAGATAGGTAGGTGCAGTTTCTCAGTATATTTTATAGTAGATATTTTGCTTCCTTTAGTGCCATGGAAGCATAGTACACTGTGCTGTACCCAATGATTGGAAATCACTAAAAAAAAAAAAAAAAGCGGGGGGATTCTTCTTTCCACAGGTGTCTTTTAGTAATAGATCTATCACAATAGATCTATCACATAGGTGCTATAACTGATCTAATCTAATTGGGACATCAATTGGACCAGTCCACCCTTTGACACCAAAACCAAATAAATCTTTTAGCAGTAGTTTCTTCATCAAAGCTAAGACTTACTGTAAAATAAGAGTTCTGAGGAATTGAGATACTTCATTGAAGATAAAATTGTCCTCTGTAATCATATGTTACATGAGCACAACCCACATGTGTCTCCTCTTTCACAGTTTTCTGGTGCAGCTTGCTGATACTGAAATATTAATGGTTAATACATGTCACTTTTTTCTTCTCTTAGTGAAGAAATTTTAAAATATAAGCAGAAGTTAAAAAATATTTGTAGAGCAAGCATAACTTTAGAAAAGGATTTACAGAGACTGTTAAAATTATAAAGGGTAACTTAGAGAAGTCAGTAGTTGTACTAAATAACAAACAGAACAGTATCAGTGGCTGTAGCTTTACAGTGCCTCTTAAAAGTAATGCGTTCTGAGAATATCGTTAATGGAACTTGTGATTCCCCTCTGGACTTCCATATAGAAGTCTCAGTATAGTACAAATTTCCTTTTATTCTGCATGCTGATAGCTCTATTTATAAGAATACACCTGTGACCAAGGTTTTTTTAAAGCATTCAGAGACTTAAACACCTTAAATACCTTTTCCTAGTCAAAAGAGAGAGAAAATTCCTTTGATGAGATTTCTGAAGAGCAGTAAAGACAGCCTTAGAAAGAGGCTGACTGAGGATTTACTGAGAAGCAGGAAATGGATTTGAGCTAGTACAATGCTTGGTGTTAGCTAAAGTGTCTAATATGGTCCTTTCCTAAAATTACTGAGGAACACATAGAGGACTTTTTCATACAAAATTACAGAATTTCTAATAGATAATGTGAAAAACAAATCTTGGTTCTCCTAGGATCAGGAACTATGGATGTTTATCACTACAAATGGAAAAAGTATTTGGATAAAGAAAGTAAATTCTATGCATAACTAAATTCTATGCAAAATAGCCTCTGAGAATTCTAATGTATCTCACCTAACCTATTTGCACCAGCTCTGTTTGTTACAGACAAGCTAGTGACAGACAGATGAATAATTCATTCAGTTATAATGGCAATTTATAAATTTCCTGTAGGGGTAATTTTGGTACAGACTATGTTCTAAACTCTCTTAGTGAGTCTTGTCTGTGGCTTCTCTGTAAGACTAGTAATATATGTCAGTATCTAGGAATTTGGGTGAAGATTTTTAAATGTTACCTTCATCTACTGTAAGTTATTGTGGTGAGCTATCTTTGGCCAGAAACACCACCCATCGGATCTCTTGTTCCCCTTCCTCACAGGACAGGGGGAGATAAAAGGAATGACAGAGCTTATGGGTCAAGACAGAAGAGGGAAATCATTCACTAATTACTGTCATGGGCAGAACAGACTCTGCTTGGGGAAAATTGATTTAATTCATTGCCAATTAAAAGTAGAGTCGTGTGGTGAGAAAACAAATGCAAACACTTAAACAATGTTTCATCCTCTCCTGTTTCAAAGCTGAACTTCACTCCTTCACTCCCAAGTTCTCTCTCTTCTAAATCTCCTCCACCTGAAGCTCCATGAACAGCACAGTGGGAAGGGGAATGGTGGTTGGAGTCAGCCTGTAAGAGTTCCTCTATGCTGCTCCTCCCTCCTCACACTTTTCCTCTGCTCCAGACTGGGCTTTCCATTTAGGTAGTGTCTAGCTGCTCTGGTGTAGGGTCCATCATGGGCTGCAGCTCCATGTCTGCTCCATCATGGTCCTCTATGATCCTTGACATGGGAAAACATCTGCTCCTGTGCCTGAAGCTCCTGCTTCCTCCTGCTCCTCCTTCTCTCACCTTGCTGTCTACAAGGATGTTTTCTGTCACTTCCTTCCTTCCTGATCACATTTCCAGTAGTGCAACAATTTTGACAGAGGGGCTCAGTTTTGTCTTGAAGGGGATCTGCTGGAACCAGCCCCTTCTCAAAAAAGACTCTCCCTGCCAAAGTGTTGTCATTTACTCCCAACAGTTATCCAGAGAAAATACTCAGATAATTAGCCAAGAGTAATAGAATGGTCTCAAAGGGTTTTTTGGGGGTTTTGTTGTTTTGGTTTAAGTTTGGTTTTTTTTTTTATTGTTTGTATGTTTGTAGGATTTGGTGTGGGGGGAGATTATTTCTTTCATGAATTAGCAATAAATAATAGGATGAGGTTTACACTCATCTATGTTTTGCCTGTTCCTGATGTATAGTTTGTTGGACATTAATGACACAACTTTCTTTCATTGAGCTAGGTCTGTGTTGTTATTTATAAAAGTTTTATGATTTTAAGTAATAAGATAATATTTGTTGTGAGTAATGGGAAGACTTGAGTTTTGGCAACACTATTATTTTCTTCCTCTGAAGGTATGTCAGCAAAGCTAACTATATTAAAACCTAACTATATGTTAGCAAAACTAATATAGTTCCAAATAATGGAACTATATTGCATACATATAAAAATTCCTATATTTGGAAAAATAGAGTACTGATGCAGAGTGCTAATATGCCCAAAAGCTTGCCATTTTTCTGCCACTTGGTCTAATAAAAATATTATCTCCTTGTTATAAATACATGTGGTTTCTGTTTTAGAACCTTGTGATGGTGTACATACTAATTCATTCTGTTTTATTTCTCTGCTCTATTTCTGTATAGACATGGCCATGATTGACATTGGCTGGATACCAGGTGCCTACCAAGCTTCTCTATCACTTGCCTCCTCAGCTGGACAGGGGAGAGAAAATAAGATGGAAAACAACATGTAGGTTGAGATAAGGGAGTTTACTAAAGCAAAAGTGGAAGTTTGTGTGTATGTATACAAGCAAAGAGAAAAAAAAAACATTTTTTTTCTCTACTTCCCATCAGCAAGCAATGCCTGCCCACTTCCAGAGAAGCTGGACTTCAACGCATGTCATAGTTGCTCCAGAAGCCAAACACTATAAATAAAGAATTCCACCCCTTCCTGTTAGATTTTATATCTGAGCAGACATCCTATGGTATGGGATATCCCTTTGATTAATACCAATCAGCTGTCCTAGATGTGTGCCATCCCAGGATCTTACCCACCTCCAGCCTAATGCTGAGGGAATGTTGATGAAACAGCACTGATGCTGTACCAGCACTGCTTAGCAGGACCCAAAATATTGGTGTGTTATCAACACCCTTCTGGCTCCCTATGCAGAGCACAGCACTGCGAGGGTCGCTGTGGGAAAAATGAACTCATTTCAGCCAGTCCCAATACAACAGGATATAGGTTACATGAAACCTCTTGCTGGACTCCCTTCTCAGCATAACCCTGAACCTAAGGATGGATTAACTGTGGCTACCCTGTGCTGCCCAATGCAAGCACAACTCACTGATGAGTATCCAGCTCTGGCACAGATCTGCTGTCAGAGCTTGTTAAAGCATTCTCACAATCTACTATATGGTAATTTTCACATAGCAATAGAAAACAGATGTTTTAAATAGATAATGAAATTTCAATTCTGAAGTAAATAACTACAACATTTTCAACTTTTAAGTGAGAAGCTGTGAGTGCTTTTATCTTATTTAATATGTATATCTAAAAGTTAGGAAAAAAATCCTTATTTGCTGACAATATTACCTGAAAGTATTCCTGTTCCCTGCAGACCATATTTTTTCTTCTGTCCCAATCCGTACTTCATTCTAAATGCTATGGTTTACAGACATAGCAAAGCAGTTGTGTGGAAAAGCTAAGTCAACAAATTGCCAAATACATACTTCAGAAATCACAAATTGTATAATTTCAGCTTATTGTTTTAGTTCCCACTTTATAGTCAAAAATAAAGAAATAGGCATCCCTGTAAGGTAATTTATCTCATCTTGAGCTCTCTATTTTGCCTCAATGGTATAAAAGGATGCAGTTTTAACTAAGACAAGTAACTTTTAGACAACTGAATCTGGATGTGATGAACTACATGATAGATGAGTGTAGCTTTAAGAATTGAAAATTAGTCTGAGCTTTGCTATATAAATGTTATATTGCTTACTCATCCTTAATTCATTCTGAAATTGACTTCTAAGATCTATTAAAAATCCTGCAGTAATTGAAACACTTGGGTGTTGGAAAACCATATTTGCATGGGTCATAAATTACTGTAAGATCCTAAGCCTTCTTTGGCTGTCAGTGCTAGTTTCTTTTTGAATGTGGAGGATTTTTTCTGCCATTATCTTATACAAATATATGGGCTATGCATGTATCAGAGGATATCTGCTCTCTAACTTACTTTTATTACTCTTGCCCTGAGTGCTGAACCCTCCAGTTCAGCTGTTTTTATGACGCTCTATTTCTCACAAGGCCAGTATCCTGTAAAGAAAGGAGATAGTTCTGTTCTTTTGGAAATTTGCATGTGAACACTAGCTACAAGACAAGTAAATGCACATTCACCAGGAGCACAGTTCATAGAGTGATGAGGACACAGCCTCAGAGGGAATGATTGTTTCAAAACAAGGAGCTCATGCACTTAAAATCTCTCAGCACCTGGGCTTGAAATGAGTCCATGATCCTGTTGCTTAATGTTGTCGCACAGTAGTTGTGGCACCAAGACTGACAGCTTGAAGGGTTATTCACAAAATCATATAGCATGTTAAGTTCTGGTAATGTATTTTTTCCCTTCCCTGACAAGATTGCAAGATAAAAAAGGCTGTATCTTTATAGATGTGCATCTGGCTGAAGGGCAAAGCCTGGCTATCAATTTTATTACTATTAACCTATAGCTTTGGGATTTACACTTAGTGACCATTAAACTTTGAATCTCATTTTTTACTTAAGAAAATTGTTTCTTTCCCACTTAAGTGATGAATGCATGTGCATGTGATTTTCAGAAGTTGTCTTGATTAAGTTTTGACTGCTTTGGTGATATTTAGAATCTAAAATATTTACAAATATGAAAGCTGATAGCTGTCTGCAAATACAGATGCTCTCTTATGAGTGAACATAAAAGATTAGAATGAGTGTCAGTGGTACTGAGACAAGTACCTCTTTGCTGTAAATGATTTGTGGTGGATGCATAAGCTAAGTATAATTAACTGGGCCATCTTATACTGTTCTGCTGTTAACTTGAGGCCTTCCTTGACCATTTGATACTGCAAAAGAATAGGGAGAAGTTTTAGGGTGGTAGAGAGAATCCGATAGGTGGAGTGTTAACAAAAAGAGAGTCCTGGCATAAAGTCTGATCATGAAGTCTTTCTTGGAACTGCCCTACTACTGCAATCGCCGTTTGCAGAACCACAGACCACTGTGGACTAGTTGGTACTTCAGGCAGTTTCTAGTTCAACATCAAACCTGCTTCAGCTATGAGATCAGACCAGGTTATTAACCAGGTCTTTATGCATCTGCATCTTGAAAACTCCAAGGTTAAAAACTGTGGTCTCTTTTGGAAACTGCTGCACCCTTTGAAGAGCTTTATTGTCTTCATAGTATAAAGGTTTTTTTTTCCATAGAACCAGTATGTCATATTCAACTTATGTCTTCTACTCAATTTATGTCCATTGTCTTTTGTCCTCCCACACTTCACCTCCATGAAGAACCTCGCTCTACCTTTTTGCTGAAGAAGCTGAACTCTTCCTCATCCTTCACAGGGGTAAAGGGAAATTGCAGCAACAAGCTGGCCTCAGTATATGGACTAGTAGGTAATACATAGATGTGAACAATCAATTCTCTTGAACTACTAGCCATTTTCCAAGAAAACTTTTGGCCCATACTGAGAACATGATCCACCGAGGTCCCCATATCGTTTTCACAAGAGCTACTCCCCAGCTGACCAGTCCCTGATGTGCAATCAGTTCTTTCTTCTAGGGGCAGGAGTTTGCAATTGTCCTTGTTGATTTTCATAAGGTTGGTCCATTCCTGCAACCTGTGCCTAGTGATCCTCTACAGCAGCCAAGCCCTCTAGTACCCCAAGCATGTCACAATTTGATGATATCTGCAAATTCTGTGAGAACTCACTCTTTCATCTCCTGCAAGCTATAGATAAAGGTGTTGAGAAAACAAATTGGAGCATAGACTCATACAGCACTCTTCTTGTTACCAGCCTTCTGGTAGAATTTAACAAACCCAGTGAAAAGAGACTGGTTCTACCTGTGATTCTACAGGTTTGACATGATTTGATGATCAAATATTTGAGAAACCTTCAAAAGTGAAAATAGGATGAGACTGTATTTTTGTTTACTGGCATTGTACTGAAATGTATATAAAACACTTGGAGTTACTTTTCCTGCAAGTAAGAAACAAAGAGTCATCAAATTAGAGCACTTTTCACAACTTCAGTAGTGCCTTTATTCTTTCCTGTCCATAAAAAATGTGGGATATTTATTTCACTTAAAGGTATATATAGCATCTGTTCTTTTTCCTTTTTTGGGAGGTTTTGAAAACAATAGAAAACATGAAAAAAGATTAACAAAATCAATAATGCTCTTTATTTAAAGGGCACTTTCTAAGTATCTGGAATATCTAATGTACAAGAAGCTGAATTTTATTTGGCTAAGCATAGAACTGTATCTAGCATTTTAGCACTGGGTTTGAGTATATGTGTTTTTTTTTAAAATCTGGATTGTTACATTAGTGAAAGAAATAATAAAAGTTATACATTCATTAAACACAAAAGATATATGCTTAAAAATCACAAAAATAGAAGCTACTATTGAACTATTTTAGTGTTATTATTTATGATATATTTATTATTAACTTCTTGCAGTCCAGAAAATTGTCTCAGCATTTTTCAGTATTTTGCATTCAATTATTAAAATATTTTCATTCAAGAAATGACAGATTTAAAAAATACTGTACTTTGTGAAATTACAGATTGTTTTAACAGACAGTATGCTGAACATATTGCAATACTCTTACCTCAAATTATGATTAGAAGGCAAGAAAAATAATGTTACTGTGATATAAATCCTTGATATCTCACTTTGTTGTTATTTAGAAGGGGGGAGTCCTGCGTTTTGGAGGCCTGTAGAGGATGAGCAGTGCCTTACCAGATTCTTGATAGTTATCTAGGCTTTGGTCTCTCAGATTTGAGGTCACAGCATTAACACATTTGCATTATAAAAAGAAAGAAAACTTGTTTGGAATCCCAATATATATTTCATCTGGTTTAAAGCCTTAATCCTGGATTCTGAGTGCTGTGTGGTTTTAAGAGTATTAGTACAGATTTGTACAAAATGGCTTGATACTGTACGTGTAAGCACTTTCCACCAACAACAGAAAGTTAAATAAAAAAAGAAATAAACCTAGATCAGGGTTAACAGGATCTAACTGCTGAAGTCCTGGGAATACCAGATGGCTGTGTGAAATAACTATATTGCTTTCTTGCTATTGTTCTGGATACAGCTTTTCAATCAAAGATCTTTTAGCTCTATTTTTAATAAAAAAGATACATAAAGAATCCATATCAAAGTCTAGTTTGAAAGCTTTTTAGAGGTGGTTTTTTTTTTTTTTTTTTTTTTTGTGTGTGTGTGTTTTGTTGCATTTTGTTGTGTTCTGTTTTGCTTTGGTTTGGTTTGCTTTTTTGGTTTTTTTTGTGGGGGGCAGTGGGTTGGCAGGTTTGTTCGCTGTTTGTTTCCTTTGCTTTTTAACGTTCCATAATTGTTGATTCACCCTGGACACCAGAGAATCTTTTACTTTTGTCCTCAGAGCCTGTTTCTGTTACATGCCTGTTTCAGGGAAGATGGGAATGGTTGGAACAGCAACTTGCCAAAATTCAGATACTCTACTTTTGTGTAATAAAGCCTACATAATGGTATTTCTATATTTGCTTTTGAACAAAATCATGCAGAAACCATTTTTTTTTAAATTCTGCATGAACAGAAACACTGAAGGAGAACAAAAGGCATTTTCCTCTTCTTCCATCTATCCCCATCAAGTAAAATAAATGAACTTGGACCTGCACCTGCTAAGCAAATATTAAATTCTTGGGGGGATCAAAAGGCTGGGGAATGAGTTGGCTCAGGAGCGGGGACATCTTAGAATCTTTGTCCAAAGCGAATCTGCCCAGTGGGGCTTCCTATGGTCACATGCCATTGATCTCCAGCAGCTGCTACACTGGAATTAACATTCTTGTCAGGCCCACTGCTGCTGTAAGCCATGTGAAATTGTCACAATCATCCAGTTCAACAGCTCCATGCCAAAAAACCTGGAAACCCAAGAGCCCAGACTTGAGTATAAATCTCTTAACACTGCTAAGCTCTGATCACAGAGCCAAATGTTACTCCTTTTTAGAGGTGGAGCTCAGCAACTGGGATCAGACTCTGAAAAGTTTCCTACAGCAAAATGTTCTGGCATAATGGATAATTAGAGTTCATACACAGGGGAAAAACACATCCTATCTAAAATATTGTTTAGAGCCTCAAATTGTCAGTCACTAACAGCAGATGAGAATTCTGTCAGATTTATGTCAGAATCCTGTATTTGGTCTCACTAAAATTCCTTGATTTTAAAACCTTTAGAGAGAAATATTTGTGTGTAACGAAGAGGTGTTTTCTGGTAAAGGTTAATTTTACTGGAAAAATTTCTGAATAGATTAAATTTGTTCTTTAATCAAGTTATATGTTATAGGAAAAGGGTGGCTTTCTGCATCAGTGTATACATTGGCATCTAAGGTCCTTCAGTTTTCATATTTCACCTTACTTCATAGGGTACTTGATGCTCTCAAATTTGAGTTCTCAAAACAAGCAATTTAGGGTTTCTAAATCTTAGGAAGATACTGAGCAAAAGCTAACTGTAGCCCCTCAGGATACTGGGATTATGACCTATTCCAAGACCTCACTGCTCAATATTGTTAAAAATTAAAATAAAACAACAACAAAAAGTTATCTGCTAGGAAATATTGAAACTAGAATCAGGAATTAAAATGGCACCATAATTATGATGTCCGTACTTCAACCTGCCATTGACATTTTAAGCACTCTGTATTTTTTTGTGTTTCAATCCCAATAGGACTTTAGAAGACTTCTGAAAATTTCAGAAAGAAACAAAAATGATCAAATATATGGTGGGGGGCAGGTAAACATCTTTAATTTGCAAAATATAGGAGAGGGAGGTGTAATAAGCATATATATATATATCTATCTATATATATATATATAATCCTGGGTCTTATTGAAAAGATAAAAAGATTCTAAAGGCTCATTTCCCCACCAGTAGAAGAACAAAGGGGTAAAAAATTCAAGCCCTAGTGGAAGCAGGATCCAAAAAAGGCATTTGAGTCAGAACTTGCATCTAGAGAATGCTGAGTACTTAAACTTGATGTGGCAACAAAGAAAGTCAGTTTTGAAAGCAAAATCTGTGGAAGGTTTTGAGACTGGAGAGCAGCACGACTGCCAGGGTGCTGTAGCCATGGGGATTGAAAGAGGATGCAACCATCCAGCCACAAGCAGGCAGCTGGGGGCACTGGAGCAGCCCAGGTATCAATCAGGCTGTGCCATGGGGATGGGCATATGCCAAGACTAGGCCAGGACTAGGAGCCCAAGGGCAGGCAGAGTAGGGATGTTGGGAGCTAAAGCCCAGTCCTATTGCTGGAGCACGGCATTGGGAAGATAGAAAATAAATGTTCTAGAAACATTTTAACATGTGGATCCCTGAGACGCACACTATAGATCTCCAATCTCAAAGGTGACTGCACCCAGTACTCAACATCTGTTGCATATCCACTGTGCAGATTTTTGGCCTTTTTGCTTAAGATAATGACAAATCTACAACTTGAGCTGGATCAGGTGAGACAATGCCCATGAGGATATACCAGTCTATTAAATATAGGTCTCCTGCCTTAATTTCTGAACTGTAATCTAAAAGTGATAAGAATCCACACCATTGTGTTTCTTGAACAAATGCTGACAAGGTCAAATCCCTCATGAAAAGAGATTAAGAGTGAGATTTGGGATTATTTTGCTACTATTTTTCATTTAAGAAACACATTTGAAAAGGCAGATCTTTGTTCTGTCTGCTACCTTGGAGGAAAAAAAGTATTGCACCCATTTAATGAATTTATTTTCATTGTGAAAAAGACAATGATATCATGAACAAACTGAAGATTTAAAAATAAACCTCCTTATTTACTTTTAGGAACAGGCACCAAAATTTTACATGAACTACATAAACAGAGCCATAGTGCCATGATAATCCAAGCACCATGAAATAAGATTTATCTTTGAGAAATCCTCTAGTACGCTGACCTAAACATTCATAATGCAAGAATAAGTCTTTATTTTGGGTCTAGTCTCTATTTAGCTTAGGAAGACAGAATTTAACAGGCCTGTTATCACTCAGAAAGAGCACATGCAGGTTTCACAAGTTCTCCTCCTTAGTACCAAGGGTTGCTACTGAAAAAAAAATATAATTTTCAGACATAAAATCTGATAATATTAAAATTCTTTCATAGTTCCCTTAAGAACAAACTGTTAAAACTACTATGAGTCTCTATATGTTACAGTTTCTGACCTTTTATATTGTTTTTATCTGTGGACTGCATCATCTATCCAGTCTTTACATACAGTTACCCATTTTCCCACATCTTTAGTTTTTAAAAACACATCTTTCATTACTACTTTCAATAAAAGCTCCCAGATAATCTGTCTCAGTTCACTTTTATTTTGTGAATGGTGAACAACATCAACATATAGGTCACAAACAATGGTGTTTTTCCTTTTGAAGAATATGGGATTTTAATTACATTGTAAAAAAGAAACTTTATATTTCCTGTCATTTGCTCCAGATATTTAATTCTATTGTTCTTCTGAAAGGTCACATCTAGAATGTCACATCTGCAAGGACACCCGTGACCCCTATTGGCATACAAGATTCTGCAAGATGGAAGCAGGAAGACTGAAAAATGCTTCCCTGAGTATCAAAAATAGATTATTAAAACTTATTCCAACAGCTGAGTTCCCCAGGGCATCAATGTCATGTATACATATGCACAAAAGATTTAGCATTTAAAAATATCAGGAAGCATTTCCAAATCAGTCCCAAGCGACTCTTACAACTTCTTTCCTTTGTTCATGGCTGGTTTGTTGGATTTTATGGTTTGGAGTTGGGAGGGTTGCCTTTAATTATTAATATTTTTACTTTTTATAATTCATCAGAAAGAAAAGAAAGATTATTTCTCTGAATGCCAGTAGCCCTGGGAACTTTCTTTGACGAAAGGAACTCTATGCATTTCTCATCTTTACATCCCCCTTTTTTGTGAATACTAATACTAATGGGCATTCCTTAACACTGGAGCTTATTGAGGAAAAAATACATCAGGGGGATATCTTTAGGGAATACTAATATTTAACTACTTCCCTTTTCTTAAATAAGTTTCAAAACAAATACCAAACAAAATAAGGAAACTTTTCACCAAATAAATAAATAAATGGGAGCCTGGAAGCAACATTGCATTTTCTTTTATGTTCACTAGTCTTTGAAAGATGTACTTTAAATTCCTCAACCCAATCTTTTCTCTATGAGTCTTGCTGCTGGTCAGACTGTATCTTTTCTTGTGTATCATAAGCATTCAATTCTCTGCAATGCAATTAAAACCCCATCTTTCTTCAAACTGATTAAATCTTGCAACATCTGTGAAGGAAGAAAAGAAGGTATAAACATTCTCTTTTTCTTTACACAGATGGGAGGCACAGACCAACAGAATGCACAATATTCAAGTGGATGCTAAATATTAAGTCCTAATCAAAGAAAAAAAATGTGGGTTTGTGTTTTGCTGCTCTGATTTCTAAAGGATTAGACTAAGATCACTGATCGAGTCACTGTTAAAAGACAGAAAAAAAAACCCAAAAAAACCTGTTTTTGGACTTCTAAGACCAAAGTGGAACATTCTACGTACATTTAAAAAGATAAGAGACGAGAGAGATGAGCTGCAATGAAGGTGGGCAAGCTGAGCTGCAATATTTTCTGGGCAAAAGAAAAGGAGTTTCTCATTGCTTATGAAAAAGGTTTTCATAATCATCTGAGTTGCAAATTAAGAATGCCAGATTTATGTTTCAAAATAAATTAAAGATCAGTTATGAAAGAAGATATGGAAATAGATTTTAAAACATTTTTCCCCTTTGTGCAAGTATGAATCACAGATCTAAAATTGTGCTAATTCCAGCCGTCACAACAAGATATTCAGATGCTTTTTCATAAAGCCTTTATATCAAGTAGAAAAATATATACTTTTGTGGATATGCCTTCCTTTAAAATGATGGAAATATCAGTTAAAAATCACTTGTGTTTTGCTGCAGAGCTATGTAAGCTTTATATCATGCTTTCTGAGTTCCACACAAATGAGGCTTTGCTCTCCTAGGTGAAAGATTCTGTCTAAGAGAGTCTTGTTACATACTGTTTAGACTCCAAACTTGCCTGGGAAAACAGAGTTTTAAAAGTCTTCGTAGTTCTTTAGTTCATTTCTAAAATGATTATATAGGGTTTTTTCCTTTTTTTACTCATGCTAAGATAGTAGAACTGAAAGATGAAAACAAACCTCATTATCTCTTACAGACTGAAATGCATCTTGAACTCAATAAGTAATTACTGTGACAGGACATTACATTTTTCTGTCTGTGAGATTCTTTAAGCCTTTTTTGCTAATAAAAATAAAAACAACTTGTCTCCATGGAATTTACAGAAATAATATGCCATAAATGTTTATTTTTTTTCTTGCCCTTAATTACCTGTGCTTGTTCATTGATACACATTTCATATTATTCTTTAGATTAAGAACACTTATTAGGTTCTTGAAATGCCTACAGACATATGAACTCCTTGGTGCTTTTGTGAGATCCACACTCCATTGAAATCTGTAGGAGACAATCACTGCTGTCTACAAAAGTTGTAAGTGCATACATTTTAGTAACATTCTTCCTTGTTAAAGAAGAGAGAAATGCTGTGGTGACACACCTCCATATCTGTAGAATAGCTAAAATTATATGATTTGATGTACGGCTTTGTGAATAATCTGTATTTCAGGTAGAAGCAGCTGGAAAAATAATTTCATCACATTAGATCCTTACAGGAACAAAGTTTTCTTTCATTCAGCTGTCTTAATTTCAGGGTACAAGTAAAAGTTTCCCACTAAGCTACATTTTTTTACTCTCAGTGTGGCCTTGATGCAAACTAATGTCAGACTTTTCTTGGAGATTACAAGCTTTTAGATTTTCTTCAAATATCTTTATGTCCAGAGGCTAAAAATGTCTCTGTTTTTTTCATGCATATGGTTGTTCATTGTGACAACAAAATGAAACACATAGAGCTGATTTAAATAATAGTATTGTAGTTTTAATTTAACTCTAGATGAAACAGAATAGATACACTATCTGTATCTATGTCACAGAAAAAATGTCTTCGGCAGAGTACATGTGTCTCACTTCAAAATTTGCTAGGATTCTGTTGCAAGGTATTTTTCCACATAAATAATGGTTTTGTTTGCTAGAGAGACGTGGTATGTTCTAATATGTGTATAAATGAAATTTGTCTACACTCATAGAAAAATAACATATTTCTCTAAAGCAATAAGGATATTTTTTTCTTTAGAAGTGTCAATATTAAAGGGAGAAACTGTTACATGGATAGTTTCTTTCCATTCAGGATTATAAGACCTATTTTTCTTCCTATTTAGTTTGATAAAACAGACTCCTTATCAATGTTTCAATGCTAAATAAATTTTGCATGAAACATTATTCTACTTTAATATATTTTGCTAATATAAAAAGATTGAGATAGACAATAGTCAGAATTATGTACTAGCCATATCTTGTCTTTTGATTTTCCTGCAAGTATGTTATTTAAACTTCCTTTTGAAGAGGAAAAAAAAATATCTCCTTCTAAAATAAAACCTGGAAATGGTTCTGGGAATAGCTTGTTTGACTTATAGCTTCCAAAAGGCTGAAGGTTAAACTATAGGCTTGTTGCCATGTTCTCTACACAACACTTTATGCATGTGCACTTGATCCACAAATCCTTGAATATACCATGATTCCAGGACATGTGAAACACTTGGGGCTATAAGGATTCGTCTCTGACAGGCTGCAACAAAGCTTCCACATCAACAGTAACATTTTCAACAAGAAAAAAACCTTAAGCCCATGAAAACAGGAAATATGCCTTTTGTTCAAAGGATTGCCAAGCAGGAATGAAAGGCAAGTCTGTGTCAAGTTCTGCTTGTTGTGGATGCAGCTAGTTTGCTCTAGACCAGCTTTAAGAACATGGGTGTGAATTACCCTCTAGTGATCTGGTGAGAAAAGGTAACTGCATGGCATAAATATGTTAACTGGCCAAAGTATGCAGCCAGAGCAGCAGGTGTCAATAGTAAGGAAGCCCCCACTGGGGACCAAATCAACCAAATCGCAATCCATTCCTGTGTCTATGCTAATGATGTAAAAATACTTATTGGCAAGTTTTTGTAGATGACAGTCTTTGGTGGGATAATAAATGATAAAAAGGAGGGGTGACTTCTGTGCATTTGAGGTAATCTGGGTGTATAACTAGAGTGCGGATCACTCATCAAGTCTGCCTATAGTCTAGCGTGGTTAATCTCTCTTGTGGCTTAACCCCAGCTGGCACCTAAGCATAACTTGCTTGCTCACCCCTCGGCAGGACATGGGAGAGAACTGGAAGGGCAAAAGTGAGAAAGTTCATGAATGCCCAGCCTTGCTGGAGGGGTGGGATGAGTGTCTGAGAAGGCCTTTTTACTGTGCAAGCACTGCTCCACAACAAAGAAACACATCTGCATTTTAAACACTGTTTTCAGCCCCATTCCAGCTACTGTTAGAAAATTAACTCTGTCCCAGCCAACACCAGCACAACTTCCTTCCCCATCCCCGAGTTTAATTAGTCTCTTGCTGTGAACCATTCCCTAGGGGTACTATCATACTAGCTTCTTCTACTGACTCTAAGGGACTCTAGGGAAATTAGCCTTTATAGACAAAAATTAGCCCTTGGAAATACATTCCCTTTCCCTGGTCTGACAAATATCTACATATCTAGGATGTGAATAATGCATATGCTTCCAGAGTGTCTTGCAAAATACCACTTGGGAAAAAGGACTCTGTTGACTGCAATTGCACACAAAATATGCCTGTTTTGGATTAAGTGAGAAGTACAGGTACTCCTCAGTCTAAAGCATAACTATGAAAGTCCCTAAAACAGGAAATCAGCAGGGTGAACAAGAGGCAAGGAAAACTGTTTCCTCCCTCCAAAGGGAAAAAAAAAAGCCAAAAAAATCTGTTTTTCTGTTTGCGAGGTCTTAAATTTGAAGATGAAATTAGTGCTGCTTTAGTTTTTCTTGCCTGCCAAATAAGCAAAGTATGAAATTTAATATTACATATTCAAAACCTGTGTGAAAGTTTTCACTATAAAACCACTTTTTAGAGATGCTGTCTCTTTAACAGAATGAACAAGGCATTGCTTTTTCAGAAAAAGCAAGAGCCATCATATTTTGGATCTGTGACTAGTAGATGCAGCATTTCAAGGTTATTGCATAGAGCAAACAAGAGAGTTTTTTTTCTTTTAGGTGGAGCATCCCAAAGCCATTTCAGAATTTACTTTTTACCTAACAGATCTAAGATCATTAAATTTTAAATGTTTTTTAAACAAGCCAATGCAGATTCTGAGATACTTTCCTACCAAAGACTAATTATTTGTATTTAGAGTGTGAAGGGTGTTGTATCATAAATTTTAAAATCTTTAACAATAGGAAATTAAGGAGTAAAAATGACTAAACTCTACATAGACTGACATCAATGCCAAAATACAAGGATGTGATGTCTGTTTTACTCACTGATATATTTGAATACATTCTAGCTTTCTAAAACTAAACTGGTAGGTCCTGAACCAAAATTTTAAAAAAATGGTCCTCTAGTGCACAGACTAACATAGCATGCCACTTGCAAACAAAGTCATTTTTCTTTAAGCTCATTTCTCCAAGCTACCTCCCTTGAAATCATATCTGAATGGAGTTTTTCAGATATGGTCACTACTAATTTATCTGATTCACATCTGCAGAGATTTCCCAAGATAAATAAGAAAAGGATAACATCTAGACAAACACACACAAATTATTTTTTTTATTGTTTATAAAAAATAATTATGTAAATATTCTAAATATAAATGTACATTTTATTACAAGTTAACATTTCAAAGTTTATTTGAAATATTTAGTAAAAATGGGACATACTTCATCATTCCCTAATAGAAATGACACATATGAATTTATTTAGTAGGAGGAGTACATTTGTGCTCTACATCATAATACAATCCAGACATATGGATTGTGCCTTTGTGATCTCCAAGCGTCTGCTTCTTCACAAATAGTCTTCTCCAAATTGCACAGGCATTTCTGAAAACTTTAAAAAAGAACAGATTCCATCTACTTATCATTCTGAACATAAGTAACAATGTAGTTTTACATTATTTAAGCATAATACCCAAAATAGAAGAGCATGTCTGCAGATGGATAACAATAATTATGAAAGCAGAGAAAGACTGTTAGAGTAATAAGTATGTTTTGGTTTTATGATCATCTTGTCTAGATTCTAAATTACTGAAATATGAGTTTTTTGAGGCATGGTAGGCCTAAAAGCTAAGTATGAATTTAAATATGTAAGCTTGGAGTTTTGACTTCTGAAATGTTGATCCTAGATACTTGAATAAAACTTTCTGATATGATGTTATAAGGTATTGACTAAAAGTTTCACTGTCTAGTATTTTTCAAACATGCTAATAATTGTATTTGCTCCCTATAGATTTTCTCCCATTGAATCAGGGTACATAATTTAGACATTCAATATTACAGATTTGATACCTATGCTAAACTGGCTTTATTTCACCAGCACACAAAAATGCAGAGCAAGCAAACAGATTCTCTCTTCTAATCTTCACCCTACAACTGAAGGTTTCATATGGTTCTAAACAGAATAGTCAGAAGAGCTGACAGGTAATGCCTTATGTGGAAGCCTCATGGCTTTCTCCTATGTTTTATTTTCCCTTTACAATCCTGACATAGGAAAGCTCTTGTTTTTCTTGAAAATTTGGTATCCTTACAGGCATCTAACTTAAAACTTCACTTTTTACAGGTCAAATTATAACATTTTGGTAGCCTATATTCCAGTGAACTTAATTAGAACAAGAGAAGCACAGCCTGTGTAATGATGCTTTTTTAGTGTTAGAGGAGATGATATCAGGAGCTGGGCACTTACTTTACAATACAAAAAGACAAATAAATAAAAATTCTTTTTTTTTTTTCTGGTAGTTGTGTGTTTTGTATTGCTATGGAGATTCATTCCTGTCCATCTCAATGTCCAGTCCCGTACAAAGTTATTCCCTTTAAATAATAGCATCATAGAATCATAGACTATGCTGAGTTGGAAATCACACCATGTGCCTGAGAGCATTGTCCAAACTCTTGAACTCTCTCGGACTGGTGCTGTGATCACTTCCCTGGCGAACCTGTTCCAGTGCCCAGCCACTCTCTGGGTGAAGAACCTTTTCCTGATATCCAACCTAAACCTCTCCTGACTCAGCTTCAAGGCATTTAGTAAGGATCAGGGACATTCATCAGCTCATGTGTTCCTGTAAACCATCTCGGTCTCTTTTTCTTTGTTGTTCCTTTGTTACCTTCTGTGTCAGTCAAAGGGAAATTTAATTCTGAAGAGAAAAACCTAAATCTATGAATCAGAAAACAAAATGGCTACTGACCATAATTTTCAGTGTACAAAACAGATTAATGTAATTTGCAATCAATGTAGGGCCAAGGCTTAATGTACCATTAAAAAAAATAATTCACATCCAAAAAAATCACCTCTGTACAACTGTGCCTTCGATTGTATAAAACAAGCCAGAGGCACAGCATGAGGTTAAACATATCTAAATATCAGTAAATTACACACATAATTAAACACAGATTTGACTTCAATTACTCCTATTTTTTAAGATGAACAATACTCAAGAGAAAGTAATATTCATAAATAGGAAAACAAGAAAAAATAAGCCCTCTAATTAAAAGATCAGGTTTTCTAAGTTCAAGACCTTCTCCTTCAGGTACAAACATTTTGAGCTAGGCTATATAATTCAGTCTTTTAATGGCATTGTCTATTCAAAGAGCTTCATGCTCATAACACAATCTAAGTGAACCATATAAGGAACACTCTTCAACATACTGTAGTCCTTGCTCTCTATAACCATCCTATACTTCAAACGGGTACAGTATCTTCTTGATTTAGTAAAACATATTAGAATTACTATGAAAAGCTGATGAAAAAGGAATATATCAGTCTTTAGGAGCTAATTGAATTGCCTTAAGGTTAGGTTTTAGTTTGTGCAAAAATTGAACAGGACTGAATTGAGGATGCAAAACATTTTTTGAGAATATTGAGCTACTATTAGCCGAACTTCCCCTCTATGCACACAGTCATGATATATTTCTACTTTGCAATGTGCTTTACTGTCAGTGTTTTTATGCGGACATACACAACTGCTTTGAAATAGAAGCTCCTATATTGGTCCTTGCACAGAGAAAGAGATAAACTTCTTTCAGGTGTCAGATTTCAAGCCTTTTACTACTCAGATCTGTACACTGATGTCATTTAAATTTTCTTCTCTTTCTACTTTTCTGTATACATTTTCTGTATATAGCTATCTGTTTTGGCTGTCTTTTCAAGATTATGAAGCTATATTATCCCCTCAAGAAGCCTGGTTATGACAGCATAATTAAAACTAAAGATTTCATTGCAAATGCAATGAGATTGATTTTAATTGGGACTACTTACATAGTAGAACCACTTCCTAAGTTGTGTGGTGTGCTACACCATACATTGTTGGACTGAAGTTAATGAAGTTATACAGGAAGTAATGGACAATTTTTGAATCAAGGTAATCAAATTTTTGATTGTCATTAAGGAAACCTGGCGTCTGACAAATATTCTTACTCTGTCAAAGTACTGGCAAAGAGAGGCTCAAAAAGGCTCAAAGGAAGGCTTTGAAGTGTAGTATTATTCTATTCACATGTCTTAACTTATTTTTGAAATCCCTGATTTGTTTTTTATGCTGAAGTAAGAATTATCTTCACCATCTGGCAGGACAAAGATGATGCTTGGACGGTAACTTCCAGAATCTGTCATTGCAGCAAACGATTTCAGAAAATGCATAAGAAGTACACACAGAACAGTGGTGGCAGCTTCCATTCTGTAATTACTTCATCATTTCTGCAAAAAGTCTTACCCTTCCAGAGGATTTTTCTTCTTCCATAAATATTGCTGGCACAGCAGAAAACAGTTGGGATTTTCTGTAAATATAAAATTCAGACAATTAACTCATGTACAACACACACGTCATCATATTCATTTGCCATTTTCATGGTGGCTTGTCCTTTCTACATTTTATTATTCATTTATGATAGCTATTATATGCCTTTCAGAGTCTATCTGGCTCTCCTGAGGAATATTTATGACTATTATAGGGCTCTTATGAGAAGACCCAACGACAGTTATTGCAGAAACTCTGTGAAATGCTACATTAGTGCAGAGATATGCTGGTAGTAAAATACCTGAACTTGTTTCAAAGTATCCCTTGATGGAAATTAGAAGACAGGCTTCTACTGGTGAGGTTTTTTATCTCCTCTAACCCCATCACCTCAGACAACTGAGTAGTTCTGATTGGAAGTTTAGTATTCAGTGATTGCATCTGGTGCCTGAAACAAGAGGCTCTTGGAAAAGCTTTCAGTGGCAAGAAACAAGAAAATACCCATTTTTATAGGTATTGGCTGCAGCTATAATACAGAAAAATAAAAATGGAAAGAACTTAGGTGAAAATAGAAGGCATAAATGTGCCTCTTCTAACACTCAGGGACATCTCTGTTTACCCTTTATCCCTCTACTTCCTTCTATTTTTAAGAAGGAAGGGCGTTGTCCTGAAGTGAATCTGAATACTGCAGTTCTGCACCACCTTTTGGGAGGGAAAGAATCTGGAAGGAAGAGTAACAAACTGGGGAGGAGGAAGAAGGGTATAGCTTTCACTAGATTTTTTTTTCTTTTTTTTAGTTAGTGTCTAGTTTCATTCTTGTATCAATAAATTACTTTGAAGAAAACTTCTGTTTTTTCTACCATGTCCATTAAAAAAAATTACTATTTTTCTAACATTTTGCCCCCTCTGTATAACAAAAAAAGCAGTCATTTTAGTCCAGAGCTAGGAGATTTTCTGGCATGTTAGTGGTTTTTGTAGGAGCAAATATCCTACACTGCCAGGGGAAAAAATTTGAAAAACATCTTGGTTAGAAAATGAAAAAAGGTAATTTACTAGAATGAAAAATTAAAGAAAGAAAAAGAGAAGATTAAAAAAATGAGAAAAGCAAAAGAAATGTAAAAGCAAAGGCTTCATAACACATGGATACAATATAAATATAAATAATTCCAGTTTGGGTGCGAATATTAACTTCATCTTACATAGAACATAAATTCCTGTGATGAGTTCATGTCCTGTGAATGCAAGAAATAGGTTCTATTATTCAAGCTCATTATCACAGCTATTTCATACATTTATTTTAGTGGAATCTTTGCTAAAAGTTACACAATATCCTTACCTTTTCAGAACCTAGGTTTTGTGCAGTGTTTGAAAATTGATATTTATTCATGTTGGCTGGGCTTTAGGCAGTTTCTAGAAAAAAGCTGTGCATTGTCTTGGAATGTAGTTTTAATTCCATTTTGGACTTCTCCATCATTTACCTTTGCAAAAAGCCAAAGACTAATCTTACGTCAGAAAAATGAATTTCCACAAGAATCTTCTTTAATCAAAGAAGGGAAGTAGGTTCCACAAAGGAAATGTTTCGTAACAAGAAATTCTGAATGATCACTGAAGGTGTCCTCCTGCACTGAGAATATGTAAGAAAATGATCCTTCATAGGCAAAAATCTGTCTTTCTGACTAACTCATCAAAGCCTTCCTTGTTAGTGCCATATTTTCCTCTGCCCAGTTTCCTCTACTCCCAGTTACAGGTCATTGATTTTGTTCAAATTATTAGTAAATGTTCTTTTTATACTAGGATGAGCATCCCACCACAGGACCAGAATATTATATCCCCTCTTTCCTGTACTCCTGACCATGAGCTTCCTGGAACAGAAATTAATTTTTGCTTCTGACTCTTAGGCAAAACTCATCAGATTGCCTAAATTTAAGCACAATCAAAGAAACAACCCAAGTAAAACAAAAAAATAATCACCCCAAAATACAAACCAAAACGTGTAATAACTTAGTAGTAACTTAATTGAAGTTAATATTATTGGTTTACTCTAGCTGAGGATATGGCTCCGAGTATTGGTTAAGTGTGAGATTAAGTGCAAATAAATCATATTGCAGTACTGGAGTGTATGGTAATAGGGTTATTTTGTTTTCTGAGTTCCCCATCTTTTGCTCTTCTGGTTTACTTAAATTAACAAACATCATGGAGCTTTTTAAACCTGTCCTTGATGTTCATGGAGGAAGACCAAATGCCAAACTTTAACTACAATTAATTACAAATAGTGAGATACCTTATAGAAGGTAGCAGAAAATATAATCATTCACATTTAAATTAAGTGTTTCAAATAATGATTTAATTGAGAACTAATAAGCCAGTTATTGCAGGTTAATTAAATGCCACTTGATGATTAAAAACATATTATTTATTCAGATTAAAACTATTAGACTATTAGGCAGTAGTGTAGCCCTACACCCTGCTGTGTACTTATTATTTTAAAATCTCTGTCAATGTATTTCTTGCTTTCAGGATTATTTTGGGTTGGTTTTTTTTTGTTTTTTTTTTTTTTTATTATTATTTTTATTTTATTGCTGTTTACAGCACCTTGAAAACAAGACAAAATACCCCAAAATTTTAGCACAAGATTGTTTTTCGCAATGCTGAATATTTTTTGGGGTTTTTGATATGAATGTTTTTGAAAGTTCATCTATAGTAATTGTAAGGAAGAAAACACTGAAATGTGACAATATATATATGTGTTACATATATACAAGTTTCTATAAAACAAGGAGGAAATTTGCAATGAGTGTATACAACACTCAGAAATTAAGGAAGTCAATTACCAAATCTGTAGATGTCCAAATAAATCCCGTGCTTTAAGTCATGGGCCATACCCAGTTAATTTTCAGTAGAGATGTACAGCTCTATCCACATTTGGATGCAGTGTGTGAATATTGTCCTTTGGTGATCAGGAGTGGGTGCTGGGAAAAATCCGCATATTCTTTTATAAAACATTTTTAACCATGCATTGGTGCTTTTGTTGTGTTTATGCTGATAGGTTATTTAGAATTCTATGTAGATGGAAGATTGCCATAATAGAGCAAACTTTTCATCCATATTAATGCACAGTATAAGCACCATCTTTTCTGATAGTAAATCCAAAACAACTTTAAATCAAAGCAACTATGCAACACACACAGCAGGACATCAGTGTTCTCCCACCTCAGTCTGGACAAGAAACTGAATACTGGCAAATAGCTTGTTACAATCATTTCCCTTTGGAAATATTGCACAACTGCCATGAGATGAGGGAAGTGGCAGTGCCATGTATATACATATGCTGATTCTTTGCCACTTTTGCTGATTCACATCCTCCTCAATGAACTTCAGCTGCACTAAAAGATTATATATTACAGAACAAGACATGGAGTTTTCTACTGCCTGTTCACAACCTCTTAGTGTTGTTGCAACAACACTTTTTGGTTGCACAAAGAGATTTGCTTCTGTTTCTCTGTGGACAATGTTCTCAAACATGTAGTGTGATTCTTGAATTGAACTGTGCAGATCTGAGATTTGGAATTGATGGTCCTTGTGGTCCCTTTCAACTCAGGATATTCTATGATTCTCCAGTAAGTGACCTAGTGAAATACCAGGAAGCCTCTCAATTATAGTCAGGTATTCCAACAGACAATTTGTTTTACCCTGTTTTGACCTGGACCACGGTTGATTAGCTCAGCTTAAGTGAAAAAAGATAATGAAGACAGGAAAGAATCGAAAGATAAATTTACTCTGATTCTTCATACAAACTGAGGCAGAAAAAAGATTCTATGCACTGGCTTACAAATATTGCTTAAAGTCCCATGTCAAAAACATAAAATGGTTTCTTTTCACCGCTATGAACTGCATTTCTTTTTTAAATAATCAGAGATGGTAGAATTGGTATCACATTGACTGAAGAATATTTTACACCAGTATGCATAACTGTTATGACTTCTGAGAGGCCAAAGTCCCCTTCCAATCATCCTCTCTAAATTCATGGATGGCTTGCTGACAAGCATCTTTCTGGCACCAGCAGGTTTATAAACAGTTGTCTTGATAGCATAGTAGTAGAGCTTAAAATTATTTTGCAGAAAAAATCTTCCTAACCTATCTTATGTGTTAAGGGAAAGACAAACTTACAAAGGAAAGGGTCTTGGAAAAGAATCAATTACACTAGCTTCTGCTCCTTCAAACTCACTGACTTTTAAGCTGTTTTCTCTTAAGTTGGGTGCATAAGTGTTTTCTCCAAAGGTCAGGAAGGTCAGGCTTTCCTAAGCATAATAGGCAAAGGAGAAAACTGTGAGCTACCATGCTGAACAAGACAGACAACATTTTCTTGATAAAAAAGTCAGCAAGAATAGAGAATGTAGTGACACCTATTTTGCATTTCCTTCAGACTGCTCTATCAGACAGTTTCGGCAACTTCACACTTCTCTAGAGTATTCATGAAAGTGATGTATGACTGTGAGACGATGCAAATGCTGTGTCAATAGGTGTCAGGATCTCCATATTCTTTGAGTTAAACAGCTAAAGGTATTTTAATATGAGGCTAAACATTTAAGCTATGTCCATTTTTAGATATTAATATAATAATATAATATTATATTATAATAATATAATATAATATATATTAATAATATTAATATTGATACTCTTATAGTGTCATTTGGTGTAGCTGTATTGGCCATATGGCTGTTGTGGATGTGATTCCTATGTTCTTCTTCAACTTTCCAAGACTGGCTGTAAATTATAAATTGCAATGAGTTTTTCAGCAGCTTGGTATACCTCAGCCATCTTCTGCAAACCTCAGCTTATCCTAAAACTAAAATTAAAGTGAGGGAGCAATTATCACACAGATCAATTGTAAAATGTATTGTCTCAGCTTTAGTAAAATGTCACTGGATAAGGATGAGGATGGTGGTGGAAATAAGGGACTGAAGTATTCAAATAATTCAAAATGCACTATAATATACTTTTTTCTGTACCCTTTTGGATTCATACAATTAATGAATGAAATAAATTATGTTCAAAATCTCTGATGTGGTATAAAGACAGAAATAGTTTTCAACTTAAAGAACATTTTAAAATACACTAATGCATCCATATCTTTCATTGCTATTTAATCAAATTAAGTAGTTGAATTTTGCACATATTATTCACTTTATTAAAGTTCCCTCACCATTTAAAATGTGCTTTAGTACCAACATAATTACCAATGAGTAACTATGATCATTCCTGTTTTCTTGTTTCCAATTTTTCAGACTTTTGTAATTTCAAAAGTGCTCCATGAAAATGTATTTACAGGGTCCTTTGCCTTCCTGAGAAATACTCAGATGAAAAAAAGAAGAGTGAAAATGAGAGACAACTCCATGAGATATAAAACTGGAGAATTTTGATCCCTGATGAGGTGCTTGGCCATTTTTCTTCTTTAATGATGTCAAGGTGTTTTGTGACTGGATACCATAGGTAGTGGGGCATCAGGTCCTGCTTCATATCAGCCAGTTTGCTCCTGTACCTTTTCTTGCCTTGGTATTTCAGGTCATTTTGAAAAGGAAGACTTTCATCATACATCATATTAGGAACATCAGCACATCCTGTCGAGAAGGTAAATCTGATGATATGGACGAAACAGAGCCATGACAAAGTGTTGCAATTATTTTTGCTTTTTTTGTTCCTTATGAATAGAAAGCCCTTTAAAATGCACTCTTTCTTCAGACATCCCATCCTCTCCAGCAAGAGGCATATCACAGGTGACCCACTCGCATATCATATCAGGATTGTGGAGGAGTCAGGAAATGTAGTCAGCACTGCAGGCCTGCATCTGTGTGAAATACCTTCCTTCTGCACACTGCTAAGTGGGATTGGAGGCTTCACTGTGCTCTAGCTATACCCAAAATTCTCCAATTAGAGGACTGCAGAGATCAGAGGCAGATGTCAGGAGATTTGTATCTTGTCTCATCATAGGAACAATGACAGGAACAAAATATCCAAAAACACAGGGAGATCAACATAGAGGAAGTAAATGGGCTTTATGATATGCAGAATAAATGAATGACAGGAAGTCTCTAACCACAGTGTATGGAGGGAATCAGAAACCTGCAAACAGATCTGCTTTGCTTCCTTCAAAGACAAAGTAGCAGAGTGTGGAAGTAGTTGAAGAGATATGAGAAGCATTTTGCTTCAAGGTGGAGAAGGTGCAGAGGAAAGACCATGTCTTTAGTGGTCATGGAAATCCTATATGTAGGAAGGACAGAACTTCTCGGAGCATGTAGAGTTCCATTTTCCTTTCACTGTAACCATCATCCTACAATGATTTTGGCAGAGGTTGCAGAAACTGTATGAGAAAGTAAGAAAATCCTGAGAGGCAAAGTTATGAAGGTTTTAGTCACAGTCTTTGCACCCTGTTTTTATACAACTTTGGGGTCATTCAAGGTGTTTGTGAAACACAGTTGAAACTCACCAACAGGCTGCAGTGCTGTTGTGACTGCTTTTGCAAGAGACACAACCACATGCTGTGACCACACATGCCTTGTGTGTTAAGAAACCAAGGCAGAGAAGAAAGAATAAACTTCTTGTCCCTCAGAGTAAATGACATTTATTATTATTATTATTACTATTACAACTGTTGTTATTATTTTTTCAAGTGTTATTATATTTATCAAAAATAAATGCTATGTGAACTACATTAAAGTACAAATATTAATTGGAAAAATATATTAAAATTTCTATTTTCAACCAAAATGAATTTTCTTTTTCAAATTATTTAATCAAACTTCGTTAATAGTCCAATATTTTGTTAAAAGAAATATTTATTTGGAGACACTTTCTTCATGGAGAATTTTACCATTCAAGAAATTTTTATCATCTCCAGCAGAAATATTTCTGTTAATATTTTGCTTGACATTTTTTGTAATCAATTTTCATGTAGAAAATATTTAAGTTTTGAACTATTTTAGTATTGTATTTTGGAACTGATTTTTTAGAGAGATTTGGATTCTTCACTAAGAGCTCTATAACTGCATATTAGTATTAAATCCCTAGTTGAATGTTTTTCAAACTAAGGATTTTAAAATATTCCTGTCTTTCCATAACCATTAGGATAGATTGATAAAGTGTCCAATAGACCTGCCTATCTACAATACAGCTTACAGGGAGGCTGCATAGTTAAATAAAAATGTCCAAAGTAGGTGGCCATTCAAAAACTGATGTTCAAAATGTTACTGTATTCCTATAAAATAATCTGCTACCAGCAAAATACTTTGACCCACAGCAACAGACATTTTGCATATGTAAGCAAGAATACATTTTCTGTGTAAAGTAAATTCTGTGACCTGACTGACATCTTCTAATGTAAATCTGTCTTCTCATTTTCCTACTGACACAGTTTTGTTCTCAAACTAAATTGAATCTCACATCTGCATCCTTGGCTGATCTTCTGCTCCTTCAGATCTTTTACTACTGGCTCTAATTTTCTGTCTCTATACATTTTCTCTCAGCTCTCTGCACTTTTGTTTTCCCTGTGAATAATCCTTTTCTCTCTGTAATTCTGCTTCCTCTCCATCAGAGAAGTTCCTCAGCTGCTGTCCTGGAGTGCAGAAGAACATGATGGCAACCACCTCTCATCCTAGCAACACTTGACCATACTCATCTTTCTTGCAGTAATGTTTTCATTCACAGAAGAACAGTTACAAAATCACTAACTTATTCTAGTATATTTCAATAAACTCTCACAAAGCAAAAGAAACCAAAACAGCTGTACAATAAATCTTACACTTCAGTGCTTTTGAGTTGTAACATTTTCATCTTTAAAAGCCTTCTTCTTCAAATATTTCCTTTGAGCTGTCTTCCAACGTACAAACTCAAAATAAATTAAGATTCTAAATTTCCAATTATTTTGTTTTAAGCTAATAGTAAGGCTTAACTTATTATTTTTTACTGTACTTTAAAACAGTCACAGCTAATAGCTGTGGTTTATAAACAAAAGTTCAGTTCTTGTTTCCTTTGTTGCAAACATAGAAACATGAACACTACTGTGATGTATTTAAGAGGAAAAGAAGGGAGGACATTTAAAGCAGTCTGTTTTGACAGTCCTTTACTGTATCTGAGAGAAGCGTCATTTTCCAGTGCAGTTTCCACTATACTCTTACTAATCCCAGCTGCCAGACTGAAGCAGACCGAAAGGATCTGTGGTGCTGTGCTATGAACTTACTTAGGTCTAGTGCTATATTAGGGTCTGAGAAATTAATTAAAAAATAACCCTTCCAGCTGTAAGGTTGTAGGATCGAGGAGAGTCCTAGCTTATATGGGCAAAGAGATAAGTGGGATAGAATAGAAAAGGATGTGTTGCATTAACATAAATCAGCCACTGAAAGAAAGGCATTTGCCTCCTTCTTGGACATCCATTGAGATTTTCATGTCAAAACTAAAGCTACATTTTAGAGATCCTTTTGATTTAAGGTCTTATTTTTACCTTTTTTCATACAACTTCATGGCCAAGTTTGTTTTTTAGAGTCACAATAACTGTTTGTCATGACAGAATCCTTTCCTTTAGCCTCAACAGCTGCAATCTTTGCCTGCTTTATACCCAGAACATTTTCAGATATTTTTGTGTCTTGGTCTTTTGTACCTGAAACTAAGACCTCTCATATTCTTCCCTTTATCTGTTACATTTTTTATATATTTTTTTTTTTTAATCTAGGCTTTTTTCAATGATTTTTACATGCTATTTTCAGTCTGGCTTTCAAATTGGTACCTTGAAATATCTTTCCCTTAATTGCCTGTTTTCTCTTCTCAATATCTACAAAACTTAATCTTTATTCCTGCAGTTCTCCTTTTCTAGCTCTTCTTCATTATAATCTTGACAAATTTGGCAACAATCAAACAACTCCGAGTAGTGCTCAAGTCTGATGATTGTCGTGGTTTCCTGTATTTCCTTTAAAATCATTGCATTTTAGTCTTACCATTGGGTTCCAAGCTTTCAGGGAAACCCTCCCTCTTTTCTAACTAAACATTACCCAGAAGCAAAAAACTCCTTACAAGGGCTCCCAGTTTCTGAACTAAGAATGCTAACATAACAACAGTTTCAAGTTGGAATGAATAAATCTAGCAAGAGAAAGATTATCCAAGACATCCAATATTGTTACTGCTTTTTAACTAGTATTTCATAAAGCATATTACTTACATTGTATTGGGCTAAAGACATCTGTATAACATCTTTGGTCTAAAGTGTCATCAAGCTCTTATTTAATTTCATTTCTAAGCAAGGATGAAGTTTTCATCATGCCCAAATTTTTTAACAATGTAGTTCAAATAATGGACCATTTGTCCTATCCCAAACTTCCTCGATGCATGTATCTCACTTCTATTAGGACCTCAAAAGCTTTTATTAAAATTCAACTTTAAGGTATAGGGTGGAAAATGTTGTAATATCTCCATATAAATACATATATTGTTGGCACATCATAGCACTAATAAACACACTGTGTGTTTATATCTTCTATTGGTGGCAGAGTCAAGCAATAACCCTGAGCAGTAAAAATATTCAGAGACTCCCTTTCCATTCTCAGGCTTGCTAAGTATCATTAAGAAGTTGGTAGATTGCAAGGCTTAATACAACAAGCCATAGTATTATGACACAGCCATAATATCCTGCATCATCTAGAAGACACCATCCTGTTTGTAAGATGTTCATCTATAATTTTTTCCTCTTCATTTTAGTATTTTTAACATCTCATATAAGTTTTCTGATGTCACAAGAACTTTTAGACCCATCTTCTAGCTAAATAACCTACTAGGGGCTTGATTTTTTTGGTTTGTTTTTTTTGTTTGTTTTTTTTTGTTTTTTTTTTTTTTTTTTTGTTGGCTTGCCTCAGCAGGTCTGACCTATTTTACCTTGTTACAGTGATGGAGAGTTACCACATGGCTAAAACTCAGCTTCCAAGAGTTCTTTATTAGAAACAACAAGGAAGCTTCAACTTCATATTCCCTGTACACAAAAGTGTAGTTCAGAATGCTAGCTTTTAATTAGTACAACTATTCCACATTTGTAATCAGTTTAGTTTCCATTTAGTGTTTATTTAAAATTAAGGTTATGTATTCTTTATATATAAGAACAAAAATATATTTTGCCAAAATAGATACCAGCAAACTTATAGATACATGAGATCTTGGTTTATAGCTTTCATTTCACCATTGGAAAAATATTCTTTACCTTAGGAGACCATGTTACTTATGTAGTGCTTTTTTTTTTTTTTTAAAGGACTTGTAATTACTGAATGTTGGCCAATATACCCACTTAATCTTTTCAATGTGTTAACTGTTGCTTTATCTATCCTAACAGATGGAAGCTGATTTTGCACTACTTAAATTTTTTAAATTGATGCTGCCAGGATCTGCTTTGCAAGTGCTATTGAACTTTCACTGGATAAGATAACTTAGATCTTTGTTAATTTCATAGAATAATTAAGATTCCTGTAAGTGGAAACTTGGACAGGTGTATGATGCTTAGAGGTAAAAAAGCTGTTCAGGATCATTATATCAATGTAGCACATTGATACAATTATAAAATAGAAATATGCCAGGTACAAAAGCAGCTATAAAACACTCTGAACAGCTTCATTAAGATGCATGCTGACCTCAGACTACAGCAAATAATGTCCCGTTACTTACATGACACTTTCTTTCAGAGCAAATGTTCCACTCTGTGACCCATTTTTTTGACTTTATTAATTCAAAAAATACAATGCAGCATGTGAAAAAGAACCGGTGTGATAATGTCACAGGTCCATTGCTTAGGTTGCCAGGGAAATTTTCCCTTTGGTGAGCACATGTTCTGAAAACATTTTATGTTTCCACACAATGATTGCAGTCATTTGCTTTGCTTCTAAGTACTAGATGCATTCCACCTAAACCCAGGCTTAATTAATCTATCATTTCCTAATCTTTAATATCCTGAAACTCCTCTCTCCCATACAGGCACACGACCTATCTAATTACTTTAACATGTTTGTGCATGGATTTATTTGGTGTCTCATTCTTCCCCAGGTGGTTACTTGAGCAATGCCCATGTATGCTCACAAGTGGGAATGGCAACCTGCCTCCTGTCTCCCAATCAATTATGAATCAAGATGCTAACTATTCCTCAGTCTCTAGAGCTGTTTTCCATTTTGTTGGTTATGACATATGTTCATGCCCAATAGTAGATTTTTTTGTGTTGGTAGACAGTTGTCAATTATATTTACTGTTTCTATAATGCTCAGCTTATGGAAGGCAAGACAGGACTGGTGTTCTTGGACTCTTTCTGAGGGATTTGGATGATCAATTTATTCTTAAATTTATAAACCAGAGTAGATGAATACTGAAATTTTTCTCTCTCCTTATTTCTTCTGTCTACTCAATTTCCACCAATTAAAAAGGATTAATATTATTTTGTTTTCTGGGGAACCTGCTTGAGCAGACGTGTTGAACTAGATGACCTCCAGTGGTCTCTTCAAACCTTACCCATTATGCAATTCTGTGATTTGTAATTCATATATGTTTGTGCAGTTACATTTTTTAATCACAGGAAAGAAAAATTAAGGTAGAGTAGAAATTTTAAGTATCTAAGCAAATATTAAATTATGACAGTGGTATATTACTATTCATTTTTTTGTTTCAAATTCAAAGGAAACTCCTGGAAGTATAATGTTACTTATGAAACTTAAATGAAAGCAAAAGATAGATTACTGTGAAAATACAGATCCATGTAAGTCTTCTTTCTGTAAGTAGGCCATGTAGCAACAACTTGATGTTTACAGTGTGCTTAGTTGCCATGGGCTGTCTTGAAACCAGGTTAGAGACACTGTATTAGAGACACATGGGCTCATGCTTCAGCCTATGTAATCTTAGCACATGCTAAATCAGTGGATTTAGCAGTACATGCAGTATGCTAAATCATTGCAAAACACTGTGGAGTGCATAGGGATCTTTCTAAGAGTTCTTATAGTATTAATATGATTCCAAAATAAAGATTTAAAAGAGATTATATTCTCATTAAAATGGAAAAACAAAGTCCAGTACTGATCAGACAACAATTTTGTATATATTTAAATGTGTTTATATGGAAGACTATAAAAATTGGTGGATTTTATTCATAGTATTTAAAATTGCACATATGTAAATACCTGGAATTCAGTTCTGAAATTTTGTTTCAATTAAATAAAAATCTCCCTGAAGTTCAGTAGTGTTAACTTTTGAACTTTTAACTTTTCAGTAGTCAAATATTTGGCTGACAACTAGTTTAGTTCTTTAGTCAGTAGGGAATTAAATTCCAAAACATTACCACACAACATATTGGATGTATATTTTCAAGCACAAGAGATGGAATACAGCCATTAACATTTCAAGTAAAAAAGCAAAATTAATTTCTAACATTTCATACTGAGGAGTTTTCTTTAGACAGAAATATAATGAAAAGAAGCTTCCTAAGCAAGCACCATGAAAACTTTCTGGCTGATTATATAAGCTACAATTCTGGAATGCAAAGGGTCAAAAAATCCAAGAGATTTTGCTATTTATCATACATCAGTGACAAAACCTTAGGGCTGATACAAACTGATGAACCAAGATTTAATGTAATATGGTCAATTCATTTTGTACTGATTAAAGTTCAAGCAGCTGCATCCTGCCCTATCAGTTATACTTCTCAGAAGGCTGCATTATTTTGAGTGAAAAGAGACATGCTATCAAATGGTTTAAAATATATGCATTAGGACAGGGAGAAGTAAGTACAGACTGGAAATGTTAAAAAGAAGTAAAATGAATAAAATCTTTTATCCAGCTGCTTACATATACTAAGAATTTTTTTTTCAAATATATGAGAACCACATTATACTGGAACTAATTTTTTCTAAATTTATTATGTTTTTGGATTTTATATACAGGACCTATAATATTAATAATGACTAAAAAGCATGCTTTTAGAAGTATATATATGTAGTCTAATCCTGCTCTCAGGATTAGAGCATTTTTTAGAAAACTTCTATTCAGTATACATTTGTCAGAATTCTGCTGTCCTTTTCAGATGAGTTTATCTTACTCCTTTAGGGATGTGTCTTGTAAAAGCTAGCCATTTTGTGATATTTTATCAATGCATTCATTATCTATTTAAGGGAATAGAAAAGCAAAACAGGGATTAATTCTCAGCAATGAAAATGTAAAGGAATGGAGTGGAACCCTGAGTAGCAGATCAGCTAGAATGCTTTTAAATTATTTAGGCTGGGTCTTACGATTGCCTCCATGCAAATATCTCCAAGAAGTATTTCTTTGACTTAGACTGATAACAACAGATATAACCATTCAGTTGTGGGTTCCCTTCAGTACAGATACAGTGATGCTTTCTATCAAAATAAAAATAAATGTTGTTTGAACAGTAAATATTATTAAAGCTTTTTACTCTAGCTTGGTTTTCTAGTATGGAAATTTATTTGGAATAATAAAGAAAGGACTTATTTTATATTCCTGATTAAAAGAAAATCTCTTGTGTTCACTCATTATTTGTTCAAACATAGTTCAAGATCGGGACCTTTTCTAGTCTGTTCTTACTTTTTGCAGGATTATAACAGTGCTGAATAGAGGCAATCATTTAAGGAAACAATCAGCAAAGTTGGGGCTTTGACAATGCTCTAACAAGGTTATCTCAGATAAATGTCAGCTAACTTTTAAATCTGTTCTGAAAACACACATTGAAAACTGTCAAGTGCATGATTTTCAAATTAAACTGAGAAAACTAATTTTCTCCATCAGCTGACTGGGTTCTGGGTGTTCTCTCCTTGCAGAAGTTGTCAATAAAGAAGGTATTTTTAGTGATACTCTCTGTTATTTTGTGGTTGAGTCCAGACTTTAGTCAAAGGGGATGACTGCCATTTTTAAAGGCATTCATTGCATTTGACAACTTCTTTTATATTGATATATGTCGAGTGTTCACTGATTAAGTCATCTTGCTTCCACATGAGACCATCTGCAGTGGGTTTAAGATATTTTTTAAGAAAATACTTTTTCTCCAATATGAATCACAAAGTTTATCTAATTTATATTAAAGAGCTAAGATCAAGTCAGCTATTTTAATGTATGCCAGCTGGGCTGCATAAGGTTCATTTCCTTTTCCAATTGTGTCAATCTAATATGGTTGTCACTCTAAACAGATGGAGTATTATGACAGCATTCAGCTCATTGAGTAGAGGATCACGCAGAGGACTTACATCCTTTGTTCTCCTTGTCCACTTGGCACTTTAATGCTTTTGGTTTCTCAGTTTATCATTTTTACATAGACAGTTTTCAGTTCAGAGTCATGAAATAATTATTACAAAAGTCCATCTTCTGAACATGGGATATTTTTCTAATATTGCCTGTGTGTGAATAAAGACACATTTGTACAACAGATTATGCCATAACACTACTTTGTACATATTTTCTTTAAACTAGTATAGCTTAAAGAAAAGTTATTCTCAGTCTGAAAGAAATCGATGTAATTTTTTTCCCATTCTTTCCAACACCTGCTACCAATGTTCTTGTGCAAACTAGCACAGTCTTCCTTTCAGTTGTTAATTATTACCCCATAAAATTATTTGTTTACATTTCAATATAGATTACCACACAGAAGAAGACTGAAGATGACTGAAAATAAGAATAATAAAGTTTTTAATTTGGTATATTTTTATTTTTATTTTTGATTTATATTTGGTATATTTTTAAGCAGTTAAAGAATTACAAACAGTATCTTTTACTAATATATCTTTTAACATGTTCTGTTGGAAGACAGCTATTGTTTTCCCTTGTCAAAAAGGCAGACTTAAAAACATGCTTAAATGTTGTTATATTGTGACTGAGGCAAACCATGCCATGGTATCCATCCACTGACAACATCAGGATGGATCCAGCATCAATATGGTCAGCACAACTGTTCAGCTGTAAGGTTACTGCCATGTCACATCTCAGCACGCTGCCCAAGGACATGTTGATAGGTTGGCTACAGCCCCAGAACCTTACCTTCACCTCAGCAAATCTGCCATGAACTGTCACTGAGAGTTGTACATCAATATGTCCTGCTCTCCCTAATGACTGGTCTTCTGGCTAGATCTTTACAGTGATTTTATTAAGAAATCATTGTGTTTTGTAACAAGTATTGAATTTTATGTGGCTGAAATTGTTTGTGGTTCTGTTGGGGTTTTTTGCCTTTGTTGATTCCATAGAAATTATATATATTTTTGCAATCCTTGAGCAGGTGCTTTGGATGAAGTTAGCAAATAAAGTTCTTGAGCCATTAGTTAGCTAAATGCAGCATAGCAATATAAGTAAATGTAGAAATATGCTGTGTAACTAACCATGCATAAAATAATTTGGTTTTCATCTAGGAAGCTATCCACCTGACAAAGTATTTTGGCTCTACCTGCAGTGGACTGTTGATGACTTATTTACATTATGAGCTGGCTTTCCTGAGCCTACTAGGAAAATCTGTGGTGCTCGTTGCTATTCCATCCCAGATGAGATAATGGCTTAAAAACAGTCAATAATTGTTACTCATGCACCTCAGGGTACTACAGTGAAAACTGTCTGAAAGAACACTAATGTGTATCTATTAATTCGAAAGCTTAAGCAAAATAGTTGAACATTCCTATATTCTCCTATGTAATCCTGCTCTTTCCTTAATTCTGATGTATTAGAGAAATAAACACTATAGAAGAGGAGTGGATAAAGAAAAACTGCATGAGATACAAAAAAATCCAGAGAGATTTCACAGGATAAAGAAAAAACTTAAAAGTGAGATGACAGAATAAGTATTCTAAATCACAAATTGAGAAAAAGTTTTTCTTCCAAGAAAAATAGGTTTGAACTAGGAGCCAAATCAAAGTTTTGAAAGATATTTCAGAAATAAAAATGCACCAAATGAGTATGCTTGTACCATAAACTCTAATTGGTCATGAATATAGTCAAATTGAATAAAGTCAAATTTAGAACCAGAAATAGAAACCCAAATTTTGTACAAATATAAGATGCATACCTGACCCCTCTGATACCACATCCTCAACTCAGAAGCTGGTGTTCATTCGGTTCTATTTGTTCTTATCTATGCCATGATGGTTAAGAAGGGATTTCATATTGTGCAAGTTGTGGAAAGGATTTTATGTTGCTGGCATCAAACGCATTCACCTAACCCACAAACTATTGTTGAAAAAACTTGAAAAAGAAAATTAGTCTAGGCTTGATTTTATTTCACAGCATACTTTATGCATATGACTATCAAAATATTACTGTTTCCATCACTAAAATGGGTAAAAACTAGCTTCAGCAAGCAGGGTCAATGAAGTTGTAGACATGACATGACATGACATGTCTTAAAACAAAATTAACCGAACATCTTTTTAGAACAAAAAAAAAAATCCTAAGCAGAAAATGTTGATTCATCAAAAGTAAAATTTTAAGCAACTGTTTTCAGTAGTAATGTCTCTAGTTTCCTCACAGATACTATTCTCAGCTTTCAGGTGAAAATGATTCTCTATAGCTGTAAGGCAATTTCACAGTGTGGACTTTAGACAGATGCTTAAATCTTTAGCTATTCTGAAAAACTCAGAATGAGTCATTTCCATGTAGCAGAGGGGGAAAAAAACTTTATAAAATTACACTGCAATACAGCCTGGGATAAAAATAGTAAAAGAGAAAAAAAATCACAGATTTAATTTTGACATTTCTAAAATATCACATTTCAAATCAAGGTTAAAAATCTCAACAAATTTAAATCTAATATTTTTACCTTTCTTTTTATTTCTAAACATCATTATATAGGTTTAAAATTACACCAGATAAAGAGAAAAATAGGTAAAGTTTTTTAAAAAACATTGTCTTTCCAAAAAATTATTTCCATTGGAAAAACATGATGTCAGTGATCTTTAGTTCCTCTGTGAAAACTTGACAAAATTCTCCCTTTCAAGTCAAATATTTTTCACACTTTTCATAATTTAAACAAAAATCCTGTATGTCTCAGTATGTTAACTACACATGGTAAGATTTGTAGGGAGTAGGAGTGGTGCTGCAGGAGTGGCTTCTGGGAGGAGAGGCCAGGGTTACCCCAGACACAATCATTTCCAAATGTCCTGTTGAGGACAGGAGTAAATGAGAACTCTCTGAACATTTAGCTGGTAGTTAAGGATATCTCATCACACTGAGGTCTATTTAAAGGGTTCATTGCTTTCCAAGGAAGAAAAAGAGACAAACCCCATGAAATATTACTCAGAAAGAGGAAAATATACTAAAATTTCACTGTATGTTGATATATTTAATGATTTCAGAGAATAAGTACAGATACTATACCCAGTGCATTCTCTGCATGGGAAGCAAAGTAAAGCTACTTTGAACACAAAGGACACTCTGTTTTTTGTCATTTCTCTAAATCTGTCTTCAGAAACAAATATGTCTTCAGAAAAAAAGCCTGCTCTCAGAACCAGGCTGTGCACCATACTGTGTCTTACAGTCAATGTAGTTAGCAAAAAGAACTCATTTTCCTTTTCTTTTCCTTCAGTACATTAATCTGGCAGGTTCTTTATCATGTTTTTTAACTCTTCTTATTTTTACTTCATAGACAGAGTCCTAAACTCATGGGACAATAATGATATTGAAGAGGACTCAGTGTTCAGCTGGTACACTATCAACATCTCTGCCTCTGAGCAAGAGAGGTGGAAAGGCAATAATGAACTGCATATTTTCTATATTTCTAGCACACTCTGTTGATTAGAAAATATGGGAAAAAATAAATAGCATATTTTACTCTACTGTGAAAATATAAGATTTTAAACCAACTCACATCTCTTCTTTGTGGGCCAGGTTCAATGTTTGCACATGGTAACATTGTATAAATTATGCAGGGATAATGATTCAAGAATTCGGGAATGACTTTAAAAAAACTTACTGTCTGCAAGGCACACCTGTGCTTCTTTATTTATTAATATGTGTTTCTTTGTTTCTACATTTATATTTAGAACACTGGAAAGGGCAGGTTGGGAGACCATAGTTTTTGAAGATGACACCAAAAAAAGTTACAAAAATAGGGAGGAAAGGTTTTAAAATAAGTACAAAACAAAATCTTCAAACAAAGCAATGTAAACCCAGAGTAGAAAGTGGAAGTTTCTACAGTTATAAAGACTTTGGAATCTGCTGAATAGCTGTGGATCCACCTTCAAGGGGAAAACCTGTTTGCAGAAGGGAATGGCGAGATTTTTGCAGTCAAAATAATTTAAGTTTGATATGCATTTTTATGCATGTAACAGAGGTCTAGTGATGGCTGTAATCTGTAAGGAGCAATTCCTTCTCCTTTACTTGACTGGCTAGCAAGAACGTGGCAAATAGTTTATAGATGTTACTGATATGGGAGATTAAAGTTGTCTCACATTAGTGATAAGGAGCTTTTGTTAGTTTAGGTCTGTTCACAGTGAGAAATTATGGTGTTTTTTTTTTAAGATAACACATTTCCTTTTTACATCTAAGCATTCATCCTGCCTGGAGAACTGCAGTGTTGCAAGTGCAAGGTAAAATGTGTTGAACACAGGAGCCTGACTCTGCAGTAATGAAACTGCTGGGCTGCTGAATTACTCCTTGCCTAGAAATACTCTTTCGGGTACTGTAAAAATTATAAATTATAACCACAGCAGAAGCAATATATACAAGGTGAACTTTGAGCAATGTACCACATTTGACATGCTGAGGATGGCACATTATCATGCCTTGCTAAATGCTCTCAAGTCTGCTCACAGCTATGCTTAGCTATTGGCCACATGAAGCAAGCAGTAACCTAGGGAATGTGAACCTGTGCAAAGGCTGCACAGAATAGTACCCAGGTCTTCACCTTATCAATGCACATCACACTGAAGAGGCAAAGACCAACTCATGCCTCCTTCTGCAAATAAATTAATTGCAGGAAAGGGTATAACAATATTATGGTTTTGGATTTCCTTTATTAAAATAGAGTTCAATATCAGACAGGCAAATATATTTTCCTCTGATAAAAACCCTCAAATTGTGTTTGCTAGAACAATTATTTTCCCAAATATCGCTCACCTTATTTAATGTTAAATTTTTCATTAAAATATATATATAAAATATAAAATATAAAATAAAAATATGTATAAATGGAAAAGCTGTAACTCATTTTCATATCAGAAATGAGAAGATATATGCAAAAAAAATTAAATGCCAGTTGAAAAACTAAAGCCTACACATTGGAAACCTGTTGCCTAACACTGGAAGTCCCTACATTTATATTTTAAAGTATTTTAAGAACCTTAAATGTCTACTCAAAACTGCCTAGATCTAGGGAGTACTAAACAGATAAGGCTCTGGTTTATATCCCAGCACTGTCAGAATGTAAAAATGTCATCATTTAGGCATGGTGTTCTCCCATTTAGTACTTCCACTAAAACTATGCACCACTTGTTCCCCTCTTCCCTCTTCCCTGCGGTGGACTGGAGGTGCAAAAGGCAAAGAGCATGGCTGAGATAAGAACAATTTACAGGAAACATCAATGGCATAAGAAAAAGAATTGTAACAGCAGCACTACTAATGACAGAGGATATAAGAGAGGAGAACAATTCACACAGAGAAGCCCTGCACAACATACTGAGCAGCTCTGCTTGCCCTCCTTACTCAACAGGAATGGAACCTCTCCTCCCTGGAACAGATTCTCCTCTCCCTGCTCTCAGCAATGATATGAGGTGACATAGAATAACCTCTGGGTCCTGGCCATACCCCTTACTGGCTGGAACCTGGACAAAAACCAAGATCTCTTCCTCTCTGAATTGCCCATTTGAGACTGATTCATTTGGTTTCTCGGATCACGTGTGTCCAGTTAGGCCTCCTGAAAACTATTGGTGGAAGATGTTTCCAGTTTTTTGCGCAGCAATGTATGGGGTAGAGCATGCATCTGTGCCCCTAGAAGACCCTGTCTGAGTTTGCACACTGCTGTAGGGAGCAGAACCCATATCACCAGAGCCATCTGTCAACCAATAGGCTGTTTGGTATTCAAACCAGGTCTTCTTAAGTTCATCTGTTTAAAAAATGTTCTGCTTATATAAAATTTTTGCAATATTTATGGAGCAAGGGTTGAAATTTTCATTCTCTCTCACTCTAGCTTACTAATTACCATCAGTCTGTAACTAAATTCAGCATTTCATACTAAAGAGGCTGTTCCACTTGCCCAGCATGTCTTAACACATCAAGCTTACATCAAGCCTATGGTCTTTATTAAGTATCTCAATATCTAGAAATCTGAACATAGAATACTTGAGGTGAAATTTATGTGACCAAAGGTAGGCAGCTAAACTACCTTTGTCAGAGAAAAACATTTCTAGTGGAAGATGCCTTTCTATGTTTAGGCGGCCCTCTATATTTGGTCAGAATTTCACTCAAAAACAACTCCACTCTCTTTTCTTGAATTGCAAAGAGGGTCTGTAAGGACCAATTCTGTGGTGGTGTGTTTTCATATTTTATGTACGGTTTTTATATATTTGTACCTCCTTAATGGTTTGTCCCTGTTTCCCCCTATTACCCAGTTGGTACATCCTTTTGTTCTGTTTTCCCGCCTGGTCCTCCCTTCCCGCCTTTCCAGTACCCATCCATCAACCTGGAAAGTGCTGAGTCACTCCCCTATCCCCTCCCAGGTGCCTTGTCCGTCACTCGGTGTTCCTTCCCCTCCATCTAGAAGCTTCTCCTCAGGGCGCCGAGTGATTGAACAAGGGCCTGGGGCCACTCCCATGCCCCTTCCCCATTGGACCAGGCCACATCACCCCATCCCGGAGCCACTCCCTTCCCTGTTCCCCATTGGTTCCCCCCTCATGATCTACCCCGCCCACAACCCATAAAAGGTTCATGTTAAGCCCAGCCCAGGGTTCCAGTTGGCTGGCACCACTTCTGTGCGGTTGGCCCCGTTGGCCTTCAATAAAGAAGATTCAGCCCCCAACTGGATCCGCCTTTCCTTCCAACTGACGAGGCTCGCCAGCGCTATCCCGTGAACCCACAAAGGCACCCTCTAAACCCTGTTAAGGAGCAGCAGGGGGTGCCTCCACTGCCCACTCTCGCCCCAAGGAGAGCTAGCCGGGGCTAGAGAGATCGAGGGTCTGGGGCGGGAGCGCGGCAGCTGGCGCCCAACGTGGGGCCCCGTTTTTAGGCGCTGGACCCCTCGTCAGAGGATTTTAGGGTCCTCGGGACCCGAAGATTTTATCCTCGTGGCCGTCAGCTACCCCCGGTGGGAGCAGACCCGCGTTTTAGTGGGTGGCGCTCCCGGGGGACGGATTCGGCAGCTCTGGACAGCACCGCCGGAGTCGGCTCCCCCTCGTCTGTGAGGTACAGTGGAATTTTTTGTTTCTGTCCTTCCCTTGGGGATCCCTGGGTTTCTCTTTATTTGGGCTCCCCCGGCACTCCCCTATCCTTCCCGGTCGAGGGTTTATTCCCTCTTTGGTTGGGTTTTCTTTTTCCCCTGGGGTGGGGAAAGAATCCCTATTCTTTGGTGCCTCCCTTCCCGGGCGGGAGGTTGAAGGCTTAGGGAGAGAGCGGGAGGGACAGTCTTCTCTTTTTAGTTGCTAATTTCCCCAACTGTACGCTCCGCGGCACATTTTCTACCAGACAGCATGGGTGCTAAGCTGTCCGTGCCGCAGAAAGGCTTATATACCCAAGTTGTGGGCATCCTGTTAATGGGGGGGGTGAAAGTTAAAAAATCTGACATTAAAAAGTTTGTCCGGTGGCTGTCTCAGGCTTTCCCCAACGTTTTGGCAGCTAAATTATATCAAATCCCCTTTTGGGATCAGGTAGGGAGGGAGATCTTGCGACAGCAGGATCTTTCTCTCTCCAAATTTACCCTATTGGCTTTGCAAATTAGAGATATTATTAAGAATCATTATGAAAGCCTGCCACAGCCAGCCGATGACAAACCGGTCCCCAGTTCTGCGACTAGCGCAAAAAATCCTACTCCTCTTCCCTCTCCCTCTTCCCTAAAGTCGGGCATTCTCAGACAGTCATCCCGGCGTCGTCCGCAGGCAGATTCTGGGCTCTCTGAGAATGTCCTAGACTCCCCGCGGGGCAGTGCAGGCACTGCCCATGCTTCTACCCCTTCCCCTTCTTCCCCGAAATGTACAGTCCCGTCCCGTAAGAGTTCTGTTCGTTTTAAGGTGCCCCAAAACCCCGAAAATCCCTCATCTCCCCTTTCTTCCCGAGTCCCACAAAATGGCTCCCCTTCCCTCTCCTTCCCCAGGGCACAAGATGGCGGTGACCGCATGTCTTCTTTTCCCGCCACTTGTGCCTCTTCTTCCCACAACCCTTTTCTTCCCGCCTCCCGAAGCTCCATCCTTTCCCCGGACCTTCCCGCCCATGTCCCTCCTCCACCCTACCCCGACCACGCCTCCTGTGATGCGGGGTTCACCCCGCCCCTCAGCTCCACCCCCGGAGAGGGGAACTCCCACCAGGCCACTCCCTCCGCCCCTTTCCACGCCTCTTCCGCTCCGCCCCCTGGTTCCCACGACCTCACTTCCGGTTCCCACGCCATCGGTTCCGGAAGGGGGGAGCGTGGGAACCCTGATCCATCCCAACCCCTACCTGCCTTCTCAGCCGCGCCAGTCACCTATACCCCGCGGCGGGGGGGCAGGCCCCTAGCACAGTGGTCCCCCATCTCTCAACAAACAATCAAGGAGCTCTGTAAGGCCCAGAAGGAGTTCGGCAGAGAGAGCGAGTATTTCAGGGGTTTGCTAAAAGCAACCCTCTCCTCTGCCGAACATGTCCCCGCTGACATTCGGACTCTCTTCTCCTGTTTGATAACCCATGGAGAGTTTCTCATCTGGGAGTCCGAATGGAAGCGGGAGATTCGGGAAGTTTTACCCGACCTCTGGGCCAGTGCAGACAGCTCCAGAGATGAGGATGGGGCGGTGATATCTTTGGACCATTTGTGCGGGGAGGGGGATTGGCAACAGGGGGGGAAGCAAGCGGAGAAAATCCCGCGGGAGGCGTTGCAAATTAGCACCAGGGCGGCGGAGAAAGCGTTGCTAAAATTAAGACCTAGCGGAACAGCTGTTGACTTTCTATCTATTAAACAGGAACCGTGTGAGCCATTTGTCACCTTTGTCGATAGGCTCCACCGCGCAATGGAGGCTCAGGTCCCGGATGAGAGGCTGAGGGAAGGAATGCTCGCCACGGTGGCGAAGCAAAACGCCAATGAGGCATGCCGACAGGCGATCCTCAGCCTCCCCTTGGAACCTGAGCCGACCTTGCAGAATATGTTACAGGTCTGCGCAAAGAAGGTGACGGTTCCTGCCCCGGACACGCAAAGGGCCCCCCGAACACCAGCCAGGAGGGTAGCCTTTGCGGAAGCTGTGACGCCTCCAGCCACGCCTTCCTCGGACTGCCGCCCCCCAGGGGCACCCCCGAGGGGATTCCAACAGCAGCAGGCCTGCAACCTATGCAGGCAGAGGGGTCATTGGGCTTCTCGATGCCCAATGAGAGAAGAATTCATTAAATTCCAACAACAGCAACAGGGGAGGAATGCCCCCAACCTTGGGGGGAAACAAAAAAACTAGCAGGTCAGCGCAGTCCCTCCCTGCGCAAAGACACAAATGTGGTGGGTTCCTTAACAACTGAGGAGGGGAGGGACAATGGTCATCAAAGCCCACGTGAGGACAATCTACTGGACGTGACACATCAGACTACGGCGGACAAACCAGCCTATATGCGGGAGGATGTCGACTTCATCCCTGCCACTTGGCTTGGCCGGGACCCCGACCATCCCAAGCCGGTCCTTAACACCTCTTCCGGCTTCTCCCCATATACGTTGGCCCTGACCGAAGCTCTGTATCTGAAGGACGACGACTGGCATTTCATCACAGTCGACACAAGGGACCCAGGAACCTGGAGGAACATCCGCAGTAAGTATATCGTTCTTGGGGACACAAAATTCACGCCACTCGACATTACCATCGCACCCTGTCTAACATCTAGAGATCCCGAACAATTGGTTTTGTGGCTGCATTGCTCCCATCCTCCGGTCTTCCTTCCCAAGGGCCAAATCATCGCCCAAGCCATTCCGATCTCTGGGCCTCCGGTACACCCTGAGGATTTGTGGAAAAAATCAGCAAAGAAAGATTACCAGGTGTGCCAGGCCCAGGTCATTGGGAAGGAAAGACCAAAGTTATCCTGTTACATGAGGAAGGATGGGGAGTTCAAACATCTTAATGGACTCTTAGACACAGGGGCGGACGTGACAGTCATCCCCGAGTGGGATTGGCCGTCACGATGGGAATTGCAAAACGTGGCGGGAAAAATCCAAGGTGTAGGGGGTTCTCAATTGGCCAAACAGTCTAAAAACATCGTGAAATTCGAGGGGCCGAACGGGCAATCGGCCTATTTACGCCTGTTCGTTTTAGATTACACGGAACCCTTGTGGGGGAGAGACCTGATGGCCCAGTGGGGGGTCACAATTGACATCCCGACCCCTCAGGTTTTTCGGGCAGCGGTCACTGAGGGGCGTCCTACCCAGAAGCTCAATTGGCTCACAGATACACCAGTGTGGGTAGAGCAGTGGCCGCTCAATAAGCAGAAATTGAAAGCGCTCCGAGAGCTCGTGAAGGAGCAACTCGCCAAAGGGAACATCCAGGAAACGACATCCCCCTGGAATTCCCCCGTCTTTGTCTTGAAAAAACCAGGCAAAGACGAGTGGCGCCTCCTCCACGACCTCCGTGCTATAAACAATGTCATTGAAGATATGGGTCCTCTCCAACCAGGGATGCCGTCCCCTACGATGTTGCCCGAAAATTGGGAATTAGCGGTAATTGACATAAAGAACTGTTTCTTTCAAATTCCCTTACACCCTGATGACGCGCCACGGTTCGCCTTCTCGGTTCCTTCCATCAACCGAGAAGCCCCAATGGAGAGATACCACTGGAAAGTACTTCCTCAAGGCATGAAGAACAGCCCAAGTATCTGCCAGTGGTACGTCTCTTCATTGCTGTCCCCTGTGCGTGCAGCCACCGAGGGCATGATCATCCAACATTATATGGATGATATTCTAATTTGTGCCCCCAACGGCGATTTACTTACACACGCGCTTGAACTGACAACCAATGCGTTGGTTGCTGTAGGGTTCGAGCTGCGAGAAGATAAGATTCAAAAGATGCCACCCTGGAAGTACCTGGGCTTGGAAATAAACAAGCGGACCATTGTGCCGCAAAAATTGGCTATCAGGAATTCAATTCGAAATCTAGCAGACGTGCAGCAGCTGTGTGGGTCTTTAAACTGGGTGAGACCCTGGTTAGGTATTAACAACGAAGACCTAGCCCCCCTTTTCGATTTATTGAAGGGGGGGGACGAGCCTAGTTCTCCCAGGGAGCTCACCCCAGAGGCCAAAGCTGCTCTGCAGAGGGTCCAGGAGGCGATGTCTGCCAGGCAGGCCCACAGGTGTGATCCGGGCCTGCCCTTCAAATTCATCATACTGGGCAGACTGCCACACCTCCATGGAGTCATTTTCCAGTGGACAGACACCCTGGAGAAGGGCAAGGATCATGACAAAAGGGACCCACTCTCCATTATAGAGTGGGTATTCCTGAGTCACACTAGATCCAAAAGAATGACACAGCCACAGGAGCTGGTGGCGGACCTGATCCGCAAAGCTAGAATGCGGATCCGGGAGTTGGCAGGATGTGATTTCAAATGCATTCACATTCCTTTACAATTGGAATCGGGCCACTTTACAAAGGCAATGTTGGAACACCTGCTGCAATCAAACGAATCGTTGCAGTTTGCACTAGACAGCTACACCGGGAAAATTTCTGTTTTGAGACCGGCCCACAAAATTTTCAATTCGGATGTTCAATTCGCATTATCAACAAAACAAATTCAGAGTAAAAAACCCTTAAAGGCTCTGACAGTTTTTACAGACGCGTCCGGAGGGTCCCACAAGTCAGTAGTGACTTGGAAAGATCCTCAAACTCAGCGGTGGGAGGCAGATGTTGTTGAGGTGGAAGGATCCCCTCAGGTAGCTGAGTTGGCCGCAGTCGTCAGAGCTTTTGAGCGGTTCTCTGAACCTTTCAATTTGGTTACTGATTCGGCCTATGTAGCAGGTGTAGTGTCTAGAGCACAGGATGCCATCCTGCAGGGTGTTTCCAACGATGCCCTCAATAGGTTGCTCTCCAAGCTGATAAAGCTAGTCTCCCACCGAGAGCAACCATTCTATGTGATGCATATCAGGTCACACACTGACCTGCCGGGGTTCTTGGCCGAAGGCAATCGGCGTGCCGATTCCCTCGCCGCCGCCCCCGCACAGCTGACGCCACTCCCGGACAAGTTCCAACAGGCCAAGATCAGCCACCAGCTCTACAATCAGAATGCGCCTGGTCTGGTCCGGCAGTTCCATCTAACCCGAGACCAGGCCAAGGCCATTGTGGCCACATGTCCGTCCTGTAAGTCGCTCCCCCTACCATCGGTGAGCGCAGGGGCTAATCCCAGGGGTCTGAGGTCCTGCGAGGTGTGGCAGATGGACGTTACTCACATCCCCTCCTTCGGGAGGATGAAGTACGTCCACGTCTCCGTGGATACCTTCTCCGGAGCAGTTTTCGCCTCTGCCCACACAGGGGAGAAGGCCAAAGATGTAGAGAAACATCTAATACAGGCCTTCTCTATGCTGGGCGTCCCAAAACAAATCAAAACCGATAACGCCCCCGGGTACACCTCCAGGGAGCTCGCAGGCTTCCTACAGCAATGGGGAATAGAACACAAAACCGGCATCGCCTATTCCCCATCAGGTCAAGCTGTGGTGGAGAGGACTCACCAGAACATCAAAAAGATGCTAAAACAACAGCGTTCAGCATCCAAAAATGAGTCCCCCCAGGTTCAACTGTCACGGGCCCTTTTCACCTTAAATTTCCTTAATTGTTCTTTTGAATGCCTCAACCCTCCCATCGTGAGGCATTTCAACTCCTCGGAACAGAGCCAGGTCAGGGAAAGGCCGCCAGTTCTCATCAAAGATCCTGAGACCTGGCGGCAGGAGGGACCCTATGACTTAGTTACCTGGGGACGGGGATACGCTTGCGTATCCACGCCCTCAGGCCTGAGATGGGTCCCTTCCAAATTTGTCCGGCCGTATGTCCCCAAAGTCCAGAAACGCGAACCAGATGGTCCTCAGGTTGGGCACGCCGCCCTCCGGCGGCGGAGAAGGTCCCTTTCCCCCATTCCCGAGGTTCCCGAGCCCCTCTCATCTAATCCCCCCTTACCTCTCCGTGGCTCCGCAGAGTCCCTATTCCTTTACCGTATAGACCTCCCCAAATTTGATTATTAATTTGTGTCTTAGTTATTTTCCAGACACGCGCACCACCAGACCACCCAACATGCTTCCATATCTAAGCCTCATCCTTCTGGGCCTCACCATCGCTCCGAGACCCCTGCAAGCCTGGATTGTACCACAGCCGCCAGCAAATGTTTGGACCACCCTTGCAAAATCCCTTAATCAAGACCATTTGTGTTTATCCACCACCTCCGCTGCTAACCCCTTTCTATCCTGTCTCGTGGGGATCCCATACCCTTTAAAGAGTTTTCCTTTTACCCTTCCCCCGAACGCCTCCGCTCCACCCATGAAATCCAGGGCAAATATCTTTTGGGCCCACACAATGAAAGAACCAGAATTATGGAGGAAATGGGTGAGAGCACTCCCTTTAATAGAGAAGGACCCCGAGGAATTAGAGCTACTTGGGTCCTCCTTGGCTTATACTTGTGTTCATTTTTTCGTTTCTGACAACCCCTTCGCCCATCCCAAAAATGAAATTAAACAAACCATCCCAGAGTATCAAGCAAAAAATTGGTGTGAACAAGTTTTACAAATCCCAGGTTTTTCTACCCCCGATAATCAGCCCCACGCTCTCCCCAAAGGTGTGTTTTTAATTTGCGGCAATAGAGCGTGGGCAGGCATCCCCCCTCACCTGGTCGGAGGGCCATGCACGTTCGGACAGCTGAGCTTGTTTACACCCAACAAAACTCACATAGCACATTGGAGACAGCTAAATCAAACAGGTCAATTGGCTCGCCAAAAAAGAGATACTGGGCTCACAGATTGGGACGAAAACTGTAATGATGAGGTCACCCATTGGGCAAAAGCGAAGAGCGTTGCTACCATTGAATTTCTACCATGGATAGGAATCGCTCAAGCATTCAATGAATTGGCTGGTCTTGAATGCTGGGTAGCTAAACAAGCCAACCTTACATCAGCTGCTCTAAGCAACCTCCTAGCAGATGAGGAAGTCACGAGACAGGCAACCCTTCAAAACCGTGCCGCAATTGATTTTCTTCTGTTATTACATAATCATAAGTGTGAAGAATTTGCTGGCCTCTGTTGTATGAATTTAAGTTCCAGAGCTGAAGATGTCCGCACCACCATCAATAAGATGCAGGACATGATCCATCATCTGAAAAAGGAATCCGCAGGATGGCTGGACTCTCTTTTTGAAGGATGGGGACTCTCTGGGTGGGTCAAATCTGTCATACAAACTGGTTTAATGCTGTTGCTGGGTCTCGTTGCATTTGTCATCGGCTTTGGCGTGATCAAAAAACTGTTGTTAAAAGCCATAAATTCTACCATCAGCATCAATCACGCCACGCTGACCGAGCCATATGAACTGAAACCCCTCGCCAAGGAAGAACAACAAGAAGAAAATCTGTCCGAAGGAGAAAGCATATGGTTCGAAGACGAGACCATGAACTGTGAAACCCCCAGTTAAAGACTTATTTTTTACTCTCCTCCCGTTCTTTTCTTTTCAAACAAAAAAGGGGGAGGTGTGGTGGTGTGTTTTCATATTTTATGTACGGTTTTTATATATTTGTACCTCCTTAATGGTTTGTCCCTGTTTCCCCCTATTACCCAGTTGGTACATCCTTTTGTTCTGTTTTCCCGCCTGGTCCTCCCTTCCCGCCTTTCCAGTACCCATCCATCAACCTGGAAAGTGCTGAGTCACTCCCCTATCCCCTCCCAGGTGCCTTGTCCGTCACTCGGTGTTCCTTCCCCTCCATCTAGAAGCTTCTCCTCAGGGCGCCGAGTGATTGAACAAGGGCCTGGGGCCACTCCCATGCCCCTTCCCCATTGGACCAGGCCACATCACCCCATCCCGGAGCCACTCCCTTCCCTGTTCCCCATTGGTTCCCCCCTCATGATCTACCCCGCCCACAACCCATAAAAGGTTCATGTTAAGCCCAGCCCAGGGTTCCAGTTGGCTGGCACCACTTCTGTGCGGTTGGCCCCGTTGGCCTTCAATAAAGAAGATTCAGCCCCCAACTGGATCCGCCTTTCCTTCCAACTGACGAGGCTCGCCAGCGCTATCCCGTGAACCCACAAAGGCACCCTCTAAACCCTGTTAAGGAGCAGCAGGGGGTGCCTCCACTGCCCACTCTCGCCCCAAGGAGAGCTAGCCGGGGCTAGAGAGATCGAGGGTCTGGGGCGGGAGCGCGGCACAATTCCACTGTAGATCACCAGTTTGCAGATGTCTGAAGTTTGATGAGGGAATTTAAGTCACTTTCAGTATCATTTTGGGTTTTTTGTGCAACAAATCTTATACCAGTACGGAAAGTATTTTCCTGAATAATTTGAGCAGCTATAAATAGTGGTCAAGAAATTGGGTTTGGAGGCAGATTTTCCATCACCAAGTGGATACAGTTTCTTCATAAATTTTGTCTTACAAAAGAAAGGACAGCTGTTGCTTCTTTCCTTATCAAGATTAATGTATTAATGCCTGAAATGCAAATTTGCTTTCTTAATTAGATTTATGTGCCTTGCTCTTACTACTTCAAGGGTAGTGGTCGCAGGGTTGGTCTATGTGAATAGAGGCCAGAACCTGCCCTGTGTCAGATAACTAGTTTCAGATAGCTCAAATAAACCCACTGAAGGGCACAGCTGGTCCCCTCACCCTCTCTGATGGTGGCACCTCAGAGAAAATGTATTAAGACCAAAATGATTCATAGCAGTGTGAAGAATGAGGAAAAACACATGAGAAGCATCTTTGCAGACACCAAGGTGAAAGAAGAAGGAAAAGGTGCTCCAGGCACCAGAGAAGAAATTCCTCTGTAATCATGGTAGATCAGGTTGTTCCCCTGGACAGCCCCATGCTGGAACACGTGGTAGTCCTGTGGAGAACACCCACCACTGGAGCAGATTTTCTGATAGGAAGTGCTGCCCAAGAGTGACCCACACTGGATCAGTCTGTTCCTGGTGGACAATACCCCATGGTAGAGAGCCCATACTAGAGCAGTTCTTGAAGAGATGCAGTCTATGGGAAGGTCTCCTGTTGGAGAAATTCTTGAAGGACCATGGGAGAACTTCCACACTGGAGCAGAGGAGGAGTGTGTGGAGGAAAGAGAGGTGGAAACAAAGCATTGTGAGCAACCCCTGATCCTCATTCTCCTGCACTGCTCAGATTAAGGAAAAAAGGATAGAGCAGTTGAGAATGAAGCAGTGAGGTTGAGCCTGGGAAGAAGGAAGTAGGAAGGAAGTTGTTTTCGTTTTTTTATTAGCTCCTCACTCAATTTTTAACTGGCGATTAAGTTTTATTCTTCACGTTTGATTTGTTTTGCCTGTGGTAGTAGTTGGGTGATTTTCTTATCTCAACCCACAAACATTTTCATTTTACTTTGACCTCATCCTGTTGAAGAGGTAAACTTATCATAACCTCAAAAAATGCCAGGAGAGGTGGTATCTTTCTTTATTCTCCCAACAGGAGTAATGAAAGGGTTTTGTTGGAAAGATGAAGTTCAGAGGGATGCATGGATGTATCGGTTTTATCTGTTGAGTATAACTTGAAATATCTTTGTTTTTAGAACAGAGTTGTTTTTGCTGTTGTAGAATTCCAGCTGCTAAGAGGCAGGCAGCTTGGGCACAATCCACTGTTTAAGAGCAAGGTAGAAAGAAATAGACCCAAATCATCACAATATTTGGGGTAGAGATGTGCCTCTTTTTTTTTTTTTTTTTTTTTTTCAGAAGAACATTTATTCCACTATCTGCAATACCATGATGATACCTTACAGGCATGATTGGATTCTGTGGCTGTAAACAATCCTCTAAATGTGCATTGACAGCATTGATGAATATTTATAAGAAATAATAGATAAAATAATAGTAATGTAGGCTCTAGAAAATGATATTATGCTTTTCCTCTGAATGTGTGCTCAGTGCTGCTTTCCTCCCTACATTTTGATTTTTGAACTAAAAAAAAAAAAAAGGTAAAAAGAAATTGTAACTGAATGTTGTTTTCCTTCCTTCCTTTTCTTCTATGCTTAGATGAGAGCTAAGAGGAAAATCCTACCTAAACATGTTTGCCTCTTCACAGAGCAGAACTCCTAAGGAATAGATAAATTAGCTATGTAAATACAATTGATAAGGCCACACACTCAAGTATAAAGCTTAATGACTTAAGACAATTGTGCAAGAGGCCTGGCTCAGTGTCAAAACTTGCAAACGGATCCTCAGGTGGTGGAAATCAGCAGTGTTGTGTTGGGTGCAGTGAAGCAACACCAATGTTCACCAGCTGAAGCTCAACTTCTTTATATTTACCTAAAGATTTACTTTAATATGGTTCCTTTGTCATGCTCACTGGCATGCATACTCATACCTAATGTGGGCACTGCTGTGTAAATGATGTGTTGTGCCATTCAATGAAATGTTTAAATGAACCACCTGCAGCCCACTGCTAGTTAGCAAGGCAGGTGGAAGTGCAGAATCCCACAAGGAAGGTTGCCCAGCTTTTCCAGCACCCAGCAAAACAGGTTCTACTACGTAGTTTTCTGTGTTACCATTGCTGAGCTATGGTTTACACACTTACTGTACAATCACAGCTTCCAATGCTTCAAAATTTTGAACTGCTTTGAGGGCACTTGGAGTTGATGAGGAGAAAAATATAAAACCAAATTCTATTCAGTTTATGAAACTATGAGCTGTAGTTGACAGTGTTGAACAAAATATTTTCTTATATCTTTGGACTAATTCATATGAGAAGTTTTTGTTCTGTTTCAAAGTAATTTAGGTCTGGGGAAAGAACAGAAGCAATGATCATCTGTCCAGGATAAGAATTAATAGGGCCAGTATTGATTAGTCACAGTTCTTTACATAGAGCTCTTGTCAGAGTTAAATGCAACATTTCTTCACATCTGCCTTTGATTTTTCTCCAGAGGATTTAATCTTAAGTTGCAGATTTCTAGTTAGCTAATTCTATCCATCATAAACAGGAAAAGATGAGAAAAAAATAAAAGGAGAAGCCCAAAATCAGGTAGATAAATAAAACTACTAGAGATGAAAGGAAAACATCTGTTCACATATAAAAGTCAAAAGTGGGATGTTTCCTACTCTCCATTCATAAAGATTCACATCCTTGTTCCATGAATGTGTACATCCTATCTAAGAAAAAAAATAATTAAAGTACAAATTCCAAATGCATCCATGTATCATTACTGTCACAGAAAATGTTTAATAATCAAATCAGTGTTACTGAGCAAGGATTTTTTTTTCCTTACTTTATTTTATTTTATGAATAAGAGGAAATAGTTTTTACAAGGTGCTCCTGTTGTCCTGGAAATTATATTGCATGTGCAGCACTGGAATTAATAGCCACTTAAACATGTATTCCCATTTCCCAGAACTCAAATTGAGTTTTGATGATGTTTCACTGGAGGCAGAACCAGCTCCTGAATAAACCATAAGGGAAAAGAATAAAATAAGTGGGAAGCATAGGTTACACTGTCACGCTGACTAGCCAAATATTTTGTTTTAAATCAAGAGAAATAAAAAGGGCTCCTGGAAGGCAAAAACCGCAGGGTCTTTTATGGTGAAATTATTAAAAATCTTCTCCCAGTATCAAGCAACTCGGAAAGCAGAAATTCCTTATTTGAGCCAGAATTAAGTTCATGGACATATTTAAAAGTGAAAACAAAAAGACAGACTAGACTACGTTGTTATTCATCTTTAATTTCAACTGAAGGCTCAAGCAACTGAAAAAAATGGTCTCATTTCAAATGCTCTTGAAGTTTCCCAGAAGAATAACTGCTTTTCAGAATAGTTTTATCTGGAGTTATCACCAGATCAAGACAGGGATACAAAGGCTGTTGTCTTGCCTGTAAAAGACACCACTGGTAAAGTTTGTTTAGAGGAAAACTACACAGCAGATTTATTTTGTTAGCACTATATTCAATTGTATGTGCAGTTAAGAGAAAACAGGTTGAACTCATCTCAAGCTGAAGAATTTAGAAATAAAATATAAGTGTAAAGAATAAAAAATACGTTGTGCACCCTTTTACTTTGCTAGGAATCAAGACTGGTTCTCGAAACTGGTTCTCACAAAAAAAATTTAAGGGGTTGTCACACCAGTTTCAAGGGACTAACACAACAGCTGTGGCTCAGCACTGTATGTTGTGCAGAGAAATAGGCCAACTTCATCTCACCCCAAGTCTAGACATACATTGCCAATGAAAATCCTGCCTGCTGCAGAGCTCAGGGAATCATGCTGCTGCTAGAGATGTAAGTTTTTTAGCCAAAATTCACTAGAAGTTGAACAAAAACTAGTATGTATTCTTGAGAATCTCCCTTTGGACATTCAGTAGGAACAATGCTGTCAGCCAGCAGAAATTTATCAATAAATATAAGTTTGTGAACATCCTCACATATGTAACTGGCAATACCATATGAAAGTCAGCAATACCATAAAGATAAATTCAAAATACACTAATTATTACCCCAAGTTCAGTTAACAGACTATTTCAAAGTAACTAACAAAATACTAATCTTCTGCTTCATTATTGTTGAAAAAAAAAGGGTGCTACTGGCATAATCAGAAGTAAGAGTGGTGGTACAGAAATGTGGCATTTTATGTGAAGTGCTGGCAAACTTATGGTAATATGTCTTGATAAATAACCCAAGTATATTCTTTTATCTAGGCTTGTATTACTAGAAAGATATTAATAAGATTGAGTTAGAAACTAAGGCAGAGTGATTCAAAACTTCAAGGAATGTAAAAATTAATTAATTCCATTCAATTTCAGATATTCAGCTGAAATTCATTGTCTGGACTTCCTCTAAAACATAGAGAGTCAGACAATCATATACTTCTTCATGGGAATATAAGTAGTATTAATATATTGGAGGCTTCCCAACTTCTTATAGATATTTGTGTTGATCACATTGATAAGAACTGAGTGTTGGCTAAAGGTCTAAGCAGTTTCTTCATGTTAGACTTCAGGTGCTGGAAGAGTTAGATGGATGCTCTAAAGGGTCTGAGTATTGTTTGTAATTTAAAACCATGGGATATGCAATTCCCATGCCCAAACATGCAAAAAAACTGCACATTGCTGGTAAGATCAAGGGAGAAGATGGGAATTGCTCTTTTAGAAATTTTGTGTTATCAAAATCAAATAATTCTAGGCAGAAAGAATGGTTTTCTTCTCCTCTCCCTCTTCTTCTGAGAAAGAGAGTGATTGTAATATCTTTAGCTCTATTACATCTTGTTTTTGATTGAAAATTTTCTTAGCTGAATTCTAAATGTCTTGTGAAATGCACCCAGGACTAGTAATAACAGTCACCAAGGATACACAGAGATTTAATGCAGTGTTTGCAGAGCTGGGAGTAATGGCTGTCAGGCTGAGCTAGTGGAGTTACAGTACTTCATTACCTCCTTTGGAACAGCAGCAATTTTAGAGCCGAAGGTATCTACACTGTAAACACTTCCCAAATCTTTCTACCCCACCACCTTTTTAAATTTATTTAAGTGAGAATTCTTAAGGAGACAGAAGTGAGAGGATATTTATAATTAAATGTATATTTATTATTTGTAAAAGGAAGACATGCATGTAAAGACAGGATTGTTAAGATTGGAAAAGACCTTTCAGATCACTAAGTCCAGCCATCACTTAGCATTGCCAAGTTCACTGCTAAAACATTCCATAAACACCACATCTGCATGTTTTCTTATCTGCAAATCCCTTTGAAAAATTGTAGTGCTTACCTCACTAAGGAAGATCTGTTGAATTCTTTGCATGGCAATAACGGGAGAAAGGAATAAATGGAAATGACTGCAATTTTGTAGTACTGTGGCTTTCTTTCACACATTTCTTTTGCCTTGCTTCAAAATAAGTTTTTGGGACATTTGTCAGTTTGTATTGTATAATTCATTTGGTGAACCCTGTGTAAGGTAATTTTTTTGGGACACATTAGTGCAGCACTGTGTTACTCAGATGTTCTTTATAACAGAACAGTTATTGTCCACCTGGACCTTTACAGGTAGTAAGTAGAAAAACATATAACAGGTTGTTTTACATAGTTTTTGATTTTTATTTGTAGCATATTGCTTTTCAAAGGAGACAGAAAAGTACAGAAGGAAATTAGAGATATCAACCAGTCCTGATAATCACAAGGATGAGACTGTCTCTTTTTACCTCTCATGCTAACAGCACAAAAGTGTGTTTGGCTTTTTGTGTCTCGTGCAGTGAAGAATCAGGATAAGGGATTCATGGCAAGTGTGACTTTAACTGCCCCAGCTTGTCATTCTGGGTACAGGCAGAAGTGATCTTAATACAGAATCATAGAATGATAGATGGTTTGGGTTGAAAGGTACCTTAATGATAATTTAGTTCCAGATCCTGAAGGGACATCTTCCCCTAGACCAGGCTGCTCAGAGCTACATCCAGCCTGGCTTTGAATACTTACAGGGATGAGGCACCCACAGCTTCCCTGGGAAACCTCACAGCAATTAATTTTCCTCCTAATGTCTACTCTAAACATACTCACTTTCAGTTTGAATCCATTGGCCCTTGTCCTGTCATAACCTGCACTAACAAGAAGTCTCTCTTTATCACTCTTGTAGGCTTCCTTCAGGTACTGGAAGGCTGCAATTAGGTCACACATAAGCCTTCTTTTCTACAGGCTGAATAATCTCAATTCTCTGAGTCTTTCCTCATAGGAGAGGTACTCCATCCCTCTAATCATTTTGATGGCCCTCCTCTAGACTCTAACAGGGTTTTTTTTCTGCTAAGGACCCCCAGAGCTGGATGTAGCACTGCAAGTGGGGTCTCACCAGAACAGAGAGACAGAATCCCCTCCCTCTCCCTGCTGCCCACGCTGCTTTTGCTGCAGTTCAGAACACAGTTCAGAAATTTGGCTTTCTGGGGTGAGAGTGCACATGGTTGGGTCATGTCCACAAGTCCTTCACAGCAGAGCCACTCTCCATCTGCTCATCCCCAGCCTGTGTTGATACTGGGGCTTGCCCCAGCCCAGGTCCAGCATCTTACACTTGGCCTTGTTGAATCTCATGACATTCCCATGGGCCCACTTCTTGACTTTGTCCAGGTCACTCCGGATGGTATCCCACTCTTCAGGTGTCAACAGCACCACAATTGTTGGTATTATCTGCAAATTTGCTAAGGGTGCAAATCAGGGGTGGCTGGGGAATCAGAGTTTGCTAGGATCAGACTGGAAAATAAGATGCAGAAAGAAAAATAGAATGGTATTTCAGAATTTGAATACAGGGTTTCCTGAATAAGAAAGATTTAAGGGAAACAGCTTGCCTGCCTTCCTCATTGGTCCCAATCTAAGTAACTCTAGCCACATAAGAGGGTACAGTGATGGATGGTATATTTTCTGTAGTTGAAAACAGAAGACAGGAATAATGAATTGGTTAGACATATAAAGCTTTTGTTATATAATTTCACTTACATCTACTGATTAGTGTTGGGCAAAACTCAAAAGGTTAGGTGCTTGCACTGAGGTATTTCACCTTTCCCTAAGCCCTGACTAACTTCTTATCAGTCCCTCACCTATTCTTAAGGTCTTTTCTGCTTTTCATTGCTTGGTCTCTTCACAAGACACTAAAACCAGGTAGTATATCACTTCTGCATTTACTTTCACAGTGATGCAGAACAGAGTGTGTGGGACTGAGCTCAAAGAAAGGATTTGCATTTATGTGATTTCAGGATAACAAGTCTTGGGCTTATGCACAAATATTTTCAGACCCCTGTTCTTCCTATCACTGTCTGCCAGAATCACTGTAATTTATTTACTGTAGGGTAAAACTGGGAATCACAGAGATTAAAAACTATTGCTTTCAAGTCTTGATATCCCACTCATTTCCTGTCAGACTGCTGATATAACTGATCCAGAAGGTGCTTTTCATTAAGAACTACAGTAAGAAAATCTCTTAACACTGGATTTGAATTTTCATGGTAAATATTAGATTGGGTAACCTCCATTACATGCCACCCATCAAGGAAAGTACACTGTGGTTATTTCTTAGCAGATGTCTAGTGACAAATATCACTCATTTCTGTGGCAATCTTCTTGTGTTAGCCTTCTTGAGACCACAGAAGAGATTAGGATTTAGAACAAAACACTTTTTCAATCTACTTTGTAGACAGACTTCCACAAAGGTCCTTATAGACGTTCTTTTATTCAGCTGTCAGTTGCTTTTAAGTAATTTTTAAAAGTAATGATGAGGATTTGTCTCTCCCCTCCTCTTCTTACAGTGACTTTAAGCAAAGCTTAAAAAGACTTGATTTGAAAAAACAGATATAGTTTTACAAGCACAGCAGGAATAGACATTTTAATTGTGATCTTGAAGAAGTTATTTGTACAAAGATTATAAAGATTGTTAAAGAAACCTCTACCAATAGCTTCTAGATTTCAATCTGGGTCCCCATTTCTATTGAAGTTAATTGAAAAAGGATTTTAGGACTTTACTGCTATCTCTTCATTAGGCGATACTAAATTTGGCGTTCCTAGCTTGAGGGCCTTTCTCCATTATTTATAGATCTGGTAGTCTTGCAGAGACTGGATGGATGGACTTCCATAAGCATAACTCTTTCCTTCCCAGAATTAGAAAGCCTAAATGGTCATGTTTTACAATTGACGTGTAAAGCCAGACTGGTTTTAGGTGACTGGTAAAAAGCATTTTTTAGTATGAAGTTGAGGAAAACTGAATCTTCCTATTTTCAAAACATTTTTGTCTGCTTTCTTAACCAGTGAAAATTGACATGCTTCTTTAATTTTAGTGCATTTTTTATTAACTTTTTGAGGTCATCACTTAGCATTTCTGAAGTATTGATATAACAAAAAGAAATTTCTTTATTAAAAATGTATGTTTCATAGCATAGGACACACCTGATTGTATAAAGCTTACAACTCTTTACAATGAATTATAAATAATTAAAATTTTACTAATGGCTTTATTTTTTACAGAAGAAAAACCTAAATACTAATGACACTTGTATAACATCACAAAATTTCTTTCTTTTCCCTGCCTTTTTTTTTCTTCCTAGTAATCCTCTTTAGGGGCTTAAAGAAAAAAAGATAATATCAAGGTCTTTGGTGACTCTGGGACATTGATTGCCAAACCAAACCATTCTTCCAAATATCAGTAAACTAGGAGCAGCAGACTGCTGTGAGCTATTTTTTAGCCAAAAGGATTAGATTTGTCTCTTAGATGGGTCTGACATCTAATATAGATTTCCAATGGGTTGAGTTTCGCCAGTCATAGTTGTGATTTTGTGAGAAGACTTGCAGCTTTCTGAGGGTGGAGTATGTCCCCTGCTGGGAATATGAAGGATGCACCTTAAGCCCTGGCATGGCAAATATTCCATATGACTTGTATTTATGAAACCTCAAGCTGAGCTGTGGACACATATCCATGTGGTCAAATCTTCTGGGACAGTTTCTGTTCCTGCTACATAGCACAGTGGCTTTTGGACTCAGGTTATGAGTCAGCTATGGTTATTTAGGGTTTTTAAAAAGAAGGAGGGGAAAAAAAGCAAGAGAAAATAAAGCATTATATCCTAGGTAGTATGTGATTTTAGGCTGTGTTCTGGGGACATACTAGAAAGAAGTACTGTCTTATGCACCATGGTTTGTATAGAGAAGCACAGAAGATGCTGAAATAATTAAGTGAACGTAGCAAGATGCACTTGGTAATGAAATTAAGTGTTTTATTTATTTTCACAAAAATACCAGTATTATTTATGTAAACAATACAAACTACATCTGTTAGTTAGCTTTGTGTGAGATTTTCCATATCACTGAGGTTCAGGGAATATTACTTAGGGAGAATAGCAATTTTAAGGTTATCATGTGAGTGACAAAGACATTAATCTGACAAGATATGCTCAAGAGACCCCCGATGCAATTGTAGAATTCTTTTTGTCTCTCTCACCCATAATTTCATGGAGCTCAGTGTAATTAACACACTTCATGGGATTTAAGTAACATTTGTTTCTTCTTCATCAGAATGCAAATTTGAGAATGATATGGATCTGTAAAGGAGACAGAAACAACTGTTCCCTAGGTAATAACTTGTGCACTGTTTCCTACTAAAAAAAAAAAAAAAAACAAAAAACAGAGAAAAACAACAGCAAAAAAGAAAAAAAGGTGAAAGATGAACATTACTCAGGATTTATTAGGAAGTTAAGATATTTTATAGCTGCTACAAATGCAGAAACCACATATGTCATAAAATTAATGAAAATTAATTGATTTACTGTCAGCTTGCAAATTTTAAGCCTCGTTTTCTTAAAAGACATGTGAAATAATGAAATCTGCAGACTGTGTGTCTGTGTGTATGTCAAAATGGGTGTGCAGTCAGCTAAAAATGTATCAGTAGTTAGAAGCCTTTATTAATTCTTAACCAGGAGGAAAGCATCATAACTAAAGAAAGGGAGCAATTATAGGTGTGCATGTGTGTGCATATATTTATAGTACAAAAATACATCCAAGCATTCAAATCAATAATCTTTTTTCTTCAGTAATAATTCAGTATACAATCAAAGAACAGATTAGAAGACTGGTTACTTCCCTGTCCTATATTCCGCCTCAGCAGACAATAGAATAACCTAAGTCTGTAACATGTAACGGCAGATTGAATGGTCTTGATTACACATGTTTTTGATCAGAAAATTGAAATTAAAAAGAATCATACTACATGCAGTTTTTAGTAAAGGAAGTGCAAATTATGCAAATAGTTAATTAGTCACTGCTGCATTTCTCTATAAATAAATATCTGAGACAAGAAAGAATATCTAGATTTTAAATTTCTTTAACTTAATGGTATCTGAATAGAAATTGAATAAATGCACAAATGCATAATGCTTTAAGAATGTATAAGTTGAATAAATGAAGTGGGGCATAGAGTACACATTAGTTTATTAATGCTTCAGGTTTTCCTTGATGTCCTTCAGGCACATTATCAGCTGACTTAAGGATGATCAGATTTATCCTCATCTGCTCTTATTTTTTTTCCTACAGGAGAAATAATAAATAAATAAACAAAAGCCTGTACAGTGACATTTTTCTTAATGCATTTGGCATTGGCAGGACACTAATCTCAGAAAACTCTTAAGCTGTCAACATCACAAAATGAGAGATACCACTAATTTATCCCATATGTCTCTTATTTTTATTCAGCAAGACCTGAAGGGTTTCTGGTTTTTTAGGATTAATTTAACTTACTACTCCTTTCTGTTTGTAGTTCAAAACAAATTAGAGAAAAACTGAATTACTAAGCTGGTTAAAACTGCATGTAAAATCAAATCAGTCCTGTTATCATACAAGTTTAAAAAATAATAAAAGAAAAAGAAAAAGAAAATGTTATAGATCTCAGATTGCCAATGGTGCTTCTGATTTTTAAGCTTTACCAAGAATATATGTCATATAAAACTTGATATTTCTCCTAAAAAGAATAAGAAATGTACTTTAAATGTTTTAAGAAAGATTTCTTGTTCATAGGCAGATGGAGGCACTCAGATGAGCAGTGAAGCGTCACCACTGACGTGAGCACAGAAATAAACAGAAAAGACAGACTAAAAGAGACTGAAGATATGGGTATATCCCAGTGGGAGAGGTATGACACATGTACTGTAAACAAAAAAACTCTGTTCTTGGTCCAGCCTGATTTTCATACAATCAGCTTAAAGGGAACACTTTCTATTGCCTCTCTACTGATGCTCTATTTATGATTGGGAAGATATTTTTTTCTCAGAACATTTTCCTGAGCCTTATGATTGTCTGTGTATAATCTTCTCCCTGCTCTGCCCTGAATCCTATCTACAAGTGAAATTATAGTAATTAATTCATCACACATGCAGTTCAGCTTGTTGGCTACAGCTAGATTCATGCAGCATGTTCCTAGGGCAATTCTAAATGCCTCATCTCAGAAGATTTTCAAGCCAAATGTTCTTTTTTGCATCTATTTTGTGTATTAGTGATCTGTTATACTGTGTGAAATTACCTATTCCTAAGCATTCAGTGTAGGTAATTCTGAAAAATGTAATTTAATTGAGACACTTAAAAGATGATATCTAGGATTTAAAGCCTAGTCCTATCTTTATAACCTTCTGAAACCTACTCCTGAAGCTCTGAGTGGCTCAATTTTCATTTGCAAATTTATATGGCTTTCTGACACCTGCTGCTCAATAACTGGTGCCATAAGCAATTCATTCTTAATTTAGGTAACTAAATCAGTGATTTCTAGATCCTTAGTTTAATGTTCTGTTTTGTCAAAACAACACTGTGCCCTTTTTTTGAAGAGCCTGAGAAATATCAATAATGTTAATATGAAAAAAAAATGCCATGCACCTCTTCTGGTATTCTGGTAGTTAAAGAAGGGAAATCTTAATGAAATTATATAATGAAATTAATATTTTAATGAAATTATAAAATTATACAATACTTAATGAAATGATACAATTCAAGTTACAAATGAGAAGTTTTATCAAAACAAAATTCATATCCCCTAGAAGGATGAACATATGGGATTTTGCTTATCTATACTAGAAAATGTTAAGGCAAGGTACTCATAGCCTTACTCTATGCTTCAAGTTAATATCACTGGTTGTTGTAGAAATAGGCAATAAAATTCCAGTACCAGCAGCCCTTAGTCCTGGGTAAATATCTGTTCTGTAAGCTCTAACAAAATTTCTTAGATGCACAAATATGATGCCAGGCATGAACCTGCTGATTTCAACTCCTTTGTTTGGGTTCATGACCAGAAGTGATATCTAAGCTATCAAGGACTTGAATTACACGGAATTCCAAGATCAGTATTAGCACCTTCAACTGTGGCCAGAAATTAATAGGAAATTCATGGTACCAAAACTGGATTTTTTTTTTTTTACTTGTCTGTTCCAAAAGACAGAGTGGTGTCTGAGGTCTGTCTTCATGCCAATAGTAACAATCCACTAGTGGGAATACTGCATATTGAGTGCTTTGTACAGTAGGTTTTGAGGTGCATTCTGGCCTCCTACAACCGTGTAACAGCAACTAGCCATTTAGGTAAGAGCTTATTTAAATGCCATCTTATTTGAGTGTCACCTTGAGTGTCATCTAGCTGGGCTTGTGCAAAGTATTTGACAGTGTCCTCCACAACATCCTTGTCTCTAAATTGAAGAGACATGGATTTGATGAATGGCCATTCAGTGGGTAAGAAATTGGTTGGATAGGTGCATTCAATTGTAGTCAAAGGCTCGAAGTACAAGTGGACAGCAGCAATGTGTAGCATTCAGCAAGGATCAGTACTAGGACTGGAGTTAACATCTTTGGCAGTGACACAGACAGTGGGATCAAGTGAACTCTTAATGATTTGCCGTGACATTAAAGAGTGTGGTGCAGTTGACACCCTGGAGAGAAATAATGGTACCCAGGCAACTCTGACAAGCTTGACAGGCAGGCTTGGGTGTAGCTTATGAAGTTCAGCAAGGCCACATGTAAGGTCCTGAACCTGGGTAGGGGGAATCCTAAGCAGAATTAGAGGCTGGGCAGAGAATGAGTTAAGAGAGATGCCTTGAAAAGAAGAACATGGGAGTGTTGGATGAGAGGGAATGAGCCAGGAATATGTGCTTGTAGCCCAGGAAAGCAATAATGTCCTGGGCACCATCAAAAGAAGCATGACCAGGAGGTCAAGGGAGGTCATTCTTATATTCTATCCTTTTTCTGTGAGACTCACACATGGAGTACTGCACCCAGCTCTGGGGCCTCCAACATAAGAAGAACATGGACCTGTTGGAGCAAGTTCAGGGGAGGATATGAAAATGATTAGAGGGTTGGACCATTTCTCCTGTGAAGACAGGCTAAAAAAATTGAAATTGTTCAACCTGGAGATGAGAAGACTCCTGGGAGACCTTATAACCATTTCTACTACCTAAATGGGCCAAAAAGAGACCTGGAGAGGACCTTTTCTGTAGGATTTCTAGTAGCTGGATGAGGGAGAATGGCTTTAAATGGAAAGATGGTAGATTTAGAAACTCTTTACCGTGCAGGGGGTGAAACAGTGACACAGGTTCCCCTGAGAAGTTGTAGATGCCCCCTTCCCTGAAATGTTCAAGGATAGGTTGGCTATTCAAGAGTTTTTTAACTTCATAGACACTTTAATATGCCTTGAAGTGTTTTGGAAGATTCTTCCTGGTATTGTCTGAGCTTGATCTCTTACATTTCATGCAAAGTCATCAGTTTAACTGATTTCAGAGAAAATGTGATACTCAAATAAGTGTAAATCAATTGGAGATGACTGATGACAAATGGCATAGAGTGAGAAAGACAAATCGATTATATGAAGTGCCGCGCTCCCGCCCCAGATCCCTTCTCTCTCTCTGCCCCGGCTAGCTCTTCTCCTGGGGCGAGAGTGGGCAGTGGAGGCACCCTCCGCTGCTCCCAGATGGGGTTTAGAGGGTGCCTTCGTGGGTCCCTGGGTAGCGCTGGCAAGCCTCGTCGGTGGTAAAGAAAGGGCGGATCCAGCTGGGGGCCAAGTCCAAGTTTATTGAGGCCAACGGGGCCAAATGCACAGGAACAGTGCCAGCCAACTGGAACCCCGAGAGGGGTCGGACACCGGTTTATAAACCTTTAGGGAGGGGTATCCATTAACCAATGAGGAGAGGGGAAGGGAGTGGCTCCGGGATGGGGTGATCTGACCTGGTCCAATGGGGTAGGGATATGGGAGGGGCCCCAGGCCCTCGTCCAATCACTCGGTGCCCTGAGCAGAAGCTTCCAGATGGAGGGGAAGGAACACCAAGTGACAGACAAGGCACCTGGGAGGAGACGGGGGGATGACTTAGCACTTTTAGGATGATGGACAAGTACTGGAAAGGCGGGAAGGGAGGACCAGGTGGGAAAACAGGGAACAAACCAAGTGGTAATAGGGGTGTACAGGAACAAACCAATACATGATACAAAAATAGTAAAACATACAAATCACACAACTCCACAATGAAGAAACAAGGATTTTCTCATACAGAAAAAGTTAACATTCCATTAACAGAAGTTGCAGGTATTGCAGCAATAACATATGAGTAACTCAGAACCTATTCACCATTTCAATGTTTCAATGAATTCAAGTCTTTCAGTACTCATTAAATTCTCTCAGAAGAAAATCATATACCTCTAAAAACAAATATTAGCATTTTATCATCAACTGATATCGCATAACCCACCTTTCTACCTTGTTTTTGGGAAATTTTTCTGTAGTAACCTGAGAAATGGGTTTTTTTGTTTATATAAGATTGTCTTGGATATTATAAGGATCACAAAGAATTCAGGTTTTCCTCAATACATATGTCTGCATAAAGGAAACAAAACAAAACAAGGATTCTTCATCTTATTCAAAAACATGATAAATTTCATCCAATTGGATGCACTTATTTCTGTCTATTTGACATTTTCCATTGTATTAAGTTTGTATTTACCTTCTAATTATGCTTATGCTGCCTAGAGCAGCTAAAGCTTTAATACATGTTTCATCAGGCAAGAAAATGAAAGCAAGTAATTGTTTCTAAAATATTTTCTCTTTAATTCTAGTTAAAACCTTATTTTTTTTTCCCTAGATCACTGGCCTAAGAAGTAGCAGTAATTGGGTTATGGCTAAATAATATTTCTAGGCATCAACAATAAGCTGTCTTATCCACAGTTATTCTGTACCCCCAGGGCAGAAGAACAATTTATCTAAGTTGTGTGTGGTTTCATAATGACTATTGAATAATTTCTTAGTTTCTTCATATGTGTTCAAATTATGCTATGAAACACACAAGAAATTTTATATTTTTATATTTATATATATGTTTGTCTTTACACTCATGCTTGTATTTGTGTTTAAAATTATATTATTTGCATTTACATTAATATTAAAATTAATATTCATTTCTAGATCTGTATTTTTATATATTTGCTTATGGTGTGAAGTCAAAATCAAAAGCCTTGCTGTAGAAAAATTTATGCCTCAAGTAAGAACATTTAGTCAGGTCTGGACATAGTTTAACGAAGATAACCCACCAAAGAATAGTAGTTCTTCAGTAGGATACTGATTGACACTACCTGAGCCGCTAGTTCCATGTTTGAAAAAATGACTTTTTTTTAGCATTCTGGTGTCAAGGAATAGCAGACTAAAGAAGATTGCCTCTGATCAGAAATCCAAATCCATTTTTATCTCCTTTTCTGTAAAACAGACAGTAATGTTGGCTAATTAAGGTAATAATAAAATGTTTATAATGTTTTATAAAAATGTTTTATGAAAAACGAGCAAGCATAGAATAACAGCTTTGTGTGGCTTAGGAGAATTTCTAATATAAAGCTTATGTCTCATCAATGTTTAGCAGCCCTTGATAAGTTTCCAGTTATTTATCTAACTTATTCTTGAACTCACCTAACTTTTGGCACCCCATCTATCCTGTAATAGAGAGTTCCAAAATTTAGTCATACATTAAATGAAAAAAATATATTTCTTTGTTGTTTAAAGTCTATTAGATTACAGTTTCACCTAATGGGTCTCATAACTATTTTATGTTATGCAAAAAAGTGCCTCGTTCTGTTTTTCTTTCAAATAACTCTTAGGGGTTTGAATTTGGTTGGTTTTGGGTGATTTGTCAGTGAATGGTGAACTGGCATTTTCATGTAGCTGCACATATATTGTCTGGATTAACAATGCTCAGTTTAGAAGCTTTCAGTTTGTAAACAGTGAGAATTTATGTTTGTCTTTTTCTTATGTGTACAACTTTCTTTTTATCACCCAGTTACTTGTGCAAGTAACTGTCGCAACCTTTCACAAATAGTGGGACTTTAATTGTTAAAACAAATAATTTTCACCTGCCTTTTTCCTGTCCATTATAAATTTATAAATACCCTGTTCCTTCAAGTATTTACAAATCCACAAATGGAGGTTCCTTTTTTTTTTTTTATAATCCTCCTTTATTTAAGTGTCTTTTACAGAGAACCTTGTCAAAGGTTTTTGAAAATCCAGGAACAGTGTGTCAACCAGATAAAGATCACCCTTGCCTGTATATTTATCTATTGTAAAACCTTTAATGACCCAGAATCTACTTTATAAAATTTATTTTTATCCCCACCCCATTGTATTGTGTTTATCGAAAAGTCTAGGAATCCTATTCTACCAATCAACTTGTAAAGAATCATTTGCACAATTTCTTAATTTCCTGCATCTGTCCTGTGTCTTCCCTGCCAAGTTCCTGTAAGGATCTTTTTAAAAAATATAAAAAATTTCCTAACCTCCGTTCTTCTCATACAGAAGCTGACTTAAGCAATTGTGTAAGATATATGATCAAATTACAAGGTCATATTTGAGTTATTTAGAAACCACTGAGTGTATACCATCTTGTCTTGGCAATTTCTTACTATTCATTTATCTATTTGGTCTAAAATCACTTCTATTGACAATTTAATTTAAGATAGCTCCTCCAGTATATTTTTTGCAGAGAAAAGAGACACTGTGGGAACCTTTCTAAACTCCTCAGAAGTGAGTAGAAATGTGAAGAAACACATTGAATTTTTCTAACATGGTCTTATCTTGTGTTCTCCTATTACACCTCCATCACCTATCAGGTCTGCAGACTCTGACAGATATTCTGCTTCTGATGGGTTGGGAAAAAAAGCTTATTATTAATTTTCATGCCCTTCACAAGCTTTTTCTCTAAATCTTTTTTTTTGTCTTACTTTGATTCTACATTAAGGTTTTCAGAGCCCATGCTACTCAGATGTTCCTTATATGGCTATAAATTCTACTTAATGAAGACTAAGCTTTTTATTTAAAGAGTTTCTTTATTTTGCTGATTACCAATACCATATGTTTGTTTATAACTTTGGACTTAAAAAAAAATCATATTTACTACTTTTATCCTTTTACCTCCTCCTTTTAAGGCCTTGGGGTTTTTTCTAGTATTACTAATTTTTATAGAGATCCCCTTGTTTATACATTTGTGTATGTAAATTTTTAATTTATCTTTTAATTCCTGTAAGGAAGAAGAATTTCAATGTACTTTAGAAATGTCAGTAAGCTCTTATGTTCTCTTTAGAATTATCTAAAAAAATAACTACGCCAAGAGGCAATCATTATATTACCTAAAATTAGTTTTTAGAACATGTCCCAAATTTTTTTTTAACCAATATTCATTGAAAGAATTGAATTCACTATTGCTAGTATTTCTGCCATTGTAATGTCTCTCATCTTCCTTGGCATGTCCCAGCTAACACACTTATGCTATTCAAGTGATTAATAACACATGCATCCTACAATATTCTTTATATTTCTGCACTAAGTATTCAAATCAGAGGGTATGTTTCTTGTTGCTACAGGTAATTTGTTCATCTTATTTGACTTTATCTTCACCTATATTACTGAACAACCTTGGGCCTCAAGTCAGGACATGCAGAGAAGGCTGTGATCGCACTACTTGAAATTAGTCCTCTTCACAGAAAAATTAGTATGATTACAACTTGATCAAGGTCTCTTCTAAACCCTGTGTTCTAGTCTTAAAATATAATTTCTAGTTCTGTGTGTGATTTTTCAGCTCAAAGTACCTGAGTAGGAGAGTGTGATGGACCTGCTGCAATACATCAGAATAGGTGCTGGAAGAGAACAGTGTGGGTAGACTTTTCACTTAAAAAAAAAAGACAGCAAGGAGTAGTTGACACTGTACATGAAGAGCATAAAAACTCTTCCATGAACTAGGAAGCAAGGAGGTTGTCCAGGGTAAATATACCTCTGTGTCTCTATAACTTCAGGTACAGTAACACCTGCCAGGATCTAATTTGTAACCTGGTGCTGCATTATCTCACATAGTATTTTCATATGCATCATGGGAGTTTTTCACCTTTTAATTCTAAACTTGATGGAAAAATTACATTTAACCTGACTGCTTATATTTAAGTTGTTCTGACTATGATTTAATTTTATTCAGATTTCACAATTTCTTACCTATATTTTATCTATATATAGGTCCCCCAAAAATCATACCTCCTGTAAGATAGATGTGATATACTGTAAAAACTTAAGGTAATTTAAGTAAGTAATTTCAAACTTCTCAACATTTTCCACATAGTTCTATCAGACACCATACAATTTGTCTCAAATGACCACAACCTGAATCAGTGTTTCTAGATGTTCCTGCAACAGGGCTAAATGTGATCTTTGCAATTGGAAAAATGGCAGTCTTCTTTTCAATGTCATTTTCCATATTAGCACTAGAATATGTGTCTTCAATATAAAGGACATCTTTTCTATGACTAAGAATGGGGTTGTTTCAAAGGGAAACTTCAGCTGCTCATTAACAATTGGAGTTTCTTTGAGAAACATGAATATATGCTTCCCTGACATGCAAATGCAGTAAAAAAGTTTAATTTAACAGGTCAAGATTGATTGTGTCCTAGAAATGCTTACATGGTTTTGTGCCTTGTTTCCTGAAAGATCAACTTTCTCCCACTTTTTTTTCCCCACCACTTGAAACATCTTGTTCTTTGGAGGAAGAGACCAGTACCCATTCTGCTACAGCTTCCTTCCAGAGTGATATGCTCTGAGCCTGAGCCTCCTCTTCTCCAGGATGAAAAACCCCAGCTCCTCAGATACTCCTCATAAAACTGGTCCAGGTAGTCAAATAGAAAATCACGATCCTCTTTTGTGTAACAATGTCCTGCCCTTTGGTTTGATTTTTTTTTTTTTTTGGTAGGTGCCATTGGATGAAGTTAAGGTAGTATAGAAGAAAGTATATAAACTGGTAGGTTTTTCAAGTTCAAGAAAAAAAATTACTATATTTGGAGTCAGACTTCTCAAAGCAGTTTTCTGGGAAAAATGCCCTTTCTGTACAGCACCCAATAAGAGTAGCAAAGAACTGGAAGATGTGCACATATTCTTACATGTGTTTACTTTGGCTCTTTGAATTTTAGAGCATTTATACAATCAGCATGTGTGTGCCTATGCTTTTCTTTAGTGGAAATTTCTCTTTTTTTGTTTTCAGACCTTTGTGCTATACCTGCAACCAATAGTAGGTATTATAATGGTATAATTATTTATAATAATAATAATTAATATAACAGAAGGTGTACATGAGAGATGAGTCTTTCATGAAATAAAATGACATACACACAGAAAAAGCATCCATTCTTATATTAGTTACACTGAGAAAAGGAAAAATACTTTTGCTTACATTAATGCAACTAATTCTGCACTGATGTACACAAATACTGGAACCTATAGAAAAACTGGCAGAAAAGCCCTGAACTGCTTCACTCAGATGTCACTTCTGCACATCTCCTCATTTACTGACTGTGTAACAAAGACATTTTACTTTTAATTTTCTGCAAGTGTTTCTACATAACTTATCATTAGAAGATTATACTGTCATCTTCCTCTTGCTAAAACTGCATGATTAAGAACAGTGAGGAATCTTTCTGTACTTTTTTATATAGCTGGTAAAAGATTGTGCTGGAAACCTATTGCTATAGACCTAAATAACTCAAAATAATATTAATGACTAAAGGAAATAAAACTGGGGAAGTAAACTGGAAATCTAGACTTACTGAAATTCACACACAAAATAGTAAAACAAAATGTCATGCAAAATTATATTAGGAGGTGTCCTGATAATAACTTCATAGTTGGAGTATATTATAAGACAATGTTAGACCAGAAAAAATAGAGTTTTTCTCCAAAAGTGCACCATTTTTTTTCTTTCTTTCTTTTTATGAACTTACTCAGGACCAATTCTTCATTATTGTCAGTTCTGGTTAATACATGTTGAGAATTTTAGTATTTGTGTCTGACAGATTTTTCTTCTTAATATATCTGCTTGTTGTTGTACCATGTCTCCTCAAATGGCCAGTACTTCAATAAAATTTGATGGAGAGAAAGAAACACCAGAAGGAATATAATGCAGTTGATAGGCTTCTTTCAAAAATAGAGTTTGGAATATGTTGGTGTAAATATTTATCATCTGTGAGTCCCCAGGACAGCCAATGCAAATATAAAGCCTTTTTCTCATTCACCTGATAAAAGAAGCCTATGGTTCACATAAAGATTACCCCAGCCAGGCCAGACAAAAACTGAAAAGGAAGTAGTAGAGACAGCTAACATTAAGCACCCATTGCTAATTTAACAGCATTTATGACTAATTAACCAGAAATTTATGAACACATCTGGTTATTATCTACCTATTTACACTTTGAGTTTCAATTTTTGTTTTTTCATTCATTCCAGTACCTTTTTCATTATTTCTAATATACAATTCCTTTATCCCATTATTCTACCCTTACAGCTTTCTACTCTTTTTTTTCTTATTTTTTGATTATTTTTTAATTATAAGGCCTCCTTTTCTGGCATTTACAGAGCATTTAGTCTTCTTCTATACCTTTTCTGTAGCTTAGAATAACATTGTCATTTAATCACCTGCACCCAAGTATATATTCTCACATTCTTTCTCTCTTTCCTCCTTATCCATCAATACTGGCTCATTATTTTATATTTTTTCTTTATCAGTCAATAAGAATAATAGCCCCTGACATCCTAATATCTCTTCATATATTTATAGATTATCTTTGGATTCCCCTTTATCCTTTTCCATTTCCTCATTCTCTTTTTTATTTTTTTTAAGTGGAACCAAAAACTGCATGCAGTACTCAGTCTAAAACTTGATCAACATCAAACAGCTAATTCTTAAATCACTTTCTTGTTGTATATACTTTGTTCTACTTTGCAATATTTATGAGTTTGTAATGTTATCAGGCAGTTCATTCGCATTTAGTTAATTATAAGCCTGGCCTTGCTTTGTGCTGTTAATGTTGATCAAATACATAATTTTTTCTACAATTTTTCTTAATTACATAAAGAAATTAAAGAAATTATGTAAAGTTAAAATTTACATATCTAGAGATTAAAATTGACCATCCCAATTCTAGCAGCATCACTTATATACTACAGCTCAGCAGGTCAGAAACACAAGGGCATTCTGAACCAGAAGAGTCTCAGAAGGATAGGAATATTGTGAAACAAAGTTCACCCCACTCTGGCTGTATTCCAGGATATACTTCATTGTGAAGTGCATTGTTTCCCAAAAAAAAAATTAAAAAACCCTGTGAGTTTTGGATTCAACCAAACTTTGAAATAAAGATTCTGTGTGGGGAAATGAACCAATCTGACTGACCCAGTCCAGGCAAAATCATCATTCCTTCTTATGACATTGCTGACAATGCAGAGTGGGCAAAGTTTTGGCAGGGATTTGTCCTGTCTGTTTTCTGGTTTTTTTTTTTGTTTTTTTTTTTTTTTTTTAATTTATATTTTTTTTTGTTTGTTTGGGGTTTTTTTTGGGTTTTTGTTTTTGTTTTTGGGGGGTTTTTTGTGGGTTTTTTTGTTGGGTTTTTTTTTGTTGTTGTTGTTGCTTTGGGTTTTTTTAAGATTTGTGACAGCATTTATAGATATTGAAGGAAATGTAACTTGCTTTTATTTTTTAATCTTCTGGGTTTGGCAGTTTTTTGTGGTTTAGCATTATTGTTATTATTATTTATAATATTTTATTACCATGTTTTCTATTTTTTTCCAAGTATACAGTGAAAATATTAATAGAATTAGACTCATGACCTAAAGCAGACCTCTGTTGGTGACCCTTGATACTTCTCCCTAACATAACAATGAACCATCTATAATTGCTCTGTGGATTGCTTTTCTCCCCTCTTTATTCCTTTTTTGTTTTTTTTTTAATTTTTAAAATTTTTTCCTCCTCTTTAGCATTTTACTTATTTAGCAGTGATTGCATTTAATCAACATTTCTTTAGTTTCCTTATGAGAATGTCATGTGGAACTGTATCAAATTCTTTATTAAAATCAAGACATAGTATGTCCACAGAATTTTCTTTATCCACTAAGCTTGTTTTTCTATTAGTGGAAGAAATAAGGTTAGTTCAGCATGATTTGGTTTTGATTACTCTGTGTTGCCTAATAGTTACAAGTTATTTTCCTCCAGGTGCTTACAAATTATCTACTTTATTTTTTATTAATTGTTCTAACAGTTTATCAGGTATTGAGAATTTATTTATCAGTCAGTAAAGTTTCATCAAATAGCATGAAGATAACTGCCTACCTTGAACATATTATAGGTAGGGCTTTATAGGAATGTTTTGTTGTCTAATTCTGTATCTAGATTAAGAGGGTTTTTTTTATTTTCAAAGTTAGACACAATTTTAGACTAAAAGGATATTTTTTACTGATAATTCACAGTAGAGAACACTAAGCTAAATTTTATTGTAATACCTTGACTGTATCCCACACCATCTGTATGAGACCTGTCTGCATGTCAGCTACTATGTCATTGTCCTATCCTGTTGCTGAAGTTTTCTGTGACAACCGAGTTATGACCCACCGAAATTGCTATCAGACATGAGTATACATCCAGGGAAATCACTAATGTTTAGGGCCAATAGCAGATATTACCTAGACTGGGACCCAGCCTAACCTGGTCAGTGAACATTTACTTCTGTTCCCTTTCTGAATTTCTAGTCCCTCCACTCAAAAGTTGAATGAACTTTCACATAGGGAAAATTTCTACTGTGCAACTCAGGCATCAAACAGAGATAGCATTGAATCTGTGCTTTTCTCCTTCACAAATTCCAGAATATTGGGAACCCAGGTGTGTAAAGCATGAACCCTATTTTGGCAGCCAGATGGAATGCTGTGGTTCCTATCAGTAATCAAAAATTCATTATTAAAGGGAATTGGGATTATTTTTTTTTAATTCCACTGTTATCAACTGCTTGATGAGATCTCTAGATCCTGATTTAAGCAACATTTAATTAGCACAGTTGCAGAGAGATAAAACTTTTCTGAAGGAAAGTAAATTAAATTGCATTTGTTCAACCTACCAGTGATTTTGTCTTTGTCTAGATTTACCTAGTATAATTAGTCAAAGCTGATTTTTACCATACAAGGAGTGTTACTGGTAAAATAGAGTGAGTGATGTTTTCATTCCTCCTAATATTTAACAAGATTTGACAAACAAAATCTTGCTCTGTCTTTATCCAAATACTTTCATGTGAAAACTCCTGAAAAGCAGGTAAGTGTTAAATAGAGAATAGTCAATCTGTTGGCCTACAAATGCATTCAGAAGAAATATGAAAAGTATGGCACTGTACCCATTAGAAAACTAAGGCATTGATTTAGTGTAGTAAGAAGAGCTGTGACATTTTGGAAGCAAGGCTTGACAAGGTGAAGAAAAATCTAGGGCTTAAGGATGAAATATTCTCAGAAAAGCATATTTGTTTCCATTTTTTCAGGCAAAGCCAAAACACACTTCTTTTATTTTCACTTTTCCCCCATGCCCTAGAACAAGCTAAGAGCAATTCAAAGAAACACCTCTGTTAGATTTTAAGGAAAAGCTGATCTGATGTGACCAGACTTTCATATTTTTCACATGATGGGAGAAATATTCTTCATGTGGTGATGCGTGCACTAGTGCATATACAGTATCAAAATTTGAAATATTTGAAAATGTGTCTCTAATGTTTTCTTGAGCAAGTAAAGATGCATACTTTACAAAAATGAAAACAATTCCTAGGAAACACAAAAGACCACACTAATCTCCACCTTCCAAGTAATAAATTTTCTGATGAAATGACCTTCTCACTGGTCTGATCACAAAGTCAAGCTGACAAACACAGAATCACAGAATAAGCTGTGAAGGAAGTGACCCACAAGGATAATCGAGTCCAGCTCCTGGCCCTGCACAACACCATCCCCAAGTCACACCCTGTGCCCGAGAGCATTGTCCCAATGCTACTTAAACTCTGTCAGGCTGGTGTTGTGACCGCCTCCCTGGGGACCCTGATCAAGTGCCCAGCCACTCTCTGTGTGAAGAAACTTTTTCTAATATCCAACCTAAATGTTCCCTGACTCAGCTTCAAACCATTCCCTCAGGTCACCACAGAGAGGAGATCAGTGCCAGCCCCTCACTTTTCCCTCACAACAAAGTTGTGGACTTCAATGAGGTCTCCCCTCAGCCTTCTCTTCTCCAGGCTGAAGAAAGAAAGTGATCTCAGCCTTTCCTCTTATAGCTTCCCCTCAAAGCCCTTCACCATCCTCATTGCACTACTTTGGATGCTTTCTAATAGCTTAATATCTTTTCTTATACTGTGGCACCCAAAATTACACATAGCCCTTGAGGTGAGGCCTCTCCAGCTCAGAGCAGAGCAGGACAATCCCCTCCCTTTCCCAGCTGGCCGTGCTGTGCCTGATGCACCTGCAGGACAGGGCTGGCCCTCCTGGCTGCCAGGCACTGCTGAATCATGTTCAGCTTGCCATCAACCAGGACCTCCAAGTCTCTTCCTGCAGCACTGCTCTACATTCCTCAGTGTGTCCATATATCCGGGATTGCCCCATCAATAAGTCCCCAAGTGCAGAATCTGACACTTTCCCTTGTTGAACTTCATACGGTTGGTGGTTCCCCAGCCCTCTGAGTTTTGGAAGTCTCTATTCAGGGCCTCCCTGCCTTCAAAGGACTCAGAAGTTCACCCAGTTTTGTATCATCTGTGAACTTGCTTAGTATTCCTTCCAGTCCTGAGTCCAAGTCATTTATGAAGATTTTGAAGAGCACAGGGCCTAAGATGGGGCCGTGAAAAACTCCACTTAGCTCAGAGGATTGAAAAGCAAACTAAAATAAAGGAAAAAAAAAAAAAAAAAGACAAAAGTTTTCTCTGCTTTCTTGGGCATATTAAAAAGCATGCTATCCTTTTATTTTCAAGTGACATCTTCCTGTGGAAACCACTGGCCTATGAAGTTCTATTTGGTCCTGTGCTATAATTTTTATTTTTAATTACTGTAAAAAAATTTGGGATCTTTGTATCTATCCTGTATGTATACATACACACACAGATGTAATACACACACACACACACACACACACACACACACACACATATATATATATGTACCCATGGACATGCGTGAAAAATGTATGTCCACTACTCATCTACATTTGTAGAAATAAGATTCCTTTAAATTGTCTTTTTGCCATTGCTATGAAAGAGGTTCAGGAAGGAGCCATTTTTGATTTACTCCTGAGGGTAAAAGAGAGGGAGGAAAAGGTCATGCCAGCTCTGTGTACATTCCAAATCTATCTGCTTTGGACATGCATCAAAGACCAGACAAGGATTCAGACACAAAGGCATAAAGTTACCTTCACTTTACATCAGTTCCTTTACCAAAACAAGCTCCATGCAAGAGATGAGTTTGGCTTGAGGAATATATTTTTCTCTTTTATTTTTTAGCCTAGCATCCAGCTTCTATTTGTTAGATTTTCTCTCTTTCCACTGATAAGAATTGATACTGTCATTTATTTATCAAGACAAGAGGACGAAATCTGCTCTTTAAGAGACCTGATTTGTCTCTCTGATACAACACAGCTGGTAGCTTTCGTTGCCACAGAGTATGAAATGCTACCAAGTGAAAAATAAGGTACTGGCAGAGAGAGTCTTTGACAATTAGCATTGCAGTTCTTCAAGGATAGAATGACTAAAAGTTTGGCAAGACTGATTCCTCAAAAAAAAAATGTTATAGCAAGAAACATATTAAGGAAGAAGAAATAAATATGAAAAATTTTAAAAGAACAATAATATAATATACAGGAACTAAGAATGTTTTAAATTTTATCTAGACTAAGCAACCTTTCACTCCTTATTAGCTACTTGGGATCTACCCCTTGACTTGTGATCTTTTTTCAGTCTGACGAGTTGTCTCATATCCTCAGCCAATTTACTTCTCATGTTGATAGATGTCTAGATACTTAAAGTCAGCAACGCATAAAATTTGCCTATAGATGTCAATGCATCATAAATCCTTTAATGTGTACATTACTCTGTAACAATTTTGAGGCTATAAAAAAGAAGATATATATATGCAGAGAAAAAAATTGCTGGGATGAAGAGTTATTTGCTGCTGGATACAAAAGAGACAAAAGAGTCTTTTTTCTGTTCTAGAAACATTGCAATGTTCTGGAATGGAGAAAAGAGTGCACACATTTTATTCAGACAGAAATTTCATTTGCTTCCATGTGTTTTAATGATTACACAGTAAAATGTATAAACTTAAATTACTGTTATGTCAGTCTCTAAAGTGGGAAGTTTAATCTAACAAAATACAGATGCATACAGTAGGATCACCTCCTGGAGCCTTTTCAATCAATGCATAGAATTGAAATGTTTTCATCAACTAATAATCATAAAGCAGCTCAAGTTGGAAAGGACCCTGCAAGGTCACCTGGTCCAGCCTTTGAGATGTAATTTCTTTCATCTTTACACCAGATGACTAAAGTAAGTCAGATGAGTTACATTTTAAAGAGGCCTGTTTCTCTCCATGGAAGTAGTGGATGCCAGCAGAAATGGTATCTACACCCTCTAAGACCATAATATCTTTAATAGTGCCAAAAGATTATTTTAGCTGCAGAAATACATATTCTATTACCATAAATTTCAGTAATCAATGCCTCTTCCAACTTAACTGAAAATTCAATTTGTTATTTTTCAAGTTTTTTAATGTTTACTAAAAAACCTTTTTTAAGGCAACAGAGGGTATCTGTTCTACAAGTTCTCAAAACAGGAAGTCCCCATGGAAATTTTTTAAGCATTAAAAGTTCATTTCTCCTGTGAAAAGCCTATTTGAGTATTTTTAATGTTATAATCAGTTTTCCCAAAAGAAAATGAAGCTTTTAAGCCTTGCTAAAACATTAATTGAGGCTTTCTACTCTGTGAAGTCCAAAATTTAGTTGAAGAGTTTGATTCTCCATGGTCTCATATGTTAAACCCTACAGTTCCAGTGGAGTACCTTTATACATTTCAGGTATCACAGTTATGTTTCATGTATTCTTCAGGGCCACTTCCCACTGCCAAAAAAGGGGGAAAAAAAAGGGTGTTAACATCTCTCAGACCCAAGATATTTGCTTACTATTTCTTAGGTCAGGATAAAGTATTGCAGAAGACAAATGTACAGTTTCATGGGATCTTTCAAATTTCCTTATAAAAACTTCAAAAGATACAGAGTGGAAAACAATGAGGTCCTAAGACAATATATTTGAATCGGGTTTCACTTGTACCTCTGATCTCAACAGAAATATTCTTTCTCTGGATAAGTGCTACTGAGAGGAAATTCACATATTTTAATACCAACTTGGAAAGCAGCAAACATTTGAAGATTTTGACTACTGCAGATGCACAGACAGCCTTCTAATTGTGCCAGATTAGCTAAAGAATTGTGCTAGAAAGATGAAAAAGATCATTTCATTACTCATCCCATTCTCACTGCTGCCCTACAATCGAATCTAATAGAATCGTAGGAGGAAGTGTGAGTGTGTCAGTTTTCTACCTGTGGTTCATTATCTATGGTGGTCCCAGATGAGCTTCTAAGAAAAATAAGATAAATGGCTGGGAAGACCAGTTCTGCATATTCTCTCTAAGAATAAAATATACTTCTGAAGTAATTATGTCACCCAGAAAAACCAAGTTTTTAAATTTCTGACATATAATGATGTTCAGCAGGGCCATGTTCAACAAGTCATAGTGCTGTGTGCATATTTACACTTTATGTTGTGTGCTCTCCCCTGAATCCAAATCCTAATCAGCCACAATGCCTGATGTTGATGTAGCCTCAGTCTCTGTTTTGACACTTTCCCACTGTGTCTATTACTAAAGCAAAATCAAGTATAGCAGAAATGCTATGTAGCACATGCTATGTCCCTAGATGTCCCTTCAGCTACAGTTCCCCAAAGGGTCTCCCTACAGCAATATTGAGACTACAAGGGATGTGCAGCACTTGGCTGAGGAACTCAAGCATTCACAGTGTTGCTGTAGACCACCAGTAACAAGTGTGATTCAATGCACAAACCTAACACAATGTTGGAAAAAACACGTACTTGTTGGATGTGGATTCCCTATTTATTTTGAATTATTTTTACAACTAGGACTACTATAACCCGTTAGGGTTTTTAGATAGAAGTAAGAAAAGTTAAACTTAGCATCTGGTTAAATCATTACTTGTCTGCTGCACCATCTAGGTTTTGAAGCACTGAGTAAAAGACTTCAAAATTAATTTTTTTACATTGCACATCCAGAATGACAAGCCAGCATCATGAAAGGGGAGAAGATTGTTGCTTGCCACTAGGTCAAGTAGCACATTTTTTTTAAACACTTCACATCTAGAGTAATTTGTCTTTCTGACCCTTAGATGTGAAGTTCCTCATGAAGACTAAGAAAAAACAGAAATGAGTAAACTGATTGGTAAAATGAGATTAATCCCTTGAAAAAAAGGGCTTTTGCATTCCTTTTCATATTAGAGAGCCTTGCAAACTACTTAGATCCCATTTCTGTCATTGTACTAAACAGGAGAATTCACTGATTTTGGAAAGCATAACTTTATCGCAGATCCTTTTTTTTTAAGAATAGAGGATTTTTTTTTTCATGTCTGTTGTTTCCCAATGGGAAAAGAATTTATTATGGAAAGTTTTGAAATCGACTTCTTTCTATGAGACTGGTGATGAATATACATGTCTATATGCCTAATGGCTAGCTGTACAAATATGTATTTGATTCTTCACTCCTTTGCATCAAATTTTATGAATAAGATTTTTTTGAAATAAAGAGCATTGTGGCAATATAAAATTGATAGGGCAGAGAATCATAATTTTACACACTCTACTAAAGAACTGTAATATGTTGCAATTATGATTTATGAGCTTTTTCTACTACTTTTGTACTGGTTCAAGTGGCAAAAGAGAGTGAAGGGCAAAGAAAAACTAGGACATGGTCTAGGGAGCAGCTGTCCTGTGCTCATCTATTTCTTGCTGACCTAAAACAGGAAAAAAATTTTAGGTTGTTTCAGGGATCTTTCTTCTTTGGAATAATGCCATGAAGGAACATCTAAATCCTCTCCTATTTGTAAGCTGCGTAATTTAAAATATCAGTGCACTGAATTAATCTTTCTGATCCAAACCACTAAGTCTTTCCTTTAACCAGCCTTTCTTTTTGTTGGATTTTATCTCAGTTTCTCTATCATACCTGCTACCAGATCAATCTCAAATCACAAAAACTTCAGCAGAATGCCTATAGATTTCTTTTAGTGGAATTAAAGACTTAAATGAGTTAAATATCTTTTTCAAGACCTGTAAATATTTTTTTTCCTGCAGAATTGTAAAGTATTAACTAAGTAAGACTAAAACTGTTGTAGGTCTATTTTTAAAGATTTTTTTTATAATGTTGCTTCAGAGTTCTGTCTCTAGATGAGTAACCAAATTATCTCACTGTGATGACCCATTCATTCTGCCACAGCCTTTGCCACTTGCCATGGTTATTACAAAGAAGTCATATTTCAAATGTCTGCTCAAACTCCTCAGTTCAGGTATCTCCTATTAATTCATTAGGGTGCTTTCCAGAGAAAAAGGTAGAAAATATTCTAAACAAAAAGCTGTAGCAGCACAAGTATATTGATAAATAATCTGTTGATAGAATTGCTGTGAATCTCAAATTCATTTATGGGATAGATACATGAATATTCATTACGGGTGATTTTCTCACACTTCAGTTTGACATTTTCTTGCCTGAAAAATAGTAATCTCACCCAAGTGGGATGACTCAGAATGTCATGGATTTAGAGACAATCTGTCTTTTCATATAAACACCCAAAGGAATAAAAATGGACTGGCTGGATAAATTATTTGGACTTGAGGGAGAAAGGTTTGCCACACCCACCAGTTTCTAGGACAGAGGCAGAAATTATGATATGACTTTGAAAAATCTTACCCTTTACAGTTAACATTTTTCAGTTTTAGAATTCATTTTTAAAAGATACACCAAAGTAAAGGACCAGTGTAAAAATGATGATGATGCATCCCACAGAGAGATAACAAGAAATGAAAGTAAGAACATTTTCCGTACTCTGGTTCAGCTAGGTGTAGCCAACGTACCAGCATGTATTACCAAAAGCTAGTGGTGGCATTGTTATCATGGTCATTACTACAGCCTCAGATATTTAATCACTTGTATAAAAGCTAGAAGATATTTATTACTGTTTCCTTGTGTATAGGTAAATGATGACCTAGTGTATTTGTTCAGGAAATATAAAAGTAGCATTATTAAGACAGCTAATTAGTGACTTCACTATTAGATGTAGCATAACCAAAACAACCCACAAAAAGCAACCCCTTTTCCAAGTAAGTAGGAATTTTAACAGATGGAGTACAATGTGTAGGGACTTCTACATAACCTCTTAGATATGGTACCAAAACATGAAGACTTCAAAATGGGCTACAGAAGAAGCTCTGATACAGTTTGTGATGACTTAGGTTGTGTTCTAGGCTTTTTCAACAACCATCTGCAGAGAGAGAGAGAGAGGAATAAGAGTACATCTTTTCTGCAGCTAACAGTTTTAAGAATGTATTGCAGGAACAGGGAATGCCAGAGTTCAGCAGTCACCAATTGCTGAGAATAACAATAAGATCAATGAAGGGGGACAGAAATGAGGAGCATAGTAATAGTGACTTCTTCATTAGAAAACCTTGACAGAGGTACTAAGATTTAAAGAGCATTGCTATATTGTACACTGCTCAGTGCACTAAAAAGACACTGTGTAGCAGAAAATCTATGTGATAGATTTATGAGACATTATAAAATCCTGGTGGAAGCAGTCCTAAAGGGCAAAACACCCACAGCTGAGGTTGAAGAGCACACAAAGTTGGGCAGGAGTGTTGATCTGCTGGAGGTAGGAAGACTCCCCAAATGGATCTGGACAGGCTGGGTTTATACACTGAGGCCAATTCTAAGAGATACAAGAAGGCCAAGTGCTGGGTCCTTTACTTGGGTCACAACAACCCCCTGCAGTGCTTTAGGCTGGGAAAAGATTTCTGACTTCAGTGCTAGTGGCTGGAAAGATTATTGATGAAAATGAGCCTGGGGGTGCTGGTCAACAGCAGCTGAACATGTTCCAGTGTGTGCCTAGGTGGCCAAAAACGCCAATGGCATCCTGGTCTGTATCAGCAGTAGTGTGGCCAGCAGGATCAGAGCAGTGATTGTCCCCCTGTACTCAGCACTGGTGAGGTCACCCTTCAAGCCTTGTGTTCAGTTTTGAGCCCCTCAATTCAAAAAAGACACTGAGGTTTTGGAGTGAGTCCAGAGAAGACAAGAGAACTGGTGAGGGGTCTGGAGCAAAAGACTGATGAGGAGATACTGAGGGAGCTGGGGCTGTTTATTCTGGAGAAGAGGAGACTCAGGCACAGAGCTTATTGCTCTCTACAAATATCTGAAAAGATGCTGTAGTGGGATTGGTATTGGTCTCTTCTCCCAAATAACAAGGCTAGGATAAGGGCTAGGATAAGGGCTAGGATAAGGGCTAGGATAAGACAATATGGCTTCAAGTTGTACAAAGGAAGACTGAGATTGGATATTTGGAAAAATTTCATAATGGGAAGGGTTGCTAAATATTGAAACAAGCTACTTGGGGAAATAGTTGAATCACCATCCCTGGAGGTATTTAAGGGATGTGTAGATGTAGCACTTAGAGAAATGTTTTAGTGTTTGACCTGGAAGTGTTAGAATAGTTGTACTCAATGGTCCTTTAAGTCCTTTCCAGTATAAATGATTCTACATTTATATGATTTAATTTTCAAAAGAGAAATACATTGGCATTATATTTAGGAAAATTTAGGTGATAACACATGACAACATATCTCTATTCCAGTGGTTTCTAAGACATAATATCTTATGATAATTTAGTTTAGTTGTCAAACTAATAATAGATTTTTTTTTCACAAAATAATAGAGGACTTAAAGTGTATGAAGAAAAAGTATCTTTTAAAAATGACAGTTGCATTTAAAGTAGGGCAGAAATTATCTAGCATAATGAAGCTATTGCACACTTTGTGTGCAATACCAATTCCTCCAAGAACCTGTAGCCATTGAGGCCAAAGTTTGTTTGCAGATATCTACCTGCTCTTCTCACTGAATTAGACATGGAAAAATAATGTGCATTTTTGAAGGCTGTCATGACCCAAATAAATCAATCTTTACAATTTATTTTTTTTATTATGAGTCAATATGGACAGAAGATTAAGTGTATGAATAAACACTATTGAAGTCTTTCAGATCTTTCAGGCCTAGTGTTAGTTTTGAAGTCTTTAAAGACATTCCTAAATCTGCTAATTGAAAACTACTGATGGTCAGCAAAAGATAAGAAAAAAGACCATAAGAATAAACTGTGTCCAATTACTGATTTCTGTAATTACTGATTTTAATTAATCAAGAGGAATTCTGAGAAGAATCTTCAAGTTAAACTATAATCTTCCTTTGCTTAAATGAGTATTAGAAACTACAGAATATTTTTTTCCTATTTGTTTAAAGGAAACATTTTAGCATACTAATACAAGTAAAGCAGTTATTTAGAACTGAAGATGTTTAACAAAACAAAGATAATGATAGAATTTAATTTGATCAGATGAAAATAAAATTCAAAAATTATACCTTTTACTTCTATCAGTATTAAAGCCTATGTATTTTGCATATTGATCAAATCCCCCCCCTTTTTTTTTTTTCAATTATTACCATCAGTAAGGGAATTTAGCCTTTTGAGGTTTTTTCTTGCCTTCCCTTTGCTCTGCTGGTTGCTATCAATGCTCAATATTCCTTATGAACCTCATACTTTCCTCTGTCTTTTCTCAAGGTAAGACAATTTTAATACATTACACTGCACTACAATATATGCACTTTCTGCTGTGACATTGTATGATTAGCTGATGGTTTGTTCTCTTGGTGCTTTAATTTTTTTTTTTTTATGATCCCTGTCAGTAGCTTTACTATTTCTCAGTTTTATGTCTTCTGCTGATAATTCTTTCTTTTTCTGGTACGTATTGCATAGTATTTTGTATGTTGACTGCTATAAATTTAATCCAATAAAATTTCTTCTTTCTTACCTGTTGCATATATTTCCTTATATTGCCCTCTCAATGGTTTTACTCTACATCATTAATGCTTTCCAATCTAATAGTGTTGCTCAGCACTGAGGCTGGGATTAAAATGAAATTGAGTCCAGAATGTAGTTACACTCAAATTGATTATTTCTCTGAAAACATAGTTGCAAATAAGGTTGTTGAATCACTGGAAGTGTTCTATAATTAAGTGGTTTTGGATCTACAGAAGTTATGCTGGACCTGCTCTCTTCACTGGGAGTTTCTCAGTCCTGAAATGTCTTTTTGGATTAGTTTCTTCAAAGGTTTATAAGGAAATATTGTCTTGGTGTTTTTCCCCAACTACTTGCATACTCTTAATAAGTTGAAGAAAATCTAGAAGAGGATAACATATTCTGAAAGGTAATGTTTTCCCTATAAGTACCTTAAAAGATTTACTTCCAGAATAGAGTAGGCCTATCCACTGTGGGATAGGTTAATTTTATGCCAAACTTCTTTGAACTATCCAATTCACACATTTGTGTCAGCAAAGAAGAAAGCTAGGAAAACTACTTTAGACACTGCTCCTGGAACATTTTGATAAAACATAGAGGAAAGAAGTTTACCCTGAAGCGTGGAAAATATAAGACATTATTGTACTATTGACTACAGGCTTACAGAGTAGGAAAGGAGAAACAAAACAAATTGTGATGAATAAGTAGAAATGTGTGGGATTTGGTCTATTATACAGAGAATATTGTGGGGGAAAATAGGATTGAAAAACAGATTTAGTCATTTCAGCATCTTGTTGAATTAATATCACTGATCCCTGTGTTGGCCTTGGGTACTTGTAGTATTTGAATACACAATAGCATTATTATTCACTGTTCAAAAGGAAACATTATGTTTTCTATCTTTCTGGTCCTGAATTTCCCATTATCTGTCTTCTTTAGTGGTCATGTGTTGTTCTTTTAGCTCCTTCACTTAGATGCTTGCTCTGTGTACTTTATTCAATATTAGATTGTTCTGAGAAACAGATATCTTCTCTTATAGTGGCACCAGATGCTCACTTATTCTTCAGAATAGAGATAAGTTCTAGAATTCTATATCAGAAATTTGTGTATCAAATTCTGCTTTACTTCTTCATTTGAATAAAAATAAAACAAATTAGATAAAAAAAGCAAAACTAACCACACTGAACAACCCCCCACAATTAACAAGGAAAAAAACCTTTCAATCCCTTTATCATCCGTTTGAATGTTTCAGAGCTTTAGTCTCGGTCACTTCTCTTCCTTATCTCTTCCCATTGACAGTTCTATGAAGAGATTGAATTCTTACATTTACTGCTTCCAGGCATGGACATGGTTTCTTGTCTGGAAAGTCAACAATTTTATTAGTGTGGGTCCCTTTTTCCAGTTTGGGTTTTTACATATTCTGGGTCTGGGAGGCCCTCACCAGTTTGACTATTTGTCACAAGGCTTCATCTACCAACTGCTGTGCAAGAAAATGAAAAGCATTCATGCTTGTAAAAATAAATGTTTCCTTTTTAAGACATGTTGTGTACTGTATTCATCTGCGACAGTCTAGCCAATTCCACGAGCTGTTTTAGAGTTCCCGTGAGCTGGAGACTAAGATATTTAAGTGTCAATGTACAATTGACAGTACAATCCAAGAGCCTTTAAGAAACATAATTGCTATAATAAATTGATACAGACATTTCTCTGTCTATGATGAAATTCTGATTTTTATAGCCCTTTTCAAAACTTAGCTTCTGTGCTTGCTGAGAAATAAGTTTATAAATGCTACTAGAGAAAAGCAATCTCTTACCACTTTTTTAAAACAACATTTCTGACTATCTGTTTGACTGGGGCGGTGTGTGTGTAGGGGGGGTTGGTCTTTTATTTCTCTTATAATTGAAGATTTTCTTTTTCTTTTAGTCTTTAATTTTCCTCCCGGACCCTAAGCTTGAGATCAGAAATCTTTAGGTTAATCAGAGTGGAACATATACATCCACCGTAGATGACCTTATGTCAGGATGTGTTCTAGTTCCTCTATGCTGAAGTTTAAACAGAAAAAAAATTCCACATCAGCAGAAATAGGGAAGCTAAAAAAATGAATTCAGGAAAATAGCTGTATGCTCTTGAACTGAAAAAAAATAATGCAATTCTTTATTTCAACAACTGATATATGCATTGTATGGATGAATTTGAATTCTCATTGCTCAACTCTGCTTTGTAGTTCAGAAACATCTTTGAAAAAAATCAAAAGCACAAAAAGAAAACCAACTTAAAACATTAAACTGAAAAAAGTATCTTCTTTTTCTTTTTGAACAAGTCAAGGTTATAAGAGTTGTGTTTGTGAAGACAAACAGCATAATCTCCTTTCAGTAAAGAAGGTTAAGGGATGTGAGCAAAAAAGAAGAAAAAAATTACAATAACATAGAAAATCACAAACTTTCATTTCTAAGAGATCTTTTTTACTTTATGCAGTAAACACAGAAGTTTCCAAAATTGTGTTTTTTTCAAATCTCTATTTTTCTGCTTTAAACTGATGTAAGGAATCTAAAAAGTAGGATGCCTTTCAAGTTTCACCTGCAGTGTGAGCAATTTCATCTTTTCTATTCTGCAGTAAGAAAACAGGATAATTACCTTTCTTTACCTTGTAATTCCTTGACATAATTAAGAACCATTCTATTAACCCGCTTTTGGAGAGGTCAGCCCTTCCTCAAAATGAAAGGTAAGAAAAATGAAATTAACATATGGGTAATAGGTATACAATGACTAATACATATTTTTGTGTCTTCCCTTGAAGCATTGTGGTAAAAGGTTTCTAAGGATTAGTGGTAGATTAACCATACTGAAAGTTAGAACATTTTTCAGCTGGAAAATCCAAATAACCATACAAAGAATGGATTATCTCCCTGTCCCAATCTAGACGGGGCAATCTGGTTGATTAGGTATTCTTTCAAAGTATAAGCATGTTCCATGAAGAAGATAGCCACTGCGATGCACTATATTCAAAAAATAAAGAAAAAAAAAAGAAAAAAAAAAAAGAAAAAATCAATAGAAGCATTTAAACATAAAGAGGTTTCTACATTTTATCCCAAAAATACTGAAGAAAATGTCAGTAATTCAATGTCAGGGAACTCAATAGTTTAAAAATAACTATTTAAGAAAAAATAAACTGAAACAATGTGCAATTGTAAGTAACTAAATAGAAGTGTTCATCCCCTGTTCTTTAAAACTAAATCACAATCTGTCTGAAGTTACAAATCTTGCCATTGACTTCATGGGGCTAGGACAAGATCTTTCTCTGTTGAAATATATGCTCCCGACAGATGACAACTTCTACAGGAACAACTAGAAGCTCACTGTCACACTCCTACACCAAGTTCAATATACTGTAGAACTAACCAGAAGTTTTCTTATCTCATCATGACTTGCCACATTCCTATCACCAGTGAGCATAAGCGCTCTACAGTGACTACTTGCCTGACTCTTCTCTTTGGAAGGGAAATGTTCTTTTTCCTTTTATATCCACAGGTTTAAGCCTTACACACAGTAAAGAGATTGCCCTGTAACAGCACAAAAACCAGTCCTTTGCATCCTAGCTATAGGTCTGTGTTTTAATAGTCCTTCATTCCAGTGCATGTGACAGGCCAGGATGAAAGCTCTGGTGGCTAGAGAGGCTGTATAACAATTGGTTAAGGAACTCATCACTGATGCAAGAAACCAAAAAGTATTTAATTTGTGTATTACTTTAATTAATAGTGTAAGCCTTGCCATTCAAATAGGATTAAGGTCTATAGAAGGCTTTAGTGACTGTGTCTTAGTTTGCATAGAACTCAAGGCTGACAACAATCAAAATCCTGTGAAAAACTAACTCTGATAGTCATAATGATCTTTGAACAACAGTTTATGCGAGCAACAATTTCCAAAATGTCTGAAAATCTGCATTGTTACTACTCATCCAGTAATGCCCTGGAGGACTATAAAGAACTACTTTTTATCTGGCGTTTTACCATAAACTTGTCTGATTTATGTCTGAATTAGAGAAAACATCTCAAATAGGTTTGCATAGTAAAATTCACTTTCCCCTCCACATTTAAAATCCTTTTTGTGACAACAGTCTTTATGGCTTTGAAAAGAGAATGGTGTACAGAAAAAAATAAACTAAAATAACACTAATTTTATTTAAGAAATAATGTAAAGTATCAATTTTCTTTCCTTTGAGTAATAATGAAATTTAGTGAGATACCTAGTTAAAAAAAAGCAATTGAGATTAAGGACTGATTTGAGTTATCTCTATTTTAGGAACTCAGTCCAGAGGTTGTAACTGTTCTGCAAAATACATGATTAAGTATCTAGTTTGGGTGTATGGCTAAGCCTTTTTAAGATTCAGCCAGATCACATTCTGTGCTTCTGTTTCTAGGAAAAAGAAACCATGTAATCTGAAAGAGAAAAGGCAGCTGCACAATTCTCTGAACTGTTACTGCAGGATACACAGTGCAGTACCTCTATATAATGTAGGCAGGAGTTAACTCCTCTGGTGCAATGGGAATATTAAGTAATCTTTAAGACATTTTTAGTGCATCTGAGTCAAAATTTTTATTTATGACTTATGCCAGAAGTGGTCAAAAGCCAGTATCTTTCTTTTTTTCAGTGAGAGAACATAATCCAAACTGCCAGTTAGTCCCAGGGAGATTTGAAAAATAGGCTGCTAGATGAAGAAGGAAAATTTAGATAATTTTGTTTAGGTACCTCACATAATAGAAAAATGAATATTTATAATGAACTGAAGAAGTCTAATTTCAATTATAGTTTAAAGAAGAAAAATCTTCCCTGCAAAACTCATCCTGACTTAAAAAAAATTCTTGAGCAAAAAAAAATTTCCCTTAAAACAAATTCAACAGTGCATTCTCTTTAGAATAAAAACATTTTTTACTATGTTTATTACTCATTGCATATATAAGCAGATTTCTTTCTCTAGTTTTCCACTGTAAAAATTGACTTAAGTTTTGTACATGTGCTCTAGACTTTGTTAATTTTTTCACCCAGATATTGTCACTGTCTCAGAATCAGGGGAAAGCAACAAAACAAAATTTTAAAGAGAATAAAATAAAAACAGACATGAAGATGCAAGGCCAACAAACAAAAAAGCATAGCTTTCTAAATTTCTAACTTTAAAGACGTGAAAAAGAAATGGCTGAAAGAATTATAATAAGGCTGAAAATTAAAAAGAGAAAATATGTGGCAGTGGAAATGAGACAAAGGAAAGAAAAAGAAAGGCCAAACAACAAAAGTAAATTATCATAATAAAAACTAAAAGCCTTTCTTCATCCGTCTTAAAAATAGATGCCAATGTTTTGCAGATTAACTTTGGGTTTGTAATTATGGACTTATGGAGTAATGAATGTTGGTGAACTAAACTGCTCACTTAGGGAGTGTAGCTAAATCCATGCAATAGCAGAAACAGCTGTTGCCCATTATGCTTTGATTTTTGATGATAAGTGGTAAGAAAGGTTGGGAAAAGGTGACCATTCAGCACTTGTTATTATGAGGTAATGGCTCCAATGATGTTAGCAAAATAATTAAAACCACCATCAGTCCTATTCTCTGTGATGACACTTAATGGTGTTCCCATCTCTCTCTGCTCTCCTAAAATGTATTCACATATGGAGTAATACTGGAGGTTAGGGTAAAAATGGAACAAATCACAATTAAGGAAGATTTTGTACATTACATATGCAGCCCTAATATAAACTGAGTAATTCAGTGTTCCTACAATATATATTTAAATCAAAACTCTTGTTCTTATAGCAGGAAAAGTAAACTTTATTCTCTTTTATATCTTTGACTGACAGTCTTTTTCCATATGTTATTCACAAAAGACACATAAACTTTCACATAAATCTCTCCAACTTTCTTTGTCTTCTCAGTCATCCCATATGCAAGGAGAACCAAGTATATAAATCTAATAAAAAATATACTAATATTGTGCTACTAGGGTCAGAATGGGTTAGGCGACCATCATAGGGACAGGAAGGAGTCAGGCAGCTGTGTAGAAGGAAGAGAAAAAGAGTCAGTTCTGTGAGAAGCTGCACGTGAGAACTCACAGAGAGAAGGTATGAAAGTCTATCTACAGTCAGATAAACAGGCAATGACAGTCGGTTCCCATTCACCGTTGATTGGTGCCAAGCACCAATGCCAAAAATTGGTGGCCTGTAGAGGGGCATTATTCAATTTTATAAGCTTTAATAATCTGTAAAAAGATATCCTCAGAAAGCCCAGGCAAATTACTTAGGACCCTGGACATCCTATCATCTGGATCAATGCTTATGCCAGGATGGGTGATCTTCATTCCTTCCTTTCTTCCTCTCTTTCTCTCTCCTTCTTCCCAATTTCCCTCTCTTTTCACTTTCATCCTGCCCCTTAAAACTCATAACTGTGTGTTTATACTAGAAGATAAGGTACTAATTTATACCAATTTTCATGTGAAATGGAAAATGGAAAGATTTTGAGGACCCTCTTTTGTAATTTCTTGTTGACCATAGGAATCTGCACATGTGAGTGCTCCCTTCCATTTCAGAGTGGGAAGATAGTCTTTTATTTAAGATTTCAGACTGGTAAATGAATTTATAGATTTCAATGAATAGTAAAAGTGTTGCTACTTGCTTGGGAAGATGGAAGAAAGAACAAAGCATATGCTCACTCAGTCATTAATTCTTAAAAATCCTTTAATACTGAAATTGTGCCTTGTTTTATCTCCTTTCTCTGATGAGTGGTAAACATACATGACCCTCCTCTGTAATGAATGAAGCCTAACTCTGGAACAAAGGGAAAAAAAACAAATTCAAAAAAGCCAACCACAAAAAACAGCACTCATTAAATAAACAAATATAAATTAAATCAACAAATATACAGTAAGAAATAAGAAAATTACTTAAACTTGTGTACATATTATATATGTACACAATGCATAAATACTGTCAAAATTGTTGGTAGAAATACAGCTTTGTGTGCATTGACTAAAATGAAGATTTTTAACATACTGAGTACCTAGTGTCGTGGGTCCCTAATCTGCAATTTAGATGACCCTAAAAATATCAGTGAGAGAGAAATGAAATATTTGTTTCTCTGAAGTGATCAACTTTTTTATCACTAACATGTTTACTAATTACTAAGAAATTTAATAATTTACTAATATACCAGTTAGAAGCAAAGATCTTTAGGTGATCAACATAAAGAGGGAGGCAAATAATTGAGGTATCCTGGATGTCCCTCTTCAGGTCCTAGAAAGCTTTAAAAGCTGTTGAGCCTACAGGAAATACAAATAAGTAATTTAGACCTGCTGGATTGCATTCTTTCCTTCTGATAATGCTGATGTTGTGAGCCTCAGGTGTAAGTGAAGTGATTCTAGAAATCAATAGATTATATTCCAGCCAGCACTGCAATGCAAACAGACAAATCTTACCTCACTTGTCGCATTAAAATATGTGCATGACAAATCAATAAATATGAAAGTGTTTAGTGAGAAATAGTTGTTCTAAACTAATTTTACAACTTGTAAAAGTATTAGATTCTGTATTACTCATAGGCAGGGAATTCTATTATCTTGCTGTACCCTGCAGAAGATAGGTAGAATTTTCAAATAAACAATTTAGATGGGAAATGGCTATTTTTCATATATTAAATATATAGCTTAAAAATGTTTGTAGCAATGAAGAAACTAGTCTTCTTTAAATAAAAAAAATGTAACAAAGAATAACTAGACTGTGAGAGTAGCTAGACTAAAATGCTTTATACTTGAACAAATGAGTAACTACTATTTGAAAGGTCACTAGGAAAGCATTAGCATTTGATCAGAAGTGACCACATAGATTTATTTTTCATCAAACTAAAATCAAATAGAGAAATCAGATATCCTTCCACAAATCCTTGTTATGGATAAAAGGCAAAGCACCATGTACTCAAGTATTTACCGTTAGTATAAATGAGGTATTAACCTTGCACCCAAAATATAAATGGCAATTATTACTACAATTGCAATGGATGCTACTAATTCTAGAGCAAATTATCTAGTCACTTCTTTAAAAAATATTCCCATGAAAGTGCTATACATGAAATTCCTGCTATCTTCCTGCCTTCTCTGGAACCCTTCCCAGTGTTTCTCTGGGTCAGCAGTGTTAGGTTTTGCCAATAAAATTTAAAGGAGAACTATGAGAAGCCACCATTCCAGTGCCCAGGATGCATTAGTCCTTATAGCTGTCTCAGTCTTGGGGTCAGCTTAGGGTTATTTTTATACGTTTTCCTATTGCTGGCATCCTTTTCATTACCTCAAAGATGGCCTTCGAAAATTTAATAAAAGGTTATTAAGATAGGTACTGGTGCTGTACTCAAAAAGAATATGTGTACTTTGACAAGTAATAAAATAGCATAATGAAATAGCCACTTAGAAATTGAATTATATGTATGTATGAATATATATATTTATATATAAGCATAATTGTTTTTCCCCCTCTTTGTCAATTTATGGCCTCTGTTAATGGTAAGGGACTAAAATAAAGTGCCATTGCTTGCTGTAAGATGACTGACTGTGTTTGTTAGAGCTCTATGATGTGTAAGTACTTACAGAGCTAATCTAAAAAGTGTTAGCCTGTAGTCAACATGTCACTTGACCATTAGACAATTGTTTTAACAGCTAAAACCAGCATAGGCCAAGTCCAGATAACTGCAGAGACCCTGCAGTGTCAGGTCACTACAGCCCCTGTGGCCTTTCACTAGTAATTGCAGAAGTCATATTTGTTGAGCTACAGGTATATCCACAAAAAGAAGAGAAACTGCTATTTTTTTTCTTGAAATTATTCTTAAGCAGCCAAGAAAATTTATTTACTCATGAAAGTTTTTGTATTTTATGTCCATATGTAAATCTTTTATCTCACCACCTGCTCATAAAAATCAAAGATTCAGCTGCCTCCATAATTTATGTACTACTGGATAGGGCTCCATCTCATTCCAAGCCATGGAATGTCTATTTCTCCATTCCCACTGCTAAGTTCAGCAGCAGAAGAAGCAAGGAAAGCTTTGAATGTTGAGTGAAAATATGCAAGGAAATAAAAACCGACAAATATGAATATTTTTACAATATGATATCCATAAATTCATGATAATGTAGATAGAAATAAAAATTTGGTTGAACCCTATATATTGCAGTTGCTTAGCTAGCAAAACCCAAAATATTACTCAATTTACAGTAAGCAATATAAAACTATTTATTTGGGCAGTGTCTGTGTTCCAGAATGACAGCTAAGAAAAAAGCTCAGAGCAGAAAAAAAATTATTAAAATTATAAGGAATATAGAGGTCAGAGAATCACAGAATTGATCCCAGTATTGATGACTAGGGTACATTGCTAATTCCTCGTCTCCACCTAATATTTAGGCTGCTGATCACCAGAATCTGGGCACAGCCATTTAGCCATATTATGCTACACATATGTCTGCTCATCCAGTCCATACTTTAGGAGCATCTCTATGAGAATATTGCGGAAGACAGTGTCAAAGGCCTTCCTGAAGTCCAGGTAGGCACTGGTGTCCACTGTTTTCTTGTCTACCAAAACAGTCATGTCATCATATAAATTAATCAAGTTGGTCAACCATACCTTTCCCTTGATGAAGCCATGCCTATTAATTCTGATTTTCTTTTAGTATATGAATCTGGAAATGGATTCCAGGATTAGCTATTCCATCACTTTATCAGGGATCAAGGTGACTAGCCTTGCTGCCCTCCTCGAAGGGCATGAGTAATATTTGTTTTCCTCCAGTCAGTGGGAACTTTTCCCAGTTGAAATTATCTAGCAAAGATCATCAAAAGTGGCATCACAACAGCACCTTCCAGTTCCCTCAAGGCTTGTGAATTTACCCTATCAGGGTCCATGGATTTATGGATTTTCAGTTGGTTTATATAGTCTCTGATCTGGACCTGATTGTCTTCTAGAAAGGGTCCATCTTCCTCGTTCCAACTTTTCCATATTCTCTTTGAACTGAGATTCCTGAAAGCCAGTCTGGGTGGGGTCAAAGGAAGCATTTAGTACCTCATCCCATTAAATAATGGACCTACATTTTCCCTAGCCTTTCTGTTGTCACTGTTCTGGTTCTGGCCCAGATCAGTGGGAGGGGGTGTGGCCAATAGATTTTGTTATTTGATAGCCTCTGACATTGCTACCGAGATGGAGAAAAGAAACTCTGGCTTCCCAGAAGAGAGGGTGTTCCTTTCTGGTCAGGGAAAGAGCTGCTTGGGTGGAGGATCTTTCGGCTCTTGTTTTTCATTGTCCTGGTCTTAGTGAGCATTTTGCATGTGAATCACCCTCTCTTTGTACACTTTTGTTGTTCATATTGTTTCTGTTACTGTTCCTTTTCTTGTCTCACTGATGGTTCTAGTAAATTGTTCTTATCTCAATGCGTGATCTTTACCTTTTGTGCTTCCAGTTGGAGGGGGAAGGGACGAGAGCGCCAGCATGCTTTTGGTGCAAATTGAGGAATGCCATTTCTAAACCATGGGACCCTAAATCGGCTCACAATGCCAGGCAAGAAGGGTTGAGATAACAACAGATCTGCCCAGATTGAGTTGGAAATAAATTTGATCAAAGCATTTGCTATGTTTGGTATGGAACCACTGGTTACAAGGTGGCTTGATCAGTTCATGTGGATGTGGTACCTAACCTTGTATATATTCCTTTATGGGTTTATTGCAAAAATCATTTTCAGAGCAGGGAGAAGAATCAGGATTACTTTGTTGCTGTCAGATTACAGCATGGGAACATCAAGGGCAATGAGGATCATTTGGGAGTGGATTTAGTGTTGCTTTCCTACCCTTACCTCAAGTTCTACAATTAGCAATTGTACCCAGTCTATGGGGGGAACAAGAAAGGATGATATCCCCCAGCCTTTCACCCCCTTTTCCTTCTTCAGGCCTGTTACAACAGCTTTTTAGTATTTTGAATTCCCTTTGGATGTTAAGGAAAGCACAGTTTTGTTGTTATGTTTGCCAGGTCTCCTCAGTGTAGCCCACAAAATGTTTAGGGTCAAGAAAGATTTTTCTAGGAAGGTCATTCTGAAATCTGCCCTGAGGGTAGATAGTCAAGAGAGCATTGAATGTGGGAGAAAATGAGACACTTCTAAGGGATATTCTCTGCTCCAATGGTTAGACGTTCACCCTGAGGAGGGCAAACTGCAGTCTTACTTGGGAGCAGTGTTTCTCAGGAGAATTTTCCCACTGCATAGTGATCTGGAAACTGTGGAAGAACAAATCTATAAACAACAATTTTAAAAACAAATCTGCTACTACCTCTATTTCATCTGAAGTAAAGACATGAAGTACTTTTAATGCTTAGATGAAGCTTGTAAGTTCAGTCAGCCTCATTTCCATAGCAGCCAAATTTTATGAAGCCCTAAGCCAATTATTTAATTAGCTAATTTGTTCAGTCACAAATAATTTTCACGTAGCTCTAAATGTCAGATTTGAAAACACTGGGGACACGTAGTCCTAGTGGAAAGCATATTACTGAGACTAGAATTCCCTTACAAGATTTTTCCTGGAAATCTCAACAGGTTTGAGGGATGAAGATCAGTTTGTATTGATGACTCTGTAGAGGAGTAGGGAGGAAAGAGTAGAAAACAGTAGTATGAATCTTGATATTTTTATATCTTAATATCTCATTTTAATTTGAATAATTTCTGGGTGTATGTATGTTCATAAGACTTGCCCATCTTCCAAAACAGTATTATGAAAGGAAATTTTAGCCCTCTGGAAGAAAAAGAACATGGGCTAAAGGAAAATTTGAACATTCTTTCCACCAGTTTATTCTGTTGTAGTCTCCAGATGTATTCTGTTTTCCAAAATTCCCATCCTTTCTGGTTGTTAAAACTTTCTGTCTGCATGATGCCATTTTTTAATATTTGTGGCTCCCTCTGCCTTTGTCTCTGCACTTTCTATGGTTGTTCCCATTTTTTAGGACAGAAAGAAAACAATGAAAATAATTTTATAACTTCATCCCTTTTTCCCCCTTACCATTATACTGTAACAATAAAAAAAATAGCAAATTAATCTGCTAGGTTTTTTCAGTAGTACTTTTTCTTACCTGTTGAGTGAGAACAGTTACTCCCAAAAATTGTTCTTCTAAGACTTTCCTCATTCCTATAATAAAGTAATCTGCAAAAGTGTTTTAAATTTCCTGAGCATTGACAATACTGATATTATGGGAAAGTGCATATACATAAAGCTGTGGGAAAAAAACAAGGGATAAAAATTTTGCTTTTGTCCCCATTAATTGTCATTTCCAAAATCATTTCCAGAATATCTTTGAAGCAGTTCCTCTCTCCCACTTAGCAATTTTTTTTTTTCCATGTGTCTAGTTAGTTTCCTATTACATTTCTTCTCCCTTAGCAGTTGTGATGATCCTCTCTCCAAACCTACTTTGGTTTCCTCTATTAAGATTATAGTTGCTGAGTTTTCAGGAGGAAAATAAATCCTCCTGAAAAGGAAGAAGAAAAAGTTAGATCAAAGCTGTCAGCATCCAGCATTTCTTATCAGATTTTTATCACTAACATAGGGTTTTTTGAATGGTTTGAAACCCCTATTTCTGAATACAGAGTGATTGCAGAGATAACTAAAGGGTTTTGTTCCCCGTGCTTTTTGGTTTCCTTAATGTTCTTCTCTGTGTTATCTATGGGCTTTACACTTACAGTAAATGAAGGATGATCTGAAACCTTCAGCCACAAATTGTTTCATTTAACAAGAAATGTTGTCTTAAAAATTACATGCAAGCAAACTGTGTTGACCTCAATTTTGCATTAGAAAATGTTTCTAGAGAAACAGTTCTGTGGAGAAAGCAAGGAAGACTTTTCTGTTGCTATTTTTTGTGTTCTAAACAATGACAGTAATCCAGCTGCATGGATATGTACATATAAACCAGACTACCTCAGACAGTATGTGTCATGTAATGATTTATCTTGCAATTTCCTCTCTCTCACACACAAGCACACACTGTCACACATGCACACACATAAATATTATTCTTCCTCCCTTATCTCAGAAACGTTTGGATACTGCATCACAAGTACTGGAAACAGGCTGTAAAGTTGCAGTTATTAGCTCTATTCTCTGTCTTACTATATTTATTTTTTCTAGACATAAAAGGAGAATTAAAACTCCTCTTTCATATTGTCAAAAAGCTAATTAAAGGTAAAAGTAATATTAAAAAAGAAAAGTTTATTGTAAAAAAACAAAACACTCAAGGCTAAACAAACAGATGCCCAGAAATCACTAATCTCTCTCTCTAGTTTTACACATAATTCAACCCTTATATAAATGCTAAAGGTAATATTAGCTCTGAGAACATAGATGTTTATCCTCAGGCCATCAGCAATAAAGCTAGCTTCATGTAGCATGATAAGTAAATGCAGATACATATTAAAGGTATTATTGGTTTACTACCTTATTTCCTTCACGTTGTAGGCAAAGCTTCCATCTGTTGTTGTACAATATTAAGCTCCCCAGTTTAATCTACTTATTGTTTAATTTTCTCTCTTTTCTTTTTGTTTTTCAAAGACAAGTTTTCATTTTTTTCTAATAATTTCCTGCAACACTATTTTTTTCAATGCTGCCTACATTGTTTTCTTGCAGTAACTTCATTTACCTATGTCTGAACCTAGCCAAAATACGGCAGGAAAAGAATGAGTTATAAATAAAACAAACCATGAGATTTTGCTGCATACTGGATACATGTTCTGTAATTGAGGGAGGCCCCAGGGAGACCTCAAGTACCCATATACCAATATTTCATAAAAATAAAAACTTTACCTGATAAAGCTTTATTTTTACACCATGCAAATAGACACTATTTGAATTTCCAGCTGAAACTTAAAATTAGTCATTTTCTTTTTGTATAAGGGTTTGGAAAATATAAGGGTTTTTTTATTAATGTAGCTGCTGCTTTATGGGGTAGATACAAACCAATTTATCGTCTTTGGTTTTGTTTTGTTTTTAATCCTGGGCAATCATTTAAAAAAAAAAGGTGATTTAACTTCTTGCTATATAAAAGGGACCAACATCTGTGCACATTTTGTAAAAATGTTCTTTTTATTAATTTATCTCCTTGATTGAAAGAATGACAAAAATGCGACTGTCAGCTGCATCTCAAGGTTAAAAATTGTGATTTAAAATGACAGGTAGACTTGAATAATCTTCCAATCCAGATTTGATTAAGAAGATCATAATGACATGAGTCTCATAAGAAGTTATGGGACACAGTGAAACTGTCTTTCTTCCTGCTCTGACAGAATAACTTAAATTCTTTTCTCATAATGGTTCCAGAAGGTGGCAGAATGATAATTATGACTCTGAAAAGAATAAATCCTGTGTTTTTTAAAAATTGGCACTTTTTCTTATAGCTGTGATATAAGTTTATTCATAGCCTTAATTAGTGCTGATGGCAAATTGCATTTAGATATTTTCAAGTTTCTCTATTTCACTTCTGCAGGAATTATGATACTTTATTTCTACTTTCCTTGATTTAACTTCAAGATTAATTTTAGTGAAAAAAGTATAACATTAGGGAGAATCAAAAAGTAGGTGGACTAGTACATAAACCCAGTATGGCATTCACTGAGGAAATTCATAAAGTTAAGAGAGAAATACATAGTCAGACAGTATTTTCCAGTGTTTGCCAGGGTAAAAATAGAACATTTCCACTAAGATGAGGTAATTACTCTGAAATTTTTATAGCTGACCAAGATTTGGTTGAAAAATCATGGCATTTGTCATACTTTTGTCGAAGCTGCAATAAGAGGAAAGCACATCTGGTTGAAAAAAAAAATAGAAATTATCCTCATAAACTTTTTTTTTAAAAAACATATTCTCATTTAATATGAAATATGCTGTAAATAAAATCCTAATTAGTTTTACGTCCCTTCAAGGATTCTTTATTAACTTACATTGCAAAGATGTTTGCTGGAGATGGACCTTCATATTTAATTGTCATAAACAGAGCTGCATATTGGAACTTAAAAATCTCAAGTACTATTTTAGAGGAATATTATTATTTTAGTGTATATGATATATCCAAGTAAATGTTCCTATAAGAATATAAGGGGATAAGTTTATGTTCCTCACCAGAACATATATTACTAAATTTCAAATTTTCCAAAATACGCAAGGTAGAATTTTATTACTTCTTGCTGCAGTGTGAAATCACAAAAAAAAAACCAAAACAAAACAAAACAAAAAAACCCAAAACAAACAAAAAAACCCCCAATCTCTAGTACTGTGAAATAATATTTTTGTGAAGGAAAATGGGAGGGGGCAGTCACTGAGCTTCAGTTTGTATTCTCATCCTATAATATGCAGTCGTATTAGATCATCTAATTGTCACCTCAGAGCTCAGAATCTATCAGTTTATAAAACTAAACCACTAAACCAAGCTAGCTGGACCAGCGGAGCAGTACTGCTTCGAGGTGGCTGCAGTGAGGTCAGCTAAAGGCCAAAGGACAGAGCCCGAGACTGACCCCACAATTAACATGCCAGTGCAAGAGCTTTCTGTACTCCCATGTACCAACCACTCACAGCAAAGGCATTCTTCTGAAATCTGGTAAATATTCACAGAAGGGATATTGGTGAATTGCCTAGGAAATCTATTTGAATCCCATATTCATACAGACTGTTTGAAAGGTATAATCAAAAGGAAATTGTCCTGCTGCAGAGGGTAGTGAATATCAAAATGAAAGGGGTAATAATGCAGAGAAAGCATAAAGAAGCTGTCAGCCCTCTTATACAGAAAAGGATGGGAAGCTTAGAAATGTGTAAACACATTAAGGTCAGCCTTTTACTCTACCTGAAACTGATTTGGACAAGTTTACTTCAGAGTAAAAGTAGAATGCCTTGTGTTAAGGGTATTCTCATATTACTCATGATAAAGCCTCCCTGAGGCTTTAATAAACACAACTTCTTGTTTGCTTACTTGTCTTCTTGTGAGTGATGACAAGCCCTTAGAAGACAAAATGATGAAGAAATGTATATGAAAACAATAATTTGACAGCCTCATATTTTGTAAGGTGTTTTAATTAACTTCACAGAACGGGATTAATCTCTTATATCTTCAGACAGCTAAAGAGTAATTATCTATGTTGATGCAAGTCATCTCTTTCCCCTTTTTCAGAAGTGAGTACCCTAAAATCCCTAAAGTGAGTACCTAAAATCCCTTTCTGAGATGTCAGTATTCCTCTACTGATTATATATAAGGACCATCTGATTACCAGTTTAGATTTACATGACTTAATCATGCCTAAAAGTATGAAAATCAATGTCTGCCATTATTCCTTGTTTATTTTCCTCAAAACCATGGCACACTGAAATATCAGCAACATCATATTGGACTGGTGTTTTTCCTCTATTAAGTAGCACTATTTTGCAATTATACATGCTGTGCAATAAGGATCAGTATTGGGCCCATATGCATCTTTATAAGTGATATGGATGGTGAGATTGACAGCACTCTCACCAGGTTTTCTGATGACACCAAACTGTGTGGTGAGACCAGCACCTCAGAAAGGAGAGAGATCTAACAGTGCCACTTTCACAGGTGGGAATAAAGGCCTAGGAAGAACAGCATTAAGTTTAACAAAGATGAGTGAAAAGTCCTGCACCTGGGACAGAACCAAAGAGCCAGTATGGGCTTGCATCTGTGTGGCTGAGGAGAAGTCACGGTGAAAAGGACCGAGGGCTCCTGGTGGAAAACAAATTGAGCACAAGTCAGTGCACTGCTGCAGCAACAAAGGCAAATCAGATCCTGGAGAGCAAGGACAGGGGCATTATTAGCAGAGACACAGACACAGTCTTTTCACTCTACTCAGCGTGTGTGAGGCCCCACCTGGAGTATTGTGTCCAGTTCAAGAGAGGTGTGGAGACTAGAAAGTATCCAAAGGATGGCCACAAAAATTAGCAAAGTGCTGGGACACTGATCCTGTAAGGAAAGACAGGAGGAATTAGGTCTTTTTTCCCTGGAGAAAAGAAGGCTTGAGAGGGAAATTTTTGCAATATTCCAGTACAATATTGCAGACAGAGGATCTCTCTTCATGGGGAGCCACATGGAGAAGACAAGCAGTAATAAGTAGAAGTTGCACTGGGAAAGGTTTCATCTTTTACAATGAAAGCAGTCATTCCAGGGAACAACCTTTCCAGGGATGTGTTAGAGTGGTACTCAGTGGAGGATTTTAAGGTGCAATTGAAGAGGGTGTTAGACAATATCATCCATGCTCCCTTCCCCATAAAAGATTAGACAAGATGGTCTCTTGAGGGCCTTTCTAACCTGTGCTGTTCCATGATTCTGTTCTACAATTCTAAATTTTCAATTCACAATATTGTATTTGCTTGTTTCAACCTATAATGTGGGTAAAGGTCAAAGTGATATCAGAAAAATAGTATTTTCATTGTTCTTTGCACAAGCTTCCAGGAGCCTTTGCAACAGAGAACAATGCCTATGGGCTACTGAGGATCTGTTTTCTGCCAGGTCTCATTGACACACTGCATTTGTTTTTTCATTAACATTTTTAAGGTTTACATTTTTAATTTGACTAGTCTTAGTTGCTGATGTCAAAGAAATACAAAAACCTGTAGAACTCTACCTTGCTTAGGGAAGAAATCTGTACTTACCAAGATAGCTGTATCTGAAGTACCTATTTCTATCCTATTAGGTTTAAAACTTTCCTTGGTTTTAAATGGAACTAAATATTTGTAGATGTAGGTTAACCCTGATATGGAACTCAGCCCCACACAGGTTCCTCACTACCTCCACAATGAGATGAGGAGGGAATCAAAAGGCAGAAGCAGAGAACATTTGTAAATTCAAATAAAGACAGTTTAATAGGTAAAGCTGTGCATGCAAGCAAAGTAAAACAAGAAATTCATTCACTGTTTCCCTTTGTCAGGAAGATGTTTATCCATTTCAGGGAAGGAGGGTTCAGGACTCAAAATCCTTACTTGGAAAGACCAATGTCGTAACATCAAACTTCTTGTGCATACCCAGCCTCCTCATTGGCAGGGCAGAGTGAGAAACAAAAAAGAACCTTGGCAGTGTCTAAGTGCTGCTCAGCAGTATCTAAAACATCAGTGTCTTAACACTGTTTTCATTAGAAATTGAAAACATAGCACCATGCAAGCTACTATGAACAAAATTAGCTGTATCCCAGATAAAATCACTCCAACAGTGAACAGCTATAATATTTGGGATGTAAAAAAACATGAGTTCTTATCCAAACTAAATTCTGCTTGGAAAAAGTAAAACAGAACAGTCTCAAAGCTGTTCTAATTTAAAAACCAGACACAGTCAAGTAAGAGCATGAAATTAATTGTTTATTCTACTAAGCAGGTCCTAAATAAACACTAGTTCCACTGAACAGAAATATCTAGAGTGCTGTGCTTTTTGTCCACAAAACAGGTTTAACCCATCAAATTGTACGAGCCTAAATTAATAAGTAAATTTATAATGTGCAACATGTAAATAAATTCTACATTGGCACTTGTGAAAATCAACAGGATTCAGGAAGCCAAGGAATTTGTTGCCTTTTTTTTGGTTGAAAAACTAATCCAGTCACCTACATGGCTGCAAGATAAATCTCATTTGATTTATTTGGACTTGCATGACAAAGCTTGCCTGGGTGGTTGTAGAATATCTGTGTAAAAGTATATTATTCTCTAATATTTGATTTATTATCCTTTCAAGTGTATTTGACTTTGAAGATGCTATCATGGAAAGCATGAAGTGTATGTTATTTGGTAATAGAAAAATTGTACAGCATTCATGTTTTGACCAAGGTTAAAGAGCTAGAAACTGCTAGAAAGGTTAAGTAACTGCTTTCATACATGGTGTGATTTCCTTGCTTCTTTTCCTTCACTGGCTTTGAACATTGGACAGTTTTGGACAAAGAGTTTCAAATCTATTTTAAAACTATAATTTTTTGAAGACACTTCAAATTTTAGAAAGTAGCTGGCACTGCAGCAGCAGACTTGGCAAAGAAAAATGAATGCTGAAAGATCAGAGATTCACTCTCATTTCAAAAAGTAGCCACCTGAGGTCAAGACTGTGGAACATTGGCAAGCAGTCTGCAGATACACTTCTTGTTCTGTGCCTTTTATGCAGATATAAAAGACTACTCTTTCCAGAATTGTCACAGGTAGATTGCATAACCAATAAATTGATATTTTTTCCTGTAAAAACTTCAAACTTTCATATTTAGGAAATACAGCATAGGAGGTTGTTGTAAAAATATTTTAATAGCATGACACATTATAATCTGACAGTGAAGACATAAAAGAATTACTGTCCTCTGCATAATCTTTGCTAACATAACAATACATACATTGTCACCTCTTCCTGTGCCCACTGAAAACCATTGTGGAAAGGATCTTAGGGAATTAGGGGTGTTTGCTATGAGTAGTATTTGTTACTTACCTCTGTAAAATGCTACATACATTTATCTCAAGACAAGTATATGAAGTTTAAGTATAGGAGTTTTTAAATATTACCCAGTTTTTAAAAGGTTTATTTTTTTTCAGGAGGATAATTTCTAAACTATTGTCAAAAGCAAAACCCACTGAATACTACCAGAAAAGTAGGAATGCCAATGTCCTAGTGGCATTAAATCTTTAAAGAAACCTTATTTTTGTCATCTCAAGTCTAGACTGAAATTATGTTGTCTGTAAAAAGTAATAGAATACAGTAAAAAGCTGTATTCTATTTTTAAAAAATCAACACAGTGTTTTGGGGAGACTGTTTAAAATGCCATAAATAATATCAGCTTCTTAAAACTATTGAAACTCCAGAATATCATTGATAACCCTAAGGAAAACAGTCTAGAAAACATGAGGCAAAAACATTGCACAGTGTTCACCTAAGAACTGTGGGAGCATTCAGCTGGGATTATGAGCTGCATGGCTCAGCTGTAGTGCATTCCTGTGATACCGTGGTATGGTGTACATGCATAGATACCATGGAGAGAGGGCCCAGCTGCAGCTCTTAAGAGTTGAGGGCCCCTTTGAGAGACAGAAGAAGGAAGTACAGGCCTTGAGCAAAGTGCCTACAGACATTATTTGCCTTTGAAAGCAATTTCTGTAACATTCATTGGAATTACTGCTGTGGAGTTTCAAGTCAACATATTGTTGCAAGACATTGTAGCAGGAAAAATTGCTTCTACACAAGTCTATCTACAACCTTCATGCACATTTGCTACTGCAGAATGACTAATGCAAAGCAAAGACAAAAAAAAGTTAATTGAGACAAAATGAAAACAAATCTATGGTTAATATTCAAGAATGAACAATTGTGTATTGAACACAAAATACTGTCTTCACTCATACTTGCAATGAAGTTTGACTTTCAGGCTACAGCTCAATTAATTTGGTACTTACATTAACAACTATTAACAATACGCAAATTCATTTTCATGACAGTTGCAGCAAAACTAAAGATAAAGACACTATTCCTCTTACTAGCACCTCCAAAACCTAACCAAATAAACAACTTGTATTTTAGATATTTAAGGTTTTGGGGTTCAATATCTAACATCCTTAAAAAGTTTATTGACTTAAATGTTCCCACTGTTGTTCATTATTATATGATGTATGCCCCACTCCACATACAATATGAGACATAACACAAATTTCTAAACTTTTTTAGGTGGGCAAAGGTTCATTGTCCTAAAAATGTTTATATAAATGCAATGATGATGATGAAGAGGATGACAGTGATAAAGATGTTATAATAGGAATACCTCCCATTTTTTCTGGTGGAGATCCTAAAAGGTCATTGCAACATCAGGTTGCACCTGCAGTTTTCCTGAGTGCAGCTACAGCAGTATTGTTATGGAAACATGTGGGGTTTGAGAGGTTTCTTTTTCTTTCTTTTCAAGACTACTAGATATGCAAGAATTTCTTTGTCATGAATGAGTTAAGGAAGGGTTGTTTCTTTACAAACACTTTAGTATTACCTGAATTAAAAAGTCATTTTAGTCCCAGAATCTAGACCACTATAGAAAAATATCTGGAACATTTGGACAGTAATAAATATCTAACTATAAACGAGACACTGTTAATATTTGATGACACTAGTTATAACAGAAATGCTGTCCCTTTGACTTATACAATACTGTGGTATCATTATAATGAAAAATGGAAAACATGAAAAGAAATAAAGCAGAGTTCATATCTGGTTCACTAAGAGATGTCACATCATTCTAAAGATATGGGGCAAAAATCAACAGTCGCTTGGGAATTCTAGATACTTTGACTTGATATGAAAATTTTAGACCACTTTAGTATTTTATGCATTAATGAGTGGCCATTAGCCATGCTAGTTAGGAAACTTGTAATAAGATTGCTAAAATATTATGCTTATACCTGAATTACATCTAACATAAGTAGATCTAAAATGCTTTGTTTTAAAATTCTTTTCCATCATTTACAGGAGATGTGGGCAAGGCTGGGTTTGCTTCTGTATTTTCTTTTTATATACAAGGCAGTGTGGAACAACTGTAATTTTTTTCCTCTGGGATTTAAACAACTAGAGTGAAAATATGACATGTCTGTTCGTATATAAGGAAACTGTTCTACTCAATTTCATATATAGCTGTCAGCATTATGATGGTCAAAGAATTAGAAAGAATTGCAGCGAGATGTAAATAGGAATACATCTCAGTAGAAAACATACTAAAATTTTGCAAGCATAAGCTTTTGAAATTTGAAGTCTATTTGTATTTACCTTGCCTATAAAGTGAAGCCTGCCCTTCATCTACCTATCCTTTTCAATTAACCTTTTTATTGGTTGTCTTTGAGCCTAGTAAATTCACTATGCCTGTTAAAATCTTTCATAAGCATTTACAATTGACTAGATTTGGCTTATAATCTGTTTCAGACTTCATCAAAGTCTAAGTAGTTCTGCCTTTTTTTCCTCATGTTATATAAAGATGAAGCAGCAAATAAAAGACTGTATGATGGCAATTTTTTTTTAAAATTTTGTGCATGAGTCACTTTAGTTGTATTGATGACAAATAGCATCTTTAATTTGACTTGCATATCCTTTAGACAATAGTTAAAGCAACACATTGTTTATTAAGGGTAGCATGAGGTCTTCTAAATGTTCCAAAATAAACCATTCCCTTTATTTAGGCTAAAATGCTGTTAAATCTTGCCAAATAGACAAAAAAACTGAACTGCTTTATTTTACTACCTATTCTTATATATATATATATATATGTGTGTGTGTGTGTGTGTGTGTGTGTGTATTTTATTTATATTGATATAAAACATAATTATCTCCTACTTTAGACAAATGAAAATAAAATCAATTATATTTCTTTACATAATCATAGTGCAACAAGTGAAAGAATCCTACAACCTTCAAGCAGAAATGTATTTAATTTTGATGAATTCTTCTCTCATCACTCCTTTCCCCTCTCTACCATTATATGAGTTAAAATTACTATAATTGAATATTTGTTTGTTACACAAGTAATATATTTTTTACTTCCTTTTTAGTTTTTCCTGGATATGTACATAGAATTTAGGGGTAAAGGATTTACCATAATTTCTGTTTAACATGTGGTATATCACAAACTGACAATTTTGCTAACAAGAATGTCCCCATAATTTTTATTTGGAAAAAAGCTTATGTTTCAAATGGTTGTGCAGCTTCGGTATGATGACACAGCAAAGATATTTGTTCAGTCTTTTGAAAATGTAGTACAATGTTTTTGTTAATATAGAAGAATATAAATACTGTAAACAAACGTCTCTATTTTCAATTTTATAAACTACACAGATTACACTGTTTTCAAAGTAATTTTTTACTGTTGTTTTTCAGGATCTATTTTTATAGCCTTTTAAGTCTTTGAATTTTTTTTCAAGAACCTCAGCAAAACTTTACTTGTTATCTTTAATATTCCATATGCTGAACAACTCCAAAGGATACACATTGTCGTCTTATTCCTGCTCAGAGAAGTAGTACCTCTACAATCTATAAACTTAAAGAACATAATGGTCTTTCTGCCTTTGAGACCTCATCTGAGTTGCTTTTGCATTAAATACCTTAGTCACTTTCAAAGCAACAACTTTTCCTCTTTAGTGGGAAAGCATTCATGTTCCCTAGATAAACACTTTTACCTTGTTGAGATTGTTAGCAAAAATGAATAGTTCTTAGACATATATGCACATTTTCTGAGACCAGTTTAAAAAATTTTTGAAATAAATCTTCATAGCTGCCTTATGCTCAACATGATTTACCACTTTCCCCATTAGTGTAATTTATGCAATTTAATTATTATATCTTTAATTATATATTTATTTAAAATTTAAAAAGAAAAAAAAAATCCCCAAACAAAACAGGAGTTTTAAAGACTTCTGAGTGATACTTATAACATTGCCCTTTAATGATGATTTTCCACTGATAACTAATTTTGGCTTAGTTATTATTCTGTTGAGCTTCAGATTTGCACAGTGCCTGGTGGCCTCTTCTGGCTCTAAAATCCGTGCTTCACTGAAAGCTGTAGTTGACTTCCTTTTATGAAGGGCTTTGAAAACAAAAATTACTCTGTTCAACACATCCCTAGTACATATTTTAAATAAAGAAAAATTACACAGCCCACTACCTTCAGCCAGATACATGCTGTGGTCTGTTTGAATACTTTATTCCTCTGCACAAAAGTGGTCTGATCTGCTCCTGGTGTGTTTCACTTTCTCCCACACTTACTTAAAATGCAGGCCTATACCAATTGTTCTGTGCGCTGAAAAAGATGCCTGATCTTAACCAAGGTCATTGAGTTATATTAAAGAGTAGTGGAACAGATATAAGACCCTGGGGGGAGGATGAATTAAATGATCAGATCATCCTTACTGACCTCAACCTCTAAGACATTTTTCATGCACCTAGTTTTGACTAGCATTTGGGAGAAAGAGAAGGCAATACATCTCCCTGGCTAAAAAAGGAAGGATGACAACGCCTCTTTTGTTTTTTATTTGTAGTCATCTAAATTTTCAATTTGTTTCCCCATCTTGGTGTATGCTCCTGTCTGCACTCTTCCTGCTTGTGTTTTGGCAGCCAATTTGGGGCTGAATTTCTTAAAAGTATATAAAACTAACATTGTTGTGTGGCTGTTTTGACAGGCAAAGCACTCATGCAAAGCAAGATGAATGGGATGTCAGTTTTCCCTATCATGGGATATCCATTTACTGACCCAGATGAGAACAGTGAGAACCTGTCACAGGGGCGAGACAAACCAGATATGGCTTCAAATGGGGCTCTAAATCTCATGTAGTTGTGAAGCTACTCGTAGAGCGCTGAATTTGTCATAAAAGACTTGTCAGTTCAGAGTTCATTAAGGTAAAAGATGAGAGTGTTTTATCTGGACAGTCTTGAGCCCCAGTATAGTAGGAGCAGGGGGTAGTTACAGCCCTTGAAAGTAAAAAATGTGTTTTTGCAGTGTTTTCTTCCAGCTTTCCTTTGGATTGAATCTCTGTGGAATAGCTGCTCCTGGCATGTAAGTATTTCTTTTCCTTGTTTGTCTTTTTAGACTTCTTTGTTAAACTTGGAGGTGTGTTTGTGATGTCAATTCAAAGTCCCTTGAGATTTGGCTGGGACTTGAGGTGAGGTGTTAAACTTCACAGGACTGAATTGGAACACTTAAGGTGAGAGACAGGGTTTTAATCACTTGCACTGTGGCTGCCACAGTAGAAACTTTGTGACCTCAGCTGAGTTTTCTTTTACTCAAAGTCCAAAATCAATAGAAGTATTCAAGTCTGGAGAAATGACTTGTGTTTAACTTTGCCCCCAAAGTTGGAAAGCATCAAAAAGTGTATTTCTCAGATGTGCAGTTTGAAAACTGTGATTCTGAAAAGCTGAATTTCAGTATTTTGAATTCCATGTTTTGTAAATAATTTAGAACTGCAGCAACATCCTTGAAAAAACACTTAATCTTTCTGATACTCAGTCATATTTTCCTCACATCAAAAAAGTTTGGTCTTGTACTAAGGTTCATCTGTACTGATGCACCTTGACATGTTTGGCAGCTATTAAATAAGAATAACAACAAAAAAACTAATAATATTTAGGTGGATCACCAATAGCCTTCCAAGGATTTTATTTTAGCACATTTACTGTAAGGCTCAAAATAGTTATATAAATTGATATATAAAAGTAAATAGAAAATATATAAAATATGAAAATGTATACATGTTGGAAAACTGTGGAGCAGAAACCAGAGTAGTTCAAATTTGTTAGGCAAATTCCGGGGGTTTTATGTGAGGTCCTAGTTAGCACTGCCTTCACAGCATCTTATAAAACTCATTGATTACAAAGCAATGCTGAGAACTGTCTGACTATGTGAAACTATTGATTAATCATGTATACAATCTAGCAATTTTATTTCCTTATGATACATTTTTTTTTTGGTGGAGCCTAGTAAATTATTCAATATAATGTACAAATAAACCCCTTGACCTGTGCTTCACACAGTTCTGCTGCAGTGACCCCATGTGTACATGACAGTGACACTTGTTGCCTTTCACTCAGCATCTGTGTACATGAGTATAAATAGTTTTGAGGCAGAAGGAACCGACTAATACAAAAAAATAACACCACATACACTCGACAAGTCCTGACAAGGATCCTAGTCCTGCAATTGTATCTTATGATTTAAAAGAGCTTACAAACAGTAGTATGATTGTCAGATCCTTCAGGTCTCTTTTGTCTTTCTCTTAACCAGCAAAGTGTGTTGTAAATATATATCTCTAAAGAAAAGAAAATAAAAAGAAAAATACCTTCTTTGGCATTTCTTTGGCCTTATAATATGAATTAAAAAGATATGCGCCATTCATCTTATAGCAAAGCTGTGGAAGTCACTGCTTAAGAATCTTGAGTCGGTGGGAGAAAAGGATTAAGAAGGTACAGATACGATATTGTGCAGATCTGCTGTTAGAAAATAATTACCCACAGAAAATTAATCTATGTCCACCAATACTTCAAGTAGCTGTCACCAAGGAACACTGAATACAGCAGCTGATGATTTGAATTTGATCCAGTATAACAAGATTAAAGGGCAAGTGAAAAGTACTCCAGTTATGTATGAACCATCAGCTGCACAAATATAAGATGGGAAACAACTGGCCAAATGGGGATGATCTGAGAATTATAGTAGATTGCTCTCTGAGCATGAGTCAACTGTGTCATGTTGTTACAAAGAAAGCAAATATCAGACTGCCATGTACAAGCAGAGCCTCCTCTGCAGAACACAGCCAGTAATCCTTGTGCTTATTCACCACTGCTCGAGCCTTAGATGACATGCTGTGGCCAGCCATGTGCCCAGCAAGTTGGAGGCAGCATGACTGGAGAGGCAATTGTAGTATCTGAGCCATAGTTCAGATGTATAGAAAACAATTTGTAACAGAAAGAACTGGGAAATTTTAGGATAGATTTCATAAAGATCATGTAAACACTCTGTCTTTGAAAGCATTTAAGACCAGACAGAAGAGGTATCAATCAGGAATGACATACTGTTAGCTAATCTTGCTTTGGGCTGAGGGACAGGTTGGGTGATCTCTCAGAGCTTTTTCTATTAACGTTTATCACTCCCTTAATGTCACATTTCCTATATAGGTAAAGAAAATGGTTATGTAATATCTCATTAGATTTGTAGAAGACTCTTGAATGTAAAAGCTTTTATTTCATCCCAAATTAAAGCTTTGTTCTTCCTTTCATCTGAAAAAAACAATCTGCTTTCCAAAATAAGGTCCATCTTGAGGCAAAATTACTTTTTCTCAAGTTGATTTAGTTAATTTTAATTTTTGTTTATATATTTGTTTTTGTTTATTGTAAATTATTTTATCTCTGAAGAACAGAAGTCTATTCGTAAGTCTCTGCTATGCCTCTTGGTTAACACCAAAAAAAGTTCACTTTCACAAAATTTTCAGATATTTCCTTTGATTAGCCAAAAAAAAACCTATGTAAGTACAATCTTATAAGAAGGATTAGCAGAACAGATGGAAGTGTTTATCTACTTCATGCAATTTAGCAATCAAAGATAGAAGGACAAAGATCAAGGTGAGCTTTCTGACCAACTCTCACTTATAATTTTTAAGGCAGGCTTTGTGTCTGCAGCTGCTATAACTAAAGTAAAGGCATTTGGATTGGGTTATTTTTTTTGTTTGTTTTCAGAAATATTATGTTATGTTATGTATATTATTTATTATATTTATTATATATGTTTTGTGTAGATACCATCACTCATTCCTTAAAATTTTTGCTAATGTGAAGTACCTACAAGAGATTTTTTTTCTTTTTTGAATGCATTAAAAATACTGTGAAAGTCAATATTAAATGAATCATTCTAGCATGAAGCTAGCATGAAGGAGGGGAAACCTCAATATCCCATTTACTTATAGCATGTTTCAAAGCCTGCTGCATATGTTAGAATGGTGCAAACATTAGTCACAGAGAATGAAGACTTTAAATCAAAACTGAATGTCTTTCTAAAAGATCTATTTTCCCTCAAGCAGAAGATATGAACTTGATGTCTGAAGTATAGGTTCAGATTTTATTGGCTGCTACACAGGTATTTGGAATAGATAATTATTATGGTTCTTTCCATCCATATACTGTATGAATCTGAACTCACTTTAAGCATACTGAGAAGCAAAGAATAACTCAATGAAAACAAATAATCTAAAAAGCAGTAACTACTACAATTAGAAAGACCCCCTAAAAACAATACTAAGAAATGCCTCATATATTTTACTTTCTTTAAGGACTCTAAAAAATAAAAGGTGTCACTTTCTATGTTGCCTATTTTCAACTTAACTCATAATTAAACACAACAATAAAAATATTAAAGTAAAGACTTTTAAAGGTGCTGTCCTGTTTTATAGTCCATATTGTTATTATTGGCATGTTGGCCGACAGTAGGATTTCTGAGATAAAACAAATGCAAGATGGAAATTAGAAATTATGCTTTCTGGGTAAAGGATATGGACTCAATAATAAAAGAACAAGAAGCAAATTTGCTGGTGGTATTAATTGAGAAATAATTTAGCAGTTTTTTCATGCTGCATTTGTTCTACTGTGCTAATGGTCATGGTAAAAATTTGCTGTAGTTATTAAAGTAGTAGATATAAGTACAGACCACACAGGGAGCAGAAACACAGAGTAAGAAGCAGCCATTAAAGTCACAATGAGAAATATGACCTTATCTTTTAACAACAGAGGTGTTAACGCAGCAGACTGCCTTCTCACCACATTTCTGTTTAAAGACCTCATTTAAAATACTCCTCAGTTGGCGTGCTTGGAAACGCCATCCTTTAGCAACATGAGAGTGTAGCATGTAGAACTAGAAACGCATTTAATGGCTGTCCCTGTATTACTGGATTTGAAAGTGCTTTTAAGTTAATGGTTGCAGGTTTTAGCTCCTTCTATCCCTATCAGAAATGCCTCTTCTGTCCTATCTTTCATGTAAAGAAAACTTGCAAGCCAAACAAGATTATTGCTTGCTTTAAAAAAAACTCAGGTACTTATTGAAGCACCTCCCAGCAGCTCATGAAACATTTAGTTTTAATCCTTGCAATTGTAAGCAAATATTTCACATAATTTCATCCCAAATTTAGGAAACTACAACTTAATAATATGTATTTTCTCAGCTGTATTCTCATGACTCACACTTAAAATAGTGAAACATTCAGATATTAAGAACCTGCTTGTAATTTATGAATGGAAGTTATTAATTGACAATATATATTCCATTATTCTGTTTAAGTTTATTCTTTAGCTAGAATAAATCTACTTTGATTTTATTCAGCTGAAACATTTTCCAACAGAAAAGGTTGGAAAGTTTCCAAACCCTTATTCATATTAGTAATCAGTCTGAACTAATATTTTTGAACTTCACTGGAATTGTCTATACTCCTCCAGACAGATGCAACTTATGCTTGCAAGGATTGTACTTACTATGCAGGGAGGTATTTCAAGTTAATTTTTCCCATTTTCATTTTGCACCTGCTCAAATGCCCTTGACACCAATTACTAAACACATATTTATGAGGATCAGTACATGACTGACTTGATTTAGCATTTAATAGAAAAAAAAATAAAAGGAAAATAAAGAGATCAAGTTGATGAAAAAAATCCATTATAATAAAAAAGTGTCACACAAATATTTCAGCTTTTTTGACATATGTGATTGAAAGCAAAAATAAGATATTCAATTTCAGGTTTTGTACCTGACATGTCATATATATATATATATTAGTAACACTTAAATTTTTAAAGCATATTTCTTTGGTCTAATGTTTTGAAGGGTTATATCAGTGTTTACAAAACAAAACCTTTAAGCCTTTTGAATCAATAAAATGCCTTGAAATTTTTATTTGGCAAATTGCTAATCATGAAAGTTTCTAAGTGTTTTCTTATTAAAATAGATTTAAACTGCATGTATAAAGTAATATTAATATAATAATGTGTTTGAAAAAATATAGCTTTTTTTGTTTTAAATTGCAACTCAATAAGTGTGTGATTCAATAATCTAGGCACTGAGGTATGGCTTAAAATGAGTGCTACAATTTCCGTAAGTGGCTTATTAATGACTAAGCAAACTTCTCCTAACCCAGCTCATTAAGTATTATCCATTTCCTTTGCAATATGCACCAAGGGTCTACCTTTGAGGAGTGCAGTTCAGGACTGAAATCTAGGAAAGGGTTCTGGAACAACCTTTCATTTAATTTGCACAGTAGATTCCAGGAGTATAGAATGGAAATAACAATGGCAAGATGTCTTGTTAAGATCCTTGATAAGCATTTTAAAGCACTTTTTCAAGGCCATTTTTTGGCACAATCCCCAAGTTGGAAATCTTCAGTCCTATTTAGTGTAGGAATAATCTTCCTCAAAAGGGACAGAACTACGATGAATCTGCAGAGTTGATGCAGACAAATATTGTGACACAGTATAATCCACAGTCTTCCTGAATTGTGGACATCAAAGGCAGAACTTGACAAAGATGGAAAGGATCCCACGTGCCAGCAGACTGCAGTGGTGGAGGCAGAAATGCTCTCACAGCCCTGCAAGCCAGCCTGCAGTGCTGCTAAATAGAAAGCAGCCATATGATTATCACTTGGTGTCTGTCACGCAGAACTTCTGAACTGAGCAGAGGATTCAGTCTCATGTATTTCCAGGTAATGTTGCATTGCTTGGGTTTTAAGCAGGGCAAAAGACTTCAGTCCCAAGAACTTTGAAAGTTACACCTTGACATATCTCATTCAAGAAGGCCATCAGCTCTCAAATTCACTTATAACTGGGATATGTGTTCAAGGAAGTGAGGAATGGAAAGACAAAGGAAAATGATTCAGTGGTCTTATGGTCTTAGAGGTCTTAAACTGTGATTCTATGATTCCTGGTAAAGCTGCTTTTTCACAACACCTCCCTCCAAAGATCAAACACCTTCATGGATTTCCTATTATTTTCACTAATGTTCAGAATGGATGACAAATAAATCAAAATCATGCAGAGAAAACTTCATAATGCTGTTTGTGTTCGTGTTTTTCCCAAAGCCATATCCATCATATATGACATTTTGTGTCATTGCATGGTTGCATAAAGGCAAACTAAATCCAGACTAGAAGCTTCATAAAGCAATGATCAATCACCCAAGATGTTTGGGTTTGGTGTTCAGATAAATGTGGACACACAGGATGTCTAAAATAGCATAAGAAATTATTTTCTTGCATTATTTCTGTGCTCTGTGCTTTTCATGCATGATAAAATTTGGATTTTTTCCAAACCATTTACCCAGACCTACTTTCTAACTGTGTACTTTTAATACCCCTAAAATGAGTTTTTCTCATCTTCTCATGGAGAAACTTGAAACTGCAGGGCAAAATGGACAACACTATCAGCAGACAATTCAGTAATTGCAGATGGAAAACATCACTCTGTAAAACTTCCATGATGAAGCCATTGTTGACAAATAATTTGTACTCTCAAAGTTTACATTAATGTTATATATATGTTTACATTAATGTTATATATGTATATAATGTTTATATATATATATATATATATATATATATAAAACGTTCCTAGAACAATTAACTTCACACCTGCTTGACTGACAAAACTGAGTGTTTTACTGTTCAATGTTTTCAACAGTAGAATTTCTTTTCTGCTGTTTTTCTTTTTAGACCTTTCTCTTTTTTCTTCCCAGTGTCAAACTCAAACATTTTTCTTAATGCTAAAATTATTATTTTTTTTACATTGAAATCATTGAATTCAGACTGGGTAAAGTCTTTAGTAAAACTCAGGAAAAAAAAACGTCTATTGGACAGCAAATGAGGTATTGCACACTACTATTTCTTTACTAATGCTTTTGAGAAATTTCCTTTTTCTTTGATTGGAGAACTGCTGTGGCTTGCCCCACACTAATCTCTTCTCCAGACTGCATCAGCCCCTGTTCCTTGCCTTCTCCTGGCAAGTGCTCCATCCTGTCCCATTATGGTAACCCTCAACTGAATTTTATCAACGCCCTTCATGTTACCTTTTATCAACATCCTTCTCTTCATACATGCAGGGAAAAAAAAATCATCTGCATGATTTCAACTATTGCCACATATCAACTATTTCATTTGTGCATAACAGTTCCTTTCTGTAAGGGTGGTTTAGTTTATGAAAAATTGTTAGTCTATATGGATAGATACATTTTTCAGAAAATTATAGCTTATGGAAGGAGTAGACATTCCCAGCAGGTTTAACAAAACCTGCAGAAAGAAGCCTCAGTCCACACCAGGAAATAAATTCTATTGACCCTGCAGTTGTTCTCCTGGGACATCAATCAAGGAAATGTATATTCAACATATCACTGTCCCCTCTTCCTCATAAAGCAGTGCTAGTCCTGCTAAAAATTGATGTCAAAATAATTTGACCTGTTAACCTCCTTAACTTTCCAGGAAAAAAAAATGAGCTCATTTTCTATAATCCTGTGCAATTCTGTTTTCACTAGAATTAAAGGATGTTCATAGGCAAGGCATAATGAATAAGAATCTGATTTTCAAAAGAAGGATTTTAATATAAAGACACTAAATTAATACAAGATAATTCCAGTTAATAATGTAGTGAATAGATTGGAACACAGTCCTGCTGGTGGTAAATTAGTTTATTCCAGAAAAAAAGAACTCAGAACCTTCTTTCCTTTTCTTTCCAGCAGTCTCTTTCATTAGCTCTTCAAAACAGATGCTCTTTGTATTGGAATTCTTCTTAAATCAGGAATCTGAATAGGAAGGTAGAAGAACAATCCCAGAAGTCTTCTACTGAAAAATAGTTTTACAAAAAATCTCTATAGAAAACCTGGCCCAAACAGTAGTTTTAAATATGTGAAATATTAAAAATACAAGTTAAAAATTTGGCTGATTTAACATTCAGAGTTCTATACTATCAGTACACTTAGTAATTATGATAAAAATATGATTATGTATTTTAATTTTTTGAAGTAAATTTCAGTCCCAAAATTAATGCTTAATGAATAATTAATTTAAGAAGAAAATGCACAAAACATAACAAATATAAAAACACAGTAAAATATCATTTATAAAACAGAATTCAGGAATAGAGAACTACCAATGAAATTTGCACTGACTTGTCTCAAAAGAAAAGAATACTAAGGTGAAAAAAAACCCCACATTTCAAGCATTGATGGATTGAAGACATGTTTTATCTGAGCTGTTTGGACTGATTTTAGGTGCTGCAAAGACTCATAACCTTAATTCTCCAACAACATGGACTTATGCACACAGCCTCTTTACCTTCTCTTTGCATCACCCCTCAGTTTCTTTTCCTTGGGCTTTTCATTGTCAAACCCTTCATGCCCATCTTGGGAGAAAAAGTTTCAAATAGCTCCAACAGTTACAGATTTTGTGAGTTTGCTTTCTTCTCCACCTTACAAGGCTATAATTATTATGTTCCAGTACACTTCATTCCTGTCCATCATAATGAAAGATGAGCTGCCACCAAATACTGCACACCGAGTAATAAAGAGGAGCAAAGTATTTGGCCTTGTACAAACATCAGGGAAGTAATTTTCAGGAAAAATTAGGAGTTTGCTAATGAAGATGACATATTGAAGAGACAACTATATATTGAGGATCATAAATAACTAATCCATTGAGAAAGCAGGCAGAATCTGTGGTCAGGTGATCCAGAAGTGTTGTGCATGAGGAAAAAAGAAATAAAGAGTGTTGATTTCTATTGTGTGGTTACTTAGGTACTTAACATCCATGTTGAGGAGCACAGTAATTTTGCCAGTCAAATGGATTTTTAAATGAGAAGAAGACACATCACAATAGAAAAGATGAATGAGATACAAAATCTGAATTACTGCATTGAAGAAGATGTGGATGGCATCAGTTGTACCCTGGTGGTGACTCTCCATGCTGACTATACACAGAACCTAGACAATTAGGTTAGGTATACATCTAACTTAAAATGAGTAATGTTGTTGAGATTACTCCCTTATAGTTAATTCCATTAAAATGTTTGTCAATAAAGATGTCACACTGACCAGACCAAATAATGGGCAAATATTCTGAAATTGCAAGTCAGCTTCATCCTGTACAAACTGATAGAGCACAAATACTTCTCTTAAGACTATTACTTAATTTTTTCTGTATTCTGTCTTTTAATTGCTCTTAAACCAAGTTTTGATTTCAGAGGAGTACTGAGATTTTTGAGAAACATTAGGCTTACATTTTGTGTAATGCTGGTACTTCAGCTCTTGTTAGTCATTACTTCTCTCAACAGCTTTACAGGGTAGTTGAACAGAGATAGAGCTTTAGGGGATAGTAAAGCTTTGGACTCAGAGATTAAAAGAATAGCAGCCTAGATAACTCCTTAAAGTCTGAATTTGGTAACAGAAGAAATAAAAGGTGGTAATTTCACCTATAGCTTATGAGTGTTATCTTTGTAGAAAGCATGACTTAGAGACTGTCTCAGATTCTGAGTGCCAGTTGATAACTCTCAATTTATTTGTAATGTTATCTTGCAGTATGCAAAGAAAGTTGAATTGAAAAGGGGGCACTAGATCGCCAATAAAATATTTTCCTGTCTTTTAAATGAATGGTTTATAAACATTTAGGTTAAGTTTAATAAATATATTAGGAAACAATGAGAAGGGGCTGATGAGGACTTTTTCTTCAATATAGGAAGTGAAAAAACTAAAATTCTTTAAAATACAAATGAAGAAAAAAAATGCAGTAGTTGGTTGGTGACAAGGAGGCACTCTGTCTTGTTTTGTGCAAAAGTTCTAGGAGTCAGCTAAAAGGTTATACTGAAAGACACTGAGATACCAAACATGTAAAGATGAATGCCAAAGTATTTTCTGAAATTAGAATACTAGGTGATCTGGATTCTGTATTTATTTTTTTAAAGTAGCGGGCAAAGTTTGACAAATGCACTTGACAGTGATGAGAATATTCTCGGGACACACTGGGACTTAAACATCACTTGCTGCAAATTATAATAGCTTTATTTAAAATTGAACTGACAACACACATATACAAATATGAGGTAGTGGAAGAAAACTACTTTTCTGTTTCTGAAGATCTTCTACATGTTCTTAATGGTTCCAGGTGATATCAGAAAAATATAACATTATTGATATTTTCTTGATGAATGCAGAAGATGCTATGCTCATTGTAAAGGTGTTGATGAGGACTCCATTCAACTGAATAAGCCTACCATGCTGTGCAGATGTGATTCGGGATATTCTGATTTCTCCTTCTTACTGTCACTATATTACTACTGTCCCCACCCCTTACTGTCCCTGCCTGTCTGTAGATATGCTCTCTAGTGTCTTTTTCTTTCATATTCTCCCAGGACTAAAAGCCATTGTCTTTCCCAGCATGTACAGATGGTGTGGGACTTTGTGAACAAAATAGAAAAAGCAAACAAGTAGAGATAAATGCAATTAAGACACAAACAATATCTTCTACTTTTTAGGAGTACTGATAAAGTGGGTAATCACAATGGCCAAGAAAACCTGTAAAACAGGATTACAACCCACACGTATAATGGCAGCAGAATTTCAATACTTCCTCCTACATGCTGTCTGGAAGTAAGAAGATGTGTTTTTATGAATGAAAATGAAATGAAGTAAAATTTGAGGTACCTCTGTAGACTCCAGCTATATCAGACTTAAGAAGTCCTCTAATTTCTTGGATCATTGGTATAGTCTCAGTCCAGCTACATCTTAGTTTCATATTGGAGATTTATGAATCAGGCTTCCCATACTTAACATCATCCACTTATTTCTGTAAAATAAAAATTTGGGCAAGTGGGTTGGTTGTGAGTCATTAAATGCTTTAAAAGATCTCTAGGATGTCCAGTAGGTAAACCCACAGCCCTGTCTAGAAGGTTGAGCTTCTAGAAAAGAAACAACTCCATATGGTGTTGGACTAATTAGAACTGTCTTGACTCCCTACTCTTCCCACCATCTGTCTCCTGAATGCTTGATTATGCCTTAAGGAAACATTACCCTCTGGATCACTTGTTACTCTTAAACATAACAGATTCCTTATATCTTTCTCTTGGCCATCTGGCTCTCACTCTTCCCCATTCTCTTTGCAGGGCCCAAAGACAAATTCATCAGTCCTTACCTTTTTCTGCCTAAGTAATCTGCCCCAGTATGAGTAGGTTCATAGGGAGATTGCATTTCTGCAGTTGTGAAATAGGACACTCTAAAGGTTGATTTAGAGAATGTATTTCCCAGTAGTACCTGGAAATTATGGAGAACATTGACCTAATACCTAGCAATCTCTCAGAAATATAGCTTCCAGTCACGCAACTTTACTACTTTATCCAAAAGGCTGAGCCCAAATACTTTCAGGGAGCTGGCAGTCATACTGGTCCACATGAAATACAATTAATGTGAAACAATTCATTCTTGCATAGTGGAAGTATGTGGCCTTTTGCTACATCATTGTCTTGTTTTCATATAGAAATGAAGTAAGGAAGATGTAGTGGGTAGACAATGTCTGATTCCAGGAATCCACAAAAGCCTCTCTATCACTCCATAGATAGAGAGAGAGAAAACGTAATGAAGAGTTCATAAGCTGAGATAAGGACTGGGAGAGATCACGCACAGGATAAAACAAGATAGAATTAGAATTAATTTAATTTATCACTTACAAAATCAGAGCAGGATAATGAGAAGTAAAATAAAACTTTAAAAACACCTTTCCTCCACCCCCACCTCCTTCTCAGCTCTACATCCTACCCCAGAGGTGCAGGGAGACACAGAATGGAGTTATGGTCAGTTTATCACCTGTTGTTCAGGGAGAGGAATCATTCCCCTGCTGCTCTGTTAGGTCCCTCCCACAGGAGACAGTTCTCCATGAATTTCTCCACCATGAGTCCATTCCACAGGCAACAGTCCTCCCCACACTGCTGCAGTAGGGATGATTCTTCTACAAGGTGCAGTCCTTCTAGGACAGTCTGCTCCAGCGTGGACTTCTATCTCCTCAGGTCTCCCATGAGATCACAGCCTTCTTCCAAGCATCCAGCTGCTCTGGCGTGGGTCTCATCCATGGGCTGCAGGTGCACAGTTGCCTCACCACAGGCTGCAGAGGAATCTCAGATCCAGCACTTGGATCACCTCTTGCCTCTCCTTCTCCACTGACCTTGATGTCTGCAGAGCTGTTCCTCTCACATGCTTTCACTCTGCTCTTCTCTGAACACAATTACAACTCTGCAACAACTTTTGGTCTTTTCTTCCTTTTTAAATCTGTTATCACAGAGTCATTATCACCATTTCTAATTGGCCCAGCCTTAGCTAGTGGCACATCCATCTTGGGAGCTGCCAGGGATTTGCTCTGATGGATGAGCAACCACCCCTTGTATCTGACCATTATCAAAGCTTGGCCATGCAAATCCAAAACAGAAACTAAAATAAAATTTAGGGAAATCAAAAAGATGGTGTGTGGGGGAATGTGGAATGAGGACTGGATGATAAGTAATCCAAAATGTGAAAAGAATATTGAAATTATAAAATGGTAAAAAACGACTTTGTTTTGGTCCTGCAGTTTCAAAGAACTTTTTCTAAAACAATATGTGCCCAGAAGAATACAATCTTTTTGAACATTTAAATTTTATGAAAGAAAAATTCTCCTCAAAAAACTTATGGCAGAGTTCTTTCAACCAGTTCTTATACTTCTTTGGAAAAGATGGAAGTAAAAAATGGTGATTTACAGCTAGAAATCTCCATACATTTTAGAGTAATCAAGGACAAGGCAAATATCTTACCCCTTTATTAAATAATGGCTTCCAGTAACTCAGTTTTTGGATTAATGAAATAGACCAATTTCCAATTAATTGTCTATAAGTAATATGGATAAGCCAACAGCATCAAAATATTTCCCATTCTATTTAGGAGGACAACTACTGAGACATCTCAATACAAAAGTTTTATTAAATTATACAATTGTATGGCAAACAAAAGTAGACACAGAATGAATACATTGGTTTCAGAATGAATATGGTACATGAAAAATTTAAATGAGAAATGGAAATAAAACATGGAAGAAAATGAAGATAACTGTTTCATAAGACCAAAAGAATTGGAAAGAACATGTAACTTTAGCAATGCAGTTCCAGAAATAAAAAACTATCTATAATTTCTTACACATTAAGTCTACTGAACAGAAAATCCTTAAAATCTGAGATGAACTGAAGAACTACTGGTAATAACCAGAGGACTTGAATAGTAACAAATTCAGCCCAAAGAAATAGACTATTACTTGAGTGATTTACAAGTGTGCTCTGAATGAAAAGTATATAAAAGAAAAAGACTGAAGAAAAAATTCTGCTATTGCTATGGAGAGGAACTGCCTTGCAGTATAGACAGCCAGCATTCGAGAAAAACAATGGCTTAGGTAGGAAAGGCATAGCACTTTTATGAAGTGACAGACAGTCATTATTACCAAATACTTTAAGACACAAGTCTATTTTAATGAATAAAAATTGTAGAGCCCTCAAAGCTCAGAAGTAAAAATTGCATATGCAATGCAAGAGTAAGCTAGTGAACAAGGCAGCAGAAATAAAACAATTTTTGTACCTCATGCAAATAAATAGGTAAGTTTTCTTCTTTCTTTCCCATCCCCCCCCCTTTTTTTTGAGTTAGCACATTTTAAGATAAATCACATAAAGAGATAAACAGACTCATGAGCAGCAGTAGCTGTAAAAGCAAAGAGAATTACACACCATAGCATACAATATCAGATTTTATCCACATAGAGTAAAAAGTTCAATAGATGAGAAATGCTTATCTGTGACTTCAAGGAAAGATAAAAAAACCACAAGCAACTGAAAAACCCCCTAAACATCAACATATACACAACCCCCCCTCCCCCCCTGCCCAACTCCTCAAAACAGTTGTTGAAGTGTTGGAGTATTGATTCAGGAAAATAATTGTCCTCTTCAAGGAGCTGTTGAGCAAAAAGACAGTACTGCACAGAGATAAAACAGCATATTGCAAAAACATAGAATACTGTATCCTGGTGTATCGCAGGCAGAAAAAGAGCTACTACAACACAGGCAGAAAAAAAGGTAAAACAAAAGCAACAAGACACTATCAAAAAGGAAACATGGGATCTATCTGTAGTACTGACTGTACTGACTGTAGTGGCAAGCACAGTTATAGGCATTGATACCATACAGAGAGAGTGATGCATAAAACCCACCTATATTGTCTTCCATGTATTTTAAACAAAAGCAATGTTTCTTTTTATAAATGTGGTCCTAAAATTTTTGGAATTTTTCAGGACCCAAGTTTATAGAAACAATAGGTGTGATTTTTAGAAGACAAAAATTTGAGGGGCAGTTTTTGCATAAGGTTTTTACCTTTAAGTCATATTCTGCTTTACTAATGCATGTGTCAAAGTGATTCTATGAAAATATTTTAGCTCATAATTATTCATCATAACTAAATATCTAGAAATTTTATTTGCTACCTAAAGTAACTGGCCCTCAAACCCATATTTTCCTAATCCTGTGCTAATATAGCTCTTTCAGCTTAAGGTGAATAGAATCTGACTTCTGACATACAGCTGTTTTTAAACATGAGAGGTTTGGGTGCTGGATTTATCAAGATTTATTGTTAGCAAAGGAACCTCTGAGAAAATTGACTGAACGAGGAGCATTTCAGTAGAATAAAGTATATGCGACAGCATTTCAGAATTTTAGCTGAATGAGTCTACAAATATGTCCTCCCTCATTTTCACTCAGCAGGATAAACAAAAACTGTAGATCACTACCAGCTGCACATTCAGTCAGGCTAGTTACAACTTTAAAAGCACAGAAAGCACAAATGTATTTCATACTCAGGTCAGAAATTTCCTAAGGTATAGCTGTAAAAAGTCTAGCAGCTTTAATTTGGAGATACATACATTTTCAAATGTATTTCTGGAGAGTTCATTTTTTAGTATTTTTCTTTTCAGAAACCCAAGTTTTGACTTTGTTATTTGAAATCTGAAGATAAAACAGCAAGAAAACCCAGAAAGATAGAGACTGAGATAACAAGATTAGGACTGAAAATAGTACTCAAATCTGTCAAGAACAAAAATCCCACATATTATTTGTCTAAACAATGACTTTCTAGTGTGAAAAAAAAAAAAACAAAAAACTCTTCAGAGCAGTGAACCCATCAGTCCCAGTGATGACTACAGTTAAATCTAAATCCCACTCTATTTGAGAGACTTTTTTCATAATATGGGTGTGACCAGTATTGGGGTTTCTTACAAGGTAGAAGGGATTTTTTTTTCCACACCACCTCTCTCTTCGAGGACTCCCCTCCCCTCCCCTTCCCTCCCCTCCTATACTTGGAGGGTTTTCACTACTGTATCCTAAACAAAACCTTCAAAAAGACCTTTATTCTTTCAAAGTCACATATCTCATCTTAAGCAGCTCACTAATTTGTCAAAACCTGGAAGACTAAACCAGGCTCATAATCTTTCTTTTCTATCTAAAGCTTTCCTTTAAAGGTTTCATGCTACCTCCCTCAGTCATCCAGAACAGAAGCTTCCTTTTGATACTCTCCCTCTCCTTCCCCTGCAGCTTTTGTATCATAACCAAATCTTTTTGCAATTTTCTCCACATTTAAAAAAAAACCCTGCATACTTCAACCCACTTATATATTTTTGGGTTTCTTCTGAAATCTGTCATTCAAAGTAACTCCTCCATATCATGCTTAAGAAAATACATTTCGCAGGGTTCCTCTAACATTAATAACTGTATTTTTTTGTTGTTTAGGTATAAATACATTTGTATGTACACACATATATATATACAGACATATGCACAGATTATTATATCAATAGAAGGATAGAAACAATATCAAAAGAAGAATCAATGATCTGTTCCACATGAAAATACCATATCTACATCACCTAAAAGAGCTATGAAACCCTATGTTAGTTGTAAATTTGACCATACGTCAATCCCTTTTACCTGATCAGTCCACATATTCTTTGAGCTTAGGTTTTTCTTTATTCTTCCACTATCATTTATGTTTGTGTTCACTCTAACACACCCTTGTAGTACAGGGACGAAATCTTTTCCATAAAACATCTGAAAATTTTAAGCTGTTGCAGAAGAAAAGATGCAGCTGAACTTGAATTTCTATTTGTTGAAAATTCTCCCTAATAAGAAGAAAGTAATATAACAGAAAAGAGTAGCACATCTGCTCTCAAGCTAGCTCTTAAGGCAAAAGGGAATGAAGATCCTGGAAACTTCGATGGAGCTGAGATGATTCACTGTGAATTGTTTGTTCACTTCTAATCTCCAATTTTTGAACCTTTTTCCACAAAAACAACAATTTTTTTTCATATTCTCTAAGCTGTCTGAAGACTCTTATATCAAAGTACAGTTTTCTAAACTCCAACTTCATGGTTTTTTATTTTTGTCAACATTCAGTTGCCTTCAATTTTCTTCCAAAAATCCCCTCCTATAACAAAAATGCAGAAGACATCTCAAGTGATTCAGCTAAATTAAACAGCAATTGTATCTCTAAATCTGATTCATATGGGACCACTAGCTACAACTTTAGAAGCATTCAGAGGTAAACAGAAATTAAACATCACCAAACAGTATAATTATTCATTTGAAAAATCCTTTCAAATGGCTGAAATCCTCTCTTCCTCTTAAAAGACATGAAATTAATAATAACAGCTGGTTTGGATACAGCCCTGTTGATATTTGTATGATGTCCCATTATTGTGAATGGGATCTGGCTTCCTGCCAGATCCTGATGTGGCTGCAAGCTGTTTCAAGTACCAGCTAGTATGGAAGCTGTCAATCAAAATATGCTTCCTTTATCACCACTGTGGCATTTTATGAAATGTCAGGACGAGATGCCACACTTGCATCTGCTCCAGCATGAGATGCTGTGTATCACCCAGGTGCGGAGCCAGATCCTTTCGAGTGCTGTGCCCATGGTGATGCCAACATCAGGACCATCCTTCAGATGCCAACTTTCCACTGGGTAATTTGCAATCTTATCAAAAGCCATTGAAGTCAAAGGAAATATTCCCATTGATCTCAGAGGGCTTTGATCAGGCCCATGGTGAGCATGTACTTTAGCAGTCTTTTAGTGCTCTTGCAACATGCACAGACAAATGAATATACTTAATCTTTTGAGTAAAAATCTGAAAGTCAGCACAGTTCAGCTGATGGGAGTCAGAAGTCAGAAGGGGACTTAGCATGTGGAATCTGTGACCTCAAAGCCTTTTTTAGCTGCCAAAGTTCAGCCTCTAAGCAATCAGGAATATTCACAATTGCCTGTGCCTCACTGCTGTTAAAACCTGTCCCTTACTGTGTTCCTTATGGTGAGGCCCCCACAACATTCAGGTTATTGCTGTGGCATAAGGCTCTGATACAAAGCCATTTAATAGTGACCAGTTTGCAGCTAAATCCCACTGACCCTAATGAAATGGATGAGCACAGAGGCATGTTTCAGTGTGTGGTCATACCGTGGCTACCCCTCCCTCATGCTTTTCTGCACATGATCAGTGTGTTTCACATGCGCAAATCAGGAGTGAAAATTTCTTTGTTGAAGAGTTTTTTTATGTGTGGGCCATCCCACTTGACTGTCAAGTGGGCCATTGTTTGGGGAGGAGGAATTTCAATATCACCAACTTTCCCTGAAAATTTTAACTTAGTTCTAGTTATTGGATTTATGTAAAGAATGGGCATAGGCAATCCTTTCCTGGCCATGGTTTAGAAACTATATACTATTCATCTCCTGGCTATTCCAAGGTGGTTTCTCTCCAAGCAGAATGCTATTTAATTGAGGAAAGCATATCTTCCTCAAAAGTATTTCAGGGAACTTCTATCTCAGATGTTGATCTCTGTGAATCTCTTTTCAAATGGCGTGTGTGGGAAGTTATGAATTTGGCAGTAAGGTGTAAGGAAAATACTGCAGCAGATGTCACTGTTGTGGTTTTATATTGTGTTTACCTTTGGACTTACCTCAGCTCCTTCCCCTTCAAAGCCACACTCTTCAGGAAAGTTCCCTTGCATTGAAGTGCTACAAAGGTTAGAATTAGGTGACCCACTAAAGACCCAGAAGAGATGTACGGTCTCCTAATGAATGTGTTTAACATTTCTTTTATAACCAAGATTATTTCAGAATTGCACTGATATCAGACTTCTCTGAAAACAGAAGTGGGAATTCATGCCTCTAGCTGGAGTAGACTTTAATCTTTTTTTAATGAAGTGACCTAGTAAGGAAAATCTAAATGAATACTAGGAACTTGCTGGCAAGATACAATAGCACTGACTCTCCTACTGAAGTATTTTGCAAGGTAATACCTACAGGATTAGAAATTCAGTGATAATGTCAGGTATCTAAATAAACTCATATATTTATGCCTATGCTTTTGAAAGGATTTTTTTTTTTAATTATCTTTCAAGATCACATCTCTATACCTAACTACGGAGTAGACACTTGGAAACTGCAAAATGTGTCTTGACATTCAGATCAAGAATCAGTGCTGTTCAACACAGCTCCCAGAACCATGTCAGTAGCACATTATATTTGAATAATAATAAAGTATGTGGGAATGGATACAGTAAAGTCAGTGTTAAAGACTTGCCATAAAAATAGAGAAAGCTCTGGGGCAAAGTAACCAGTAGGTCTTTGTCTTATTGTAAGCAAAGCAATAATTTCTGTAGCAGATCATTACTTACAAAAGGTAGTTAATCATAGACACAACTCCCTACAATTTTTGAACTTTTTCTGATAGTCTTGTATTCAAGCAGAAGTAGGAGAAACATTTCAAAAGCTTCAAAGTGACTTCAGGGCTTGAAGGAAACTCTTCAGAAGTAGTTCATGCACACTGGGCTTTTAGGGTCCCTAAAGTAATGGATGTGCATCACCCAAAGCATTTGGGAGTGCTCAGACTCAACTATGCAGCCTAACAGGGTAACTTTTGCTACAACATAGTACTTGAAAATGTGCCTAGAGCTCTTAAGTCACTCTGCTGAGAAGGACTATGGTGCTATTTGTAGTCTTTTACCTTTACATTTAAAATTGTGTCTATGTGTGGTGAACTTTGAAGAGCTGACTTTTTGGGAAATAGCTCTTGCTTCAAAGAGTTCTGACAGGTGAAAGTTTTTACAAGGGCTGTGTTTAGGAGATAATTTTTTTTTAAGACTAAAGTCCTTAAAAGAATCCTGTGGTTTGGCCAAAAAGTTTTAACACTATCTTTTATGGTGGAAAAGAGCTTTAATTGGTTCTGCTTTCATAGATTCTTGTTTATTTTATTTTTGCTTTTTTTTTTTTTTAAGACCAGGTCTTTTGTCTCCAGTTTGGTTTGGTTTTCACTGTTTCCTGTGTGTTTTAATATTTGGGATTTGGTTTTGATTTGGGGTTTTTTTATGCCCAGATCAGGGGCTGTGACATTTTAGAGGCTTCTACACAAATTTTAGCCATTATAATATTTGGAATTCTGGGATAGAAGCAGAAGTCTGGCATAAAGCACTGGAGCACTATCTACCGGTCCTTTACCATGGAAACAGAGGGATAGACAGCTGTGTCAATGTTGCCATGGTGAATAAGGTGAGATTAGTTTGTGGCTGGCAAAAAAGAACAAGCATGTTCCAGACTGGTAATCCTTCACTTACCTGAAGGAATACGATTGTTCTACATGGAAAAAAAAATGTTCCTTGTAGCAATAGAAGCATTTTTGTACAAAACCGGTCTCTTACTGTGCACCACTGGAAATTCTGCAGATAAAATTTCTGAGTATTCCAGTGCCAGAGATTGATCTTTGCAGTTCATGTGTTTGGGTCCAGGTGAGCTTTGAGGCTTTTGTCATTTATTTTGGGGGAGGGGCTGTATAGATTCTGTGGCAATAGAAGATGATAAAATATTTAACCAAGTGACTAGCTGCACTAAATCTGATGTAGGAATTCACTATCCACTTTGCAATCAACATTTCATTTGCGATTCTTGTATTGAATTTGTAGCTAGATATTGCATCTTTTCAGCTCTGGTGGTCATTTAGAACAGAATCCCATATTTTCCTGATGCTATTTCTGCAAAGAGAGTTACAAACACTCAGGCATGCTTCCATAAAAATCCCTTTGTTCCAGTACAGGAAACTTTATTCTGTAAAGATGGACTTCTGGCACTTTGCTACAGATGATGAGACATAGCCATGTATTCATTAGTCACGGAATCTAACACACAATCACAAAACAAAATAGAAATCATTTTATCCCCCAAGTGGTCAAACCCTATTCAGTGTTTGACTGTGTTATTTATCTGTCTGTATGGGATTGTGTCATTCTTTACTGCTGCAGCTCAGTGACTTTGTGAGAGGAGGATATTTGTCTTTAAAAGTTCTGGTAATGAATCGTACATTGGAGTACAAGGGCATCCTAGGGGAGACAGAATCTCTGTGGAGGATTAATGTTTTCTTAGGTAAAAATTCTACACCTTATCCAGAAAACTGGCAGATAATTTTGCTGTCAAACATTTGCAACCATTTAAGGCTTTGCCTCTTTCTTTCCTCATATTAGTATGTTCAATATCAATGAATAATAAGAAGTCAATGAAGTACCACAGTTAAATCCAGGGCTGAAATGGCGGCAATAGCATTTTCCCTTCACTGCAGGAAAGCAATCAAAGGGAGACACAGCTGTCAACAATCTTAAGGTTAAGTCACTGATGTGAATGCCTAAACTATGTATTTAGGTGCTTAATCTTGAAATGTTGTTCCATTCTATGTATTTAGCAAATGTAAAGCATCTCTTTGACCTATTGCAGTTTCAAATTCTGGAAAAAAATATTCTCATTCTGTAACACCTCTATATAAAAAACACAGAAATTCTCCAACATTTTTAAGGTGATGAAAAATATGAATTATCTGCACAGTAGTTCTATGAATAATTGCACTGCATAAGTCCATTAAAATAGAAAAAATTATGTCCTTTAAAGCTGAGCATTGTGAAAGTCCATGCAGTTTAATAATCTCTTGAACTAATATAATTTATTCTGGGTATTAAGTTTGTATTTTGAGCTGAGAAATGTAGGTTTCTGAAAATCAACAGATCTACAAATATGTATCAGGGTTCTTGAATGTTTTTCTTTTTTGTCACCACAGATGGTGCAGTTGATCTCACTGGAACTTTGATTTAAATATCTGAATTTGATACAGTCAATATTGAATCTAGGCTCTCATTTGCGTCACGTAAAAGTAAGACTATTTTTAATGAAAGATATAAAGTTTCTTCTAATGAAAAGAGGAAATGGGAAATTAACAATTGCAAGTGGCAATAGCACTGCTAACAACTAAGTTATCTATTTCCTCATGCCAGAAATGTCTCCACAACTTCTGCTTTGTATCCATAGATTCGGATAGCAAATGGTAAAATTTCTTGTTAAATTGTATCAGACTAGCACTAGAAACAGAACATAAGATGTTACAATAAAAAAAAAAAAGTATATGTATATATTTCAGAGCACTCAGACATTTTACAAAAGTGCTTTTTGCTGAGGGAAGTGTCTACAGTGCTAATAAAAGATAATGTGAGCAGATATATTAAACCCCTCTATATTATTTAAATCTACTACATTCCTCTTTGGCTATCACCTTGGGGCACAGTTAGATTTTCTTTTTCTTGACTTTTATGTGAACTTAATGAATTACTGCTTCCTCTCCTCCTCCTCTTCTCAGTTCCAGAACTGATCTCAGGTCAGCCCCATGGCCACTTTTGCCAGCACCACTGAGTGACTGGCACACCACAGGTGATGAATGGTAAGATATGAAGAAGGGTAAGCTAAGAATTCTAGGCCAGTTTTGCCTGGAGTTGATTTTCATTTCAGATCTGTTCAGGACATTACACTACTTTTTCAGGTTATGTTATGAGGATATTACATATCTTCAGAGCACAGAAAACCTTTTGAAAACTTATTAATGATTCCCAATAAGTTCTGGGGAAAGAAATACCAATATGGGAAATTAAAGTCTTTTATTAAACATTAAAATAGAATAATTTCAACTACAAGCCTATGACGAGGTTAAAAATAGAAGCCTGAAACAAAAAGGAAACCATTACATGTATTTTTTTTAAAATTGAATGAAGACATAATTTCTTGCAAGTAATGAATTAAACATTTCTGAACATTGTGGGGCATTTTTTTTAAAAGGTTATTATTCGTGTAACTTTTTTTTTGTTCTGTTGGTGTTTTATCTGTTAACATATAGCCCTCAGCAATATAACTGGTATTCCTGAATAACTTAGTTCGTGTCTGTAGAAGTTCATATGTAGAACTCCCTATAAAATCACAATATGTAATGATGTTATGTCATTTGGCTTACCCAATGTTCAGAGATTTGGTGTCTGAATCCTTTGAAACCACTTCAGAGCACTGTTGAGCGTACAAATGTTTTTGTGTATCCTGCGCTTGGGTTAATAGATGATTTTTCTCCTCACTTCCTCCAGAAGTCTGTAGTGCACATCCAAAATATTACATATTTGGAGATCAACACTGGTGAAGTATTTCCTTGGCTGTCTTTGAGTTTGTCTGTAGGATACTATCTTTCCTCATAAGCTGAGCTTAGTCAGATGTCTACATACACTGTGGTATCTACAGAGATTTTCACATCAATAGGCTAAACTTTTGCTTTCCATCTGAGAAAAAAATCTCACTTTAGAGAAGAGGTGTAAATCCATTACTTTAAATTGCATAGGCTCTTGAGCTGATAAGCATGTCCAAGGATATCTGTGACATGAATGGTATGTGGTATATCAATGTGGAGTATTCCAGACAGACAGAAATCCTACCTCTGAGAGATCCCAGTCATGCTCCATGCAACACCAGGATTTAGACAGCCAGCTCTTCAATGTGCTCTGCCAAACTTGACCATCTGCGTCTGCAAAAGCACTTTCTGACTTAGTCACACAGACCACCAAGTTATCCTCACTTTTGTATTTATATTCCACCCTCACTAAACAAATTTACCATAGATATTCAGAAGGGCAAAGGAGGAATGCACTGCAAACTGACTGTCTTACAATGAAAACTCCATATATGAAACTACAGAAAAACATACCCTGTAACTGATCTACTAATACAGTTGAAATATATTGCTTCTCCCTCTTTTCTAGTAAAATTTTAAATTCTATATTGTAAAACATGGCTGTTATGAAAATGGGTGCATAGCATAGAAGTAGAAAGGTGAAAAGAGAATGAAAGTTAATACTTTAGTAACACCTTTATCTACATATTTTCATTTTTCCCCCCTGTCTTTTTTCAAGAAGCCCTGATGGCTTTTTTCTTGTGTGTTTCACATTTTCAAATATCTGAATAAAAGAGGTCTGTAGTTTGATGTCCCAATTGACTACATTTTAATTCCACTTGATTCCTGGTATCAGTTGATATAGTAACATTTAACATACTCTCTAATTATTTGAAGCTTTGTTCACGTGTACTTGCCAAGATGTTGACCCAGTAATCCAAATATTGACTACAGAAATAGTGACTTTATGTGTTGTATTATCAACTGGAGAGCTATACACCAGTAGTTTTGAGCTTGGTTACAAGAAGACAAAATGCAAACCTAAATACAGCACACCTCTCTAAAATGCAAACCTAAATACAGCACACCTTTAAGGATAATACAGATATATTGTCCTTAAAATTATGTACCAAATGTGATTATCAAAAATCATGGAAGCAATTAAGTAAGTAAATCTTAAATTTTTAAGGGAAATTATTTATTAATTTTTGATGGAAGACTGGGACAGATCTATTTGCTGAAATTGTCTGCAGATCAAGGACAATTTCTATTTAAAATCTGTTTACTTTAAAACTGAGTTCTTGACATCCTGCCCTATAAGTCCCTGGAAATCTACCTTATTATTACTGGACTGCTGCTTCCTGGTAAGGAAGTTTCAGAACTATGATGATTAGATGAGACTTGAGAAATCTAGGTTCAATTTTCAGCTATTTCCCAGGCTTCCTATCTCTTCTCCAATATATACACATCTTCATTTTCCTTATCTAACTTTAAAGTTAGAAGATTTTATCTGAATTTTCTATATAGATTCTCATAATGGTTGGCATATCCTGTCCTAATATTATAGCAATTGTCCTCTGGAAGTATTTCTTTTCCTTTCTGTAGGAAAATGATTTATAAAGATTGATTTTGTAACTTAGGCAGCTAAGCTGAAGATCTAAATTTAGGAATATGAGCACATTCCTCAATATATATTATTTACTGAGGAAATCTTGATTCTAACCAAGGCAAGGCAACTAAATTTTTTGAATCTAAGACTATCTGAGAAGGGTAAAAATAATATTTTTCTGACCTAGTTTTCAATCTGTAAATGTTGTTCTTCTATATATGTCTAATTTTCTTATTTTCTTATTTAGCATTATTATTTATGCATATAATATGTATGAGTGTTATTTGTATGTTTATTCCTTTTGTTTGTTTTTTTTATATTATTGGTAATTGTTTCTATTAATTTTTGCTCAACATCATCTGTCTGTCAGTATCCATCTGCCATCTCTAGATTTAGAGTTAGATTGCAAGATTTTGGAGCATGAGTCATCTCTTTCTTCCTGACCCATTACGAGTACTCTTGTACTTCCAACAATGTATAGGAAGTCTAGTTCTGAAAAACTAAAGGTGGTCTAAAATCAAAGAATTAAAAATAATCCTTTCTTCAAAGTGGTGGGATAACAAGTAAATACAGATACACAGATGGCACAGTTCAGGGAGGCAATGGGACAAAGTTTGCCAGCATAATTGGCACTGTATTACAACAACAGCCTTCTTAATTTTCATGCTTTTTTAGACATAATAAGAAAAAAATGGTATTACAGAAAACTCCTCTCAGTGAGAGGCATGTCTCAGCACCAAAAAAAAAGATGCTTACTCAACAATACATTGAACTGGGGAGTGAACGACAGATAAGTGATGGGAGTTACATTATAGAAAATGGAAAAGGTCATGGAAAGTTTCTAAAATAGGAACAAGTCACTTAATTTGTGCCATACAGGAGAACTAAGAAAATAACACAAAACCGAGCAGCAAGATGATCAAAGCAATGAAACAGAAAAATGGCATTTGCAGCAAAATTTCAAACGGCTGTGTGTAGGGATAACCAACAGGGACTGCAGTCAGAGAGGTGGAAAGCACAGTCATGAAACAGGAAGCAAAGGTAATTGGAAATGCTTTGGACATTTAAATATGGTTTCATTATACAAAACAAACTGTAATTGCTGAAGTAGCAGACATATGCAAACAGTAGGCAAGATAAACTACTGGAAAATCTACACTATCAGTCGCATTTAAACATTATTAATAGAAGAAAGTAATTAGTCAGCAAAAATTCTACTCTGTATGCAGGGGTTTGTTGCAGAAGTACAAAGTCAGATACACTGCCCGTGCACATCCCTAGCAGCCTGATGACCATTTCTTGATTCTGATTCATTTATACCAGATGAATATGTCAATCTGAGTTTCTTAGATTATTTTAGCTGTCCTAGTGTCTTCGGTAATTAATAAAATTTTCCATTCCTGCCATGCATTATTTAAATTTGTGAGTCATTTTGAGTTAAAGACAGAAACTGAGTAAGACTTGGTAAAAATACAGCTTTACTGTACTTACCTGACATGTCTCCTCTCCCTTGCTACATTTATTTATGATAGAGAACTTGTAAAAATTATTTCTATAGGTCTTAGGTTCACTTTTTCATGGGATCCCTTGTTCACATTCAGTTTCCTCCCTGAATAGCTGAATCTGCAGAGAAGAGAGTTCAAAGATAGTTTACAACAATTACATGCAAAGATGTTCATTACCAAAAATGAAACAGCTACCCTCACCACTAGAAATTCTAACTAGCATCTCATAATCCTGAAAACATTTTTTCACTGAAATTTATATGGAATCCTAATTAAAAATATAGATAAATCTGCTATAAATGTACTGGACTGAGAAATATATGTTGGTTTTTAGATTTAGTGCATAATAAATCAGAATCATATCGGTGTTTTAAAGAAGAAAATGCAAAGTTAAGAACTTGTTTAAGGACTTGACTCTATTGACTCAATCCTCAGGAGAAGGTGAACCTAAGCTATATCACAGAATCATAGAATTTCTGAAGTTTGAAGGGACTTCAAAATCATCTCATCCATCTCCCTTATCAAGCAGGGCCACCTAGACCTGGTTACACAGGATCATGTCCAGACAGCTTTTGAATATTTCCAAGGATGAAGATTTCACCACACCCTTGGGCAACCCATGCCACTGCTTGGTCACCTTCACACTGAAAAAGTGTTTTCTGATGTTTAGACTGAATCACCCAGATTTCAGTGTGTGCCCATTTCCTCTGTTCCTGTCACTGGACACCACAGGAAACAGCCTTTTCCCACCCTTCTTTCAGCTATGTTTATACGTTAGTAAGATCCCCAATGAACTATCTGCTCTACAGGCTGACCAGTTTCAGTTTTCTCAGTGTTTCCTTAAATGAGAGGTGCTCCAGTCCCTTAACCATTTTAATGACCCTTCTCTTTTGTACTGAGCAATGCAAAGCTGGACACAGCATTCCAGGTGTGGTCTCAACAAGTGCTGAGTATGGGGGAAAGATTACATCCCTTGACAAATAGACATCATTCTTAATGCAGCCCAGGATACCAATAGTCTTGTGAGTGTCAAAGATACTATTTTGGTTCACTGTGCTCAGCTGGAACTCTAAGGTCCTTATTTGCCAAGCTGCTTCTCAGATGGATGGATGGCCCCAGCTTGTATTGGTGAATGAAGCACCTCTCCAGGTGCAGGACATGGCATATCTCCTTGTAAAACTGACCTCTGGCAGATAACAATCCTGTCTAGCCACTAGTTTTCCATCCTTCTGCCTTTCCAAAATTTTTATTTACATTGATGTTGGAAAAGAACCCTGACTGCTGTTATTCTGCAGATGGTGCGTGAAGCTTTTCAAGCTGCTGAGTCTCAGTGCCGATCTTTCTCCTTTTCTTCTTCTCTGATGCTCATTTCTGCTCTTAATTCCTCTACCTGTGGGAGCAGCTCCTCCATGATGGCAAACCTTCCCCACAGGATAGAAGTGGAATGGAATTATGGAATTCCTTCCATCCTCAAATTAGTAGAGCTGATTCTGCTGCCTGCGACTTAGTTTGTGTTGAAGCCTCTACCCAGGGACAGCTGCTCTAACACCTAAAGAAGAGAGTGCCCTATGATGTTACCACCATGTGTGAGACTAGTATAGCAACAGAATTTTACATTAGGCCCCCTTTGACATCTCCTTCTTTTATCCTTATGCTCAAACTGCAATGTGTGTTGGCCTTCTCTGTTAGCTAATGTTAGCACATTAAATCTACATATTTCAAATCTCAGGTCATCAAAAGATACAACTGTTCTAAGCATAATTTAGAATATAATTTTATATTTTTGAGACATTAAAGAAACCCTTGCTGCTCAGCTTTGCATAGGTCGCTTTCTATTTCTCTTACTATTACTATACCTTGTATAAGAAAATAATCTGTTCTTCATGACTCTATATCTGAAAGTCCACTGAGAAGCTCAATTACTTTGATGCTTAGAACAGGTATAAGGTTGAGTTTTCACACCTATATATCATTACATTAACAGGAAATATGTGAATCCCTTCATTTCTGTCTTTTTGTAAGTCTGTTTAAAGAAACCTCAGAGAAGTCTTGTCTCTTCCTACTGAATCCTCAGCCTCTGTTGTGTCACTGAGTGTTTGGTCACCTGGGTGACCACAGGTCCTGATCACCCCAGGTCCCTGAGCCCTTTGCCATGCAAAAGGTCAGCAGTCCACAGCCTCTTGTTGATATTGAAGATGTAGAAATAAAACAACACACTTTTGAGGCAATGTTAGTGTAGCAGGTAATATAAAGGCTTTATTGGCGGTAAGACATGGAAATGATATGGAGGGCTGATATGGAAAATGTCCATCCCTGCAGGGGGTGAATAGAGTTTTACATGTTTAGAAAATGAACATAAGTGCCAAAAATTCCCAATTAGAGACATAAGAGGTGAGGTAAATCTTCCTCTGTTCAACCCCTCTCTAAATCCTCTCCCCCTTAGATAGGAACTTAACTTTGTTTATGAAATTGTGTCTCAAAGACCTGGTTTCAAGATAGATAGGGGCTTGGACCCCCTACTTGGAGTCTCTGGAATGTGTTTTTTCTTTCTGCCTGTCAGGGTAGGGAAAAGTACTGGGCTAGATACGAACTATATAACTATAAAACAGTAAAGCTAGAATATATATATCTGAATGAAGTATAAAAGCAAAAATCATTCTGGCATCATTGTCTCCAACCGCCCAGAGCTCAACCTGTGTCTGGCTCTGTATCTGCATCCTGAGCTATCTGCACTGAAGGTATTCCTCAATAGAAGAATTTTGATAAGGTAGAATTAAAGTAGAGGAAATATAAAAAAAGTCCAGTAAATGAAACAGTAAAAGACAGTAAAAGGGGATATTAAGTATATAAAAAAATAAAAAAAGAAAAAAAAAGGCAAATTAAGGGAAAATAAAATGTCTAAATATCTGAGTTATGATAAAACCTGCAGAAAGGCAAAACATCTGGAGAGTTAAACAGACTTGTTGCCCAAACTAAGTCTTTTCTGCTTCTGTAGAATTGTGACTCACCTTTGCTACCAAATACAATATAAAGCAGGCTTACCAAACCAATTGGTTGTATGAATTTTTGATTCATTTTTAAGTCAAGGGAGAATTTTTACTTTATAAATAATAAAACATTTAACAGGTTTCTTCTGTTGAATTTGCAAAGACACATATGAATTCTTCAGTGCTACCTCAAGATATGATAAGATGGCAACTTCCAGATAATTTTCTTCCAATGGAATATTCATCAGCTACAGTGCTGAAGTCCTGGCACTGTGACATTTGTGAACTTTAGTCTGAAACCTTGTGGTCTCTGTGGCTTCCTTCAGTCCTCCACCTAGAGCATACAGGTGGAGAGGGTGCTGACAGCTGTCATCACTATCATCATGAGTCCCACTGTTACTTCTGCTGCTGAGAAGACAGTTCTCTGGATGAATGAACACAATTGTTTCCAAACAGGATTATTATTATGTTTCGGAGACATGACTGTGGAGACACAGCATTCATCCTTAGCAAGGGCATTGCCATCCTCCCTCAGCTCACTCCCAGAAAGAGCAGACTACTGGTTCCAAAGGCCATAACAGAAGAGATATTCTGAAATTTTGCATCAGATATATGCATCAGGCTGTTTTACTTTTTAATTTTCCTTCTGTTTTTTCCACATATCTTTATCATAAAGTGCCTGCTACTGACATTATCTACCTTCATCTACTGTTTTAGTGAGAATATGTTCTCCTCTGAGGGACAAATGGGAGGTTCAGATTTTACTAGCTGGACAACTAAATGATGGGTTTTGTCTGGACATCACATGAGATCCAGAAAGTCCATGCATGGAAATGGTTAGAAGTTCTATGGGAGATATATACCTTTCTGGACAGGCAACTGGAGGAAAATCAGGCTACTTTGAAATCACTCAGATGGCACTAGATGCCCATGTTCAAAAAGCTGAAAAAGTTGGAGGGAATTCAACTGCAGCAGTAGGTTTTTATAGAAGGGAGTTTACACGTGATGAAAGTAGATTTCCAAAATGCCTGTTATGATTTTTCAAGAGAAAGGGATTGACCTTGACTGTCAAGCGATGCCACTATGTGTTGCCACTGGAAATCCTAACCAAACTCCTGCTTCTAGTGAGATGAACATGCATCTCAGCTCTTGGTTTTATCTAACTTAAGAACTTACCTAGCTCACAACAGAAGAATAAAGGACAGGGATGAGATATAAGCAACTGAATGTATGGGAAAGTAATAACATAGAAAAACACTGTTCAGAATCCCTTGAGTATTGCCAAATAGGTGCAATTTGTTACCCTAAGGGAAGGTTTTACAATAAGAGGGATAAATCTGGGCCATTTTCATGAACCTGGGTAATGACTGACATATGGAATTGCAAACCTGAATCCTCTGTTAGGCTCTGGGTGTCTCTGGATCAGTTGTTTTTGTTGTTTTCTTCCTGTCTTCAACACAAATCCAACTGGTTCAGCTTACTCTTCTGGTTTGTAAACTGATTGAACAAACCCTATGATTTGCTAGAGAAAGAGATGGGATACCATCAAGACATGAAACTACATGACATGCAGTCTTATGGTCATTCTCATGTGGGATTTACTATAGCACAAAGCCTCACTACTGTAGGAGATTAACTTAATTGCTGTCATGAAATGCCTTTATCACACCAGGGAAAGTTGTATTAATATAATTGATGTCTTCCTCTTGAATGTAGAATAATGATTGTTACAATATCTTATCTAATCTTTATCAAACCTGAACAAACTGCTGTTGTAATTTTACTTCCTGTTGTTTTACTGGTAAGAACAGTATGAGATCTTCACTTTCCCTCAAGTGCAGAAACTGAAAGAATCAAATTAATAACTAATATACAGTTGTGGTACATGGTGGGAGATGAAATTTAAATCAACAGAGATTGAGACATTAATACCTTGTGGGGGTAGATTATGTGGTTAATGGGACAAACCCCTAGTAATCTGGTTTATTTGTTTTTTTTCTCCACTAAAGGGACACTTTATGACATGTGGATGCATAATAAAAACATATATATACTAATTTACATAAGAAAAAGGATATACTTTTGTGTGCATGCATGCATATGTGTACATGTTTGTTTATATTTCATATACATAAATAGAATTACATCTAAATGCATTATTGATGCATTAACAAGTATTTAAATTTATCTTATAAGATAATGTACAATTGTATATGATGGAATAATATAATTATGTCTTTCAGATATGTATTTAAAATATATTAAGTTTAGTTTGATAGCATTGATGAACGTGAGCATGGTCTTACTGGCCTATAGGGTACGTAATATAGAAAAAGCAGAACTGCTCTTGAAAGGCTTATGATCTCAATATTCAAGGCAGGTAAAGAAAAATGGTAGCAAGCTAATAAGAATTTTTAGAGGAACAAAAAGAGAGAGAGTGTACAGTGTGTCCTTATTTACTTTTCAGATGGTAACCTCACCGCCCACTCTCCTTTGTCTTGCTGCCTCGCCAAGTCTGCTGCACAGTCTTGATTTATGACAAGTTCTCTCCTGTTTTATTACTGGCCATGAAGAAACACTGCCTGTCTTTGAACACTACATGCTTTTAAAAAAGTCAAAAATAAGAAACTTGCTGTATTTGCCCAACACAAAGTTCCCAGCACTTCCCACCTCTAAGAGTGGGAGAATTTCTCTTGTGCCCCTTACAATAGTCTATATACAACTACAGTTTCTTATACCTATGTGCTCAGTCACACAGTATTACTATTCTGCACAAATAAATGGTAAGCCTACAAATCACATGATTCCAGTGCGTTTTGCTATAAAATTGATTTATTAAATACAGACTATCCTCTTCTTTTCATTACTAGTCATTTAGCCTGTGAAGTAGTCCTTGAAAAGGAAGAGAAAACATATGACAACTAGTAATTTGCAAGAGCTGGATCTGCTTCAGTGAACAATAGCATTACCTGAGATAATCTTGAGGTCCAATAGTGAGCTCATAGGTCAGACAATACCAGACCTTCTTCAAATAACAGAGTGGATGCTCTCAGGCACTTTGTATTTCTGTAAAGTCTGTGTGTCATCTTGCTCCAACAAGTAGAGACAAGGCAAGAAATACAGAGAATGAGAAACCTGTGGAAGAATACAATGGAAGGAAAAGGAATAATTTTAATCTCTCTGGACCTACTTAATTATGAAGAGAAAAAGACTGATGCCTCCAGTTTAAGTAAATCATTAGTAATTTTCTGCACTAAGAGAAATAGCTGAGTTCACAGAGAAGTTATAAAGATTTAAGATCATAAGTGCCTAAGTGCAAAGTAAGACATAGTGGGAAATACTGTTAAAAGGAAAATGCAGTGACAAAAACTCCCTATTGCTTTTAATACACAATAAATGGGACTCCTCTGAGTTAACTTTTCACGTGCACATTTCAGGGAAATGGCAAGGGTTTTTTTCAGAACACTTGGGTAGGGAGGGATATCAACCAGAACAATGATAGTTTAAATTATCCTGCAAATTATGACAGGGGTAAAATGAAGTACTAGAGAGTTATGACTTCACCATGCAGATATTTTTTGTATGTAACACAAAAGGTTAAGGGTCCTTTAATGCTAAAATTAGGAAAAAAATGAAGCAGAAAGATTTGACACATGGCTCTTATAATGAAGGTGCACCTGATATACTTTTAATAAATCTAGATTCCTTTATTAATACAGTAAGTACACTTAGTAGAAGCATGATGATAAGAAATGCACTGCCATTGTTAATACATTCATCCCAGAGAAAATGTAAACAGCACCAAATGGAATTATGTGTCTACCTACAAAGACAGGTGGGTTGAAATCTAATTAATTTCTTTTATACTTCAAGCATTTCTTGAAATTAACTGAAAGCTAACAAATTCTTCTAAAAATGCTTACTGAAAATAAATTTGAAATTCTAACACTTTTTGTGCTACTTACAATATTTCTGTGGATTGTTTCTTGCAATTTTTTTTTCTATTTAGTCAAGTCAAACATAAAAAAACTCTACATGCTGTATGAACTTTGTCACCAGAGCATTAACTGTATGCATGACAAAATTTTGTAACAATTTGCAGCTCAAATTTAATCATTGAGAAAAAATCTTATTAAATATATTTTGATTTCTTAAATTGGTTTTTGATGTCTTTGAAGAAAAAAAATTGTAATATTTGTTATCTGTAGATTTTTTTTTTTTTTTTTTTTGCATAGCTATGTTTCTCAACATGCAGATAAATATCCTATCTCTCTAGTATGGAACATTTGACAATAAGTATTTCCATGTCCAGATGGAAAGGACAGGGTTTCAGACTTATATTTACAGCCTGCTGCCTATAATTTTGTAGGCCCTGACTGAAGCATGCACGTAAATTTATCTTTAAGCATCTGCCTTCGTCTCATTAAGCACACGTTTAAGTCTTCTCTTGAAAAGAGATGCCTTCCAGAAAAGAGATCTTGAGTCACGCTATTCCCTGCTTCTGACACTAAATTGAGTCAACGGGTCTTGCAAATTGCAATTCAGAAAAAAAACTTTCTTACTTTCAAATTGGCTTGCTACTTCTCTTTCTCTCTCCTTTTTTAAGTAATGAAAGGCATTCATGAGACTTGCAATTGTATGTCACAAGCTTCCTTCTCTATTCTTGTTTTCTGTTGTTCTAATGCTGTCTACTGTTCTCACACAGGGTTTGAATACTATTGAGTCCTTTAAGTTTTAAAACATGAAGGTGAGTTTACTGAGAACAGCTGATTTTCTTCCTCATGTTATACATTAGTAATACTTCTGTTGCTTTTTCTTGCAATTCTTAGAGTCATCACACCTTCACCTCCTTTTTTTGTAAGCAGCAAAAGATGTGGCGTTACAGTAACCGTCAAACCAATTGCAACTGCTAAAGTGTTTAATAAAGTAGGAGTGCATAGGGCTTTCCAGTCTACCTAAATCAATGACAGAACTGCAGCTTCTAAGACTACACTGATTAGATTCACTACTAGAAGTCCAGCTGTCTGCAATTTCTAAAGAGGTCTTTGGTTCTAAGGTTGATTTTGGAAATATAAAATTTTGGCAAATTTTATATAGCATAAAATTTGAGAAGCATTAAGAAGAATAAGACTAAAAGTCATACCAGTGAGTAAAGGGAAATATATCCAGTTTTAAAAATGGTAAAGTAAAACAACTTGGGAACTGTCCATCAGCCTTACCTAAGTGCCACTGAATCGAAAATGGATGTGTTTGACTGATGGACTGTTAGATGGGTTAGAAAATGACCAGATGGCCATGTCCAAAGAGTCATCATTAATGGCTCAACATCCAAGTGGAGATGAGTAATGCATCATGTGTCTCAAACATCCATACTGGGACATATACTATTCATGTCTTCATCAGTGACATGGACCTGGGATTGAATGCACTCCCAGCAAGTCTGCAGAAGATGGCAGCTGATGAGTGGGGCAGCTGATCTGTGTGAGGGTGGGGGTGCCATCCAGGGAGGCCCTGATAGGCTTGAGGAGTAGCTCCACATAAATATTGTGAAGTTCAACAGGCCAAGCACAAGGTCCTGCACCTGGGTTGAAACTGCCCAGTAACAGACTGGAGCATAAATTAAATAAGGGCATCACCGTAAGGAAAGACTTGGGGATAGTGGTGAGTGATAAATTGATTATAAACTTTCCCTGTGGCCAGAAAGTGAACTATATTGTATGTTGTGTAAAAAAGGTCAGCAGGTCAGGGGAGGTGATTCTCCCCTCTCTGTTCTGCTCTTGTGAGAACCCCCCTGCAGCAATGCATTGAGCTTGGGGTTCCCAACAAAAGATATGAAAGTGTTGGAACAGGCCCAAAGAAGATGATGAAAATGCTCAGAATGCTGTAGCATCTCTCCCATGAAAACAAGTTGAGACATTCAACCTAGAGAAAAAAAGACTCTAGGGACACCATATTGTAGCGCTTCAATATATAAAGGGGAATTATGAGAAGGAAGAAGACTTTCTATCAGAGTCTGTAAGTGACAAAAGAAGAAGCAGCATTTTGAATGAAAGAAGGTAGGGTTAGATTGAAAATAAAGAATAAATTTTTTTATGGTGTGGGTGGTGAAACAGTACGACAGGTTATTCAGAGAAATTGTGGATGTGCCATCACTGCATGTGTTCAAAGTAAGGTCAGGGTGGAGGAGGTTTTGTGTAACCTCATTGCTCTTTGTCACAGGCAGAGTGGGAGTTTCAGACAAAGTTTGTTAGGGAAGGCCCCCAAGTGAGTCGTGAGGTGCAGAAAGGATCTTATTGCTTTCCAAGGTCCTTCTCAGTGAGGAGTCTAGGCTAGTTTGAATCTTAGCCCCAGACTTTGACAGGGGTTTATAGCTAAAGGATTATACATATGTAATTAGACCTCTATAAAACTTTTTCCTTCAGAATGAAGGATAGAAAATCAAATATTGTTATATAAATAAAATTATTTATTTAAATTGGATACAATAATGATTAGACCAAAATAGATTAGTCAGATTTACTACATAGTATGGATATACCTAGTCATACAACACACTATTTTTTAAGCAATATTGAAGCAATTCTTTTAAAGCAACTATATTGCAGCAATATTAAATCTAGCAAAACAATTGCTAACTAGAGATTGATGTGACTTACCTATACCAACCACCATGGTCAAATTTCTTTCTCTCAGCCTGGAGAAGTAACCCTGAGGGACTTCCTCATGCAAGAGAAGGATCTTCACATAACTTAAGGAGGTACACTAGAAGTCCTCACTGTGAAAACAGACTGATCTTTTAGAATTTGAACTGATTGATTGTAATATAGGTGCACTTTTTGGATTGTGTGCTGTCAGGCTTGTTCAACAAAACATGCTTTGTGCTAATAAGTGTCAGCAGTTTTGCTTTGTACTTTTGACTCTGTATCAGGGTCTGCACATGTTTGCTGGTCCCAGACTTATTCAAGGTCTCCCCATCTTGCATATTCTCCTGGCAGGTCTAATAATTTGGTCAAGCTGGTCTCAGCATTCTTCAGCACTAAGAACAGCAGACTCTCCTTGCTTGACATTATCACTGGTCAGAAGATCCCTTTTGCCCCACCAAACAGGAAGCCCTCCTTGTTCAAGCCAAACTGGTAGCAAAGTTTGACCTGCTGTGCCCCTCCTTTGCAGAGCATCATGCTACCATCCTGAATGAGTTGATCTAGTGCCAGATGTTCCTGTCCATGGCAGAGGAGTTAGACTAGTGATTTCTAAGAAGTCAAACTCTTGCCAGTTCTATTCTTATTTCTGATCTTGAGTGCAAGTCTAAAGCTAAATGTGATACAGTGAACTAATCTCTTAATCCTTATTGACACAGAACAACTTGGATCTTGGCAGGACTAGCAATATCACAGGTTTTCAGAAACTCTACATGCATCAGTGCTTACCTTCAAGATACTAATTCCTCTTCTTTTCTACTCTGAAGACACATTGTGTAGTGAAATAAGATCTGAAAATCATCTGCTAAATAGCAACTCATCTATATGAAATCAAAATGCATTAAAATAAAATTAATCCAAGCCCTCTAACACTGTAAAATAGGTAAAACATCATGATAATTAACTACAATGGTGGGATAAGGATATGAACTTTGTTTCAGGATAGTCAGGATTAGTCTGATTAAATGATAAAGGGCACACAGAAATGGAACTCTAATCCCTATTTTAAAAATCACACTTCAACACTTATTTACTTGCATTATCAATAATCTGCCTTAGTGTTTTATCACTCTTCTGCATTCCCTTTCAAATTGATTACTTTGAATTAAAATGTCACCAGCATCGTAATGCTTATAGTGCAACATGCTCCACCAATAGAGAGTGAAGATGATGTCACTCCAAAGCCAGGCACTCCTCTATATACTCTCTTCAGCTGGCAGTCTCAGGCCACTCAGGTGAACTACAGATCTGTATGGAGCTTTCTTTCTAATTGAAGCACGACTTATAATATTTGAAGTCCTCTCATTTTCTGGAAAGTTTAGTTTAAGACTTGGTCATGATCCAGTACGACTGCCTGAAGTACTATATGTGAAAATCAAATGATCACACTAGGATTAGATTCCTGAGCTTCTTCAAACACTGTTGATCCTGCACTAATGTTGACATATTTGCTATTTCTTAAGAGGTTTGGTTTTGAATGGCTCTTTTCCTTGCATAAGCTGGTAAAAATATGTATACCGGGCCCCCAGATTCTAGTTCCTTCAATTGGATGGCTGCATTTTCTTTATTTTTTTTTTTCAGTAAAGTGGATACACAAGTTTCTTCTGGGACCCATTCAGGAAGCCTGAGGAACAGGACTAGCAATTCTGCAAAAACACAGATCAGAGTTTTGTTATTTACAACCCATTGCTTCTTGAACCTAGGAAGTACTATTTGATTTATGCCATTTGAAAGAAATAAAATTGCATATATTGATAAAATAATTTTATCATTTATACTGTGTATTACATTTCATTTTATAAATCATTTAGGAATGGTTAGTAAACATTCAGAGGTTATACATATGTACACAGAATAAAATTTATCTTCTGCCATTTGCCTATTTTATGCAAGTACAAATTAAACCTTTAATTAATACCCTTCACTGTTTTATTTGAACATCTTTATGTATACTGAATAAAAACAGAAGGCTTCATCAATTTGCTGGGGTACTGATATTTCTGAGGTCAAAATCCTGGTAGACTAATGTATTTTAAGTGCCATTTGGTACTGGTTCATTAAAAAAAAAAAATTGCCACTTATTAGATGAATTTTGCAGTTCAGGGTTATTTGTCTTTTGGATGATGTAGCAAAAAATTGCTCCTCACTTAAAGCATTCTTAATAATTTCTTAACCACCCCAAGTGGAAAGTACCAATAAATGTGCCTGCAGTCACCAAGTTTTTCTGAGCCAGGTCAAATGCACTGAAAACATCCCGGCTTATGTCAGCAAGTGAGTATGCAGTAACATGTTAAACTATTAATTTCTACAAAATTTTGCTTATGTGCAAGGTCTGCTTCCTAAAACTGCCCTGTATAAATCCCAATGGGCTATCTTAGTCCACAATTAGGGATTTCTACAGATTAAGTTTTAGGGAATTATCTTTAAGCAAAGGGTATAATGTCAAGTGTCCATTATCAGCCCTTTTTTGATGTCTCAGGATTTATTTCATTTTCTAGAGCTCACTTAATAAAATTCTTAATCCATAAACTTTATTTTATTTGGCAATCCTTTTTTTTTTCTTCTTCTTTAATTTTATCCAGTTAATTCTGCAGCTAGGAATTTAGCAGTTAATTCTGCACTTAGGAAATTTCTCTCAGAATTTAAAGTAGATTTCAATCATGGTTAGAGTAATATTGGCAGAGCAAATTCACCTTTAGCAGGGTGTTGTAAAGGAGTATTCTTTATTTCAGATCAGCCCATAATGAATTCATTCAAACCATAATGATTAAATGCCTAGCTAGTGGCAAGTAAAACAAATATAAAACTTAAACTTTATGGTGTAGCCTTAAAACAATGCAGACTTGGATGCAAGATTATATTCATGTTCATATACAGATAAATATATATGCACTACAGAATTAAATATTTAACTGAATTGTATAAATTAATTTCCTCTGTATCTTTACTGCCTCATCTGTTCTGCTCCTGATGTCCCATCAAACCCAAGTTTTGCATTCTTAATCCTTAAATTGCTTCAAATGGATTCCTTTGTTGTTGTTCTTGTTGTTAAATCAAATTGCCATAAAAATGTTTCCTCCTTCTCCTTACAGTTTTGGCATTTCTTCTCTAAAGCAATTGGGCTGGAGGCCAAAACTGTAGAAGAATCAGTCCTGGATGAGTAACAAGTTTTTATACACAAACACACGGTGATTTTAAAGTTTATTACCACATTTCTCTACAGAGCTAGAAATGGGAGCTTGCTTTCTTGGAAATTAGAGCTTCCCATTTTCCCACTGGGGTGCCCAATCCCTCATCTAAATCCTGAAAAGACAAAGGAAAACAGATGTTTAAAGCCATTATGTCTTCTTCATGAACAAAAATGTGCTTCATGACATGATTTTTTTTTAAAAACAACATTTATCATTTTTTACCCCCAAAACATGGACATTTATCTTCAACACATAAATATTCTTATTCAAAATCCCATAGTGAAATCCCATAATATTCATGTTCTACAGCCTCTGTATCTTTATAGACTATGATGTCTTGTTGGATTTTGATAAAAATTTCCTCTTTTGTAATGCAATATGACTAGATATTTTTCCCACAAAGCAGAAATCCTGAATAATACTACTGAAATAAAGCTTCTATGAGGCATGAGTAGCATATTTCATTGAAAAAAAAAAATAGACAGATTTAGCTTTTTCATTGGAATATTTTGACTCTAGACATGACAGTTGGGATAGAATACTTTTTTTTTTGCGGAAAACTGAAACTTTTGTTTTGTTTTGTAATAAATTTTAGTTATAATAATTTCAGTATTCCAGTAGGGATGTTGGTGGAAACCCAGAAAGCATTTTAAGCCCTCACCATTATTCAGAACTTTTTATTGTAACTGGAGATTTCAGTAGTAACTGTGCCCTTGGGAAATGTGAGAGAACGTCAGTCTTCAGAAGCCTAACAGAGGACAGGTACAGTTTTCCAGAAGTTATTATGGTGTTTTATGGGTTTATGCCATTTATTTTTTCATTTTGTTTTGCTGTGATAAAAATTATTTTGTATGGAAAACATATGTATGTTTGTGCTGTTATAAAAGAGACATGATTTGCAATATAATTGACTTAATGTTGGTACAAAAAATAGACACTTTGCTTTTCATAACTTTCTCAGCCAAGCTATACTATTTTACAATACATTAACATAGTTTTTCATGTTTAATATCCTTGCGGGGGAGGCTGAATGAAAAGAAGGAAAAAAAATTGCCCATGCTTAATAATATGAGCATTTAAGTTGTCCCACTAGACATTAAAATTTGCACCTCATTAATGCAAAGATTGTGCTTGAAGGACGGATTGCAAGGAGGTAAGAACAGGAGAGGCAATGAACATGTTATTGAAGTAAATGGGGTAAGACGGCTGAATTTTGCTCTTTAGAGGCTGATTTTTGTAAAATGTTTCTTTGCATCTAACAAAGAAAAATCTTTAAAATGGAGCCAAAGTCCACATTAAAAGACAACAGTATTTACATTTCATTTTTAAGCATTGGTGGCTTTGAGTGATGGCTTCCAGAATGGTTGAATTAATAGGACAGTATTTTGATTAGTAGTTTGAGGGTTCTATCTTAGTTTAGAGATTAATAAAACACAGAAGGTATAGTTGACATTTGACTAAAGCAACTTCAATTCCCTTTAGTAATTAATCTTAATACTTTTATGGAGACTTCCTCTAAAAACCTCACAGTAGTATTTTATGTTTTCACATCATCTTCATAGACAGCTGTAGGTAGTTAACACCTGAAACTTCTAGAGTTTTGACCATAAATTAAGCATAGGAAAATGGGTTAGATTTGAGGGGTTTTTTAGGTGTTCATCTGATCTCCTTGACTATGCTTAGGCATCTGGGATGCCCTACAGGATCCAAGATATTTGTGTAGAGCTATAAACCAGAATCAAACTTTGTCTTCACGTAGCAGCCCAAAAGGCCAGCCAAGTGTATTGACTCCTGCATGCAACCAATTTCCAGTAAAGTTAGTTGAGTTTTTTTTAATGTCTGCTATTAACTCTCCACACTGGTAAGAATTTATGTTGATGCCTGAGGTAGGTGTGGACTGATAGTCAGATAAGCAGTGTTCATTTAAGGCAAAGTCAAAAATAATGTATAAGCTGGCTGTTCATCACTGCCCATATAGGATTGTCTTTTCCTTCCTTCATTCATTTAGTAAATACAGACTTCACTCAAGTGATTTTGATGGCTAATACATTGTTCCTTTTATAAATTATGCATCGCTTCTTTCACTAAAGTGGTCTGAGCTTTGACTCCTTCCTAACTGTACTATTAATTTATTTAGCTGCTACACCCTTGTTACAGGAAGGGAATAGGCAAGTAGAGAACCAGCTGGCTTATTGTATTCCTGTTCCAAACAGTCAGAGTACAGATAAATACTTAGCAGTTAATACTACTTCTAACCCTGAGATATGGTTCTAGGCCAAGTTTTCATGCACTAATTGTGCTGTTTCAGAAAAGCTTACCTCCTGGAAGCCATTTTCTGTTCACTGGAGTGGCTAAATAAACACAGTCTGTATGATTTGGCTCCCCAGACTAAATAATCTTTTTTGGATGCTTAGACTACTCGACCAATCCAGCTTTTTAAAAAGAAAATAAATATGACATTACGGACGGTGTTCAGGCTGAGAAGAGTACACTTTAGAATAAAACTCTCAGTCAAAATTGAAAGCAGGCTTGGTCCAATGAAATTGTTTTATCTGGTGATGCCTATTTGAGAAAAACTGCTGTTTGCAGACTTTCCTCTCAGCAACAACACTGGAAGGGAATGGATGGAGATGAAAAACAGCAAAGAAATTCTGAGGTTTGGTATTGGGAAAAATAAGAAATGGATTTAATTTATTTTCAGTGAGGGATTGGGGTATTTTTTCCAGGACTTTTTCTGACCTCATAGTGAGTAGATAGAGAGGATCAATACAGATCCAATCTGAAGATCTGGGAATATAAAAGTTTTCTTTAAGTCATTACTTTTGACTAGTCTTTTTTAATTTATGTGTTTTATCAGGTTCTTGTATTCTTATTATGACTGTACAATAATGATGAATCTGTGTTGTACCAAGCAGGGTGCTCCTAGGATGGCTTCCCTATAAGTACTTCTTAATTCCCAGGATGGACTGATATAGGGTCAGAAGTTCATTCTGCCTTACAGATGACCATTATTTAAGCTATCTAACTATAATTCCACTAGGTAATAATGGGAGGCTGGAGTTAGGGAGTGAGACACAGTGTGGATAAGTAGACCTTGAAGAAAATTCTTCTTGCTGTTCTACTCTGGCTCTTTTTCATATTGGGACTATTTTTCACTAGTTCAGAACCAGCCCTAAAAATACTATTAAGAATGTTAGAGTTGGTCTTATATCCTTTGAATCCAGGGTGCAGTGCAGTTTACAAAGCAGCATAGGAGCATCCAATAGAACAATTTGATACAAGATATATACAAGTGTTTTGAAAATACCCTTACCCTTCCTATATTATGTTTTTTCAGTGATATTTTAAATCTCAAGGGTTCAAATCATCTTTCATTACAGTAAGACAATGCAATAAATTGTTGTTACTTTAATTATATAGCACATATTTCACATGAAGAACATGATGCATTGAACTCTCATGTTTTCTTTCATGATCTTTTTGGTAAACTAAAAATTAATTTAGAAGATGTGAAATAAGGATGCATAAATTCTGGATTCAGATATTTTTATTCTGTAGAAAATTATGTCAGAACATAATTTTAACTTTCTAGTATGTGACCCTTGGATAACTGAAAAAAAAAACATTCCCTCTGGGCTGGAATTAATAATGGAAAAATGTGAAAACAAGCATTTTCTTTGAAGAAGTTTGATATGATTAAAGCCAAGAAGTTATCTCACTTATTAGAACACATGACACATATTTACATTCCTTCATTTCTAGAAATAAATATCCTGGAAAAGAAAGCATCCAAGTCACCTGGCTAAACTTAAATAGTTCCTTTTATTTTGCCTGAAATCATACCCATGTTTAAATTTTGTGAGAACAATGAACTCCCTTCTCAAGGGCTGATTTGAAATAACTGAGTTCCCTGTAGTTATATAAAATCTATCTGATGCTAACACAGATCAGACAACAAAAGAAAATGTATTATGAAAGGCATTCTGAGTATACTATGCTCATTGGCTTTCTAGTGACTGATCTTGCTAAATCAATACTCACTACTGCAGGCAATCCTCTGCCATTTCTAACTGACTTTGGACCAAATCCAACCTTCATTTTTATATGTGTGGCAATGCAAGGACAACAGATCTACACACAAACAGACAAAAGGAATTTTATCCAGTAGGACCTAGTGAATGCCTATTGTTTGACATATTTTTAGCAATGTTCTACTGATTACCTTTATGATGAAAAAGAAAAGAAATAAGATTTTGGACCATGGCAAGGACCAGGTTTATTTCCTGTAGTAAATCCAATAGCTAATACTTCTATCGGGCAGGAAATGGGGCAAAAGCAGCATTAAAGGCAATTTCTGCACAAAAATTGCAGAGGACAAAGAAAGTCTAAATAGAAAATGTAAAGAAACTAACAAGAGCAAAATTTATTCTTATCAAAGAAACCCTAGCTACAATAACCACATTGAACTCAGTTTCCAAACAGACAGACCCTGCAGGAAGAAGGAAATATCCCAATGACAGTTTTTTTAAAGGAAGTGCACAAGTAGGCAGGATTCCCATCCCAATGTTTCTAAAACAAGTTCTTTGCTCCTCAGACTCAAAAAGAAAAACAGCTGTATATCCCCTAATGAGTTGAACATTATTAAATAAGTTTCATTAGATAAAAACACCTCCTGCCTTTAAATTTCTCGGCAGGGTTACTATGGTATCTTTTTTTTTTTTTTTTTCCCTCATTGCCATTTGGAAAAAGTTAATGTTATCTCTGAACTTCTGCTTGTGTATGTATGAGTATTTTGCCCATTGAGTCAATGGAAATCCTAGTACACAAGAAATATGAGATTGGACTCCCTGGTTGGTTAGTTTTCTAATTCAGAAACTCCTCAATTCAGCTTATATCACTATTGTAAACTTGGATGGGCCACAAGTTAGTTTTTGAAAACCAATTGCTATTAAAAAATAAAATACATACAGAAGATATCATTGAGCACTTTTTAAATGGTTGTTGTATCTTTTTAGAATGATCTGCCTTAGAATTATCAGGGGAACCATTCCTTCCCCCAGCTGATAACCATATAGGTGGCCCTTTAATGAATTTTTATTTGACACATTTTCCATTTTTTGATCATGTTCTTACTATGTAAAGAAAAAGGCTTTTACAGCTCAGAGAAAAGTTTCAATGACAAGTACAAAAGTCTAACAAGAGGCAAAAATCCTTCATATAACAATCCAAAGAAACCCCTCATAGCATAATGTCCACAGTGATGTCAGCTTCAAAACATGCTCCGTTCTGATGAGAGGAAAAAGCCAATTAGACAAGTTATCCCAAAGCAATGTCAAAAGCCTACAAATTACAGTAGCTATAAAAGCCAATCCCAACAGACTTCTACAGACATGTAAATTAATGCCATTGAAAAGCAATGTAATCAGGTCTCATTTATCATAATGATATCTTCTGATATTATAATATCTGCAGAGACCTGATAGCAATCTATGTACATCATAGGCAGTTTATTTAAAGAGATAACAACTGCTACTGAACACAGCTGTTTTAATTGCCATAAAAGTAAGCAGGGAAACTGAAATTCAAAAAGTGACCTATTACAGTATTTGCTTGGGCTAAACTAGAATCAACTGCATGCATTTCCAAGGTGTGTGGAATAGACTAAAGTGCAAGAAGCTTTGCTTTTCCAAAATTACAACAGGTTTTAAGTCTCTTCAGATTCTAACTTAATACAGGAAGCACCTGAAAGCTCAGAGACACTGTGCTTCAAATATTTTTGAGACCATATATAACAAATTAAAGATTACTCTCCTGCTCTCTGCTAAAATCATTGCTTCCAACGGCAGTCAATGATAACACTCTTTCTGTACCATTCATGATAGATAAAGTACTAATAGCTGAGATTTTTTGGCAGAAACAATATTTATGACCCAGGTGCTCTCTAAGAGTGAAGCAATATTGTGTTGTTTCAACACTGTTTCAAAAGAACTGTTGAAAGAAAAGCCTAAATTAATTTAAAAAGACAGAGTTGTCACAATCTTTACAGTGTTTTTCTGCTAATTCTCTGCTTCTCTGTGTATAAGTTTCAAACCAGACAACACAGTCTTCCTGCAAGTGTCTGTCAATGAAGAGAACAGAGCAAAGCAGAGGAGAAATAAGAAAAACTCATTTTAACTCTCTCTCCAGTAAAGTTTGCTTCCTTACTGGTAAACAAAGCAAAATCAATTTCATCTTAGCCTTTAAAGAATTCGGTAACTATTGTTTCTTACCAAGCATTTGGATCTTTATGTTTTTCTTCTGTGAAAATTGTTGGTAGTAAGGATATGTGGCTTAACTCTCAGGGCTCTGTCAGATAAGCATTCACTGTAGCTCATCCATGTTTCTTACAGAGATTTCCACATCCATAGCTACCTGTGCCTAAGCCTCTGTTTGCTGAGTGACATGTTAAAGCAAACCCATTTTCACTCAAATTCACACTGGATCAGAAACTGAAATGTTGTGCCAGGGCAGAGGACAGCTAGGAGGATAAATGGAGGCAATACCAATATTAGCAAAATTGGATTTGTCAGAACCATCTTTGAGAGCACCAGTCAAAATAATGAGTCATAAATTATTCCAGACAAATATATATGTGTATGTATATTACACACATCTCTTAAGGTAAGATATATAAGGTTTACATCTTAAGGTAAGATGTCATAATAGCTATGAGAAAGTGGGAGATGTTAACAATGTTTTTTATAAACATAAAAAAATTGAAAATTTGGTTTCTGAAATGTGGATTCTGCAAATAGAGGAGATTTTAAAAATCTGTAAAGATTTCTTTTAGAGATAGATAAGACATTTGGGTTCACCTTATGCTGCTGTTTTAAAACAAATATGTCTGAAACTTCTTTTCCAGAACATTGTTTGGTCTGTTTCAATTCAGTGCCTGTTGGTGCAAGGTAAACCAGGGTCAAACCATCAGTTTCAACTTTTCTTATTCCAAATCCAGACCTGCCTTGCAGATTTGATTTTGAAAATCTTATTTTACTCTGGTTTTCTCACGATTATCTGATTGAAGTTTTAAGCCTTGGCACAAGTATGCTCTAAGAGCAGTGAAGAGATGGAACATATGCTTCCAAAAATACCTTAGGAAAAGACAGAACATGTTAAGAGGCCATAATTACTCACAGACAGAAATCTTTGCCTTTGGGGAAATAGGCTTCCTGAATCTCATTCTGTGACAAATATTGACAAGCTCTGTGCCACACTCTGTTTTTCTGACACAATTTTGCCTAGAGACACCAAACCAAGGGAAGATTGTATAATGCTGTCGTTCAGGAAGGAAAATCTTTCATTAGGGTCTTAATAAATGAGAGTAACATGTAATGTACACAATCTCATAGATAGCTTAGTCAGCCTCTGTCAGTGCACCTGGTTCTTTCTTCCACCCCTCTAAATCATTGTTCATAAAAAAAAAAAAAAAAAAGCGGGACCAGTACACATGCAAACTGTGCACGATTAACATGGGACAAGCTTCCTGCACCCTCCTCTTGACCTGTCCCTCATCATCCTCACACCCTCTCACCTGTCTCACATGCTTGGTTAGTCTCTTCGAAATGCAACCTGCTGGTCAGGGATCACATCTGGTGCACACAGGGGGAAGGGAGGCACAACACTGTGAGTGAGGAGGTGAGGGCAAAGGGCCATCCGCTGTAGGGAAGAGCATGACCTTACTTATTGGTACACAAATTGGGCAAACACGCTGGGATCAGAAGACTTCTGAAAGAAACTTTCTCTCATTGAAAGCTATGAATATCTGTCCCTTAATAGGCAAATATTTTAGCAATGCTGGACAAAAGCCTCATATTTCTGATGATTCAGAAGTATTTTTAAGCTATATAATTTGGCTACTGATGTTTTGTTAACTAAACCAGCAACCCCAAGACACAAAAGGTAATTTCAGACAAGTCACCTAAACTATCCTTGTCTGTATGTCGTTGTTTGCCTTCTCTAGTCAGACTACAAGTTCTGAATGTACCTATATGTACACATACCTGAGTACCTCAAATTTTTAGAGTGCAGTCTTTACTGGCATTTCTACAAACTAGCCAAATACAAATAACTCCTGACATGTTTAATCAAAGAATCAATCATAGAATCAAATAATAGTTTGGGTTGGAAGGGACCTTTAAAGATCACATCATCCAGCTGTCCTGCAGTGAACACAGACAAATTAATTTTTCTTCTATTAAGTTGCCAAGTGGTCCAAGAATTGGAGATTTCTGATTATGTTTTACTTTGCTAGTCAGAGATGGCCTTGGTTTTAGCTTCCCTATTCACAGGTGAAAGCATAACCTTATTCCATGTAAGTGAGGATCACTAAGTCCAAAAGAACTAGTTTTTTACCTACCTGTATATCTGGCAATATAAAATCTGGCTAAAATTTACTACCTCTATCAATCTATATTTCTGACAGTGTGTCACCTTGATTTGAATGAATTAAACAACTTTCTCTAACCTGGAACTTTGCATTTTGCTTGTTGGGGCAATCTCATGAGGTAAAATTCATGGGTTTCATTAAGGCCCAACACTTTAGATGTTTTTTTTCCTCAAAGCATACTAAAATCTTATTCAGTAACAGTCTAGTTATAAACCATATACGAGAAATTATTAATTCTTTATTAATAAAGAAATAAAAGCAAATTCCATGCAATCTGGAACAGCTTAATTCTTGATTTATGGTTATAAGTACTCAGTAAAGTGAAATACAAAATATCTTTAAATATTTTGTAATATTTGGCTGAAAATCCATCTGATTCTGGTGCTTGCTTTAAGCGCAGAGATGGAGTTTCTTCTGTTTGTGTCTGGTATGAAAAGGAATGTGTGTAGACTGAATTTTTTGGTGTTTGTGTGTATATGCACTTGTGAGTAAGATGGAGACTGTCAAGGAAGAAATTTAAAGTCACAGTGTTTATATGTATATGTTATATATATTTTTGTATAGGTACTTTCAGATATACAGCACTAGCATAGTTCTGATTCAAAATATGAGAATGAGGAATATTGTCTCACATTGATAACTTTCCATTTTTCTCAATCTGTGCGCCCTATATAAAACAGATGGTTTGAAATTTTGTAGTGAGATAGTAAGCATTCCCTTGTCCCAAGCCAAATCTGCCATCGGCAAATTCATTCCTGCTGTAAATTATAACTCAGTTGTCAAATTAAGAATGTGACGTTATATGAGACCTTGTAGCACCAAGCAATAATTTACTCATCCCTATGATTTTATGTTACTAATTTTTGTTGTGTCCTTCAGACAGATGCCTTTCCCATGCTGTGAGGTTAAGAGACACACTTTGCTCTGCTCCCATTTCTTCTTTGTCATTAAGTTGATTTACTCTCCCCTAGATTTATCTGTTCTTGAGGCATGTTTGCTCAATCCCACTGAGAATAACATCTTTCTGCCCTTGGATTTAAGAAAAGCCACTGAACTTCTACTGCATAAGAAGGAGAAATACATGATCCCACTAAGGTATCCAAGTTGTTCTAATGTATTATTCTTTACCTTTCAAACACTACTGCTTATTGGTATGCATAAGAACAAAGCATGTCTCTTTTCTAACAACAGCTATTAAACTGAAAGAATATCATAAGACAACATATAAGTAAAATAATAAATTTTGAGCAAATAAACTGCTCAATCAGGAACTATTTTTAAGTTTAGAAGCTGGAATCTTTGCTGCCTTTACTAATAGTACATAAGCATAAATGGAGCATTACACAATAGTAAAAATCTCTATGAAATAATATTTTCTAAGACAATGAGAACTATTAGTTCTGGTTCAAAATAAAAAGATATTAAAAAGCAATTTATGAGAGGGAAAATATACAAATAACAGCACATCTCTATGATGTGCTCTTCAGAAATTCAAATACCTCCCATTGATATCTCTACAGTGGGAAGGGTCTAGCCTGTAGTCCAGCCTATGATCTAGCCTAGTACTTACCAATACCTGGTAAGAGATATGAAAGAAGGGTACAAGGTTTTCAAACTCATACCCATCTAGCAACCAGCATTATCTCATAAGCACATTGGAATGAACTTATTACAGCACCATACCAGAAGATCACATTGAAATTTTATTTCTTCTATGGTCTTTCATCCTTCATCAGCTTTTTGCCATGAAAAATTCTATTCCCCTATCAAAGACTTGCTGTCAGAAGAATGCACTATTTTGTGAGGATGTTTGTATGAGATCCCATGCCCAAAAGGCAATGTGGATAAGATGCACCAATGATAGTTCTTTATGCTACTGTTATAAACACATACTCAAGAGGCTGCATTCGCAAGCACCCATATGCTATATCACATGGAATATTATTCTCAGTTACATGCTATAAAATCTCCCCACTTACAAAGCTTGATAGGCCTACACATTGCTTAAAATATTTTTAAATAATTACATATCTTATGACTCATGAGAGCCTCAGGGAACTCCAACATGGAGTGTGATGTAGCCTGCACAGTCTGCACATGGCTAGCTTGCTCCGAAGGGGGCTAATGTCAGGAAATATAAATAAGCTGTTACCCTAAGACAGCTGCCTCCAAAGTCATAGGTCAATGCCTGGCTTTCTTTTTTGGGTAGCACAGATGTAGCTCATGAAGTGACATAGTTGTGTTGTAGAAGTGCTTCAAGTCCCACTACAAAGATCCAAATAAAGGGGAAGTGTCTTCCAGTACAAAACAACCACTCCCACAACTTTCACTCTCAAAAGCCTCCACACATCATATCCTCATTTCCTCCCAGTCCAATGCTCCTGTTTTGCCAATCCCTCTTTCCCCAACCCAAAAGATTTCCTTGTTTTCCCTCAGCACTGAATTTTAGTGGAGATGTGATGCTCCGTTTTCACTATGCCAGGTCAATCAAGATGCATAAAACCAGAAGGACGCAAACATGGATATAGCCTTGAGTTTTAGCACCACAGGAGCTGAGTGATAAGATATCTGCATAGTATTCAGTAGGGATATTGCTTGTAGACTTGACCTTTCAAATTGTTTGGAAATGTCTTCCACAGGCTTTTTTTTTTGTGTGGAGCACAGTGCCTTCAGAAAGTAAGCATAAGGTAGAGAAAGTATTAGGACTACTAATACTATACTACTACTTGGTCCCAGGAATCAAAGGTGCAAGTGTTATCTGACCCTTGAGGCATCCACTTCTTTACAGTGTTTTAATGCTAAAAACTTAAATTGAACAAGAGGTAAAACAAGATTAAAAGCAGCAGCACAACACTGGGTTCAGTTCTGAAGTTTTCTCATCATAGGTGAAGTCTCAGAATAGCAATTACACAGTGACTGAGTTTTCTGAATTCTTTGCATTCATTTTTGCTTTATTTTAGTTTAGCTTTGGACTTAACAGAACTACTGGTAATTTCATAGGACTTTCTGGTCATCCTCAATTTAAGCCATTGATTTCATGGGAATTATAATAGAAATGTGCATTTTTAACTAAATGAAAATCTATGCTATACAAATACCAATGATTCTACCTAGAAAGTTATCCTTTCGCTGTTTTTATAACTACCAGGGAAACAAAATTTTAAAAGAAATAAAGAAAATAACATTTCAAAAAAAGAAAGAAAGAAGCCCAAAAAAATCCAAGCAAGCAAGTTTGCTCCTCAACAGAGAAAAAAAAAAAACAACAACAACAACAACAACAACAACAAAAAAAAAAAAAAAAAAAGAGAGATGCATGAGCCAGCCAGCTGAGAAATCAAATTTTAAATAGAACTAGTATGTTGGAAGTTTTGGATCCTAAGTCTAGGCATACTTAAGGCTGAAAAATAAAATACTGTATTTCATTATTCCTCCAGCAATAGTCCTGGCATACTTAACTCAAAGCAACATTTATCAGCTGTCTCTTACATAGAAATGTTGCATTTAGCTTTCAGTGATTCAAATGAAATATTTCTCTCTTTATTTGAGAATATTTTAGTCACTCTTCTATTATTAAAGACAGACTTATTTTTTAGTTAAATTAAATTAGAAATTTTTTATTTCATGACATTTGAAATAAATACTAAACAAAAACTGCTTGCCTGAAGTGTGTTTTTCACAATCTGGAAGACAGACAAAGGAAGCTGAATAGTGCCTTAAATCTAGGGGCATGAAAAGCAAACCACAGTGTCAGAGATCTAAATCAGACCAGGACATGCAACTTGGAGTCTGAATTAGACATGGATAATGCATGGAGTTTTTAAAAACAGAATAGACAAAAGCAGTCAAGGTGATGGATGAACAAAGCCAGCTACAGACTTTGAGTGTCCTCACTAACCTTAACCACATTCACAGGTTAGAGTGGATGACCACTTAGACGTTTTCTGTATTCCATTGACATCCAAGGAAAACCTTAGGCTCCATTTTACTTTTTAATAGCTAAGTAAATAATATAAATCATATTTTACTTTAAGTAAATTGTCTAGATTACTTCTGTTTTCAAGAATATAAACATTTCATCATGTTTGGAACAGGAACTTCTGGCATTGAGTTCAATAGGACATTTTAGAAGTTCAAATTTTATTTGTGTTCTAAAGTCAGGCATGGAAAGAGCTACACATAAAAACACAGCATGGAAAGCATAATTTTGTTTTCCAACTTTCTTTTCATGTTGACAATAAGTAGCAGATGTCATGTGCTGATTATGATTTACAAAGATTGGCAGAGAGAGTGTAGATTGAAGCTGTACAAAATGTCCTCTATCCTGCCTCATTTTAGTGTATTATCTCCCATTACATGAAGTTATCTTTCTAAAGTAAATGCTGACATTGTCCTTATGTGAAAAACTATGTGCTGGAAGGCATTTTTCCATTTTCAGTTTGCCTTTTAGTAGGTGTTTCTAGCTTCAGAGAAGCAACCAGCATCATCCACAACTGTTAGAGGAACATCAAACTGAACAGCCCTTGGCTTCCAAAGTAGAAACCGTTTAGCTCTGGCTTTAGCAAAGAATATAAAATTGGATGTTGATTCCTAAGTAGCTCAAAAGTACTTATAACTGTGACAAGCTCTGCCACTTGTGCTGAAGTGTAATAATAAAGAGCAAACAAGCCTGAAGACCTTGGTGTCTGCCAGAGATGGATGCAATACGTCAAATATCTACTCATGATAAGACTTTTCTAAAATAGTGATGCATACATGATAACTACTGGAGACAAAATAGTCCCATTTTCCTCCAAGATAGAAAAGGCTGCACTTTCCTCCCTGTCTTAAATATCACAGCCCTACGGCACGTTATTTTCCCAGTGCATAGATGGTGCCCTGTCTCATTTGCTTCATCTAATCCTCTGAAAAGCTCATGTGATTTTCAGCTTTGTCCAGGCATTTTCTGAAAGTATCTAATTTTGTCTTGATGAAAATGTAATTTCTCAGTTCACTAATACAACCATTCACTTTAGCCATTCCTTCTCTAATTTTAAAGATTATGTCTTTTTCTGATCTCATTATTATTACACTTGTCATTCAAAATGAGAGGAGGAGGGAAAGTATTGGAATTATGACTCCCTGATGAATTCCATCTGTGCTTATGGAAATCAGTGATGTGATGTTCATTTTAAAGTGTCATCACAGCAAAAATAGAAGTCAATTCAAGAGCAATAAAATACTGAAGTTTGGAAGGCAAACATCATGAAACTGAGGCAAATATTTCTCTTATTATCAGCAAGCACTACTGCTAGCAACTGAGAACCATAGGCACAACAAAACCACGATAAAGAAAATAAAAATAAAAAAGGGTGGAAGAAGAGAAGGAAGGACAGAAGGCTGGACAGAAGGAAGGAAGGAAGGAGCCAAAAAAAAGCAAACATCCTCCCAAAAACATCAGCAGATACTTATTCCTAATTCTTGTTTCTTTCACACAACTGCATATGATTTTAACTACCAGTTAAACCACTTTGAAATAATGACATTTTATAGATCATCAAAGAATAATATTTTGCACTAAATACAATAGATCTAGATCTCCAAACAGTAAGAATTTACACCATAGTAAGTCATACCAAGATAGAAAAATTTTAATTATGCTATTATTTATTTACTATTATAATTTTAAAATTTCTTTCTCTGAGCAAGGGGAATTCAGAAAACTTATCTGTCTTTCCCATGTCTTCTGAGTTGTGAAACTCAACCATTTGCATAAAAGGTCTAAGTTCTTACCATGGTATTTGAAGACCAAAAGCAAAATCTGGCAATAACCAATCTATTTGGCATCCTCCACTGAGGAAAGAACTCTGTTTTCTACAGTAAACTAGTCCCCTGAAATTGAAGTAATTTTATTTCTAGCTTTCCTATGTTATAGTCTCACTCAAAGAGGCAAACATACATATATGCACATTAAAAAGTACAAATTTAGCAACAAAAAAATGTGTCACATATGTCCCAATATGTATATGCCTACAGCCTTGAACACAGATTTTATCTATCCTATTTTCTCTTTGAATGGATATTTTCAAATCATTAAATTTAAAACCTGACTTAAAGAAAACCCCAAAATTTACTGGAGGTTCTATTGTCAGTGCTGTGGGAATTGAGATCGAGCAAAGAAGGAAGAATAGTTGCTTTAATCTTCAATGTAAGAAAAGCATCAAGTCAATGCTGATTCCAACCTTCTGATAATGAATGTACAAGTACATGGAGATAATACCTATAGCAAAGTAAGGTTTTACAGAGATCTCTTCTGACCCCAGTTCAGAAATAAGTTCTAAGTAAATAATACTATTAGCCACAGCTCTTTAGATACACCATAACATTTCTTAAGGTTGAGTTTAATTGTCTAACCCTGGAAAAGAAAGAGAGCAGTTATCTACATATAAGTGGTTTATATTAAGCAGTGAAAGAAGCATAGTTAAGTGCACAGTAACAAAGAAAAGTATCACCACTACGAGACTTATGGCAACATATTAATTAAATTGTTATTATAGTCTAATTTCAAATGCATGACATCAGTTTCTATCTTTTGCTTTTGCCACAGTCCTTTCTCCCCTCACTTTCGGGGGGATGCACCTATGGAGCCATTTCCATATGAATTTCATTATGGAGAGATATATTAATCCATAGGGAGGTCTATCTTAAAAGCATGGATAATTGAAATAAATAAACATTTAAATAAATAAATAAATAAAATAAAATAAATAACAAGTGGAATGAAGATTTTACAGAGAGCTGTTTGCTTCTCCTTGACTTGATGATGTCTATATGAAGATCAGCATTTTATGACCTCTGATCATTCAGCAGTTAGGAAAAACAGTTGCATCATGTGTAAATGTGGCTGAGCCCGACTTTGTTAGGTCCCTGTAAGGCAAAAGACTCATCAGTACAAACAATGGTGGTGGCTTATGCCTTTGGAAGTTTGCCGTTACCCAAGTTAAAATTACTTTGTTGTATGTCAAGACATACTGCAAAATCCTGGTGAGTAAATGCCTGTGTTCACAGTTTTAAAACCAGGTTCAATAATCTGAGAAACTTTTAGAAGAAGCAGATGAAGTCACAAAAATAAACAAACATATATGATATATGGTGTATATATTAATTTGTGTATACATCCCTGTGTTAGCAGTATATTATGACACTGAAGTTGAAAGGATTTTGTTTAGTTGCTTGATTTTCTGCCTTACCTTCAGTATAAGCAGAGAAAATGACTACTCAGATGCAGTTTTGTTTACAAGGACTTACTTGCACTCAATGAGATTGCAGTCACTAAGCTTCCCTTCTCCTGTATCGGAATGACTTTTTTTTGTTATGTAAATAACTGCAAGGTATATATATCAAATAAGTAGTTTTTGTAATCTCTCAGGTACACCGTATACCTAGTGTACCTCTGCAAACTTCTGTTTTCTTACGTTAATGAGAAAAGCCAGTGTGTTTTGTTACATATAAAACACCAATAAAAGCCTTATGTTGTTGGACTAGGGAATGAGCACTGCAGGGACACTTTACTCTAACTGCCTTAATCTGTTGGTAATATTTAAAAACAGTGTTCTCTCGAGTTTGACAGCCTAACCACAGGAAAGGAAAAAAAGTTATTGCCCTTCTATAGAGAAATCTTCATCTGGGGGAAAAAACCCAACAAAACAGTGTTGTTTTAGAGCATGGTTCTTTCACCTTATAGTAACTTTCTTCTGATTGGAAGTCACTTCTTCAGAGAAAGAGAAAAACTAAAGCATCTAGATCACCTCTCTGGCATAATATCACAGTATTCTTCTATGAACCATTCATAGAATGTAAATGCTTCTGTGAACCATTCACAGAATCATAGAATGGCATAAAATCATAGAATGGCAAGGGAATAAAAAGGACAGGCAAAAACACAAAGACTCAAACCATTCCTTGGGAAATGATGAGCAAAGTACTTAAACTTGTACTTGACATTTAGCAGTGTTTGAGTGTCATTGATTGTAATTAGTGCATGTACATGTTTAATGAGCTCATATTTCAAAGATATTCCTAAATAAGAATATTTTCATCTAATGCTTGTTGCTACACACATAAAGACTGAGGAATATGAATGAAGCAAGGTTTTCAGAAAGAGATAATACTTGACACAACTGAGAAAATCTGCCATTTTATACAGAAGACTCCTGAGTTTTTGAAAAAACTCTGTAAGATTATCTTCTTTGTCTGACTATATCAATTGTTTTTATAAGAGATATTATCTTCCTACAACCATTCTGCAATGAGACTTCAGGGTTTCATTCTATTCTGAAAAGGGGCTCTGTACAAAACTATTCATACTCCAGAAATCTCTATTTCATGTGTACACAATCATTTCTACCAAGAGGATGTTTATCCTTCAAGAGCAAGTATATCTGGAGCTCCTGTTTTTGTTTTTTTTTCTCTGATATTGTTAAAAGAACATTGCACTTTGTAAAGATGAGGGTCTAACTGTGCACATTGTACTAATGTTTTGGTAAGGTTCAACAGCAGCGTTAGTAGTTCTGAAGCATGAAAGCATCAATGGCATTATAAGATGAGTTCTTTGTCCACTTGTACACTGAGTTAAAGGGCTCATTGCATCTCCTTTGTGGCTGCAAGCCCTACTCTTGAGATTTTTATTTTATTTTATTGTATTTTAATCATATTCAGTAGCAGGTTGATATTTTACACAGCTGGAGTAATCTCTACTTTCAACAACTGGGTTTTTCCTTCTCTATCAAAACTATATGCACTATATGCACAAAATTTTATAAAGAGTGAGTTCAAAAAATTCACATATGATCTAGTGCTTATCTAAAGTTTCTAATTCTAGGCATATGCTAGCAAATCAATGTTGGAAAAACTTCTCTAAAATTATATGTAATAAAATAAATATAAATCCAAATGTGTAAGTAGCACTCTAACTCCATAATGCATAGCTCAGGAAAGCAAATAGTGAATGATTTGCTGTTGCCACAGGAGACCAAAATCTCAACCACTAGTTAATTATAGGTATAGTAGTGACTGGCACAGAAAGTCAGGTTGTACATTTATTTTTCCTATATTTTGTCAATTGGGCTTTTTGTTTGCACAACCATGGGATGGCATGAAGCCAGTTCATTGTAGATTTGGACAGAATCCCTTGGGTTTTTTCCAGTTCTATAAAAGGTGAAGTGAAGCATGTTCAGTGTCACAAAGCTGCATGAATCATATTTTGGTACTGCAGACAAGCTCAATGTTCTTAGCTAAAGCATGATTCTGAGTCCCCGCTACTGTGTCCACACAGGTAAACAAGAGAGACAGAGATAAATCAGCATGCACAAAGCCAAGTGACTTGTACCAGCTCAAGGCTCATGCTTCCTGTTGAGTGCTCATTCTGGAGAGAAAGCTGTTACAGGGAACCACAGCAGAGCCAGCGAGGGATTTGACAGTTCAGTGGTGCAGCTAACCAGTTGTGTAATTCTTGGGTTTGTTCCATAGAATCATAGAATGATAGAATTGGATTGGAAAAGACCTTAAATATCATCTGGTTCCATGCCTCCTGCCACGGACAAGGAACTTCCCACTAGACCAGGTTGCTCGTAGTCCAACTAACCTCACCTTTAATGCTTCTCTAGATGGGGCATCCACAATTTCTCTTGGCAATTTATTCTAGGGCCTTACCATCCTGACAGTAAAAAATGTATTCCTAATATTTAATCTAATCATACTGTCTTTTAGCTTAAAATCATTCCCTCTTCTTCTGTTACTACAGGCACTCATACAAAGTCACCGTTCAGCTCTTCTGCAGCTCTACTAAGTACTGAAAAGCTGCTGTAAGGTCTCCTATGAGCCTTGTCTTCTCCAGACTGGACAATTCCTATCTCTCATAAGGAGAGGTGATCTAGCTCTCTGTGTTGCATTTGCATGTCAAGGCTTTGGTAGAGGGTGGGGTACAGGGGTAGTTTCTGTAAGAAGCTGCCAGAAGCTTTCCTTGTGTCTGACAAAGCCAATCCCCATTGACTTCAGGATGGTTCCACTGCTGGCCAAGTCTGAGCCAATTAGTAATGATACTGTCTCTGTGATATCATATGTAAAAAGGAAAAATGCTATTGCACAGATGTGTTTGTGGCCAGAGAAGAGCAGAGTGAGAATACATGAGAAGAACAGCCCTGCAGACTCCAAAATCAGTGGACAAGGAGGGGGAGGAGATGCTCTACACATATAAATACTAATTATGTAGGTTGGGCTTACAGAGATTTCAAAATAGGTCAAAATAGGTCCAAATAGAACAGGTATGTCTGGCTGAATCTTCTGTATACTGAGGCATGGAGACTGCAGGTTTTCTAAACAACCTGTTGCATTCTGATACACATGGCAAAAAAAATTCCTGTAAATTAAATTTAATAAAAAATTATTTCCTATGCTCTATTGTATGTCCATTGCCCCTTATCCTTTCACTATTTCCTTCAGATAAGAATCGGGCTCCTGTTTCTCTACATTTGCTTCTAGTTACCCATGGAGAGAGCAAGACTTGCTCTAAGTGTTCTCTTCTTGAGTTTGAACAGATTTAGCTGTCTCAGCCTCTCAGCATATCCTATGTGCTTCAGCCAGCTGACCTTCTTGGAGTTCCTCCAGCACTGCATTACTGAGTGTAAGACTGCTTTTCCTCTGTTGGGAGCTCTAAAACTGGGCACCATAGCTCCAGATGTGGCCTCACAATTGCTGAAGAGAAGAGAAGGATCTATTTCCCTGGAAAAACTGCTGATCCTAGCATGTGCTGTTCAGTGAGATCATTCCATCTGGAATGCAAATCAGAAATGGATCCTCAAACACATCTAAAAAAGCAAACCTTATTTCCCACCAGAGTTTTTGGGCATGTTAAAAGAGACCACTAAATTAGTTCTACTAGATCCATCTGTGGATGCAGTATATACTGCATTCCATTCTGGAATATCTATGGGTCAACAGCACTGGTTAGAGAGCAGAACTGTCAGAAGCTCAGCACCATACCTGTTTTCATATTTTCACTTCACTGGACTGAATACAGCACTTCATGGATATTGAATGGGCTTCCCCAACAGAAATTCCATGCACATGCTGTGCCCCATGCAGTGTGCATAGATCACACAGAGCACACATAGTATTGAAAACACACCTGCTTATAACTGAGACTGCTCCATTATGAAACATTCTGATTCAAAATGCAATGGAGTCAGCACACCCAGAACTATGCTCCTTCAAGCAATGATTCAGTTGACACCTACAAATGATATTTAACTATGTGGGAAAAGCAAAATATGTTCACAAGTACTTGCAGAACCAGTGTAGCAAATAAAAGCTGATAGTAGAAACTTTGTGAATAAAGACTCAGTATTAAAGCAGAGAAATCAAGGGTATAAAACAACACCCAAATGGTCATTGAAAGAGTTTTCAGCTTTGTGAGCAGGTAGAATCAGTATTAGAGCATCAAAATAGGAGAAGGATCATGTGTACAACAAAAGTAATACAGTCTACACAAAGTGAAAATGCAAAGTAGGTAATGGGAAGATCGAAGAGACTGCAATAGGAATTCATGAGCAAGGATGATAAACACCACTGCTTATTTGCAGCTGGTCAATCTCCCCCTGTAGGGGAAACAACTCAGCTTTTAGAGTTGCTTTTCACTATATTTTGCTTCTGTGTCTGAGAAATCCCACATTAAATGTTAGGCTTTATTTCACCATTGAGTTAGCCATGTTAGCATTTGAAAGAACAGTTTGTGTTTGTTTATCATGTGTGTGCACATGTGTTTTCTGCTCCAGCCTTCATGGGAAGGTGGCTGATATCTCAGCATGAGTCAAAGTCAACTCCTATGGCAAGTAGCTGCACATATGTGGTCTGCAACATGCTGAACATTCCAGAGTGATGCATGAAACTGACAGTAATAAGAATAGTGATAATTACAGTAGTGAGCTGGTGAAAAGACATGTGTCAGTATAGCAACAACATCTTTCCTGATCTTTCTCATGTTCACAGGAAAATCTGAACAGTCTGTTGCCACAAAGGCATTTGGTATCAGTAAGCCACCTGTAAAACACACTTGGACAGGGGGATGAAGAATTTAAATGTTTGAATTTTAACTGAGGTGATCAACCCTTTTTCCTTCAGAAAGCCTATGGTAAAAAATATACTGGTACATTAAAAAAACCAAAACCCGAAAAACGAACTTGGTTTCTAAAATGCAGATGAAGCAAAAATGGAGGTTCAAGAAAATAAATCAAAATCTGAATGTCTTTAGGTATATTAAATTGGTCATTATTGCTTTTTTTAACTAGAGGGACCTGAATGGAGTTGTTGTTCTATACATATACCATGATAAAATCCACAGAAGACATCACTTCTTATCTGTGTTTAAGCTTGAAAATACAAAAAACACTGAAAATCAAGCCCTGATCAAAGGACACCAACCTCAAACATCTCTGTTGAAAACAGAAGCTTATTTAAACAAAATTTAGAGAAAAATCATAACCCAGGCTTTTCTTTGCTTTTCCATAGTTGAGGATACATTTATTTTCTGACTGCAGTAGTTTAGGATACCCAGATTCCCTTTCTTTTACATAAAAGAAGAAGACCTTAAATCTTCTTTTTGATACAGACATAAATCCATTAGACCACCTTTCTGAAAGGGTAAATGGTAAGAACTTAGATAACAGTTGTATATTTGTAAATCTTGATTTAAAGTTGTTTTTCAGATTTCTGAAATCTTTTTGTTTACTTAGAAGATTCTTCCCTTCTGCCTCCCATTACTTCTAAACTGTATCTGTCTGAAGCTTTCCTTAGTGCTTATTCATGACTGCACCGGCTTTCAACTTTCTCTTGATATTGAAATGGCTAAACTGTGAGTTTATAATGTATGATTTAGATTTAGATTTTTTTCTTTCTTAAATGGAGAATAAAGATTAAAAGAGAGCACAGCTGCAGGAAGCATTGAAACCCTGAGTATTTTGTCATTTTGAAATCACCCTCCAATTGCCATATATATACATAATAAAATCTGATTCTCTGCTGTCACATTTATTATTCAACTGAATTTCTTACATAATTCTCATTACTGATGTCATTACTGAGTAGCAGAATCACAGTAATCTGTAACTAACATGATAAACTCTCATGAGCACAATAAATAAAAATAAAGATAATCATTCTGTGAGTAAGAAAGAAAAAGTGATAGGAATAGCAGTAGCTAGAAATGAGCTGTGAGGGGGGAGTGCTATAGGCTGTTATTCATATTTATTATCTTTCATGAAGCTCCCACATGCATTAGGCACTTAAAGGTGAGAATGCTCAAGGTATATGAGATGCAAATAGATTGGCAGAGGGTAGGAATATTTGCAGTGCCTTCCTAGCGTATTTTAATTTCCTTCTTTCCAGCCTATCCTTACTGATAGGTAGATGTTAGTACTGATTCTAGTTTAGAGAGCTCTGTGATGGAAGAGTCAGGATTACCCTCGTTCGTTGTTAAGCAACAGTTGTTAAGCAACAGTACATAATAAAGCTGCTCTGCTGCAGAAGCGTGCTACACCAGACATACTGTCTGTTATTAAATGGCTTCTTAATATTGGAACGAGCACTAGGCTTGATTTTATGTTCTGCTAGATTGATATAATACTAGTGAATTCATACATGTTATAGCACTGACAGGCAATTTAAATCCCAAAGTTATAGAAGGGTAAAATATACTGGGTAAAAAAAAAGGTAAGCAATGTCTTTGTAGAAATGCAATTCCTTGTTACTTTGCAGGTTTTTTTAGTTTCTTCCCAAAATAAATTAATATTTCCCATTAGTCAGATTTTCTAAAACTCCATTTTTTTAAAATATATTTTGTGACTTGCTCCAAATCCAGCTTCTGGCTAGGAGAAAAAAAATAAAATTAATAATTTTGAAATTCCTATTTAATAAAAATCAATCCTATCCAAGCAAGTGAGACACAGTATAACATTTTTTTTTAATGGGTTTTTTTAGTCTCCAGTATCTAGCCACTTTTCTCCCACTCTGGGAATTCTGGCTAATGATAGGGTATGGAGAAAAGTCAGTAATCATTCTGTATCGATTCACAATGAATATAAATAAGCCATTTTAATCCATAAATCAATTTATTATAAATGATTTTTATGCACCATGCTCAAGTACAGTTCACAGTGAAAATACACTGCAGGATATTTTAGAACAACCTACTTAATACTGTTTGGGTTGTTCAAGATTAAAATTAAAACAATAAACTTCATTCTGGATGTGTCTTCATTGCCAAAGACCTGAGTCATTTACTCTAACAATGTCAGCTTACTCTCACTATCCCATTCAACTGAATTAGGGAAGGAAGCAATATGCAAGAGCACATCTCATGGTATTCCATTATTTTGAAGGAGAGTGTTATCAGCTTCTCGAAATTAAGCACAGTCCTGCCCATCTTCTCAGTCTCCTACCCTTTGTGTTGTAGGAAATGTATCTGGAATGGGGAGAGGGAAATTCTGACATCTCAGAAAAATATTGAAATGGAGCCTTTAGAAAGGGAATAGTGAATGTGGGGAAAGACAAGTAATAGGAGCTGAAGCAACACATGACCCTGCCCCCTTTAGGTTTAGTGAGAATTTGATGTTGACATCTGAGAATGAAAGCGAGTTTCAGCCCATCTTGACTTTTCTGATTGAGGAAAAGAAAAAGAATACAAAGACCTTTTGTCTCCAAGACTGGCCATGCAATGACACTGATGCATGCTGTCTTTTCACTTTCCAGTGCTATGTGATCTCCTCTGCAGCAGCCGTATATGAAGCCTGAAGTTGGAACTCTGACAAGAATAACTAGCTCTGCATTCATTATTTTTCTAATCAATTAGAGATAGATTGCTAAATATTCTGTCAAGTCAATATATCTTTAAAAGAAAAAAACAGTTTCCAAAAATATTTTATGTTATAATTTTTTTCCATTAAGAGTAGCAGACTGTCCATCCTAGAATCAGTCCCTTTGTCTCTCCCTGTAGGTCAAGAAAGGAGTCCTTACTCAGCTGGTATTTCATCCTTATTCATACAACACTTCTGCTGACTCTGAACTGATCAAGAGAGGAACCTGAGTCAGGAATTGGCTGCAAATTAGGGAAGATGAGGCAGCTACTTCCTAGTTTAATGGCTAAAAGCACAACAATAAATCTCTATGCTTCCCCATTTAGAGAGCTAATCGGTACATTTACACAGCTGGTGCTAGCTTTGTGTGGTGGGTTGTTTCATTTGTTTATTTGCTTGTTTTGTTTCATTTTGCATTTAGCTGTAATGAAAAAGGTGTATATATGCATATTTGACTTAAATACTTCACAAAACTCTAGGGGTTGTAAATGGAACTATCAAGTGGCTCTGTTGCACAAGACCTGTGGCATCTAGCAGCAAATTTAAAGTCTAACATTATTGTGGTGTTGCAATTCTCTGTGCTTTTTCCTATTCTGGAGCTGGACATGAGAATGGCATAAAAGCTCCAACAGCATCTCTGCACCAGCCAAAACCCTTTCAAGACAGAGGGACAGTACAACTGTCAGATTGGATTAGAGTCAAGGTCTATCTAGTTCAGTGGTCACAACCAAAAGGAGGTCAGCAACCAACAGATGTGAGATAATACAGCCTTGATATTCTTTTGGATATCAAATTGGCAGATAAACTGTTACAGGGTAAGAGAGTTTTAGGTCAGTTCTACTTCACATGAGGTTGCCTCAGTTACTATAGTTCAGCTAAGGGTTTGAACAAGTAAATGGGTGTTTGCAAACTGTTCAGCAATATCTTGTGACAAAAAAAAAAAAAAAAAAAAAAAAAAAAGGCAGAGGGGAAAAAACAAACCCTGCACTGCAAGAAAGAGTTAGTAAAGCTAATGGAAAAAGTTAAAGAAAAAACATTATGTGATTAAAAAAACCAAAACCAAACCAAGTCAGTTTGTTTAAATGTTAACTAATTGTCTGACCAGTCAACCCAGATCTATATATTTTCTTTTAAACTGATATACACAATACACATTGCTACCAAAAAACAAAAACCAGACCAAAAAACCCTCACAGAACCAAATGAAGACAACTCAGTCCAAATTAATTTCTATGTTATTAGTGAAGGTTCCTTTCTGCAATTTTTATCATCAGTGACTGCTTCATACAACTTCACAGAATCTGTAGCTCTGTTAGCAGAGATTCTTCTTCATTTTGCAGCTTTCCTGAAGCTCTCACTCCTCAACAATCCTTATACTTCTACAGTCCAGCAACAAAAATAACCTCAAGAAAGGTGGAAAAGACAGATCCTTCTCATAATTATGACAAACAGTTAAGCCACCCTCTTGTACTGTAATATCTGTGAGACTGAACTGCCAAAGAGAATACAGACATACAAACTCTCACAGACACGCTCAGACACACAAATTAGCAATGCAGATAAATCTGTGCCATCAAGGTGAACTATCAGTGCAAACTCTTATATGAAACTCTGAAAATGTCTCCTACTGTGCTAATCTCATTTATTCCACAGGGTTTGTTTAACTCCAGAAATAATCATGCCAAAAAGACTGACTGGGATAGGACCAGGAATGACCTCATTAGCATTTAATGCCATCACCATAAAATGGAGAAGATATTCAGAAACAGGGTGAAGATAAAAGAAGCGAAGTATAAAAAGAGAAAAAAAATATTTTTTTGGCATTGCACTATTGGAGTTTGATAGATCCCTGTTGTCAAATGGGAGCAATTTGTAAAGATCAATGGTTTTAGTTAAACTGCAGTCCATGGTATCCCATCATCTAATTAATCTACACAGCATACTTTTTTTCTTTTTTTAGAGAAAGGAGCATAAGGTCATTCTCAAGATTTTTTTATTGATGATTTTTTTTTCTGTACAGCTTAAATGAACTGTAAAACTCAAATACTTAATGGGTATTTTAGCCAATATTCTTTGTCTGCAAGGTGAAATATGCCTGATAATGATTGGAAAGATCTTGTTTCAGTACTTCTCAAAAAGAAGAAATACTTATCAGAAGCTTCTATTGAAAGCACTTCATACTCCACTGAGCTCCAAAACACAGATTCCAAGTGTTGCCATAGAACCGCATGCATTTCTCCAATGTCTTCTCTCTTCTTCTTTTACCTACACATAAATTACACACTCTCACATGTCAGAACTCATAAGCTCTGTCCTTAGCAGATCTAAAGTACTTAGACTATCACACAACACCTCAGGGTCCCAGTGACTCTTCCCTCTCCCTTGCACCTTATGCTGATGGACAGTAAAGTTTAGGATGATCATCAACATTAGTTTTCCCAGTACTTTCCTTTTCCCAATCCCTGTTGTTGAGCATGACCATAATCTGACCACTGATTTAGGAAACTGCCATTAGCAGATATTCTTCTGCTCTTGCTGGTGAAGTACTTTTTTACCTCTGAGGGTCAAACAATTATCAGTTTCAGATGGTTTGGAAGAGGCACTTAGAGAACTTATAAATTAATTTAAAGGAACTAGGAATTCTAGGTCAATTTCAAATATAGTAATTTAATTCCCATTGATAGTAGGATTAACTATGTGTTTTCATAGCCCAAAGTGAGATTTTATTTTTTAATTCTAGTTTCTATTTGAATGTTTGGATTATAATGTACACCAGTTTCAAGCCTAGTCATCAATGTCCAATGACTCTTATGAGTTCACTGCACAACAACAGTAATTCCTGTCATACTTTTCAAAGAGTATCAAATACTTTGTCTTTCATTTTCTGAAGCTATCAGACTTTTAAAAACATCTTACAGTATTTGGACAAAGTAGACTCTGAAATCAAGCATCATTATTATACTTATATGTATAAAGCATATTTTTATACAACCTTGAAGAAACAAAAGAAAACTATCAGTTGTCTGGTTTGTTAGCTAGAAGATATGAAATTTGCTTTTCCTTTCAATTTTAATCAAGAATGGCAAAGTCTTTAGTGAATTCTTCCTACAAATGACAGTTTGATGAGCCTTAGGGAACACCTCACTTTAGATGTGTTTTCATCCAATCGAAATTAATTGACCCATATTCCTAAGAAGCTCTTGCTTTACATTAGAATGCACATTCTCTGCAAAAACTAAATTTTGCATAATATCCCCCTTTTATCTTCATATCATACAGACATTTGCATGTCTGAGTGCTTCTTACACTGTTTCTTTCACTTTTAGTGATTACTTTATTTCTAGTGACTGCCTGATTCTGTTGAATAATTTTATTTTTTGTAATTAAAAAAAAAATATATTATTTATCTGTGAATGTAGAGAATTTTCTATTGAAAACTGAATATGACTTCTATGTATTTTCATCACATTTTGGTCATATAATTAATTTTCTCCTGTGACCTTCTGGCAAACAGGAGTAATTCAAAGAGAAATACTTCTTAACTAGTGCCATCTTTGATCTTTGACTTTCAACTTTCCATTTTTTCTTTACTTAACTCTGTGGATTGATCTGGCCTTTACTTGACCGCAGTGACTATTGCAAATATAGGTTCCAGCAATATCTGCATGCCAAGATTTGCAGAATTGCTCTACCTTCCTGGTTTTAATAAAGTACTTCCCTCATGCTATCTCTTCTGGTGTAGTCCTTCTTTTTACATTTTATTTTAAACCATAATTTTCAGTACTTTCTCTAACAGCTCTGCTCCCTTAGAGATCATCTGCTACCAGTCTTTCTACTTTTTTGAACAGCCATAGCACAGCTGGACTTAGTCTGTCTTCACACATTTCTACTAATTTGAAATATCATCCTTTATCTCTCAGTGCAATTGATTCGCTATCCCTCTTCAGAACATGGTTCAAATCCTGAGTTTATATTGATGCAAAAAAACCCCATGTAATTGCTTTAGTTATCTCGACATTTTAATGTTTTCAACTTTAGTAAAGCTTCATAATACATTTGAAAAAAATCTTATTATTTTAAAAGCATTGGATATATAAGTAGTCCTTACATCCAAGGAAAAAAGTTTTAAAAAATTTGAAGTAAATCCAGTCTTACACACTATGACGCATCACATTACAAAAGTGCATTTAGAATTGACTTGCAATGGGTATATATTTTGCACTAATGCCGCAGAGCAGACCATCATAATGCACTACAACTTGCACTAGTTCCCTAGGGCTACAGCTTCAATAAATTGGCTTCAATAAATCTACATAGTCAATATTTCTTAGTAAGTTCCTGAACAAAGGGATTAGTAAGGCTTCTATCCAGCATACCCGCAATTGTGTTTTAATTCCACATCACTATTTGCAAGAGTAGCAGTTTTAGTCCTGGCAGATTGGCCAAATTCCGATTGAGGATTTGCGATTTGCATACCTATTTTGCCCCTGCAGTTCAATTTGATATGTTTTGGCTCATCACTTCCTGCCTTAATACGTTGTAGCCTGATGCCAAGTATTGTTAAACAGCTGCTGTACTTCCCCTGAGAGGATTTCAGTAACGTGTGACAAATTCCTACATATACATCAAAATAAAAGGTGTTGCATTGGATTGTATACAGTGTCTGAAGAGCTCAAACGGGACTTTCATGTCCCTGGTGCCTCTTTTTCATGGCTTTCTAAGGAAGAAATAAAGGTATTATCTACATATTGAGATAAGATGGATCTGAGGGACATAGGTATCAAGGGAAATCCTTGTATAACATAGGAAAGTAAAAAAATTATAGATTGGACCTACTGTAATGCAAAGAGCTAGAGAACCCTTAATAAATAAATAAAGACCTGTGGCACTTCTTTCTTTCAATTCCCATAAATAAATTTGTTAAGTTGATTACTTTCAGATTTCCTTTAGATAATATAGCTTATTAAAGGATTATTATGGGTAGATAAAACCTGAGATCTAAACTCAGTTTTATCCAAAGGTATAAAATAATGCCTTATCTTTGAGTATTTTGTTACTGCATTTCAATATCAATATGCAATTAACAGTCATTTTTATTAGTTAATATCTTTAATTTTATTTACATATTCTGACTACAACAGCTCTCAATACATAATAGAACCAGTACAACTCATAAAACAGTAGATAATATAAATGTGATTGAAGTTGTAGTCAAACTAAAACAAATGGAATATCCCCATTTTATGACACCCTTCTATTTCTTCCTTAGAGAGAAAACAGAGCATACCACTATCTAAAAAGGTGGAAAAAATAACTAAAAGCTATATCACCAGAGGAGAGCCATACATATGTTTTCTACAGTTCTTGCAAAATGTTATCTCATGAGTTTTAATCTCTTAAATTTAAGTATCTAAACAAGGATCTTGTAAGGCCTTGCAGGTTTCATAGTGGAAGATATTTATTTGAGCACAAACTTAAAGTGAAGCAAGTGTATCAAAAGAAAGGGGAAGCTCTTGGTTCATGACCATTTCTTTGTAGGACAACAGCAGAGATGTTGTCCTCAGAGCTGTACACTTGCACACCAATGAAGTCAATGGAATTTAAACTAGAGATTAATGCTGTAGGTATGCTCAACAGCTGCCCTAAGTATTGCCCAACATTAGAAGTTGTTGCCTGCTGGTTTCATTACTGCTGAAGTAGGGATAAATTCACAAGCAATAAGTGTATCAGACTGGCAAGGGCTTCAAACAGAGCTCTTGCTATCCTGACTGGACACTAACCTCTTCTGCCATCTTCTGTCAGAAGGTTTGAGTAATCTTCTTTTCATTCCCCAGGGCAATTTCCAGTCAGTCTGATAGTAAACATCTCTGTATAGCCTTTCTCAATCTTGCTCTTACATTCACACATGCAACATTGCACATTTACATTGCAGAATGAATCCATAAACTCTGCACATCAGCAGACCTATGTATGATTTAACTATTTGTCTGAGGAGGGAATATGCCCCATTATCAATATTTTACTGACCCACTGGCAGCCCCTTAATCAGAAATATAGGATAATGTGAAATTTTTTGCAATTTTCAGGTTAACTAAAACAAGGCAGATTGACTTATATATGATATACTAGCAGAAAGTATTGGAAATTAATATTGAAGACAAAAGATACTTAACAGACTTTAAGCCCTAAATTATTTCAAAAAATTAATGACTTAAAATATTATGCATTTTAAAAACTTTTGGAAAAAATATGTTTAATACATCGTTAACTGGATGCCCTGAAAATACATTAATTTTATACAAATACAGACTTTACATGTGCAAAATTAAACAATGGAAATGAGATCAATAATGTCTTTGAATACATGGGATTATATCTCTATATAAAATGCCCTTAAACTTGAAATTAATACAGGAAATAGGAAAAAAAAAAAAACAAAAAAAGAAAAAATACAACTTCACTAAAGATGTTTAAAATTATACATCCTAAGGATTGTTAGTGTGCTGGCTGTAAATGAAGCTTGCTGGCTAGACATCATGTGTGTGACAGAAATTTTGGTATGGCAATGGCAATTTCACCATCTCTGTCCTGTTTGTTCTCATCTAAGGCCATATGTTTATCAGTGTACACATTTTATATCCACATCTGCTGCTGCCATCTCCCTTTTGTCCCTATTTCTCACCAAGCCACAAAAAGCATCACAAACAAGAACAAAGGACATCCTGCTAATGTTGAGTCCAGGCCAGTAATAAACTAACTCTGTTTTGCTTTGTCTCCAATGCTATTACTGCATTCCTGAGAGTTTCTGCGCACATAAATTTTATACAAAGACAAACCCATTAGTGTCTGCCTCTATTAGAAAATTTCAGATTTAGAAATTTGAATAAGCCTTAGCTTTTCTAAGATCCCTTAGCTATAATTGGCATTCCATAAGCCAACAAAATGAGTTTCTTATAAGGAGACAGTGAAGTAAAATAGTAGTGCTCCATAATGGAAATGCATTTCTTTGATCCTAACATCTAGTGAACATTGAAATATCTTCTTTTCATTTTTCTCTTTTCTTAGAGTTTAATTGGTATTAGACTGCGGGGGTAGAAGAACATGTTTTCCTGTAGAAAACCTTCATGGTAATAAGCAATATTTTAAATTAGGAAGTATTATTGATTAACCAAAGCAAAATACCTCAATCCTCATGTAAGAATTCAAATCTATTTTCCAAAATAATACATCTTCTCCGTGTCTACTTACAGGGAATGCCATGAGTCTTGAGGAAATGAAGGTTTGTTGAAGGGCTCCTATTAATTCAGTCTGATTATCATTGCATCTTATAATCAGCCTCATGTTTTAGTATGAATAACATGCAATTTCAGAGACTGTGAAACAGCATTTGGTTTGTATATCTTTGTCAACATAAACCCAAGCTGCAAGTTACTTATTAAATAGTATAATTTGGTTTAAATGCATCTTATAAAATGTGAATTTCTCATTTCCTTATCCTAGCTAATTTGGCTTTCAGACAAACTATCATTTGGAGAATTTGTAAATACTAGAAACATGGAGGGACTCTTGTTTGTACTGATCCAGCTATCATGGTCTTTGAGCTATGAACAGTAGATGCTATTGCTCCTTTTCTCCATGTCTTCTTACACATGTAACTAGAGTGCTCTAATGTATATCTTCTGTCAGATAATACGTTAAAACTACTGTGCATCTTTAAGAGGTAGTTAGACACTGATTTCCCATAGACTGCAATCAGCTCTTTGAAATTGTAGTGTTTGTGACAGAATAAACTCCATTAACTTGTTTTATTAGTACTGTGCGCAGTCAGGAGAAGCAATGCTGCAGAACATTATGAAATGACTAACAGTTTTCATCAGTGCACAGCAGAATGTTTTCTCCTTACACAGAATATATAATTATTGCTCACATAAACAGGTAGATTTCTTTTTTCATCTTTCTAAGGTAATATTGGGAAATCTAGGACTCTTGTTCACAAGAGAAATAAAAAATAAATTTAGCTTTCCCCCACCCCTGGTCTGTTCAATTTGTTACCATACTGCTGCTGTAATTTTTGTCTATGTTTCAGAAAAGAACCTATCAAATAAAAAAACAATTCTAATTCAATTGCTTACTATAATGACAGAACAGTTCAACAAGGCCAAAGGAGTCTGAGAAAGGAAAAATTTACTGACCAACTGATTCCCAGAGGCACATTAGTCAAATTTTGACAGCTTGTATACAAGGTAAGCTGCCAAACTGAGTAAATGAAAACAGAACAAATCCAGAAGGAGAAAGTATAGCTTGCTTTATGTAAGTAAATATAAGTCAGCTATCATATAATATATTTCAGAAGCAGGTAAATATTCTATACTGCAGATAGCACAGCTGCCAGTGCTTATCTGAAAAGAAAGATATTCTATTCCAGAATAGCTCTCACAGCATTGCATTAGCCAATTCAGAAATATAAACAACTTTTTCTCTTCTGCTTTGCCTCCATTTTCTACTGTCTTTTTTGCTTTGCCCATTTAAGATGAAAGTCAGGGTCTGAGCTGACTAGCTGCATGGGACTCCCAGTATAAACGTCAAGCATTTTAGCCTAACAAATTATAGGAAACATGAAGCTGAGCAATCACAAAGGAAATGATTGAAAGGAAGAGTCAGTACAGATGTAGAATAATATGACGTAAGAAAAAAAAAAACCACATTGAAATCCAATCCAGCCTATTTTTTTGCCAGCAAAATAATGAGTTTATGATTTGCAGATTGAATATAACTAAGTAGAAAAATAATGTTCATAATAATGATTTGTAGAGTCACCCTTCTGCTGGATACATATTCCTTTTGCATTAGAGTGATCTCTGGTCTTGCTATTATAGTTAAGGGACAATCAGCCTTTTCATTACATAAACCCCTATATTCAGGAGCTTGTAATTTGTTTATAAAAATCCTCAGCATGCTGGAACTTGAATTAAGATTTTAGTCTAGAAGCAATTTTTAGAATATATTCTAAAAAAAATCATTAGTCAAATTTTAAACTAATAAAAATTTTCTTGTTTACTGTCCTCCTATTCAGCTCATATGTTGAACGTTGTATTCCTTTTAATACCATACATATTATGGGTTCTGGTGTCCTAAGGCATATACAAATATATACATTTATTCATGAATAAAAATAAAAATTTTAGCTATGTAACAAAAAACCTCCCACAAACAAAAATTTAAAAAAACCCAAACAATGAAACCAAACAAAAAACCCCAACAACAAATAAAAACACTCACAGAAATTCGTACAAGCATTATGCACACCCAAAAGCTACTTATTCTGAATTTGAGTAGATGTTTTAGACTGTGGATCTATAATATGCAAATGCATATATTCATGCTAGTGTTCTGAAGGTTAGAATGGAGAATAAGTTAAACCCAAAAAGGTCAGAAATTAAGTGTTATGGCTGAAACTCTATTCTGAAAGGACAAGAGCATCTATTTCAGTTGGCCCAATAATGTGAAAGTTCACAAGGTAAAGTGCCTCACTCACCAGGCATAAACTCTGAAAAGCATTTGAAAATTATCTTTTCAGAGCCACACTGCTGAAAGAGAACCTCCTGATGCAAAATGATATCTTTGTAATTCTAGCAACATGGAAAGAAGCACAACATATTAGATGTTGAGGCATGTTAGCAATTAATAATTATACCTCTGAAAAACCGAAGTTCTTACTTGAGAAAACCAAAATATTTCAGGTGAGCAAACTTGTCCTTTACGCATTAATTTTTTTGCCTTCTTTTCACAACCAAGGTCTTGTTTTGTCTTTGTCTCCAAAATATAAAAAAGTAGCTATCTACTTAAATTTTCCTTCAGCTCTTCAGAAGTGCGTGTATGCTTTGCACTACTGCTAAATATCTAATTTTCCTCTCACTGCTGTTGCCAAAACATGACCCCTCACTTGTTGCTACTATTTTGAATGCTCATCATTACATTATAAAATTTCCTTGTCATCATCTTCAATCCAACAGGGTCTTCAAATGTATTTTCTGAAACAGCATAAACCATATGAGCATCTCCTTCAAATAACTAATTGCTGACAATTTTCCTAGTAATACAGACAATTTAGGGAAGAGTGACAATGGTATTGAATGCCTCAGGAGACACATAAGTACATAAGTAACTTATTAATAAGAAATACCAGGAGTCTTTAAAAAGGAAATAATGGTGAGTGTGGTTTCTCCATCTAAAAGAGCTACCCCACCCCCCTTGAAAGAAACAATAAATCTTAAAGTCTGAGAACACTCTTAGAGGAAGGACAGATCCAAGTGGAAACCTTTCTTTTTGAAAATCATCATAGGAGCAGAAACATATGGAAAAAATATCTACTATTAAAAGTCAGAAATGGTTTGTTTTGGTATACTTGATTTAGTCCATCTGAATGCAGTGCAATGGTAGGTAGAAAGACTACCTTACCTCTTTTTATGCTCATTTACTGAGCAATTTAATATAAAGGATTGGACTGTGTCCATTTTCCTTTTCTCTTGTGGTTCTCTGATCTCAAACATGCTCTTGGGCCGCACTCAGAGGATTTACAGGGATCATGTCTCTTGATTTTGCTAGTGCTCTTTTGCACTATTCTCTTCTGGACATCAGTTCACTTCCTCCCTTTTGCAAAAGCAGGATCAGTGGCATTGTCTTAGCTTGAAGGATTGTTACAAAAGAATGCACATTATAAAGCACTTCGCCAAGAAAAAATTCTCTTCATGTTTGAGATCTTCCTGTGTAAATCTGGACATCATTCGGTTCCTATGCAGCATCACATCCTTCATGATACCTATTTCAGTTCTACCGACCTTTCCACACACATGTTCCTGGAGAAATCAGAAGATCTTGTGCTTTGCCAAGGGGTGACAGCTCTTTCTCTGACATGTTCATCCTTCCTTTGGGCTGTGTCTTCTCAAAACTTTCCTACTCTGGATCTGACAGTCCCTACGGTGACTGTTAAAATCTTCTTTCCCAGGTGCAGCAAAGGTGACCTGAGATGACAAGAAACCGAGAACTGCAGAATACTTTAGGTTGGAATGGACATTTTTGGCTTTCTGGTGAAAAGTTTCTCCTCGAAGCAGGTTTAATATACTGTCAGCTTACTCAGGGCTATGTGCAGGGCTATGTGAGTTTTGAGTGTCTTCAAGAGTAAGCATTCCTTAGACTCTCTGGGCATCCATTACCAGTCTCTGTCCTCATCGTGAAAAGCTTTTCCTTTACATTCAGGGAAATGAAGAAGCAAGTTTTGTCTGTTGCACCTTTTTCTTTTGTTAGGCACTTCTCTGAAGAGTACAGCTGCTGTGCTGAAACACCACCCTGCAACATCCTTATAGTCTACCATGAGAACCCTGGAAAAAGCAATTAGATCACCACACACTCTTCTGAATGATGAACAAACAGGTCCCTCAGTTTCACATGAATCATATGCTTGAGCCCCTTAAACGCTCTACTATTTTAGTGGTCCTCTTCTGGAACCACTCCCGCTTGTAATTTTTTTCTTTTACTGGAAACATTGTTTTATGTCTACTTGTACGATGTGGTTAAGTGTCTTGGATATTCTGATTTCAGTAGTACAGAGGCATCTGGGCGATTGGAAGACATTGGCCCTGGACCAGCTTTTTTTATCTTGTATCATCTGTCTCACTGTCTTACAAATCACACTTCAATCAGCAATTAATAATGACTGACATAAACAATGAGCAATAGAGAAGGTATTCACATTGTGAAAGGAATAAGGTGTCTGCTTGCTGACATCTGAGTGAAACATTTTAAGGCCAAATGTCAGATTACATGGTGGCTGAACTACTGATAATTCTCTTAATAGCATACACAGTGGAATGTTCCTGGTGACTTTTGTATGAGAAATATATTGAATTTCATCCTGTTTACAGAAAATGTCAGCAAACATATTTTGCTCAGTTTCTGTTCCCCACATACCATACCCTGCTACATATACAGAATTTAAAAATACATTTTTAATTAATCTTTTTAGCTAGTGTTTTGAGAAGCTCTACCAAAAAAATCACAGCTGGTTGCAGAGAAAATTTTTCTTAATTCTCCATGTATAAATTCACTAGTCATAGTGAGATTTTCATGCTATTAAATGGATGACTGAATGTTTTGCTATCACTAGCTGATGCCTTGATGATATGATGTTTCATTTCCTATGAAGTATACACAAGGATCTCTCAGCCACAAGTCCTGACTGACCACAGGTGTCACATGAATGCACAGACATAGTAACAGAGTTAATAGAGCTGAGCGTGTTTGCAGAGTAATTTCTGAAACTACATGGATGGAATAGAAGGATCTTGACTGATCTTTTTTCCAAAAGTTTATCTCTATTAAATGGTAAACCATTACCTGTTGCAACAGCTGAAACTGAAAAATACACTTCATAGCCATTCTATAGACAGCACTATACTGTGGCCAGTACAGTGAAATTTAGAACTTAAGTGTTTGAGCTAGTCACATGGCAGATTAGTAACCAGATCTTGTAGAATGGTACTGTAATTCAGTGGCCATCATCAGTAGGAGAAGAAATAATTCTCTTTAAAATGCAGGATTAAAATAAATAGAATAAAAGATATTGTTCTGAATTAAACATTCAGCATTGGCACATGTACTTTTACATGGCTGGTCACTGCTAAATAAAAATTACCTTGGTTTACTTTAAATGTTTAAAATTGAGGTATTAAATTTCCAGAGTGTTGAGAAATTTTCTTATACTACTAAACTCAAATAAAATATGAGTGCTATCAGTTTCAGAAAGTCTAGCTTTGATATGATCAAAGCTACACAAGTACATGATCACTCCATCCACCATTTTGGGTTACTTCAAAAACAAATAAGCAATTTGTGAAAAATAAAAGGAAATATTTCAGGAGTACATTGTAAAACGAGGTCAGTGGTAGAACTTAGGGGTCTACCCATGGAAGGGGAGCTGGAACTAGATGATCCTTAAGGTCCCTTCCAACACAAAGCATTTTATGGTTCTATGATTCTAATTTAATTTGCTAAAAATGACTGGATGAAACATTTCTGAAACTTTTAATATTACCCCATAATAATGGATGAACACAAATATGAAATCACTGTAATGACCTCCAAAGTGTGGTTGGTTATGCTATTGTAAATATCTTTTGTTTACAGAGGTATTGATTACACTGCCAAAATAAATTGACTTGCATGAATACAATCTGGGAAACAAGAATTTAAATTTCTAGTCTAGATCTTCAGCTGATGAATATGGATAAAAGCTCATTGATTGCATCTAATTCTCATCAGCTAAGGCTTTGACCCTCCATTTTTACTAACGTGAAGATATAATTTCCTATTCAAAAAAAAAAAAAAAAACCAAAACAAAAAAACAAACAAACAAAAACCCCTGCCACAGATTCCAACTGTTCCTTGTATGTTAAATCAAAACCAAGGTCAAATATACAACCTGAAATATATTCACATAGTATTGCAGATAAAATCATAGAGGCTAATTTTAAATTATGATTCATTTCAATTGATTTCTGATTCTACTGTTTCAGTCCACATCTACAAAAAAGACAATGTTATTTAGTATTGTACTTCTGTGTCCAAGGAATTTACCCTTTATTAATCAAATACTTAGGATTGTTGCTCCTTTGTCTAGTTAACAGCATATGCTTCATTGACTAATCCAGTTATATTCAATAGGATGAAGTGAGTCACCTGAAATAAAAATGGAAGGAATGAACTCGTCTTACTTGAGGCAACTATTTTGAGTCCTATGCAATACTAATTGCAGACAAATACAGCTGTTATTTGTTTAATGATGACTCATGCAGCTGTGGATAACAAAGCTCTTTTTACTAAAAAGCAATTTAGACACACCATGGCTAGTATTAATATCTGACCATGTTTATAGATATTTTGAACTAGAGTTATGATAGGAATCTTTCTGGATTTGAAATATCCTGGTGAAAACTTTTATTCATATATTCAGCTTAAAAATTTTGTAAAGTTTAGTCTCAAATAAGAAACTTCAATCCACCCTATAAAGGCATGCCCCCTGTGACATTTGTAGCAAATACTATATTTCTTTATACTTCAAAAGAAAACCCTTAAGGAAAAAATACCTCTGCAGTTTGAAATCCTGGGGTTTTTTCCTATAAAGAAACTACCAGTCTTTGTCTGGTCCTATTAAGATTCAATGCGTTTCCTTCAAACAGTTAAATAGCATTTTTAATTTAGATCCAGATGCAAATGTGGAGTTGGGCATTTTATGTAAGTCTAAAGCATTGTGAAGTTATCTCAAATGTAATAAGGAGACACCTAATCCTGTTGCAGATACCTGAATTTTTACAGGATTGGTTGTTGAATGTTCAGTGCTCTTCTAGTACCATGTCTAACTTTTTTTTCCCCTATATTTGAAAGATACTTTTTGTATCCAAGTTCCTTATTATTTCCTTTTGTACTTAAGCCCTTCTGGTATCATTTAATTTGTTAGACATACTCAGAGCTTGCCTAACATAGCAACAGCATCGATCAGCTTCATCCAGTCAGTTTTATATAGCCAGGGAACATCAAGTTTTTAGGGAAATGCTTAGAGACTGTACCACTTGTATAATGTGCAAAAGACCAGCATTTCAACCCTTTAGCCAGAAAGAGTTCAAATCTACTCAGCCAGCCTAGAAAAAAGGACAGAGTTGTTTGAAGAGCCTGGATTGAAGTGGTGGGATGTCTTCTCTGCTTCTGCTGCCTCAACAGACTACATACTTTGTGTCAGGAATACTGCATACACAGAAGTGAGGGAAAAAAAAGAAAGAAAAGAGAAATAACCCCACATTTTAGCTTCCCCTCAACTAAGGACTGTTTATGACTACACTGCTGGATAAATAGGTAAAATATACAGAAAGTATAAGTACAATCAACACTTTCCTCAGTATCAATCAGTTCTGACATCAAAGGAAAAGTGGCCTCTAGTAAACATTTTCTTGTCAATAAATAATATATTCTCTCCCACATGATTCCACAGCTCCAAGGCAGTGAGAAGTAGAATGGCCCTAATGTTTCAGGGCAGAAAAATGCTCATAAACTGAAACCCAGGCATCATCCCAAGGTGTATAAAGAGAGGTGTGGCGGGAAAAGAGGGGATGAGGGACAGAATGAATGATAAAACAGCTAAAATCACCTCTTCCGTAGTGAAAGACTGAGCTTGTTTTTTTCTGCTTAAAGAATACAATGGGAAACCTGAGAACAGTTTTCAAACATGAGAAAAGGGAAAAAAAAAAAAAAAAAAAAAAAAAGGGGTTTAAATTGTAGCTAGGTAGATATAGGTTAGACTTTAGTAAAAGATTTCTAAGTGCCAGGTTAGTCAAATAGTGAAACACAACACCTAGGAATCTGTAGAAAAATTTTCCATGAGAAGATTGCACAAAAACTTTACGTATAGTTAATCCCACCTGTGAGGAAGGAATATTTACAAGATGACTTAATGATCTTAATTCTGGACCATTTTATATGATTTTATTAGAAGTTTTTTGATTTTGTTTGGGACTGTGTTAGAAATGACAGAGATTTTTTTTTCTAATGATATAAAGAGGCCTTGGATTGAGACTCAAATAGGAATATGACTGCATGTAAACCATGCAATCAACATTTGAAAGATTTTGCAGTTTCTAGCATAGCATTTTTGCTCTGGCATTAGTTATAGAAAAATTAAGAAGCTTAACTATTTTCTTTACTCTTTTATAAAATTTCTCTGTGCATTGAAGAGAAAGAAATATTCACACCTCTTATAAAAGATCCACAGTAGAGGTTAAAATTGTAGTAGAGGTTAATATTTACAACTATTTTCTGCACCAAACCTGCAGAGATGTTTAATTTTCTCTTTTGTGAACACCATCAAATAAAGCAAGCAAATAATATTCATGCAAAGGCAAACAAAATAAATGAGTCAGGTAATTATAAAAAGAACACTGACCTGTTAAAAATTGGTCTGATCTTTAAGAATTCTCAGCATAGCAGCAGTAATGTTATTAAAAATAGTAGAATCATGACAAGTATTCATTAGAATTTGCATACCTGAGTAAGAATGTATTTAATTACAAATTGCATTCTGCAAATTATTTAGAAGCTGTAAATCAAAGAAACAAAGAAAAAAGATTTAGGGACTAAGGGTTCTGAGGAATTTTCTAATGCAATTGTTCTTAAAAACAACAGATTTGGGAAGTTGTAAGATATTACATGACAAAATTATTTAACAGCAAAAATAAAGTTCAGAAATACTAATGTTTGACATATACGCATTTACTATAGGTAGTGGAAAATTATCTCAACTAGATCAGACTGGAGTTTTATATGGAGAAATAGATGTATTTAAATACTGTGTCACTTGAAGGAAAAATATCGTATGCAAATTAGCAGCTCAACTAGCAAACTGCAGGTGTAATAAATTTCATGGATTGTGTGATTTTCATGCAGATTTTTTTTCAGCTGCCGTCAGCATTGTGGTTTAAATGCTTGTGCAAAGCAGTCCCTGCTCTGCTGTACTGAGTCAGCACCCCAGGGAGCTCTGTCTCACCACCAACCCAAAGGCGCTGAGGGAGCTCACTCCCTCTCTGGAGCCCTGTACTGGAGCTGGCGCGGATGGAGCAGCTGGAAGAGGAACAAGTAAATGCAGGGAGAAGGAGACCAGAGAGGATGTAGGGATTTGAGAGGTGAGGAAAGGAAGGTGACAGAAAAAGATGAATCTCTGATTCAGCTGGTTGACTTCAACTTCACTTCACTGCATAGAAAATACTAAGCCTTTTATAAAGCATTCATTTCCCATGTCCAAAAAAAAGTACAGAGGATATATGGAAAAAATATCAAAATCAGTATTTGAGAATGTAACTGGAAGGACAACTGAGAAACTATTATTAAAACAAAAAAAAAGGAACGAAAAAACCAACCTTCACAACACCAAAAAACCAAAATCCATAATTTTTGTTTGTTTGTTTTAAGCAGGGAGAGGCAATTCCCTTGTGGAAGGGGAATCTCTCAATTTTCTTAATCATCTGGAGGAGCAAGAAAGCAATTTTTTATTATTCACTACTTCAAATTTTGTTCCTTCAAAATTCAAGATTTTTACAAGGCAGTCCATTGAGACCTTAATCCTGAAGTGTACTTAGGTTCTTCATTGTCTAACTGCTGCATGCAAAAATGCCACCTAGTCTTCCTTGACCTCACTGACACTTACAGCTCATGTCTACCACTAAGACAACTGCCCAAATATTGACTCTGCTCAGATTGGACTGCTCAGATTAACATGCAATGAATATCTTAGAGTACAGGCTGTAGAAATTTGCTCAAAGATAAGTAAATGGAAAAATTTTTCTTTTGTCACTGTGGAAAAGAAATAATGGGATTATTGTTATTTAGTAATGAATATTTTCCGTATTCAGTATTTCAATAACTGTTCTTTGATAATTCTGTACACACACTACATTTCTGAAGGAAATTTCATGGCCTAATACTATTATGTTTCTATTATTTATTATCATTGCCAGCAGTAAAACAAGATGTTCAGGCTCCACTTTACCTGCAAAACTTTCAGAGCTGATCTTACAAGACAGTTACATAGAGCAATAACATTTGGATGAAGCAAGGGAAAATATTCATATAGCATTTTCACTGGGTTCTTTGGTTCTCTTGATATAAAGCATACACAGCCTCGAGGGCGCTCTTGATTGTAATCTCTACAGCTGAGTGATTTTTGGAGGTCTTGCTGAACACAAGGGTCACAACCTAGAGTCTGTTCTTATCTGTTTTAATAAAAAATGACAATGAACTGTGAAATTCTCCATCGCCCCCTCAAGCAAAATGAAGGTGAATGTCACTCCTGTTTGTACAGCCAAGTCTAATTGCAGTATTAGGGTCCAGAGCATGAAGATTTGCTCCATCAAGGGCTTTAACAAAGTCTGTGGAAGCACTGCAGTTCAATTTGCACATCCCTAGGTTTACTGAGTTTTATCAAAACCTCCAACGAGATATTGTTCTTTCAGACTGGATTGTCCATACCATTTACAGCTCGACTCCATAAGAGGTCATGCAAATTGATTTATTTCTGCATAACAAAAGTACTTTTTGTTCAGCTCTCAGGAGAATAGAGAGACCTCACAGATTATGTGATATAGTGAAAGATGGGACTAAGTGCACCTTTAGCAAGTTTACAGGCAATAGAACTTTGGTTGATACATCAGGCATGTTTTCTGTCTTTCAAAGAGGAGGAACAGCAACCAGGAGCTTCATGAAGTTTGACAAAGAGAAAAGACAAATCCTGCTCTTGAGGAAGAATAACCTGATAGTGGAAGATGGATGAAAATAGTGTACAGATTTAGCCACTCACCCTTCCCATTATGTGATATTTGTGGCCAAGTACCTTCTATGAGACAGTTGCACTAATTCTTCATTAATCAGAAGTTCCTTCTTCCATCCATTCAGCTGAAGTGTATGATCAGTCCTTGAGATCAGTACCAGAATTATGAATATCCCCTTTTTGTAGGGAAGTCTGTATCTATTCATACTGAGTTTCTTCATCAACTCTTAGGCAGACTCCATCTTGAGTTGCTGCCTCCTTTAGTGTTGAGGCAGTGGGGGTTAATGGGGGGGCAAGGTTTCATCTCTATGGTCATCCCAGCTGAGAACATCATGGTTTCTAACCTACTGCTAGTCTAGTCTCAGCTAAAGCTCACACTGAGTAACAGCCTGCCATTAGTAAGGGCTCACAGAGGCATTTTGGTTCAGAATTGCTTCAAACACTGAGGATGATGTAGGACTGCATAAAACCAAAAGTAGACATTAACCTCAAAAAAGCAAGTATGGCAGAGCATGACTGTGAGTAGACAAGAAGGAGTTTAATATTCAATTGGGAGCTAGAGTAAGAAGAAAGAGGAAAGCTCTCGAATTCCAGACATTACTATGTCTACATTCTTTCTTTCCTGTCTTTTATAGGCATAACTTCCCCCTCCCTGCTCTTCTGATTCCAGGACTTTTAAGCCAGTAAGGCATAGCTGGATTCAGCTGAAAGGGTACATGAATCCAAGTGTTCAAAGACCTTTTCTTCACCATCTCTCTTCATATGAGACTTACACACATTGACACTCTTCTGATATATATAGATGTATATGGACCTAATATGCAGGTTTTCTCTGGTGATTGAAAATCAAGGGAGGCATACTATACCTATAATATATGTATGTTTATTTGTTTATTAAGAAAGCCATTAAAAATGTTCAAAATCTATGCAATCAGATGAAGTCAGCTTAGATTAGGTGCAGTTAAGTATATGTTTCATTATAAAAATGGACATTTTAAGAATGGGTTTCATGGGAAATTAACAATATTCTTTTCCTTTTGATATAAACATCTCAGATTATTCGGAAAGAAAGAGGATTCTTCAGCTTGAGGTCACAGTTTTTACATCAAACTTTTTTTAAGTATTCAATATTATCTTGATTGACTTCACTCCAAATACTGAGAATGCTTTGCTTGTCCAGAGCTTCACATCCTGTGAAGGTGAAAACTCTACAATCAAGAATTTAAATAAAAGAATACTGGGGGAAAGGATATACAGTTGTTCTCTAGCTCTGCTCAGTCTGAATTGCTAATCCAGGAGAAGAAAATCAAATCCAAAAAGCATTTAAAAAAAATTAATTGAGGCTGTTGCTGAACAGAAAGAAAATGAAGTACCCACACATCATTACTGGAGAAATTGTGTGCTACAAGTAAATGAAAAAGGAGAAACCTTAATAAAGGTTCTTGAAAAATGGGCAACAAAGACTTTACACTTCTTCTGCCTGATGATTCTTTAATGGCTGCAATCCTGCAGGATCACCACCAAGAAATAGAAAAGAGTGTCAGTCTTTTGTCAAACAATTACTGTGTAAGTGGTTAAAGAGATAAGATTATAGTAAGCTGGGACATTGTAATCCATTACTTATAAGACTAATTTGGTCCTTATTTTCTGGGAACTAGATTTCACAGAAAACAAATAGCTTGCTTTTTCCTGAAAATTTAAAAAACAAACTACCAAGTAAAATTTCACCATCCATTGAGCTGTATGAAGGTTCATTCACCTGTCTTCCCTTCTTGATATCATATTATTCCCAACATTTCTATAATGCCTATTAATAAATTTTGATCTGACCTTGCAAAAATCTAGATATCTGGGGATGTTCAGATAGAACTCTTTTAAGCCTAGTCTTCAAAGTAGTGCTTAAGTGTAAGTGACAATTTGTGGAAAAGTATTTGCCAAAAGGCTGTTGAAAATACAGATTTCAAAAAAAGAACTGAAAGGATGCTTTTACTTGATAATTTTTTTTTAAACATTTGGCTAAAAGCCTCTTTAAAAAGAAAGGAGGACACATTGCACAAAGTTTTGATCAATAAGAAAGAATTCACATGTCTAAATCCTGCCATATTATTGAAAGAGAGAGACTTTTTTGGCTCCTCCAGAGACAAACGAGAGCAATACGAAATTGATTCATTTTACCTAACTAGGCTCATGACACTGTCTTAAGTCCTTAACTGGGATGAATTGCCTTTCAGACATGTTTTTTTCTCATTGAGTGTCAAGAGAATTTAATCAAACACGTCAGCTCTGGTCCTTCAGATAAGGTGTCTTAGAGAAAAGTGGGATGATTAGACCCAGATGCATCAGCAGTTTGATTAAGTGCTGTTAAAGAAAAATGAGTGCTGGACCCCAACTGTTTCACTGTGAGCTGAGCTAGCACCCAGCACTTGGTCTGTTTTGGGCTGCTCCAGCTAGCTAGGGTGGACCAGCATTAAAAGTATGGATTAGGAAGCATCTGGTGCTAACTTGTCCCAATGCCAATGGTCACTTTGTGGCTCTGTTTTATTCAGCATAAGGACTAAAAGTCAGAGTGTCTAAGAGTTTAACTGCTGTCAGATTTGGAAGTCATTTTTTCTTTATTTCTGAATCTGTGTGTTCATCTCTGTTCAAAGCACAGGGATCCTGAGACACTTGAGAAAAAGTTTGACATTTATTGTCTTATTTCAGTGTCTGATGTTGGTAACTAGTAACACCTGATGTGACTGCAGATCCTGACGGAATCTGAATGTTAGTTTTTGTTTGAGATATTATGTATGGTTTAACTGCTGTAGCATACAACACAATAGCAGAATTCAGACTGAAACTGAGGTAAGTGCTTGAGCATTTGTTTTGCTGAGGTTTAGGGCAAGGATGTCCCCACAGCCACAACAGCAACTGTGATATACCTTGAATTTCAGTGATCCATTTTATGCAAACAAACTGAAATATATAGAATTCAGCAAATAGAAAAGAGCAGAATGCAGAAATTCCTGCCCTGCCCCTTAATCTAGGCTATTTATTTCCTGAGATATGGCTTTGTGACAGGTGAAAAAGAGGCACATCATTTTCATTTACAAGAGGCTGTAATCAGAGGACACCACAAATAGCAAACACGGTGCTTACACAGAGTGTTTACACATAGAGTGCTCCATGTTGTTGCAGTCATGTCAAACTATGCTATTTGTATTTCGGAATGAGGCAAATTTAAAAAAAGAATAATATCAGATAGTCAAGGACAGAAGGGTTTTTATTTTCTATTCAAAAATTGCAGAGCAGCTTCTGCAACCTCTGGAAGGGAGCTGGAAAGAGTAGGAAGTTTAGTGGTAACTGTGTGCAGTGTTCAACTGGGGTTTCTTTCAGATAAAAGCATATGTGATGTAGGTGATATTGAATGTTGTTCTTATGTGTTTAAAACAGAAACTATCACCTGGGCATAGATCTTTTATTATCGGTCAGATTCTTTTGACAATTTTCAATTACATTTCTGATTTTTTATTATATGTTAAAGGACTATATTAATTAAAGCAGATGGCAATGCACTAATAACAATTAATTCAGCCCAGGGTGCCTTAAAGTGAGATTTTATGAGAGCTGAAATTCTCCATGGAGCTCTAATTTGCATTTACAACACAGGGAACTGTACCCTGGACGCTTCTACTTGGCATTCTCCTCCAAGCCAACACAGTAGCATGAGACTGGGATAGGAGAGGTGATGAGAGACTAGGGTGAAGAATTACAATGTTCTGAAGTGTTAAGAGAGGCAGTAGCTTTCATTGGTCTCAGTGGATTAACACATGTAACCCCACTTGGTAATATATACGGTTTTTAGAAAGCAGAGCACAAAATCTAATAGAATGTGCAATCAGTTATTGGTGAAGAGCATTAGCTAGATAATAAACACACTCCAAATGTACCTACTCCCCCTGGGAAATAGCCCCTCTTGTTGTTAGTCCTTTTGTCATTCATGAGTAATATGTATTTAACAGAAATCTTGGAACAGGAAATGAAAAACTGAAGATGATAAATCTGTTCCACTTAGACAATAATCATATAACACTGAGGCCAGTTAGTTTAATTTATAGACACCATTCCCCCTGGAAATCTTAGGTAGAGAAATTAAAAAAAAAAAAAAGGCAGGGGAGGGAGATGGGGAGTGAAAAGATAGAAATTGGTACAAGGCATCTCTTACCCACTGGAGCAGTTAAATGGAAGAAAAATACTAATTAAGATTTCACCACTGCAAAGCAGTATTTACAGTAGTTGGACATGAGTTTTTCTAGCATTCACCCTCAGTTCTTTGCTAGAAGATGTACACTGAAGTGTGACTTGCTCGTATTTAACCTATCATGCCTCTCTCTCTCTCTGTTGGTTTTTTGGTTTACTTTTTTGTATTTTTTTTTTTTCTGAAGAGAAAAAGTACTTTTGGACACCTGTGTTCACAAAAGATTACTAATCTGTAAACATTTTTCTCTCTTGCAACCTTCCAATCTATGACAATAATTATGATGTCTGATATGTATTGTGTGACTCTTAAAAGAAAATTAAAACTACCCTCCTTATCTGTGAACACAGCACTTATATTCATACTGTTTGGACAATATTCTTCTCTTTGTAGCAGGTACCACTATGTATCATACTTAAAGGTCCTTCAAATCCTCCAGTAATTATTAAGGTCTAAGCTCTGGTTTCCTTAGAAAAATGTATAATATACCTCAAAGTGAAGAATTCCTTATTTACTTTTAATGGCAAAGAACCTGGGTATGGAGTAAAATTATCAGTTGTTTAAGGATTTTTTTTCTTTGTTTATGAATGACACTTCTAAACAGCTTAGACTATCTGTAATGCTTAATTTTGTATAAGATCTAGAAATTTATTGCCTTAGAAAAGGTAAAAGAGGAGTATTTTGACCTGTTCTGCCAGCCTCTTAGCAATTTGTAACACCTCATAGGCATAAAGATTTCAAAATATACTTTCAATTGATGTAGCCAAAATTAATTAGCCCACTTTAAAAAAAAATTCAAACCAAGGAAGCAGCAAGAAGATGTAACAAACAAACAAAAATGTCAAATCAGTAAATGATGAGATGCAAAATGATTTTTCTCTGTTTATTTGGAGAGAATATTTTGTTAACAGTTTGTAAAAAAAGTTTTCAACCAGTTTGTGTCATCTTTGGAATGATGATCCAAGATATATATTCTCTGCAATGAACAAATAAAGTTTATGCAAACCCACAAAAAATTTTGCCTACAAAAAATTCCAATCATATCTTTGATTTACATCTCTTTGATTGACATCTGGCTAAAAAGAAATTAGATTCAAGGACTGGACTCACAGGCAGTGATTTCTTTCTGGAGATCTAATGAAATTTAAATTTTATATATACCATATTTATGAGACTAAAAAAAAAAAATAATTATCTTAATATATTCTAGGTATATCTAGGTGTGTGATGACACAGTCTTGCTCTCTTTCCAAGACTGTAAGCCTATGTGTTAAAATTCTTCTACAACTGAAAGGTTCATATATCCTTATAAAATCCATGGACACTCCAGAAGCATCTGGCAGCAAAGAAACAACTTTGCAGCTTCATTCAGTAAAGTATGGCATACTCCTCTGTGTCTCTAAAGCTTCCCTGCTGAAATCAGTACATAGTAAGGTCCAGACCTGGCTGAGAATATAAATCAAGTAATTTGTCATAAGTCTCTTAATTACGAGCCAATATAACAATTCAAAAGAAAGATTTATGGAAATGCAAAACTAGGTCTACACCATATAATTAGCATATACAGATATTTTATTTTGTCATTTCTGTAGTTTATGGGAAGCTTTATAGCCATATTTTATGCTTTAGCTGGCTTCTTCTCAGCTTAATGGCAATTCTGCTTGATACTTACAAACCAGGTACGATTTTGTTCATTCACATAATCAGGGAACTATTTAACAAGTCTCAGATTTCACTCTTCCTCACAATTTTTCTTATTTTATTTTTTTCTTTCACCTTTGTATTTATTCCCCCCACCCCCTTGCAAACTGATTCTGTACTAGAACTAGAAGTGTTTTTCAAACACTTACTGAAAAAATGCAATCTACTGGTGCATAACATGGAAGCAAACGATATTACAGCTGCAAACTTTGTGAACAAGGTGGATCCACAGTAAAGTCAGGATGGCTTTGAGGTCAATGCACTGATTTACACAACTTAAATTATATAGACATAAGGAAGCATTTATTTTTTTACCATAAAATTGTTTGGGTAGTATGAGATCTCCTGAGAGATTTATGCAGAACCATATCTCTAGCAAGATGAAAGGAGCATGCTGTCCACAGAATCAAATCCAAGGGAAAAAAAAATAAAAATAAGCAGCAGAAAGGACAAAACACCCTATCACTGATTCAAGTACTGTGTCCTGAAAGGAATTTCTAGCTCTTTCAGCAAGATCTGTAATACATATATGCATATATATTCTGAGCAATAACAGCTTCTTTTTATTTTTTTAAATCAAGTCCTACTTTTTTATTTAAAAAAATTATAATATTTAAGTCTTTTCAAACACAGTGTGCCAGCACCCCATAACTAATTATTAAGCAATATATTACACTAGAGATACAAATTCTTATTTAATGCTTTTTTAAATTGAGCACTGTCATTTGGCACAAAATTCTGAGACCAAAAGTCCACAAAAGCTTGTATAGAAGTTTACCAGAGACCTTGATAAAGCAGTAGTTTTCAGAGTGACAGAGCCTGAGATTACTTTTCAGACAAAGGAAAAGCAGAAGTGCAAAGAAGTAAGATAAAAAAAATCTCACAAAAATATTCTTAATATGTTGCTGTGTTTTACAGATCTATACTGCACCTTTCCTTGAACTTTATTTTGTAGTCCTTATTTTTTACCCTTCACCTAGTATTTCTTGATAGCATATATGAGGAATGAATTTTTGAAAGAATGATCTTTCATTATGCCTCCATTTCAGTGGTCACAAGAAAATCTGCAAGGTGCTTGATGGCAACTCTAAAATAGATAATTTGAACTGCAAATCTCTGATTTCCACCATCAATGTATTTGGAAGCACAAAAATGAAAGTGTAAATTTAGACAAGTAAAAGACAGGAATTAATTTTTCACAAGATGTCAAAGAGAATAAATGTATAATTCCTTTTTGTATGACTCACAACAATACACACTGTTGCCACATTTTACAGTACTGTCCTCTGAAAATACACCTTCTTATAAGCTCCACAGGAAATAAACCACATAGAAACAGAGCAGATATGGAGAGAGAGTTTCCTGAACTAAAATCCTCTTTGTTTTATAAGCTTAATTGTGTAATTAACACTTTTGTCAAACAAGCCTTTTCAGATCTTGGTTAGGTATTCCTGGGTTTTGTTTAGTTTGGTTTCCTGCAGATTATGCACATCAAAGTTCATAATTGAAGAAAGAGATAAATACAGTAATTAATAGACAAAATTCAGCTTGTGGTTGCAGGTTGGCAGAACCCTTTCTGCACCAGTTAAACCCTTGGTTAGTGCAATGGCAGAAGACACTAATGGCATGTATCTTTAGGATTTGTCACATTCCTGTTTAGCAAGGATGCCTATCTATCACAAGGAAGTATGTGTGAAAATGGCAATAAGATCAGTGCTTCTGCAGACATAGCCATATCAAAAGTAAACTGCTTTCCAGACAGAACAGGAATTTTGGATGCCCATGTAAACAATGTGGTTATCAGATAAGTATGACACCATCTGAAAGAAAATTATTTCTAGAACCTCTGCACATATAGCTAGCATGTATACACAGCCTGCACATATAACTAGCATGTATACACAGCCACATGCATAACCACTAATATACATATGCAACCAGTAGATGTAATTTCTAAATCCCCAAATCATGACTGTGCATTTCAGCTCTGTCTGTGGAGCTACTTACCTCTAGCACTTCTGACAACAGTGCCCTGTCTCAGGCTTCAGACAATGATAGGAGTTTCAATATTCTTTAAAGAGTCCTTTGTACCAAAGTGATCTATAGTTTTCTACTGACATCTAATATGGATTAATTGCCAGTCTGTTCTTCATGGCGACAGAGAACTGTGGAGACAGTAAAATCACACATAAATCCCTGTGAGGGGAAGGGAAAGGACGGAAGGAACAGAATGCCATACCATCCTGACAATAGCCAGAAGAGCTGAATTAGAATAAGGAAGGAGGATGGTAGTCATTGTTTCCTCTCTGAACCAAAGATTCAGCTATGTCTCCTTTTATTTAGGAACAAAGATACAGTTAGTTTTTACAGTGAGACCTGGAAGGTGCTGAGCTCCTCCAGATTCCTTTTTCTTTACTTATGGATTGTTCTGGCCACCTATTTAATCCTGTTTTCTGTTCCAGTTAAAATATTTTGTGCCTGATTTAGAAAAAAAAAAAAAAAAAAAAAAAAAAAAAAAAAAAAAGTAAAGAAATATTCATATGTGAAGACAAAAAGGTAAGAAATTTGCATTGATAGTATGTTACCAATGACTAAAACTTCTCAACAAGTAACAGCCTGAACCAGATAAAAATAGATTATTAGCATATGCTTCTATACAGATGCCTAGAAAAAAATTGGAAAACTTTGAAAATGCCATATTTACTTTTTCTCTGAAAATGCTCCTTTAAACAATATTTTCCTAATATTGATAATGCTGGAATATGGTGCTCTATCGAGGTGGAGCTTTTACTATAGGACATATCAATGTTCTCTTCCATAACATTGAATTTTCACTCAGTCTTCTCATACATGTCTCTCTTGCCCGAATAGGACTTGTGCTGGGTACTCTCTGGGCAATGCAAAATCAGATTTATGTACACAGGTATTTTCATACATCTGAGTACATCTGCCTGGTTCTCTCACAGTAAATACTATGATAGTCAATAGACAGGGCTGAAAATACCATAGCTGTTCATAAGTACTATCTTATGACACTAATATTTTGACTCTAACTGTATGTTAAATGACAAAAACCTGTTAAAGTCTGAGAAATTGGTGTAATTTTTCCTTCTAGCAAACTCAAAGTAAAATGGAGTCATGTTTACAGATTGAAAGCTGCCGCGCTCCCGCCCCGGTTCCCTTTGTCTCAGCCCCGGCTAGCTCTCAGTCTGGGGCGAGAGTGGGCGATGGAGGCACCCTCCTCCGCTCCCAGCTGGGGTTTGGAGAGTGCCTTTGTGGGTTCCGGGCAGCGCTAGCAAGCCTCGCGGTGGTAAATGAAGAGCGGATCCTGCTGGGGGCTAAGTCCGAGTTTATTGTAGCCCAACGGGGCCAAATGTCCTAGAACGATGCCAGCCAAGAGGAACAAGCACAAGGTGCTTGCACTGGCTTATAAACTGTAAGGGAGGGGTATCCAACGACCAATGGGGATAGGGATAGGGGGTGGCTCCGGGATGGGGGGATATGGTGGGGTCCAATGGGGGAAGGATATGGGGGGAGCCCCAGGTCCTCGCCCAATCACCCGGTGCCCTGAGTAGAAGCTTCTGGATGGATGGGAAGGGGCACCGAGTGATAGACAAGGCACCCGGGGGGGGTAAAATGCCTCTTTCAGGGTGATGGATAGATACTGGGAAGGTGGGAAGGGAGGACAAGGCGGGAAAACTGGGGATAAACCAAGTTGTACACGGGGGTACAAAGGAATAAACCAATACATAATACAGGGATAATAAAACATATACATAACGCAACTCCACAGAAAGCAGAGTATTATGGCAGCCTAGGACAACAACCTGAGAGTGGAATGCATTCTTTTATATCCACATAGTAATTTTAATTCAATCTGAGCTGCAAAAGTAAAAAATTCTTGTATTTACAAAATATAAAAGATATAAAGAATAGCTCAAATATATAAGATGTAAAAAAATCTTGTATTTATTTAAATTTTTATGTCATTTATTTTAATTTGAATTTGGGCTTAGCCTGGTGTAAGATTTCTACTTTGTAAGATTGGTGTAAGATTACCTACTTTGTCTGAGAAGGCTTATGTCGTGGTTTAGGAATGGTCTTCCCAAATTTAGTTCTCCCACTCAGACTCCTCAAACCACACTACTGCTTGCTTGCTCCCCTTCCCCACTGTTGTGCGCCCTCCCCAAGAGGGGCTCTTCTGGCCCCTCTTGGATGGTTAGAGATGAGAATTGGAGGCACAAAAGGCAGAGATCATGGGTTGAAATAAGAGCACTTTACTGGAAACAGGTATGAGATAAGAAAACAGTTACATCAATCTTAATAATAGCATTAACAGCAATTATATTAATAGCAAAAATATACAAAAGAGAGGAGGATTTACATACAGAATGTTTACCAAGCCCAATCCTGCCACAACACGACAGCAGACACACTTTTTCTGGATCTTAATCTGCATTCTTCTCAGAGGCCAGAGTCCCTTCCCCCCACTCCTGACAATGGCTTGAGGTAATATCAAATAATATCTGGATCTTGGCCACAGCCCCTCCCATCTATTGCAAAAAACTAATCCTGTCCTTGGCCTAAATCAGGATGGTACTAGTCATTGCTGAAGCGGTCACGACACAAAACAAAGACGTCAAGTAGTCTCAGATGGTGACTCTTTGTTATTGAAGATGGTTGACCTTTTATACACTTTCTAATTGTTTATACTTCTTCTACCATAACTATTTGCTATAATAAGTCAACATAACACTATTAGTGAAAAGTAACAGTGACTTCAGCTAACTTTTTAAAAATACTTGTTTAAATGTAAAGTTCCTTTCTTTATCTTTCTTCAGTTCTTCTCTTCTCTTAGTATTCCTTAATAATAGCCTTAGAGAAAGCTCTTTATTACCTTCTTCTTACTTCCTAACTTCTTCCCACTCCTTTAGCTAACAGACCAGCTGTTAGCTCCTTCCACAGTACTCTTTGAGGTAAACAAATGTACCATGTCCATAGTTCAGTTCTGTGTGTTTAACACTGCCCATTAGCTAGGGCTTAATGAAATATTAAGATGGTGAATGGTTTTTTTGCTCTTGCTGTGGTAGAACAAACATCTATCCAAGATGTTCTTTTTAGAGATGCTATAGGAATGCCACAGGCCACCATGTTCTGCAACTGCCACAAATCTATAACAATCAGGAGGGAATTGTATACAACACATTATCAAAAAACCCAAAACATTATTAGAGGATCTTAAATGCCCAAACAATATCAAGGTGGCAAGGAATGCTTAAGAATTACAGTTTTGTATGGAAATGTAGACAATCCATCAATTTCTTCTGATTTGTAAATAACAGCTCTTTCTCTTGGAGATGCCATTTCTGACGATGTTAAAGTCCACATTCCAAGAAGCTCGCTGAGGCTCAAGTACTCTCTTGTCCCCAGTGCTAGTCATTCTTGGGCACAATTCTCAGGCAGAGTACTTAGCACACTTGGTGCTAAGATTGCAAATGTAGTGCACGTACAGAGCATAAGAGGACTTAATTTTGTAGCATTAAAATCTAGCACATCCCATGGGTATGAATTAACTTCTGAAAAAGAAGACACATTTTCTTTTCCTATTATTATATCATCTTAGTCTCTTAAAGATGCTGTTGAAAGGAAAATTGAAAACCTTCAGCAAAGATGAAATGTATCCCTAAAATTAATCCTGAAGAGAAGAATCCTTAACAATAATACAAATATTATACTACCAAATTTTTCTCAAAGATGCAGGTGGGTGGGATGGGTCACTGTGCAATTTTTGTATGCATACATATGTATATGTCTAACGTTTTTGTGCATATACATATGTATATATGTGAATTTGTTTATACATGAATTTGAATATGAACAGCATAATTTTTTTGAATGGGAGCTGACATTGATGGAGATTAGTGAGAACTGGCTTTGCAGACATATAAGCTTTAAAAGGTTTTTTAAAATCTATATTATGCTAAGCAATAGGCAAAGAGGATAATTCCTTCACTTTAAATAATGTATTGCTACCTGCTTTACTTGCCTTGTACCATCGTCTTGCTGAAAGAATAGTGACATATCACCTAAGTCCTGTTCTACTGCTTTAGTCTAATGAGTCTGGGCAGATCTCATGAATTCAGAGGATAAATGAAGCTCTAAAAAATATTTTTTTTTGCATTTGTAAGACTAAATTGAGTTCATGACCTTTTCCCTTCTAACCTCTAATGTAATTTGAACACATTTATTCTCTTTCCTATGTATGTTTCCTCTTACAGTAGATTTTCTAGAAAATGGGATATTGTCCTGGGTTCTACAGAACAACATGCATGTGTCTTCATATGGAGATAGACACACAGTTTAAATTAACTCAGTGAACACTCATGACTGAGATTGCCAAGTCATAGTCTGTGAAATCTTGCAAACATTTATCTTCACACTGAAATATTCTACTTCTTAGAAATGTTCTTTCCTTGCTCTCTCTTTCCCTTTCTTTGTCCCTTTGTCTTTGCCTTTCTGTGTCCCTTCCTTTCTCATTTCTCCTTCCTTTTAATTTTTATTTTACTTATTTTCCTTTTTTTTTTTTCAGTTTCTTTCAGACTTGCCAATGCAACCTTTATTTTGACTCTTTAATACTTAGAAATTGGCACTGGCAAATGCTTATTATCATTCAGCTGCAATAACAGTGCTAAGAACAATGGTAGAGACTGATGAAGACAATAGCTGCAGCATCTCAGCTGAGCTGTTATGATATCAGGAAGCTTGAGGGATCAAAATAAAGGCTGTCCCACCTAAGGAGATAAAAGCCCTTCCTACTTGTCAGGAGGGAAAGGGAGAATGCTTATGTGTCCATCAGGGCCCTTCTAGGTCTGTTTGCAAACAGGAGTCCCAGAGGTAAGACTAATTATGGTCTCCTATAGTTAAGGTATACAGCTAATCAGTACTTCCAAAATGAAGTATGACAATACAGTATTCCCTAAAGACTGCTGGTGCAACTGCATGATTAACCATTATAGAGTAAAAGGATATGGGAGATGTGTTTCACTACAAAAAGATGGGGATATGCTCTTCATTGAAAGAGGTTTTTCTTACATATATGCTATGCTAGCAGAAGTTTTATCATAGAATCATTAAGACTGGGAGTTATCTTTAAGATTGTCAAATTCCTCCATCGTCAATTCCTCCTCTAAGATTGTCAAAGTCCTCCATCACTGCTATGTTCATCACTAAACTATCCCCAAGTGCCATACTCACACATTTTCAGAACTTCTAGGGATGTTGATTCCACCACTTCCATGGACACCCTGTTCCAATATTTGACAAGCTTTTCAGTGAAAAAATTTTTTCTAGTATCCCACCTAAACCTCCCCTGGCACAGCTTGAGGCCAATTCCTCTCCTCTTGTCACTGCTTGCCTGGGAGAAGAGACCAACTGGCCTGCTACACCCTCTTTTCAGGCTGTTTTAGAGAGCAATAAGGACCCCCCTGAGCCTCCTTTTCTCCAGGCTAAAAACTCCCAGCTCCCTCAGCTGCTTTTCATAAGAGTTATGCTCCAGACCCTTCCAGCTTTGTCACCCTTCTCTAGACGTTCTCCAACACCTCAATGTCCTTGTTGCAGTGAAGGGCCCAAAACTCGATACAGGATTTGAGGTGTGTCCTCGCCAGTTCTGAGAGACTTCCTCAAGACCACATCAAAGCCTTTCTTGATTTATTGCACAAAGAACAAGAAAGCGATTTCCTCTCACTGAGAATCTTCATCAGAGACCCAGGTCGTAATGTATCTGTTGACTCATTGAAGGTACAGGCCTAGGAGGAGGGTGTGACCTAACTGGAGAGGGGGCAGGTGAAAAAGCAGAGGTTCAAAGATGGTGCCACCAAATGCTCCTCTCTGTAACACAGGACTTGGAAAGACCCGGCTTAATCTAGAGGGAACTTGGAGTTTTTATGTTAAAATATCTTATTTTTATGAAGGAAAATTGTCTGAGCTGTTGGCTATTTTCTGCTTATATTCAAATCCTGTGTAGTGTGAGTTTTTCAAAATCCAAATGTAAGCGTTTAATTGTAGCAAAAGTTTCAGCATTTAGTTATAGCAAATCAAACGTCAGATCATCAGGTATTTTGAATTTCTATTCCATACAAAAGGCGCAAACAATCCAAAAGAAAATGTGTGAAAACCAGAATCCCCAAATAAGATATCAGGAATTTCAGAGACATTGATTTCAGCAGATGTTTTTCTAATGAACCTGTAATGAATGCCCAATGAATTTTTAACTGTTTTGATTTTTTTTTTTTTTTAATGGAGAAAAAAATATCAGAAGGTGGAGAAAACGTTATTTTTCAGTTTTTGGGCATTTTATAATGCTTTATGCAAAAAGTCTATCAATTTTAGAGGTATTTAAATCATCTTCAGGCACTAAAAGGAACTGAAGCAGTCTTCCTGCTTCTGGATAAACAGTCATGGCACAAAACCTTATATAATTGCTCTAATATATTCCATGTGTAAAGGAAGGCTTCTCATCGCTTTACTGCATATCTTCCTCTACTAGATAAGATACCGAATACATCTTGGAAATGGTAAACTTCAATATTTCTTAAAAGAGGAAAAAAAAAAGGAAAAAGAAGAAAAAGAAAAAATAAATTGTCATCCAGCCAAATCCTTAGCAAGATCTGAAAATTTCCCTCCATCCCTGCTTCTACTGCTTAATACTAGACAAATTTATATTTTTATTTTTCTGAGGGCTAAATATTCCCTCAGGGACTGTAAATGCCCAATATCAGGTTCCTGACTTTCATTCATGAGACATGGAAATTCTGCCAGTAAAATCTTGGTATGTAATCTACTGTACCAGATGTTCTGTATCACAATGGCTACATCTGTCCACCTGGAGCAGATGACTTCTGTAGGTCACTTCCAACCTCAAGCATTCTGTGACATGCAAATACCTACAGCTGATTCTCCAAAAACTCCTCCAGATTGACATTCAGATTGCTGGCCCACCGTTCTTTATTTTCTTCCCATCTCATGTTCTGTGGAACCAAGTTCTAAAAAGACAAAACTTGGCTGAATTTTAAATCTATAACATTTGAGTTTAACAAAATGTGATCAGATTATAAAAACCATCTCTCATTTTCATCCTCTTGCAATGCAGTACCATGACTATCCCTATCCTCAAAGACAGCACCACTTCTAGTCCTGCCATATGAAACAGAACAATGGGGGACTATGCATGTCCATTACCCAGCTGATCTGTTGAATGTTTAAACTAATTATTAGCAATCTTAAGAGAGAGAGAGAAAGGAAAAACCACACACCATGATTCCTCTTGTCTTCACAGGAATGAATTGGAGCAGACAGATTGAATCTACTGCCAAGGTTAAATCCTTTATTTTCAATGACACCAATTATTTTGAGCACAAATGCTTTAATTATCTCAAGCAGACAATTAATAAATTGAATTCAAAAAATCAGGCATCACTGTGAAACTGTTCAGCATTCAAATTCTTTTTTTTCTCAAAGATATAAACCACAAAACTTTTAAAAAAGTTTTTTCAGCTTCCATTTTCACAGCCAAAGAGCTCAAGATTACTAACTCCTTCTTTAATTATCATTCAATTTAGTGACAAATCAAACATGTTGACAAGAGGAGAATTTGAGTTCTCTTGCTCATAAGAAAAAAGTAGTATAAAGGTAAACTAGCATGCTTGGCAGCTCTTTTGATCTATATTACTTAAAAGCTACCTCAATAATGTGTTCCCTGAACTTGAAATATGAGTGTTCAATGGTTTACCCCATAAGAGCAAAATTCTGTACATTTCAGTCAGCAGCCTCTACAATACTTGCTAAAGGATTTACATAATAAGTTCAAGATAAAAAATAAGGCAAGAGGTGAACGTTGGCTAAATGATGGTTGCTTGTGAATGAAACTTTCTTCTTCTTTTTAGTGAACTGTCTGTAGTCAAATTTTGAGATGACAAATGAAACACAGAAGTGCTTAATTTCAAGAGCAGAACACTGAACTAGGAAAAAGTGTGCTTCCACTATGAAGATAAACACAGTTATATGTATCAGTCTAAGATTAAAACAGTGAAAATGTCCTGTGATATATCTGCCTAATTGAGTGAAGTATGATGTGCAAATAGAAAATCCTTCCTGACACATTAAGTGATCTGCTGCAGTCCTGTGACAGGAAATGAAGTTGCTTTTACATATTAAATTGCTCAACTACAAAGGTTTCAGATGTCATAAAGCTATACTGGTCTTTCAAAGTTCAGCCTCCATAACTACCTTGATAGCCTGAGGTAGAAGTCTCCATAGGTTCACTTTGTCTGATTAAAGACTAAATTCTCTTTATTAGTTCTAAGGTACTGGTATTAAGATCCAAGATCCAAAATAGTTTTAATCAGGGTTAAATGGGAAATTGAAGCTTACTACAAAGCCCAAAGGCAGTAGGAGTACCTTACTGCTCTATAAGGATCAGAGATTGTAGCAACACCTCAAACCAGTGTCTGTATCTCAGAAGTCATTTGTTAGCACAGCAGGGAGAGCAAGGGGATTTACTGGGGTCTGGTGAGAAAAAAATAAGTACATTTGTCCCCATCCTATCTCTCATCTCTTTCACTAACCTGCTAACCTTTGATAGGTCACTTCAGGCTCTTTGAACATGTACCTCTTCAACCAATTCATTGTGTTGTTATTATTTTTCCATACAGGAAAAATTGCAGCCAATTTGTAACTAATATCTACATCCTGGTACAAATAATTTAGGAGCCTGATAATTCAGAGGAAATAACCCCAAAGGTTTTAAAATAGGAAATGACAGTTGTATTAAACAAATATGGATATTTTTCAAATTTACAGTGTCACTTTTCTTTCTGTGCTGTATCTTTTGTGTCTCAGCCATACAGAACACTCTGACTTATAGCAGCATATGGGGAAAAAATGTAATCTTTTACAAAAACCATCTCTTTGTGACACTGGGACTTTGGAAGAAGCACTTGCAAAAATCACTGAAGGCTGTGCATGAACAAATCCCATTTGTAGCAATTATCCTCAAGAACTGGGAATTTGCTTTACACTCCTATACAGTTCAAAGGCAACAGCAGCATAAAAAAAATGTTTACCTGTCTTTCAAATTATGGCCTTTCCAGTGAAAGAAAATAAGTTGTATAGAAGTTAATTCATATTCTAACTCTGTGCATCTCTCTCACTTCTTATAATTTATTATATAACAAATTGTACTTTTCTGTACCTTTTTTTTTTTTTTGACAATTTTTCTGTTCTGTGCAAAACTAAAGCTCAGGGAATGTGATTCATTGGATAGACCAAGTCCAGCATTAGATTATAGCTGGTTTATCTCATGGAGGTAAAACTTTTGGATCACAAAGCACCCCTAACTGGTAGATGGCTCCTAGATATTAAGTCCAATTTGAGTGTCTCCCTTTCTAAGGCAGGGAGCTTTTGTCCTTCCCTTCCACCTGCAGGTGATACGATATTCACCAGTTTGGTTTACCAGCTGTTGTCTTGAATACCTTTGCTGTCCGAAAGTCTGTATTTTTCCTTTGGATGGAGAAGCTGTCATAATAAATAAAGTCATTATAGCATCCCATAAAATTTGCCTGTCAAAGATCTTGAAAATTCACCGAATCTATCCATCTGTTCCAATGTAGGATTGAGTATATCCATAGCATTCTTGACAGATTTGTAATATGATCTTTAACATTATTGACAAAGACCTTCATGAACAATATATGCTACCACTGATCTGTATTGCCACCATTAGAATGCTCTTCCTAATACATATAATGCTTATTTTAAATCCCGTTTCAAATGTAAGATGGTTACTTGCTGTATTGCTCATAGGTTTGCACTGCTCTTTGAACACAGAGAACTATTACTTTACACCTTTCTATTCTGCAGAAGCCTTTGCCAGAATTGAACATTAGCATCATGGACCCTCTAGGTCTTATCTTTTTGGAGCTAAGCTAATAATGGACCAGGCAAAAAGCCCTACAGAGTCTAGCAGAGATATTTTGTTTCACTACTGAACATTGGAGAGCAACAGCTTCTATTTCAATGAGATTTTCTAGCCATTTCACAGTCACATTACAGAAGTCTCATTCAGACTCTATTCCTTATATTGCCTATGGGAACGTTACAAAAGACAGAAAACACAAGGTAATAGAAAAGTAGAGAGAGATAAAAACATGCCACCTACCACATTCTTCAGCAGGAACATTGGTAAGTTTATAGTCAGTTTTTTAATTTTTTTTTCAATTATTAGTCTGAAATTAGTCTCCTTCTTCTTGAAGGCAAGGAGAATTTTTTTACATTTTGAAAATAGTACCTACCTCTTCTATTCCTTTCATGGACTAAAGTTGTCAGGAGTGGTTCCTACGCTTTGTTTTCTCTGTCTAACTGAGTACTTGTAGGATCATTATCTTGGATAGAAGTTAAACTATTCTGACAGTGAAATGTGTAATAAAGCACATGCTATTCGCTTGTTTTGCTATGTAGAATAATTTTCAAGAAAAATTCCATCATTTGTTTTAATGTGCAACTGTGTCATCTTCAATTTCTCAGGCAGCTTTTACATTGCTGCCTTCAGTTGTTCTGTGAGAGAATGACTAAGATAACATAAGGGAACACCTTAATGCAAAAATACTTCCTGAAAGCCTAAAAGGAACAACAGAAAAAAGTCTAGTGGAGGGCTTTGAAAACCAGTATGTATCCACTGTCTAAGAAAAGAATAAGCATAAGAGGCAGAGACAGGTACCTAGAAGTCATGTAATTTCTTATGAAGTAATTACATACATCCTATTAGATGAAATTTATGTTTCCTAGTACTTACCTAGTTAATGTTAAATATGCAACGTCCCCCTCAAACCAAACATCAACATCAATTAATAATTCTCTTCTGGGCTTTTTTTTTTTTTTTCCTGGAAGTTTGAAAACAAGTAATGAGAGAGACTAGAAATCAAGAGGGCATATATCTTTGCCTCTGTGTTCATAAAGCAGGCTATTAAATAACTGAAGTATTTCATAAGACACAACACTTGAAGTGGCACCTTGCATTAAAGCTGGCTACAGTAAGCCATCCATTATCTCAGAAGTAAATTGGAGGTTTTGCAGCACCATTTGATTTGGATATATATAATGTAACTATCAGTCTCTACAATAATCAGATTTTTCAAGTGTACTCCCAACACTTACAATGACATCTTACCAAGATTTTTCTCAAAAGGCTTGAATAAGAATAAGCTACTGTTAACACTGTGGGTTTTGACAACTCAAAACCTCTGCTTTCTTGAATTGATTGTTCCTGTGAGAAACAAAATCAGAAAGGCAGAATGGTTAAGCATGATTCCCTGCTTTCTGACTTGAGGTACAACTGTTTGAGCATCTTTCACTTAACAAAGAAAGATCAAAAAATATTCATTTTGTATTTATAAAAAAAATAATGTATTTTGTCTTTATTAGAATATTGTCCATACTTTACAAAACAGTTTTTCTGCCTCTCTTTCCCTTTTTATCCCAAATTTTCAGAAGTATTGACTCCAGGTTTCTAGTCTAGAGTTTATTCTTTATCATCAAATTTAGGACTTGAGCTATCTCACTAAAATAATCCGTGCCAGATTATGTTTAACAATATTGACCTGTATATGTTAGAATTTTACCCTCTTGTTCAAAGACGTACTGTGCACATTTTTCACTACCATTCACCATTACGTTAGGGATAGTTTTAGAAGCTATTAATTTGGAAGGTGTAATTGTCCTAACCTTGATGAAATGATAAATTGTAGTCTACTGGCTATGACAAATTAATCTGCTTTTCTTTCAACCATGAATATATATCCCACATGTGATTTAAATAGCTTGAATTAGAAAAACATATATTTGAAAACTAATCAACTTTATTCCCACATTTCTGACTCTGTCATTTGGTATTCCACATCTGTTCAATTTTCTGTAGTTGGTCTGGGATGAAAGCAATGATCACTGATTTTTAGAGTCAGTTTCTTGACAATACTGACCATACTGTCATGTTTTTCTCTTACAATGGACAAATGTTCATTTGACATGGGCTACACTCAAAATAGCCCTAGTGAAGTCTCCAAAGCACAGTTTCTTACACTTTTCCAAGAAAATTATATTTGTTTTCCATGAAATAAAATTTCCTCATAAAATTTAATAGTTTTTCAATTGAAAAAGAAAGTCTGGAGACTGTTGGGTATGCCTCTAGAGCATCTTGATCATTTTACAACACTGAAAAAGGAACTGGAACATCAGAGCATTTTTCTTGGGTGCAGCAATGAATTGGGCATTAGTGTAAGGTCTGCAGAGCCTTTCTGAAGTTTCAGCTTCTTCAATCTACTGCAGTGTTCCTGCTTTAGTTGCACTGTGAGGCTGACTAGACAGAGTATCAGCAATTCCAGCACCTTGCTGTGCACATGCTCTGCCTGCAGATTCTGTGCATCATGCACAGAAGTTGTCTCTGATATCCCACCAGCACAACACCTATGACTTTGTTATTTGTCAAGGATGAGAGTTTTTTACATTGTGTAAAAAGTTGCAGCAATCTAATATGTACAAGTATTTTTATAGGTTTTTTTTCCTTAGCCACCGTCAGCAAGTCATTCCTTCTGAATATGAGTATGCAAAGTCACAGCATCAGTTAATGTGTCAGCAGTGTATGCAACAGCATTGGAGAGCCATCCATCCTGTACCTGCATTCTGCAAAGTAAATATAGTGCATGATTTATTATGTCTGATTCCCAATTCTTTCTCCCTCACTTCAGAGGCACTGTGCCTGACTCTGCATGCCTAGCTTAATTCTAAATTTCTAACAGTCATGCTTCATTCTAAAGGTTGAGAGGAGAATTTCTGTATTTAGGGCAGAAATGTGAGGTTCAGGACTGTATGGTAAATCTACATTTTATCACAGTCTTAAGCTATGCTTGCTATTACCTGCCACAGCAGCTTCTAAAAGGAGGCAAAACACAAACCCTGCAATCTCTTAATTTTAGACAACAGCAATTAAAAAAAATATCTTAAACAGTGGTTTGCTTTTCTTTTGGTCAGACCTTTACTTTTGACCATTGACCAAGAATACCTCAATAATACTGTAACATAATTCAACATAATTCATGTTGACTTTCCTTATCAGCCCTTCATAAAGTAAATATATTTACTGTAGTTATCATACATCACTTCACTACTAAATTTGGAAGTATTTAGTCTTTTGTGACTTCTTCTAAGCAACAAAGAAGAACACATCAGGTGAATGTATAATAATAATAAGTTGCTATTTGTTAATTTTTTATACTTGAATTTTAGATGTAGAACACATATAGCTGGACCTCTGCATTTCAGTCCAAATAATATTACAATAAAAATAAGTGGTATTGTAAAAGTATCAGTCTTCCTCTGTTTCTCCTGACTCTGCCTGAGTGCAATACCTGACAAGTGATTAAATGCAAATAAAAAACTGTTTTATAAAGAATGCATTTTACTGTGTGCTCTTTTATCTTTTTGATGGATAACAAGTTAATACAATTGTGTAATTCAAAGCTTTCTTGTTAGCACAATTAAAGCACCAGTTATTCAACAGACTTTTTCACCAGAATGATATTACTCTAGAGGCATTTTTGGGGCTTGGGTTTTGGTTTTATTTTAATTAATATTCACAGAGATTGAAATTTTTTTCCTCCTAGAAAAACATACCAAAATATCACCATCTAGCAATAAAAACAAGGAGTTCTTTTTGCGTTTTTGTGACGTGGACTGTTACCATTTATCTCTGAAATGTCTGGTTTCGATTCTGCTGGGGACTGATGTCATAAACCAAGCACAGATTCTTTCAAAACAGGATTGGTGAGAAATACTCTTCAAGTCACTTAGGATAGTATTCATCTCACTTAACTTCAGAGGTCTACATGCAAGTTAATAACTGTATACTCCCTTTATAGTCAGTGGAGAGAAATAAGCAGTTTTAGGATGCAATTAATCTGCCCTATAGCTGCTTTAGAATAGAATTAATCACCCTTGCAGGTAATCTTCTTTTCACCATTGACTATACAGGTAGTCCACACTGACTAAATCACATACAAATGTCTGACTTGTAGACATTTATGTTTGATGAGGAAAATCTTCCCACTGTGGAGAACTGTGGTACACAAACTGAGGAAAACAGAGGTAAAACATCCCTGTACATCTGTGGTAATAGTAAGTTTGGTTTTATTTCTCAGTCTTTCTCAGTCTACTTTTCTAGAAATTGATGCTTGGATGCAATGTGAGTATCTGTAGTAAATTATTGTGATGGCTACACACCAGGTAATGTTATATATTCATTTTAGTTCTGCTACACATAGGTATATAAGTGCAATTTCTCAGGTGGAAACCCTAGATGAAAATTAAGAAGGGTTTTGCTAACAATGCCCCACCCCATCCAAAATGAATGCCTAGCCAACACTGGCAGATGCTGGGATGATCTGTCTGGCCAGATCATTCTGGTAAAAAATTGAGATGGGAGAGTATTCAGTTCAGTGGGAACCTGAAGATTGCTATGTTGTTTCCCCCACTTGTCAACTCTCTTCTGACCAGGCACTGGGAAACTGCTAGAACTTTAATGCAACAGCGTGCTGATAAGGCTATAAAAGCAAATCAAAGCTAATAGATTGCTCCTCTTGTTTTGAAATACAATCACATGCATCCATGACTTTGATTTTGCATAAAAAGATGAAGGAGCTGTGTTTCTTAATTAAGTGGAAGGAAAAAAAAGGAATTAGCCCATATCATTTGCATGAACAACATTCTCTACATAACCATTTCAGTTGAAGTCCATTAATTATTGGTTGAGTGAGTCATAGATTGTTGTTGCCCTTTGCATACAAACAAAGAATTTAATGTTGTTCAATAAAAAGTCTTACACCATACAGCATTGGGACTCAGATGAGAAAAGTGGAGAGAGAAAGGGACTTCTAAATTGTAAGGTGTATGTACTTTTGTTAGCAAAGGTTCTGCTCAAGTGCCCTACATGTCAGTGAACCTGTATAATACACAAGCAACAAACTGGCAAAAAACGCAAATCCTGGATGAGCTGAATGGTTACCTTCTGAAGGCATCTGTACATGCTATTATACATATTAAGATGCACCATGGTACCCTCTATCATCCTCTCCTGTTATCTGCCTAAATCAGGTAGTCATGGAATATACAATAACTTCTATTTTTTGTTGCAAATTTAGTTTTTCTCCCTCCTTGAAACTTGCACATGACTAAAGGTACAGTTTAAAAGGAAAGTAGGCATATGCCTACAGCACTCAGAGATATAGCTTATTCTTTTCCTACTGTCCCACTACAGATTCTACAGATTCCAGGTACACTAAATAAATGTTCTAATTACGTGAGAAGAATCAAAATTTTGTAGGTTGCAATTGTAGTTAGAGGAGGTACCTCTGTTTCTGAATACTTCTGATGGGGGCTAGAGACCCATCTTTTCTCTTTGTAAGAAGGGAACACTAAGTCTTGAACCAAGCAATATGCATCAGAAAAGTTCCACAGATTCACAGTGAGGCTGGTATCAGCAGTGGTCAGATCATAGGAAGAGTTGCTATCCCATAGCCTCTTAGACCCTGACAGGTTTTGATCAGGAAGAATTTTGCTATGAATCCATTTTTCTGTTACCAATGCTTGGACTGCATAGAACTTTTGTAAAATTTCTCATTCATCTTACTGGCCATAAAATGTCCTTCTTTTAAAAATGTGAAACCTGGGCAGTAATATGCATAGGAGCTTTGGAGGGAAGGCATCAAGTCTTCCATAATGTTCAGATTGGGAGAATCACAAATAAGATAGAAAATTTCATTTAGTACCTGTCTTTCACATAGTCTATTACATATATAACCCATTCTTTTCATAGAAGGATTTAATGGTAGGCTGGAAAATCTTCAAACAATGGTGTTCTAAGTCTGTGTAATTGCAGTTACCCAAGGGGCCAGAATAGCTCTACTTTACCCCAAAAAAGGCATACAAATACTCTTCAAAAAAACCCTCAAAACATCTAATTGTTAAAGCCTCAGAGACCTAAGTGGATTCATAGGTGAATCTATTTTATCCAGCATCATGAAAATAAGTATTACCTATATCATTATGTTTTCATTAAGGCACACAATTAAGTTAGACACAGAAATGAGCCAGATTCTTGATCTCACTCTTTGTGCTGCTTTAGTATAATAAATGGGCTATAAAGTCAATTTAACAAAGCAGATGAAGATTCTTTTGAGGAGAGGGAATATGAAATGGAAATATGCCATTTCTTTTACAATACTGATTGGATTATAGAAGCATAGTTCAGAATGTTGCTGTGTTACAGTGAGCTCTTAGAGCATAATAGTCCTTTGGAATTAGACTCACAAAATTAGGTCTGGAATCAGCCCCAGGACTGCTATAAAATAATAGGTCCTTTATGTCTTACCACCTGTGTCCAGTATACATGGGCGCAGCTGAGAAGCTGAACCAATGTATTTAACTACTATTTACACCACAGCATAATAGAAAAGCCAACAGTCACCATGATATGATAATCAGACACTCCTTGGTTATGTCTGAGCTGTGTGTAGACATCCAGTTTGGCTGCACATCTCCCAGTAACATACAGATAAAATACTCATTTGGGAGATACACATTTTTCCATTGCCAGGTTGTTTTGCTCACTGCTTTTATTCCTTCACCAAGGAAGCCTTTACTGGTCTGTGTTACTACAAAGAGTAATTTATTCTGCATCTGACTCAATCAGGCTTTTGATCTTTGTCTGACTGCAAGTATACAAGATGTGGGCAATTACAAGGTTGCATAGAAATTTGCATTTGGGGAAAGAAATGCAGATTGTAACTGTTTCTAATGTTTTCAGCAGCTTATGTGACAAGCCCCTCAGGAAACAGTGTTTTGGATGCTAACTCTCTTGTTACCATATTAATTGCCTTTGTCATGACAGTTTTGGCATCCAAAAATGGCTGGGAGCATGCTGAGCTCCTCAAGAGACCAATCAAGGGCAGGGGAAATTGGTTTATTGGTTCCCAAAGCAGCCTGCACTAAAGGTGCTGCTATTCAAGCATAGTTTTGAGTCTCCTAGCTTGAATGAAGAGCCAAAGACACTTCAGGCTAAGGAAAACAGAGCTTTCATTTAGAACGGTGAAGAGGAAACTGAGAAGTTTATTTCTCTGCCAGCATGACTTCTGCAGTTAGCTTTTGTGTGCAAATCTGTATGCCATAGTACAGAGGGTGGGACCAGGAATCAAGTTTGCTAGAATACAGTAAGGTCACAGGCTTCCCAGAGGGGATTCTAAACACATTTAGTTTTAAATGAACTTTAAGGTTGCTGAAGCACATGCTTTCAATCAAAATGTTTCCTGTGATCAAAGGATATGCTGTTAGAGGGACAGGCTGGGGGATAGCAGGGGATAAATAATTATGAATATTATTTGAAATTATGCTGGATGTCTAATATAAGAACTAAAGGATGTTAATTTCTGGGTTATTTTTCTTTCTTTGAGGAGACTGTCAAGCAGCTGTTATGCTGGAGGTGAGAGAATGTAGGTGGTAAAGGGATGGGTCAGGGTAGCAGGTGGTGGGGCAGCAAGAAGAAAGAAAGAAAGAAAAAGAGCATAAGGAGAGGAAGATCACATGCACATTAAAAAAACAAAGGAGTTGCCACAAGGAAAAGAAAGGGGGTAAAAGCCCATGATTACATTAATTACTACAGTTTATGCCTAGAAAACTTGGATTCAGTAAAAAATTTGTGATGCAGCAGAATTATGTCTATAATGTTAAATAAGGGAAGAGAATCCTTTTCAGTATATACAGAAAATACAGAGAAATTGTGCAGCCTGACCCTATTAACTTTCCCATGTCTCAAACAGAAGACATATTTTGCTGAGATACACAAAATAGTTTTTGACACTTAATGTTACTAGGGAAACGTTAATGTTGTAGGAACAGAATAGTAAGCTTACTACAGACAGTTTCAGTTAATAAAAAAAAAAAAAAGAGGGAGACTAGAAAGGAACTAAAAAGACAGCCTTGATTATTAGTTTGTTGTAGGCAGAAAGAACGGGAAGAAACAGAAATAAGTGGTCTTGTTTGATTTTTCTCTTTCTGTTTTTTTCCCCCGATTTTTCTGTTACATAACTTCATGCAATTCTTGGTCCTTAGGCATAGCTGGTGGTTTCTATTTTTCAATTTTTTTTTTCAATTTCCATTTTTGTCCTATTTAAACTCTACAGGTTCGAAAAGGGTATTTAGAAGGCCATGTTCCTGTCCTCTTGCATTGCACCAGCCACCTCAGCAGGCTCTGCTCTGAGAATCTATATCCCTTGTAACAGAGGCTTGCTTATCTCCCCATGCAGAACCCACTCATGCTATAGCTCCTGCATCTTTACATATGCATACCAGAGGTCACAGAATACATCTTTTATGCCTTGAAGCCCTTAACAGAAGTTATAAGTGCTTCCATAATGTGGACAAGTGTTAGAATAGAACAGAACTCTGCAGAAACATGATAGGAAGTACTTTGCCTCTGGAAAGATAATGTAATATTTTAGTAAGCAACAAAATGGTAACTTTTACAGTAGAACTTAGCCCTATCAATAAAACAGAAGGAATGAAGCAAGGACTTATGCAAGACACTTCCTCTTTCCTTCTTCGTTTTATTTAAATGATGTATTTCTTCAGCAAAATAGAAGCTGTGAGTCAGGGAGAGGCATCAGGATCAGTAAGATATAAATGAGAGCACCAGGACATCATGACAGACTTTGAATGGCATTACATCTATTATTCATTACTTACTCACAGTCGAGTATATAGTTAAGGAAAGAGATTTGACAGGCAAGACATGTACACAAATTGCCCATCAGATGATATTATCTACTGCTGAAGGAACATTTTCAAAGGCCCAAAATATGATAGAGGACATAATATCTCCTGCATGTGAAGCACATAATTGTCCAAAATTCCTGCTCTGAACTTGAGAGATCTTTTTATCTGCAAATTTCAAGAAATCATGAGAACTCACAAAATGCCATCTGATTTTCTCAAATAGAAAATACTTCTTCAGAAAATATCCCAGCAGAGGAGTAACTTGCCTGAGGGCAATGTCCAAGGATTTGTCAGGAGAACAGTTAGGGTATAAACCTAATTCTAACTAGTCATAGAATACAATGTTACCAAGACACCAGTGTTTCTGCAGTTTTTTTGTTCAAAGGGATCTCAAATTGGATCTTTCCTAGGTAGTTCAACTGATAAATTTCATTGTATTTTTTAACACTACTAGCAGAACACATTTTCCTTCTTTTTTTTTTCCAGCCAAAAAGTAAATTCAACAAGATATTTTGCCTCAAACAGACATTCTAGGATAAATATAAAGTATCTGAAGTCCTTGTTATTTGTTACAGCACACAAGAAAATAGTTTCTTACAGCTATAGAGAAACTATTAGGAGAAACAGTTCTTTGTCATCTATGACTTGGCTTCTACCCCAGCTCAGTAAATATATAGTTTGCTTCCTTCTCTACAAAAAAAAAAAAAAAATAGAAACAGCTTCCAAATTTTTCACCTGTACTTCTTTTTTACCTGTCAGAGAGATCATTGCTCAGATGGGACTAAGTCTTCTTCCTCTCTAGTTTCTAGTTTCATTGCTACACAACCTATGGGAATTTGTACATAATATATTACAATGGTAATAAGTACAGAGAAAAATATATTTATTTGTCTTCCCTTTTGGGGCTCACTCAACTACCTTCCTTCATTATTTAGGTTCACAGAACAATAATATCAAGCACAGAACAACAATCTGTCTAGTACCCAACTACATTTTCATGGACTCCCAGTTAGTGATCTTCTGTTTATGTACATTTATCTTATATATTTCTATAACACAAATAAGAATTTTTTGAGAAAACCAACAGCTATCACAATCATCATCGTCTTTTCATTTATCTTTTAGATTTATTTAAATTATTTCCCTGTTATCATGAGGAAAAGAGGAGATATATTATTTTATAAATTTAACCATAATAAAGTACTCAATATTTAGTAGTCCAGTACATGCTGCACCTTGTATGACAGAATGCTTGAATCCATACCCAGAATTCAGAATGAAAACTGACCATTCTATGAAAGGATTTATGATGTGTCTAGGGAGAAAGATGGACATAAGAAGTGAAGAAATTTAGCTTATTCCTGTGAGACAGTGCCAAGTGTATCACTTGGCATAGCTCACTGCAGAATCATGCATTCAAGCCATACTATTGGAACTTGCACAAGGATTTCTTGGGCAAAGTGAGTTAATTCCAGGAACTGGGAAGGGCACGAGAAACATTTTTTTGTACCACTTTTCAAATTCTCTCTGGGTCAGAACAGGAACAGTAACTCTATACTGCCTGATTTACCTCACTTTTGGTTATGAGAATAAATATTTTAAGGAAATAACAAGAATTTTTTTTACCTTAAATAATTTTACAAATTTATGAAATATCAAATATTCAATGTCATTTAATTAGGCCAAACACAGGAAATTTAAAAGCAGATTGCAAATGAAACAAGGCTTTCAAGCTGTAATTAGCATTTCACTTCTATAAGATCCAATTTTTAATCCCATACATAATCTTCTATACTTCTATACTTCTTTTAACAATTGTATACAAATCAACAGAGAACAATAATTAGAAATAATCAAACACTATTTTGCATTTTCATATACTTAAAAATGTTTTAGAAAAACACATACCAGCCAAACGAAAATAAATACTATTTTGAAAATCACCGGTCTGTATTATTCCATAGGGTGTGATTTTTAGGAATCCTGCATTAGGCCGAACTTGATGCACTTGACAGTTCCTTCCAACCCACTATATTCTCTGAATCTTTGATTCTATGATTCTATGTTGTTATCATTGACTATACTAGCTTATATACACTGCTATATATATTTATTTATTCATATTTGTAGCTAAACAAATTTTACTACTATTAAATCTTTGCATGGGTTTAGTTCTTTAAGGCTTACTAATCTTTTACATAGTTTTGAAAATTAACATGAGCAAAAACCATTAAAAAACAATGAAAAATTCATTTTACAGAACTCATGAATTCCACATTGATACCATGGCTTAGAGTATTGTTAAGATACAGAGTTTCTTCAGAGCTGAAACTTTTGTTTAAAAATATCATATAAGAGGCTGAGGCTGTTTTGTTAGGGGACTGTATTTCCAAGTATTTGTTAATATAATATTGACTTGTTATAGTTTAAAATAGTTGACAACGGTTAGTCTTAAGGAGATTCACTCTGAAGGTGGACCCTGTCCTATTTACACAATATTCTACATATCCTTATAAGAGAGAAATTTGTTTTTTTCACAGGAAAGACAAGACATTCTCTAAATACTACTGTAATATGAATACCAAAAATTAAATATCTTCATGTCAACAGAGACTTAACCCCCTTCATTTAAATATTTTCAGTGACACATGAATCAAGACTTATTCCACAGAAACTCATGTTCCAAAGTCTTCATACAGCAGCCTGGAAATGCAACCACGGAAAGAACCCACTGCACCTAACATTACCTTTTCTGAAGCAGAGTGTGCAGCACCATATGTAGTCAGTGAAGGAAATAAGTAGTCACTCCCAAAGGAAATTTCATGCTATCCTGAAATAGCTGTTCAAAACTTGTAGGATGAATCACTCTCTCTCTCTCTCTCTCACTATTTCTCAGCTGAAAACTATAGCCTTAATGACTACTTTAGTCTTGATGCCTAACTTTTAAACAAAGAAAATTAGATGAGACATGGCCTTCACCATGAAGCAGAAGAATATTTTTCTATGGGTTTCATAGAAAAATTGAGAGTCAAAGAGAGACAAAGCAGTCTGTAAATTAAAATATTTAAGAAATGTAGTGTTTTTACACACCAAGACTAGTCAAAAGTAGAAAGCCAGCATTATGTGGAATATATAAATAAAACAGGAAGGATTTTTGGCATTTGCTAGGTTTTATAAGTGTTAGTGGAAGTGCCTGAAGAAATGTCTCATGTGTTGTATAATCTACCACAGAATACAGTATGAATAATACTTGGCAAAATCTGCCACGGATTTTCATTAGCACCAGCTCAGAGTATATCTGAAGCACTACATTTATATTTAGAAAGTATACGTAAAAATTACATCCCCACCCTCCCTCTTGTCCTAAAATCACATGTAGTGCATGATTTTAAATGTCTATAAAAAGGGTAAATCAGGCACTACTTATGTGCTGTTTTCCAATTAGACTGGAGGAGGTCAGAAATATTAAAAGGCATTGTAGAAGCAGCTTCAGATATGCCATCCATGCTGTGTGTCTGCTGAAGAAAACAATGTGCTGTATCCAAGAGCACTTTGTCTCAAAGTGACTAATACTGCTGCTGCAGTGTATTTGGAGGAGAGCATGTTAGGCATAAAGAATCAGGATCCTCAGCAAGCAGCACAGCAGAAATCAGAGAAGTATATTCTAACCAGAGAGAAGAGACAGGGAAGATTAATAGGATAAAAGAAGTGAATTCTTCACTTATGTCTCAAGAAAAGAGATAGGCACATAACAGGTATGCAATCTGCTAGGAGTTTACTCTGTTCATAAAAAAATCTTAAAATGGGAACTGTAGTGCTGAACTACCTTCTCTTCCAATGCAAAAAACATTGCATGAAACCCCAGGAATTAAGGTAAATATTTCTAAGTTCTGAAGTTAATTTTTGCTGTGTTCCACTGTCTCTTTGATTTGCTGTATTTTACCTGGAATTGAAATACAGCAGCAGCAGCAGCAGTTAACTCAAAGGAAAAGGTTTCACAGAAGTAGAGAACCACAGATTAGAGAAATAAGGGTTGGCACCTCCAGACATCTGGAGGTCATCTACTCCAACACCCCATTCATAGCAGGATTGTTGCTGTAATAGCCAAGTAGGTCATTATTTGACTAGACTGGCCAAGTTTTACACAACCAAAAGGATGGTGATAGCACAGTTTCACTGAGCAATCTTCCCCTCTGCTCCCAATCCCTCCTAGAATGACACTTTTCCAAATTTTCAGTCTGACCCTCCCAAGCCATGACTCTTGTCTGTTGTCTTACTATCATCAAAATCTACCCCACATCTTGTTCTTCTTTCTGCCACTCCAGAATGAGCTATCTTTTACAAGAGCTCCATGTAATCCCCTAGTGTTCTGTCTGCACTAAGACTCAATAATCCTGTCACCTGTGCAGCTGCTGTTGGCTTAAATAGAGACACCAGACTACTCCTGAATTATTTAGAAGATACAACAACAGAAAATTAATTTTCACAGTTCACAGCTGTTAACTCATGAGAAACTGATTTTGTATACCATGAATGCATAACAGCAGACAAACTTCTAGACTTCCTCATGGCACCTTATAGGCAAGGGTCCTCTTCCATTGTGCCTTTAAAATATACTGCTGGCTCCTTTCATCACAAGCATGGCTTTGCCCTTTGGGCTTTTGTTTTATTGCTCATTTGTTTCAATATCAGTCTCCTCATTTGTTTTCCTGGCTGTAGATCTTATCCTACTCGTTTGTCTAAGCAAAATTGTCCTTGTCTGTTTCTCTTTCCTCACCCCCCATCTACTCCAATGAATTCCATTTACCATTGCTCTATCCCTTTGGTCACTTTGCATTATGGCATCTGTGCAATATTGCAGTATTCATTAATAACTTCCCTGACTATTTTTGCAATGGAAGATGCCAGTTAAAGAGTCTTTGAGGAGCAGTTTAGAAAAACACCTGACTGCATTTTGATAAAATAATGAACAGATTTTCCTTGACTCAGGTAATAAACAATAGTTAATAAAAATTAAATGGAAGCAAGTGTCAGCAGTCACAAGTTTCCCTGAAATGTGTTTGTCTTTATATTGTACTAAATTCTAGCATGTCTTTTATTAATGATGTTCTGTGTGTTTGTTAAACTGATGACATAACAATCCATGCAGTTATCACCACCGCATCTAGAAAACATTAAGTACTAATTGTAGTACATAAATCAGAATCATAGCCCTGTTCAGCTAAAAAGGTGCAACAGATGGACCTTTTGGAGGTAAAGATGACAGAGATACTGTATTATATTGCCGTCCCTTTTGTTAAATATTTTTTCTTCTCCAAGGTTTGTTTCAAACTGTCCAGAAATGAAATAAGCACACAGATGATCTCCTGAGAAGTCTGCTAAATCAGATTTTCATAGCAGATCCACTAACTCAGATGGGAGGTTAATGCCCAGTCCTGACAATAGATCCAATAAAAAACCTGTGCGTGAGGAATTAGTGAGTTTGAACGTTCTCAAATAAATGCTTCACAGAAGTCTTCAGTTAGACTACCACAGACAAAGAGGTGGCCTTTGCAACTGATGAAGGCTACACTTGGAAACCTCCTGATCCTTTTGTCACACTTGAACTCATGCATGAAGAAATATGACACATTGTGTGTAACCTGGCTGGTTTCCAGGCTCATCACAAATATTTACTCATATTTCTTTTGCTTTCCCATTCCTTTCTCTGTTCCAGCAGTACATTTGGTGTTCACACGTGAGAAATGTAGCCAAAAGATGCATTGCCACTAATTCCCTGACTTGGGCATTTAGAGGACTAGAAAAAATCTGACATACAGCAGTGGAAATTTGTCTAGATTGGTGCACTTTGCCTAGCAGAAGTGAAAAGCTGCCTCTTCTCTCAGGGTGGACTTATTATATATCCATAACACACTGACATCTGACTATCACAGATGTCCTATGGTCTCAGAATAATGCATTCAAGAATCCAGAAAACAAATAACAGAAACCTCTCTTGATTAAAGATTATAATCTGCCTATTTTTTCTTACAGTTTGTTTTTTCCCATCTGGGGAAGGCCCTTATTACTTTGAGACTTGTGTCCTTCGTGTCCTTCTCTCTGATTGTTTTCTTTCTGTGAAATGCTGAGTAAAAATATACCCTGCACTCTCCTTCTCAAGAGCCTTTTCAGCCCTTGCAATGTTGATCTAAACCAATATAATGTGTTATGCTATCTGCATACGTATTTTTGAGCCTGGACAGCTAGCATTCAAGTCTTACTTCTAAGTTCCATCATGAAGTGAAACAGATGCCTTTCAGATGACTTTTACTCGCTGTCTGATTTACCTCCATGCAATGAGCACAAAGTCTCTCTTTCCTAAATGAAGTCAAGACAAACATGAACTGACAGCTTCCTTGCTCACAATTTCTGTGCTGAACTTTCTGACATGGCAAGATTCCTCTCTGAGGAACATGCTGCGTGCTGCTTCCCATATGTATTTCTGTCTCAGCACAAACCAATCCAGTCAGTACCTGTGTCTGTGAATCTGCAAGGAATGCTTTTGGTTTGTCAGGCCCTTCTTTGCATTGGGTCATGTTTGTATTGTTCCAACTATATTGCTCCAAAAAGAAATGTAATATTGCTTGCATTTAGAGGTTGTCTTTATGTGGAAATACAGAGAAATAATTACTCACTAATAACTCATAAATGTATGACTAGCATATATATAAATGCTTTCTTATTTCAGACCTGAGGCAATCCTATGCAATAAATAATAAAAAAAAAAGGACTCTTTAAAATGTGTTCCCAAGAAGATGTCGAATGCCTATTCTAGTATATATTAATATTTTCTAGTGGGTTATATATTATGCACATAGAGGCAGACACATTCCCACATTAATTCACACAATAGTTGTCTTATTTTTGGCTAAAACTATTGAAACAAGGCAAAATACTTTTAATAAGCGATTCATATTTTAGAAGACAATGTTCTTTTCAGATTTGCACAAAAAGACCTGGGGCTATTGCTGGCACCTACTTGAACAAGAGCCAAAAATTTTGCCCATAAAGCAAAGACGTTCTGGGCATTTGGATGAGCATTACCAGAAGGTTGAAGTAGGTGATCTTTGCTCTCTCCTCAGCACTGGTGAGGTCACACGTGGGGTTCTGTGTCCAGCTCTGTACTCCATGGTAAGAGACAGACACAGACTTACTTGAAAGACTCCAGTAAATGGCCACAAATATTAAAGGACTGGAGCCACTACCCTGTGAGAAAAGGGTGTGAGAAATGTAAACATTAGGTAAATGTTTACCCCAGTCTGTGGGAAAAGACTGAGCAAGCTGGGATTCTTTAGCCTGTTGAAGAGAAGGCTTGGGATGACCTTTCTAATGTATACAAATACATGAGGAATGGGGACAAAGAGACAGGCTCTTTTCAGTGGTGCTCAGGAACAGGACCAGAGGCAATGGGTACAGAATGAAATATGGGAGGAGCCAGATGAGCATCATATGAATATCATTCTTCTTTTTCCTTCCTTGGAGATGTTCAAAATTGTCTCAACATAGTCCCAGGCAACCTGCTTTATGTAGCCCTGCTTGAGCAGAGATGGGACCAAGTGATCACCAGAGATCCCGTTTGACTCCAACCATTCTCTCATTCTGTGATTCTGTTCCTAAAAGTGGCACACAGTTATGCACCAATCTGAAAATAATAAGTCCTTTGTAAATTTGACACTTTGGCTTTCAATTTTTTTAATTGCAATGTTAAAAATATGATGCATGTGCATTGTATTCCTCTATTTGTCTCTGTATCCTCATTAATACCCATAACTCTATATATGAGAAATAACAACAATTACTTAAAAGATATATTCAAGTGTATTATATGTGGCAAAAATTCTACAAAACACAAAAACCTCCATACATCCCCTGGCTGAGAAACAAAAATCAAAATACACTTACAATTCAAAACAGGACAACCATCATTTAAACAGAAAAATGTGAGTAAATATCAGTGTTCTTAATTTAAAAATACTCATAAAAATATTTGTCATTTCAGATAAACTAACACAGAGGAAGTAGCTGACAGCACTTAAGTGAGAAAAATATGAATGGTAGGAAACAGTAATATCTGATGAAATAATTACTGGGTTGGGTTTTTTAATATTCTGATAAAGAGATAGGAGAAAGTACATTTTAGTTTAGTTTTGTTTTTTTTTTTTTTAAGAAAAGCAATGATTATAGATGAAAGTGATTTTATATTGCATTTAAATTGTGAAAGGATTTATCTTTTGTGTATGTATATATATATTATATATATGTATATATACACAAACCCTTAACATGCATAACACAATGAAATCATAGCCCTGATATAGAACTTCAATAACAACAGTAAAGAATTTATATGGTAATAATTTATGCTTTGAGCAAAGGCAGAGTACACTGTCATTAAAAAAACTATGAATTCTACATGGTGGAGGCTCAGTAGGAGACTCACTATTATGGTGAGGCCTCAGCTACACTATAATAACTATTGTAAAGCCCAACAGTAGCAGTTTATAGACAGTCTTCTGTTTTACAGACAGGTAGATATAAAATTAAAACAACCATTAAAAAAAACCAAAGTAATATATGGTGTGACTATAATACATTTTAATCCAAGAACGAGGGCTTTATTTAATGAGAAGTTTGTTCTTTTTTTCTTTTTGTCCTAAAATGTTACTTCTAGAAATAAAATCATGCGTGAAAATAATTCTGTCAGCAAGACAGAAGAAAAACATATCGCAAAACTGCAATTACTTAAAGTGAGCTACAAGTACTTTACAGGTTTAAAGGTGAATTTTTTTCTTTCACTCTTTTTCTTTATAATATCCCTGATTCAGAGGAACTTAACCAAGGTCAGCTCAGAAGGACTAAGTGCTCCCTAAGAACCTTTAGATTTATTTGATACAGTCCCTTTCCAAATTCCACTGCACAAATCTAAAACAATTTAGCACAGGATAAATGCTTTCGGTGACAAACTTTCATTAGGAAATATCTAGAGAGAATGAAATTAACTTTTTTATTGTGCCTCTGGACTTAATGAACACATATTGACTGAAGGTTGAGATTCCCCCTCCCCATTTCAATGAATAGTTTTTCTCATTCAGTTCTTCATCATAAATGTTGATGAAGCATTTCCTAGGGGCCTCAGTTCCTCCTACCTAAATGTGAGGGCTTTGCAGACTTGCTGTTTATGAAAGTGACAGTCTAAAATTTCTTTACAATCAAATGGTGAGAGACAAATGTCTCCAAAGAGATTTTCAATCTACTCAATGCTTTGGAAAGGCCTCCCCATCTCCTATGCAGAGAATTTGAATGAGTTGAAATCCTATTTGGATGACTTATGTAAGATCTTTAAGCTAGGTTGAATGTATTCAGACCTAAGTTCCTGAAGTTTCCTTCTCCCGCTTTTTTCCTTAAACATTTACCTAATGTTTACATTTTTATTATTTTCTTACCTAAAGAAAACTGAAGTTCTGATCATATGTTCACTCATTTCATCTCTTACAAACACAGACATTTCAGTATGCCCAGCTCTGCATGTTTATAGGGTTTTATGCTTAAGCAATATTTATATAACAGAAACCATGCCTGCTCCAGTACACTATTTACAGAGAATAAATACTAATCTGGCCAACACTCTCAGCCAGCTAAGCAGCAATACGTAGTAATGTTTTTAAGTATTATAGGATTAATGATCTTGGACTAAAACCTAGTCACCAATAGCTTTATATAATACCAACCTGTATTAGAGACTGACTACAGAGAGTAGCAAGTGTAAGGAGAGCTTATGAAGTACCATGAATTTAAAATTATTAGGTATTGAGAAAAACCAGCTAGGGTACATAGAATACTGCAGTGCAGAGCATCACTTTGAAAATATGGGTAATTTTAGAAAGAAAATATCAAAAAAAGAAAAAAATTGCAATCACCATGTGCTTTGGACTAATAAAAATATTAAAATTGCTAGAAATATTTTCCTTTATTTTGAAGATCATTAATTACTAAAAAATCAGCTTATAGAAAAAAAGAGAAGATAAATCAAAAAATAAAATCACTGAGGTTTTTTTGAGAATTATATTCTATGTAGAATTAACTTCTGTTTGTTGAGGTTTTACGCTGCCTGTCACCATAGTGTCTGATTTCTGTCCATGCCAAATCAATAGCAATAAAAAAATTATAATGAACTTCAAAGATTAAAGAGGAAGAAAAAAAAAATGAACAATATTTTGTCTAGCTTCTTTGGCAGTTTTTTTTTTTTTTTAATGACAACAGTTTGTCACAAACTTCTATTCCAAATTAGGTATTTCATTGTCAGTAATACAAACATCATTCTTCTATCCATGCTGTCTTGAAATGTGCCTTACAGATTCTTAAACATGAAAATAAACTGATTTCTTAAAATAAAAAGTCTACGTGCATAAAATGATGCTGGAGAGAAAGAGAAGAACAAGTTATACTTAAATTGAATGCACTGTGTCAGCTACAGAACTTGTACCTGCTATATAAAGTAATCACTAGGCAAATCCCTCTAAAGTAATTATTTTTTGTTTTTGTATTATTTCCATTTTCAAATCTTCTATTTAAAGAGACTGTATATCTGCATAGGAATGTTTTGAAAGTAGTGGACCATCATACAAGCACACAAATTAAAGCTTTGAGGTTGGAGAAAAGATTGTCTTGAGCCTTCCTCTTCTGCTGCACTCCTATCATGCAATTGCATCTAAGGCAGATACAGCTGAATTCATCTCATCTCATTCATCTCTTTCCATCATGTAATGTCAAAATGATCAGCCAGTCTCCTGCTGCAAGAGACAGAACCAGGCATCTAGAGAAAGAGATTCATCCTCTTGTAAAACAGATGTTCAGGTTGAGAGATATATCTAACACCAAAGTTTATGGAAGTACTCTCAATTGATAATAAAAGACATCTACACAACTAACTTAATCCACATAGGGAGGTCATTTGTGAGATAAATCTCAACAACCTAGAAAGATGTTTAGGTAGTCAAAGATGAGATTTCTAGTTTTCTTTGAGATTTAGGCAATCAGGTTGCCTAAAAACTGTCAACTGAATTGTTAGATACCTTATTGCATGACCTTTACATTACCATCTTTCTGAAATGCAGAATGGAAATAGTAGCACTTGCTCTCCCCATAGGGATCTCTATTGTGAAGATAAGTACATTGTTTGTGAGGAGATCAATCTCCATGATAAGGGGGACCACATAGGTATAAAGACTTTTTATTTTATGCTTGAAAACTACATCATACTTTCTGGAAACTAAAATAACAACAATAACAGTAACTGTCCTAGTCCTTTCTAAAATGTCATTTTTGTAGTATAAATATGGGATGACTAATATTATCACAATTTAGTGGTATTACTGCAATAAACAAATGGTAAACATTGCTTTAGTGTATAAATGCAGAACCAAGGGCTTTTGTTATACAGCACACAAACATATATTATACATAAAAATGAGGGGGAAAAGGCGGATGGAACAAAACTGTAGTGGTTTTAAAATTCTGAACAGTTTGAGACAGGTACATCAGTAACAATGCCATTAGAGTTCTCAGAATGCACCACAAGCCTGCAAAGTTTATAGTTTCACCACATGTCGCAGAGTTTATTATTTCAGGAGTGAAACCTACAAACATAAGGAAATTGAATTGAATATACGAGGCTGGATACGTACCTTGAGGGCATTTCAAATATTCACACACTGAGAAACAGTAGAGAACGAATATAAGGATAAACAAATTGCAGCATATAGAAGTAAGCACCAGAAAACAGAAGAAAACAAAAAAAGAGCAAATAAAACTGATAAAATAACAGATTTGGGTGGTTTATTTATGTCTTCTTTGCATGTTCTTTCATTATTTCAGTGGATTTTAGTAGCATACATTTTTTTTAAACAGAGAGAGATTATATAAGCACCTATATATGACACTAAATAATATTAAAATATCTCAGCAGCCCACAACTAGAAATTCCTTTGCTGACCATTTTCTACCTCAGTCTACTTTAGTACATAAGATTTCCTTAAAAAGGGGGTTAGCAAAGTATATAGCTTTGGGGGTTCAAATAATTGAATGGAAATGTCTAGAAGCTTTACAGCTACCTTCACTGGTTCAGCCATCACAGTCTCTCAGTCCTGCTTAGATAACTATTCCTAAAGTCCCTTTTTGACAAAGCTTGGTGCTAGGTGCCAGAACCTCCCGAGGTAGCTTATCTCTGAGTAAAACTCTATACAATCCCTCAACAATGAATGGCTGTCTTGTATCTTAAAATGCATCTTGATGGCTTTTTTATGCCAAAGAATTATTTCTGTTGTGACAAGTCATCTTCAGTTTAGAAAATCCCAGAACTGTAAACTGGGAATGAAAAAAAAGGTTATGAGGCTGAATTAGGTATCATCCTGTTGCTTATGTGTCTAGATCTAAAGTTCCACTTGTTCAGGTGAAATGAAACCTCAGTTAACCAAGGCTAGGGCTAAGAAGGGAGTTTCTTTGGTTTTCTTTGTGATTCTCCTAAGAGAAAGGAATTGGGCAAAACAAATCTAATGCCTACTGTTATTTGTCAAAATTCCACTCTTGTACCACTGCCTGTATCTTAGTCATGATTAAATTTTATCTTAAAGATTCCTAATCACTAACAGCTGCTAATCTGTGTGTTTTCCGGGTTTGGAGGGTAACAGTGCTCTGCAAGTGGAAATCAGGTTGGATGCTGACTATCTTTTTCCCTGTTATAATGCAACCAGAAATTCACTGAGGCACTCCAAGAAAACAACTTGCTCTGTTGTTAGCAGAGCAACATCATCCCAGTAAGGCCTTGCTTGCACTGCAAATCTGCAATTTATTAAGAGTAGCTAATAGCTATGTTACAAAGAGGGGAGACGTGATAATCTGGAGGGCCAGTGGCTCTCAGCATACAGTGCCTGAAGCTTGATCAATCTGGTTCTGAGCCAGAGGAGGGATAAGAAGGGTTTCTGTTTTCTCAGGAGTGGAATGTCCTAGGATTTATGGTTGTCTATAAGCTCTGTGTTTCCAATAAGTAATAAAACTGCTTCAGGCTGCATTGCAGAGCTGCTAAATGTGGGTCACATTCTACCTACAAGTAATAATTTGGCCACCCTACAAGTTAAATATTTATTTTGCAAAAGTCGGTTTCTTACCATTTTAGTTTCCAAGGGTTCTTTTGATGGTATTAAAGCCATAAGCAGAACTAAATATCTGCAGAATTATAGCAAGTTCCTCTATAACATTTCAGTTGAATCTTATTCTTCCCTCAGTAGATTAAAAGGTCTTTCATCTCTGCAGTTTTAAGTAGTATTTTCCACAGTAGCAGGGGGACACCACATCTCTGCTAGTCAGTTTGCTGACTGTTTTAATACTTTATAATTTTGTAATTCTCTCCCCTAAGGCTCTCCAAGGGTAAGACACAAGCGCTGTTCCAATGCCTGATATTAGCTGGCCAAGACAATGTGTTTATTCTTGACTTTTTTTCTTTTTCCACTCACTTCATTGAAGATAAATGGAGCCTGTGATGGTAGTATCAGGGGACCTTGGGCTTTTAAGACAATATATTTTTTGCAATTATATTTAGGAAGCTTCTTCTAATATTAAGCAATAAGTCCTCTCAAAAAGGAGAGCAATGAAAGATTTAAAAATAACTGTAGTCATACTTTTTACTGCCCTAGTCAAAGAACCTGTTTCTTGTGGCTGAAAATACCTAGGATGAACTTTCAATATGTCCTTTCAATATGTATAATGGCCTTTTCAATATGTATCAGGCTTTTTCAATATGTATCATGTAGACATATTACATTTGTTTTAAAATTGTATAGCTCAGGTTTGGCAATGCATAACTGAAGTTCTTTAGACACAGATATGCATAAAATCAAGGTATCAAAAGACTGAATTATTTTGTTGCTTGCCTGTGACTATATCCTAGACACTGGCTTTTTTTTTTTTTTTTTTTTTTTTTATTCACCAAAGAAAAAGAAACTGGAAAAAATATTAGCTTATTTATGGACATTTTTCTTGAATAAGCTAAGACTGTAATACTAAGGAAATGCTCATACTAAGTAATCAGTATTTTACATGATGAGGCAGAAAAGCATATTATTCATTCTTCCCTGGGTCTCGAACAGTTGGACTGACTGGTTTTGTTTTTTTTTTTTCACAGCGTAGAAATTTTGCTGAAGAGGAAAATAGAAAAATGCCAAATCTTTTTGCAGATTTTTCTAAGGGGTTGGATAAAAGCTAAGTTAATTCTGGAACAGCATCTTTTTTTTGCATAGGTTCAAAACGAATAGCAGTGTGTCCTGATGTCTGCAACTGGAAGGTATTTGCATGCTTGATACCATGTTAATGTGGTCCTATTGCATCAGCTTTGCATTAGTTTTGGTTGGGATAGGGTGAATTTTCATCATAGTAGCTAAATTTTGAATTTGTGTTGAAAACAGTGTTGAGAACACAGAGATGTTTTCATTACCTCTGAGCCTTTCATTACCACTGTGTAAAGCCTCTGAGGGTTTAAACAGCAGCAAAGACTTTTCTGCCTCTCAGCCCATGCCACCAGTGAGGAAGCTGGGAGGGCAGGAGGAGTTGTGAGAGAACACAGGCAGAGCAGTTGGTCCCAGCAGACCAAAGGGATATTTCATACCATGTCTTACCCAGCATATATACTGGGGGGGATGGGGGATATTGGCAGAGTGTCCCCTGTGGTAACTTTGTTACAATAAATAAATATAGGAATGACTTTTAATGCCAGAAGCAGGGATCCAGTGTAATCAACTGTATCTTTCAGTCACATGTGGAGGGATAAGGCACAATCACAACATAAAGGAATACAATTCTGTGAACTGCTCTCTGTATCATCTCAGTTCTTTCTCCATTCATTATGAGTCCTTGTTAGTAGGACTTCATGGTCCAGAACAATCTGTGTCCTCAGACTGCTTCCTCCTACTTTGATCCTGTCAATAAATATGACTGTGGATGATCACTTAATGGAGATACTTGTTCAGTTCAGAAAATGTCATCTAAGTCTGTTTGCTCTAGGGGTCTGATTATTTCCTTAGATCTTGTTTCATCCTGCCTCAAGCACCACTTTTTATCTGCTTTGCAACGAATTTGATTCCCAGCTCAGTGAGCTTCTGCAACACCTGAGGATAGCTTTTGGTGCTTTTTCATCATGGAGACGCACTCCCTGGACTGTATTATTATTCAGATCCCCAAGAAGGGCTGTCCTGCTGGTCTCAAGCCTTTGCTTGCTTGAAATTATTTTCTCAAGTCAACAGAGTGAGAAGCATGGTGCTGAAAGATTTTAATCCTTCAATAATTACCTGAGTGAATGCTGGTATTGCATCCTTAGAGCATCCTGATTAGGAAATCTACTAAAAGACCATTTAAACAAACAAAGAATTCCATGAAAGGCTTGTATGACCTAGCAAAATAATAGATTTGCAATGCATGCACCTCATCTTGTACAACTTGGGAAATAAGAACAAATCACGATAATGCCAGATACTATCCAAGACATATACTATCTAAGGAATTAATACTATCAACAGAAATTTACCCTCAAGAATTAAATTTCCTGTGAACTGTAACAGTTTTAATTGACAGAAAAGCTGTGTAAAAAGCTTTTTTTTTCTGTCCTGACAGTTGAAACATGCACAACACTATGTATACACAATATTATGTATAATAATAATTAATTGATTATTAGTAAAAAAATTAAAAATTTTGGACACTAAGTGTCCAGAAGAGTTTACTGTGTCATGCTCTGCTTGAAATCAAGTGCAGCACTAGAGACAAGATAATTAGCTCAATTCTGTGCATGTATCTATCTGTATGTGTTACTTAAATGATTTTTGTAACCTGCATGTATTAGACTTGGTTTCAGAAAATTGCCAGCCATGATTTCTGTTGATAGACTGATTCAATGCTGTCTATGGTCATAATCTGCCCCAGACTGATGTAAGGTTAGACAATTTGTTTTTAAATTATTACCTCAGTGAAGGAAAGATTTTTGGGACAGATTTTTGGGTCTCTCTTTAGTCCTAGAGCTTTCTTTAAGTCACTTTTTTTACTGACTTAAACTCTGGATTTGGAAAGGCCAAGAAGTGGGGGAATAAATATAAAATCTTAGGCCATTTCCTAAGGGATATGTATTATTATTATTGACCTGTGCTAGAAGAAGTAGCAGCTGGAGGTGAAGTTGCACATAGTGTTCCCTGGCATGCTTTTACTTCAATTACAAAGACACCTCTCCAGTTACCAGAGTTAGTACCTAGAAGAGCTTTGACTTTCATGTTTCTTTTTCAATACAGGTCAAACAATCAATGCAGAAATACTGTTCTTCTCAAACACTTCAGCTCTGTAGGGCACCACTGTCACCACAATCATACCCTCTTTAATTTTCAAATCAGCTTTGGATTTGTTCCAGCATCCCCTTTAGCAAATTGATTTTTAAGGGTAAGTGGCTTACATTGTCTACATTTCTTCAGAAACTCTCTTGCTTTGGAAACTTCAAAAATTTTGAGAGAAGAGAGAAAAAGTTCTCTGAATCCTTGCAGGAGTAGAGCATCATCTAAGATTTATTCTTTTGGTTATATTAAATTTCTCTCACTGGAATATTCTTACACATATAAACACATACACCTCCTTTCTTTCTAATTAAGTGTACTTTACAACTTCCTTCCATGCAGGATCTTATTAAAAACTGCACAAACTGTTTTAATTCTACTAATGCTACTTTTTCTAGCTACTTATTTTCATCAGCATCACTTACATCATCCTCAGTCTTTCATTTCTGTATTTGGCTAGCTGCACTTTGATCCCTTAGTATATTTTTTGAGTCTGCTTTCTCTGATGTTTTTTGTCTCTTCTGTATGAAAGATAACCCCTTTGGAGCACAATTCTTCCTGTAATTTACTATTCTAACATACATCTCCTGTTTTCTATCAGTTGTCATTTTCCTTTGTAGTTGCCATCCTCCTTTAAAAATTCAGCCTCACTCCTAACCTTAACCTACTTTTTCATTGTAAAACTAAAATTTTACAAGTAGAAATATATACAGAGGATGACTGGTCTTATTTGAATGAATATCAAATAATAGATACTAGCATTCTCTTCACATTTAATACCCAGCACTTTGAATATTTTCAGAGTATTGTAGAAAGACTACAACAAGTGGATCAATTATATAATTCCTTAGAGTATGGCCCATTCATTAATTAATCATCCTGGTCACTTGGTGCTAAAAGTTACGGCAACTTGCCAAAGGTACAAAGCAGTGGATCTACAGCACAACTAGAAGGAAAAAAAAAAAACCAAAAAACCAAATAAACCCAAAACAGTAGTTCCCGGATGTGGGCCCAAAACCTAAATGCAATATGAACTTCTTAACCTAATAGTAATAAGTAATAAGAATCATAATATTAAATGTTCTAAGGCTGTCATGGATTCATGTTTTGCTAGCAGGAACTGGAGTTGTAAGTCTATCTCAGCTGCAAATGATTCTTCTTTGTGTTAGGATCCCTCTTTTATTAGAAATGAATGCCTGCAACAAGCAAAAAAAGACAGATATTAATGCTACATTAAAAATAGCTAATTTTATATTAATTAACATAATAAAACTGACTTATGATATTTGGAAAAATGAATATCAGGAGGGGAAATTATAAAAGCACAGAAAATTTCTGGTCCTCCAAGATTAAGTGTTTCCAGCCAACATCAAGCTGTTCCCCAACAAAAATAACATGATCAGCGTGTGTGATTGGGATTTTTCTTGGCAACATTACTAAGCTTTTTTCTTTCCAGAGTGATACAGGCACTGGGACTCATATTAGAACAGAAGTTTTGTCTTTCAGCAAGATCTAGGAACAAATATTTGAGACTGATGACCACCTTGGTTCGCTCTCTGCCAAAAAAAATCCTTGATGATATTAGCAGCAGGGGGAAACCCATCCACTGCAGTCTGAAAAATGTTACTCTAAAATATTTCACCAAACTTTTCAGTGGTACCTTCCAGAGATAAGATAAGGACAAGGGGCACTCATGGTTTCCTTTCCTGTAGCCCAGTCTAGTCTGACGCTATTCATAAGTCGTTCTTTGAATGACTGTCAATTTTAAGTTCCTTTTAAGCTAAAATCTTGACATTTAGTATATTCATTCTTTATGAGATGCTGACAAAAAATCTCCCAATTTAATTTTGACTTTTTCATCACAGGTTCCTAAAAGGTCACCAGCCCATTTTATTATCTGCAATCATTGTTAAATCTTTGTACTATGGGGTAACACTTAACAAGTGGGATGTCTTAAAAGACCTGTGTGGAATAAGGACACCATCACAAAATTTACAAATTTTTTGGCAGTACATTTTCTACAGTTCACATTTATAGAAATGAAAGTAATTTGGCATTAAAAGTATCAAGTTTTAAGCCTCAAAAATGTATCTTTTACTAATCCTTTCAGATACTCAAATTTAAATAAAAATTATCCATCCCACCTAGATGATGCAGGGATTCCTCTCTGCATGGTCGGTTATTAGACTATCAAATGTGTGATCTTGCACTACATATGTTAGTTTTATAATCTTTGAATTAAATACGAAAAATTGTTATAACAACTATGATACCAAATTAAAATCATTGAGAGATGCTGAATATTTAATTATGAGGTAATTTCTTTTTCCCAGAAAATCTTTATCACTATGAGGACAAATACTGAAAAAGACTTCTGGCTATTGGACCTCACCAAGACTAAGTAAAAATGTAGAAATGTTAATTCTGATAATGGCAGTAAGAACAGTTCTTTAATACATTAATTTTACAGAATCAAAGGATCACAGAATATTTTATACTGGAAGGCACTTTTGGAGATCATCTAGTTCATCTTCTCTCATCAAGGCATGTAGAGCTGGAGTGTATTGCTCAGGGTCATTCCTGTCAGGTCTTGAATATCTGCAAGGCTAGAGATTTCACAATGTCCCTGAAAAACCAGGCTCAGATTTTCAATCATCTTCACAGTAAAACATGGAATCACAGAATGGTTTGGGTTGGAAGGGACCTTAACAATCATCTGTTCCAATCCTCTTGTCAAGGTCATGCACCTTCCACCAGACTGTATTGCTTAAAGCTCTATCCAGTCTGCCTTTAAACATTTCCAGGGGTGGGACATCTTCTCTGGGCATACTGTTGGAGATCCTCACCACCCTGACAGGAAGAATTTCTTCTGAATAGCTAATATAAATGTCCTCATCTCAGTATTGAAAACTGCCTGAGACCCCAGGCTCCATGCCTTTCACCCTCACCCCCACAGTCATGCATTCACACTTGAGATTTGCTTCACATCTCCCTGACGGTATCATGGGGCCTGTCAGGAAAAACAGCAAGGGGTGACAGGCTGGAGAAGCTTTGGCAATTTCTCTGGAACATTCCGCATCCAAGCACCTGCCAAGCAGGAAGCCCTCCTAGGCAGCAAGCCAGGTGGGCTGGCAGCATCCTCTGTCCCCCTTCAGCTGTCACTCAGCCCTGCCTCCTGCTCCTGAGTCAGGGCTCGGGCTCAGCCTGCTGAGTGCTTCACTGGACACGGCTCCCAACCCCTCACCTGCTACCAGGGCACACACCCTGCTCCATAGCTACTCATCTTCAAAACAAATATTTATAATCATCCTCTAAACAAGAAGAATGAGATAGACTATGTGCAACTTAAAAGCCAGTAGGGAGGAAAAAAACCCAAACAAATAGAAAAAAAAAAAAGCCAAACAAAAAAAATCTTAGGGAATGTAAGTAAAAAAAATATAATATTGACATGCTGGCTTGTATACATAGATATTTCCTGGCATATATACACTGTACCTATTATTCTGCCATAGTTCTATTGGTTTTAGTTCCCATGTGGACATTCTCTGTGCCAAAGCTGTTATTTTGTCCCAGAATAATTATACTAGAGTAATTATTCCAAATAAAATTACTATTATTTTGAAACAGAATGTCCATACTGATCTTAAAGCAATACAGTTATAGCAGCATAGGAAATATGTATTTGAAGACAAGGTCTTCAGTGATAGGAAAATTGCTGAGTTGCAGTAATTTAAGATGTTCTTTTATTCCATTTTTTTTATTTTGGTTGTTTGGTTGGTTTATTTGACTGGGTTTTTTTTTGCTTTTCTTTGTGTTTGTTTTTAAGGTTTTGGGTTTGTACTTTTATTGTCTGGTTAATTGGTTGGTTCTGTTTGGTTTTTTAGGGTTTTTTTTCTGGGATTTTTGATTGGTTTGGGGTTTGTTTTATTTAACAAAAAGGTAATTCTATAGTTCATGAAAATGAGCCCCTAGTGTCACTGGGATAATTTTCTATGATTGCTTGTGTCCTGAAACTCTGTTAATTTGGATATTCTTTGGAGTGGTTATGAACTTATATTATCTGCAGAATCATGCAAAATTTCAGAGCTCAACAAACAATAAATGGCCATAATTAATGCAGTCTATTCTGTGACAGCTTTGGGGATCACAGCCTATGAGAGATGTCATGGCTATTGCTCTGAAAGGGCTTTCATCCATGTTACATGTCCTTATTCCTTAATTTATTGTGCTGCCTCTACTGTCTCCTTCTTCTATTGTCCTCCTGTCTATAGTTTCCTCTTTCTTTCAGCCAATTTCAGTGTGACTGATGAATTGTCACAATTGAGATGGAGAAGACACCTGATCCTTCATGTAGAATAGCCAAATCATTCACATAGCCCATATTTATGTGATTATCAGAAGGCACCGTGTTATCTCTAATTGTCAGCAATTAATCAAAACTCATTTCGTTGTTTGGTAATGGCCAATGTACATCTCCGTCAAACTTTTCTCTTTCTGAATATGTTTCCATTCTTTCTTCATGGATTCTCACGGGATAGACTTCTTATTTTCACAGGTGCAAACTGTCTTCCATAATAATCAATTGCTACACAAACTAATTTTAATTCTTATAATTCTTTGCTTGTGGGAATTTAATAGCTTAGCCAGAATAGCAAGGCCTGAACCATGTTTTACAAGGCCTTTCTATTGTAAGGTTTTACCTATATGTAACAGTAAATCATTTTCCTTGTGCTGTGTGCACTATAAGTAAACAGCCACTTTGAAGTTCTAGGCTTCTTAAAAAGAGTGACCTAAGAGGGAAGGGCAACAACCTCACATTATGACTGCAGATGTTTCTTTTTTTCTGAAATAAAGTAAAAAATGTTTTAAGAACCTGAGAGCCTCAGAAAAGCATTTTACTGGTGTTGTTTGACAGTTCACTTGATAATACACCAACTGGTATACTTTTAGTACCTACCCAGATATATGTCAACAAAATGTGCACGGCTTTTTCTTGTCACTTCAACTGACCTGAAAGAGGGCATTGTCTCCCACAAATACCTTATAAAGGCAACATTTTAAATATTCTAGAGTTCTTTGATACCTTCAAGTTTTCTTGATACAGACACATTTGAAATTTGTTCAAGGGTAATAAGCATAGCCACCTTTGTTCTTTTGAGCATACCTCTAGGTTTTACAGTGTATTTTTCTTGTTGAGAGGTGGAAGTACTTTATTCTGGAGATTAAATACGGAACACACTCTCTGGTTTTTAAAAGTTCTTTGCTGATATAAGCATTTAGTAGCAGAGCTAACAGCTTGATTCTTCAGAAAAAAAATCACACAAACTTGCTCTTTGCAGGGGGGTATCTGTCACTCAATGCAGCAAGAGCAGCAACAGCTTATTCTGATCTCATCATTAGCAATGAAAGCAGTAACCCAGTTCTGCAAATTAGCACACTGAAAAAACCAGTCTAAGGAGCCAAGTGGCAGAATGACTTTCTTGAGTTTCATAGAGAACATGTTGAGCTTCCTAATATTGATGCAGTGCAGCATTTATGTATTATAACAGACATCCCAGGAAAAAGAGTTGTCTGATAGATCTCACTAAAATGTCTGATTGAGTGATGAAAGAAGACAAATGTCTAATATGTCTGATAAATCCATAGGGCAAAAATCAAGTAAACAGAAAATATATAATATTATTTAAAATACAGCCAATTGTATATATAATTTTAAAAGCTCTTTGGATTCATATTAAAAGCATAAGGCATAAACCATTGGAAAATAGCAAAATGTATTAAAATATATATATTGGAAATTACCAAGATACACAATTGTTATTTTAACAAAAGACCATAAGCTGTTTTTTTCAATCTTTGTTGTTCATACCTATCCCGAATGAAACTAAGGAACTGTATTTGAGAATTAATATTCTATAGAAGAGTTCTAAAGCCAATGCAAATTTCTGTGAAAGTCACTATTCCATATAAAAATAATATCTGTTAATTTTCATATGTTTTAAAAATACTTCATTCCCAAAAGACTGAGTTGTGATACTCTGGATCCAAATAAAGATGCATCCTACCCAGCTTTACTCATTGAAATGTCAGTTTTCTAGTATGAGACATATTTAGGCTTCTTATATAGCCAGTGGAGAAGAGACTGGATTTCCAAAGTACATTTATTTCTCCGTACTTTTCCAGCTGAACATGCCTGAGAGAGCCTAAGCAACTGTTTAGGGCTGGGCATCTAACTGCTAGATATCCAAGGCATGCTTGAGAAGCACCCTTATCTAAGGCTTCTAAGATACTTTTGGTTCTGAGAAGTTATAATACTTTTGTTGATCTCCTTCAAATATTATATGATCTTTCTGCAGACCAATTGACAGTGTCACACAGGCTTAGAGTTTTCATGGATAACATAAAGCTGCTCAAGATTTTACTTACAAGCAGTAAGCAATGGATTGTCTGTCAATATGCAGCACATATAAAGCAGAAAAGCAGAACTATCAACAACAGACTCTTACTGTCTCTTCTCCCTCCCCTTCTCAATTAACACCAGGGTCAAGCTCAACAGTTCAAACAAAATAATTATAATTTGTTTCTTCAAAGAGAAGCAATAACTTTAGAAAAAAGATATATTATTGATTTGCTTGAGTTTTCTTAAATAGTTTGCTATTTGTAGGCTGCTGTCCTTCAGCATATATAAAGCAAATTTTGTTTGGACTAAGGCTTTCTGAAAACATCCCTACTCTACAATTAGTTCTGGGGAAAATTTTAATCCCAGTTTAATTTTTGTGGAATATGAAGATTCAAAAACTCCAGGCAGGAGTTTTGAGACAAGAGACAGAGGGAAGGTATCCTGACTCAGGACTATATTCCAGTTTTTTGTTTGCATTCCATCTATCTTCTCTGATATGGCTTATAGAAACATGATATATGAATGAAAAAATATACTCTTATCCAGAGCAATGCAGCAAACTAATTGAATTGAAACATCTTATTAAATCACTTTGAATAATTTAAAGATGATGATGAGGTAATGATATTTTTGCTGCTCAAAAAATTGGGTATGAAAATACAAGATTCCTTTACAAATTCACTTCTTTTTTTTGTTTAGATATAATGTTTTAAAAAACTAGATTCTTGGTTGAGTATGAAAAGAAATACTAATTTCTTAATACATTATTAGGCACTAGATAGCTCCTGCAATCTGAAAATCCACATTCCTCATTTGTCTGCTATTTTCCGTTAATATATGACTGTCTAAAGCTTTTTTTTTTTTTCACAAGGCTCTTCACTGCTTCACTGTTTTTAGTTGCTAAATTCAGAACAATGACCTTAATCTTTAAATTCAGGTTTTGTTTCAGTTGTAAGTGTGCAGTGATGACCACTGATATTTAGTAACTCAGTTCCCATTACTCTTGCACGTAATCCAAATCTGTACTCAGCTTTAGAAAGGTTTTGTTGGACAGTCTCTTTTCCTAGGAAGCTAAAATTAGTTCCTTTCCTTATATTAACCCTATAAACTGTGATTTCAGTCCCCTTTGCCCTCCTATAAAATTTGCCCAAATGTTCCAGAGCCTGTCCAAGCTTTCAAGCCATAAGAGAAGATAAAAAATTCCTGCTCTCATGACCTAGAAAATTACTGAGTTTTTCTTATTTTCAAAACCATCATCCAGCTCCTTAATGAAGATTTTGAACAGGACTGGATCTGGACTTGAACAGCATTGATTCCTGGGGTATAATGGTGGTTATTGGCCTTCACTAGCTTTTGTCCACCAAGCATCATTCTTTAGCCCAGACATTCATCCAGTTCCAGTCAATTTTACAGTCTACTTGTCCAGCCCAAACTTCAGTGTTTTTTTCTACGAGGATGTTAATTGGTGTTCAGGTGGAATTACATATATAGTTTCAAACTCAACCATCTGGTTCATCATCTACTACTTTCATAACCAAGCAAGAGACTTTCTAGCCCAATGCTCAGTCACTCAACTGAGCAATGTCAAACTTGCAATTTTGATTCCTGTTCTCAAGAGTGTTTGCATATTGACATAAACAGACATTGGAAAAAAGGTCTCAGGAGGGTCTTAAATTTGCTAGGTAAAGCAAAGCAAATCTTATTTAAGTTCAGTGGACTATTCATGCTTCATCAAATTAATAACAAAATTCTATTTTGCACTTGAAGAAATGAAATATTTTCCTAGAAACACATGACTGCTAGAGTCATTTGGTTCTGACTCATATTGTATCAGGCAAAACTAACATATGATCTTCTTAATATACAACCAAGTATTTTTAACTCCAGAACCCATTCAGATGCATAATGAATCTTCTTGCAATACAGCATTACAGTATGTTTATATTGAGAAAAATCACTTTTGATATGCAACTTATAAGTGGAAATGTTTGAGGAAGATGTAACATCTGATACTTTTATATCAGCTTTATGAGTAAAACTTTGATCATAGCAGTCCTTTTTTGAGGTTTTCATAGTTAAAAGTATTATCACATAAGAAAATTTGTGTAAATGACAAGAAGGCATTGGTGAGCCCACAACTTCAGTCCTGTATCTAGCTCTGGGCCCCTCACTTTAAAAAAGCCATTGAAATGCTGGAGTGTATCCAGGGAAGGAAAATGGAGCTGGAGAAGGGTCTAGAGAGTAAGTATATTGATTTATGAGGCAAGGTTCTGGTACCAGGGGGTCTGCAGGGGTGGTTTCCTAGAAAACCTGCCAGAAGCTTCTCCCATGTCTGTCAGAGCCAATGCCAGCTAGGTTCAAGATGGAACCCCTGTTGTCCAAGGCCAAGCCAATCAGAGATGACAGCAATGCCTCTGTGACAGCATATTTGAGAAGTCAGAACAGTCATTGCCCAGAAAGAATTGCAATAGAGAAATGAGGATTCATAATATGTGAAAGAAACAGCCCTACAGACACCCAGCTCAGTGGAGGAGGGGCAGGATGTTCTCCAGGTGCTGGACCAGAGATTCCCCTGCAGCCCATGGTGCAAAGCACAGTGTGGCAGATGTGCCCCTGCAGCCCATGGAGATCCACAGTGATGCAGAGTTCCCCCTGCCCTGGAGAAGCCCTGCACCAGAGCAGGTGGATGCCCAAAAAATGGCTACGACTCCCTGGGAAATCCATGCCAGAGCAGTTTCCTGGCAGGACCTATGGACCCATGGAAAGAAAAGAGCTCATGGAAGAGCAGGTTTCCTGGTAGGATTGCAATCCCCCAGGAGGGACTCAGGCTAGAACAGTTTGTGGACAACAGTAGCCTGTGGGACAGACTTCTACTGGAGAAGTTCACTGAGAACTGTCTCCTGTGGGAGGGACTCCACAGAAGAGTCTTTCCCACAGAAGAGTTTTCTTTCCCTGAGGAAGAAGCAGCAGCAAAAAAAAAAACATACAGTGAACTGATGGTAACCCCCAGTCCTTGTCTCCCTGCAGGGATGTGGGAGAGGAGGTGAAGAACTGAGAATAAAGACTGGGAAGGAGGGAAAGGAGGGGAGAAGGTGTGTTTAAGTTCTGTTTTTCTTCTTATTAACCTACTCTGATTTTGTTAATAATGAATTCAATTTATTTCCCTAAGTCTAGGTTTTTGTGCCCTTGAGAGCAACTGGTGAATGATCTCTCTGTACCATTATCTCAACCTACGTGCCTTTTGTTTTAATTTTTCTCTCCTGTCCAGTTGCAGAGGAGAGTCATAGAGGGACTTTGGTGAGCATCTAACATCCAGTCTAAGTCAAACCACCACAGTAAGTCATATGAAACGTGGCTGAAGGAGCTGGGGCTGTTTAGCCTGAAGAAAAGAAGGCTCAGGGGAACCTTTTTCATTCTCTACAGCTGCCTGAAAGGAGGCTGTAGTCAGGTGGGTGTCAGCCTCTTCTCCCAGGCAATGAGCAAGAGGTTGAGAGGAAATAGCCTCACACAGTGGCACGGGAGGTTCAGGTTGGACTTCAGGAAGAATTCCTTCAGTGAAAAGGTGATTAAGCATTATGATGGGCTGTGCTGGGAAGTGGTGGATTCACCATCCCTGGAAGTGTTAAAAAAAAGACTGGACAGGACACTTTCTGCTATAATTTAGTTGACATGGTGGTGTTCAGTCAAAGTCCAGGTTTGATGATCTTAGAGATCTTTTCCAATCTTAATGAAGACAGAAACCTGCATGTTGAATATTAGAATTTGGAACCCCTTAGAACTCTACAAAAGTAATGGCCGAATATTAGAAAATAATAGGAAACTAGATTAAATCACATGAATTCTGTATTTTCTAATGAAATTAAATTTTTATATCTCATCAGTTTCTGACTTTTCAGGTATTTGCATTTCATATTCATTTTAATTTTACATTGTGGTTATACGTTATTAAAAAAAAACATTAACTAAGCCAGATTTCTGAAAAGGACACACTGAAAACCAGGGAAAGAACCAGGAGAATTACTGTGGATTCCCAGAATAATGATCACCAAAATACATTAAAAAATCGTTATGAACAAATGAAAGACACCTGATCAGCCATCTCTATTCTGCTTGTTTTACTCCACAGTGTGTAGTGTCCACATGGTTAACTGCATCTTTGCTAATGTCACAGCCATAGGTAGTAACTTCTTCAGTTAGGTAGACCATTTCTGTTATCTATTGTTAGGAATCTTTACACCAGGTTTCTCAGACATGAGTGATTCTACTGTCCCAGTGTTTTTTGTAAATTAAAGCAGCTGAGCTACAAGAAAGAGCATGTAAGTGAAGAGAGAGGTCATATTAAGGTGTTAAATGTAAATGTAAAAAGGAAATAAACTGGTTTTAACTCATGTTTTTAATTTAAAATCATTTTTAAAAAACAAAATATTTAGGATTATCTGGTAAATAAGACTTTGTAACACCTTATGCAGCAATTTGAAAATTTGACTTCCGATGAGTTACATGAATCAACCAACCTAAAGGCTCTTGAAATTCAAAGTTCTTCATATTTCTTTAATTTGGATATTAAAATAGATCTGGAGAATTATGCTATAAAATTTATCTCAGTGACTACAGTATGACCAGCAGAAATTTCAATGTCAAATCTTTATACATTTAAAATTAAACAAATGAAATGTGATGAACTGTCCAAACCCTTTCATTTAAGGAGATGGGATTAAAATCCATTTGCTCTTAAATGGTTTTTAGCAGTGATTCCTGTTATGTTGAGGAAAAAAATACTTTAAATTATCAGGCTGTTATTACATATCAATATCTCTAAAAGATTCTTGGTGAATCACATCCCATGCCTTAAGCTTGGGCTGTAAGGATTTTAAGACAGGGCTGTTTTTTGCACTGTGCTTTTCTTGGGACAGAACAATATGTGTTCTTATACTTTCTGACAGCACTGTAAGTGATATAGGAAGTGATAAGGAAAAAATTAAATTGGTGGTTGAAGAAAACTACAATTTTAACATTTGAGGAAGGCAAGACAAAGAATTTTCCTGCAATGAAAGAACATGGATATGAGCATGGGACATACTTTTAAAAACACTCTATGTTGAGCAAATTATTTTCTTACCACTCATTCTAGTTATTGATATTTGAGTCCTACCTATCCAAAAGACTGCATGTAGCTCAAGTCTTCACCATATGCCCATTGTCCTCATAGTGTTCAAGAGTAAAGCTTTCCTAATCAAGAAAAATCACACCATATAGCAGATAATTTGTTTTCTATGGCCTCTCCCTGCAGTAACAATGCTAAAAAAGCAGTTGTGTTGAGTACATGATTGAATAAATGCATGTGACTATTCAGCTTGCTGGAAGAGGTGGGGGCAAAATACAAAAATTGAAGTGGTTTTGAGCACTCGCTTTAATCTGTCAAGTTTAACATCTGTCTGATACAAAGACTTCCAGGACAGGATATTCTGTACCACATGAACATAGGCACTCACTAGATAAAAGCACACAGGGAAATTAACTATCAGATAAGAATTTAAAACAGGAGGTGGACATTCATATTCTCAGAATATTCTACAAAGCAGGGAGCACACATGTGTGAAGGAAGCTTACTTTTAAGGGTTTCTATTATCAGTACTGCAAGAGAGTTTTGTTAAACTTCTGAAAGCAGTAGTATTGGAAGACAGCCTCTATTTAAAAGCCTCATAAGGAGATGTGACATTCAGGACAGAAACTGAGATATTTTTGTCTTGACAAAGATAGACATTTGAAAAAAAAGCACATTAATTTTCAGAAAAAAAAATCCCTGGAATTCTGAACAAGTATCCTGCTGAGATCCAGTATAAAAAAATCTAATCAAAAGAAACAATTTGAATGTTTCAAAAAAGACTGGTCACATAAAGACCTGGTTTCTGAACTAGTTTTTCTGGTAGAAGCTGACATGACTGTGCAGTGAAAGTAAAGAAATATGAGACTCATAGGAGAGAACCTCCAGTAGAGAAAGAAGAGTTTTTACTATCTGCTCAAAGGTACCAAACTGCTTTAAATCTTCCCTGGAGTTTTTTAAACACCTAGGCTATTTAGATATAGAAGTTTGTTTAGCCCTAATCCATGGCTAAAAGTGTATTGCAAAGCTGTTGCATATTTAATTAGTTTGCTGTGCAATTCTTGTAATAGAACTGAGGGAAAGGTTCATTTTATTGAATATCAGTCAAGCTTGTAGAGAAGTGACTTTGGGAGATTAAATTAGTCATCTACGCTTTCTCTGAAGTAAATGGACAGACGTAGACACCTCCAGCAGGCAATTCATTCTGCCTTAAGTTATCTGTCTAAGGCTGTTTGGATGAATCACCTTTTGACAGTATCTCTCTCTTTATCTCTTTTAGAGGGCATCTTGTTAGCATCACAGAACTTAAATTTTTTAGGAATAGAAAACTTTACTAGTGTTTATACACAGCTTCTTTTAACTGAATAAGCATGGACACTTGTTATGATTTTTAGAGTTTTTAAACACATTATTGACCCAGAACTGAAAACAATCTCTATGACTCTGGAGGAGTACTCAAAGTTCTAATAAAAACCTAAGAGGATAGAAAGGTCACCAAAAAAACCCAAAACAAAAGCCAAAACCAAACCAAACCAAACCGACCTAACAAAATCCCCAAACACCCCAAAATTGTACCTTGGAGCACTAGGAAGCACTGACTTACAACTCTGACAAGAAGATGAAAGAAAAAAAAGGTCCTCTATAAGAAACCAGAAAAAGCATGTGTTAGTGACCTTGATGAGAAGTATTAAGACTGTGTTTTCATATTAATTTACATGTAATAATATCCTCTTTCCACTATCAACAGCATATGTTCAATTACATAGAAAATCGGCACTTTTCTCCTTTGCTTAATGTTTTTGAAACAGGAAAAATACAGGAAAAGGGGTATTGGTTTTATTTCCTGTGATGACTCATTAAGTAATAAAATTACAGTTGATTTTATATATTTTAAAATAAATTCTGTTGTTTTGCAGAGGACCAGTAGATCAGTTCAGACAAGCTATATTCATGTATTAGAGGAAATACTTTTTCTGGACCAGTCTGTAGTGTTTTCTATTGAAATACATCTGTGGCAATCAGATATTCTGTGTCATTGATGTTCACCTTTCCTATGTTACGTTTAAGTTATGTAACTTAATTGGGGTTTTTTTCATCTGTATGCATATATCTCCACCCCAGTCTCTTTTTGTCAGTCTCTTCATATGTACAGAGACTTTAGATATTCCAAATACTGGTATTCCTGTTAGGATGTGAATTCCTACCCATAAACACTGAGCTATTCATCAACAGAAACTTTTCAAAAGCAGGTATTTCAGTTAGAGGAATTCCCCTCTCTGGCACCCTCTTTAACACTGTCTTCAGACAGTGGAGCAAAAAATGACCTTAAACCTTTCCTCTTTTGAAACTACACTCCCTTTGATATTACACTGAAAGATAACGGAAAGGGCTGGTACCTCCACAAAATAAAATTGTGTGAGGTTGTGTGCAGGCAAATGGGATAGGAGGAAAAGCTGACTGGCAGACTGTGAATAGCATACAGAGCCTTTGCTGATGTGAGCTACTGGTTAGAAGTCATGCTTACATGGATCCAAATCCAAACCTATGCATGATCAATGTGACCCCTTGCAATCCAAGATTTAAACTTAGTCAAAATATTCCTGACAGAGCTATAGTAAATACAGTTCTTTCCAAAATCGGACCACATCTCTCATTCCAAGCCTTTCAGGCTGTTGGTGCTTTAGATCTAAACCTCACAGGAAGGGAGCAAGGAGAGGAAGAGATGCAGAAGAGTATGAACACCACCAGTTAGTGAGGGAAATCGCTGATCTGATTCATATACTGGTTCATAAGTGTGGTTGTCTTCTGTTTCATAGAACAACAGAATTATAAAATTGTTTCAGTTGAAAGGGGCTTGAAAGATCATCCAATTTCTGTCCCTCTGTCATGGGCAGGGATGCCTTCCAGTAGACCAGGTTGCTCAAAATCAATTAAAAAACCCCAACCCATTAACTTTTTTGCCAGAAAAACTAACACCACTGAAAAACCAATGCTGGTGAGTACATCCTGCTAACCAAGTCTATAAATGAAGTTCTGGTACTCCTGATTCACTGATCAGTAAGTCCAAAATGGTAGCTGCCCAGGCTGGCTCCACATCCATACAACCCTAGACGTGTGAACTTTGACACCTAACATGTGGATGATGGGGGCAAAGCCAAACCCCTGCATCCCTCCCATACATAAAGAAAGTACTCACACATTGGTACCCAGCAGCTGGAATCTACACCGCAATTGTTATCTCATCAGTCTTTGGCAGATTTAGATCTTTGCTCATCCTGCTGCTTCATCCATCCCTTATTACACTCTGATAGTCCACAATGCTTTCCTTTTCAGCTATTTTCCTATCAGATACTCCTAAAATGCAATTTTCCAGTCCAAACCAATTCCAAGCATGGCCAATGAGTCTCATTATCACAATGTTCTTGGTAAAATTTAACTTTTAGTACTGTGTTGGTCTCTACCTTCCTCCTATCTCAGCAGCAAGAGCTATAACACAACGACTTCTATTATCTCCTGTCCTAAATCAGTCACATTGTCCTAAATTTACATCAGTCTTAAACATATTCTAGTATGGGTAATGAAACATTCACTCAGCAGAAAGCTTCAAAACAATTTAAAATTGTATTCACATTTTTCAGAACACTAAAAATGTCAGTTTATAGACACAAATGATCACAAATCTGTAATAGGGATTTACTGTATTTTTTCAGATGACAATAATTGTTTCACCTAAATACCACTTCATATCAACACGTAACATAATGGACAATGCACAGGGTGCAGCAATATGATTGACATAATATTTTCTGAAGAACTTTGGGTGGCCTTTCCACAGGTAATTTGAGGAAACCCAGGAAACTAGCAAAAGCAGAACTGATTCTAATAGAAGAAATATTCTCCTTAGTTTGCAAATGAAGTTAGTTTTATCTCTTCCCAACTGAACATGTTGCACTGCTAAATTTGATCCACCCTTTTATCTCAACAAAGATTATCAATTAAATATTGCATAAGCTAATAAAATGATACCTGAAGTTTGTCCAGATGGCTTTATTAGAAACAATAATGTTTGATATAAACACTACTTGGAAAGGGAATACTGCTTAAATATGTCAGAAGTTACAGGAAGTTTTAATGCTATCTTGACAAAGCAGGAAATCTCAATAGATAGTACTGAAACTTAAGGTGACCTTGCAAATAGGTTATATAAAACATTTTATTAAATGGATGTTTCCTGGCATTCCACTTTTTCCACCATTTGCTGTCAGGTTACATTCAGTGAAATGAAACTGTATGAATAGCCATCCTTCAAATACTAAGTTCCATTGTTTTTCCTGCCTCCCAGGGCATGAAATAGCTACCCACCACCTGCTGCTCACAGGCAGGTTTGTCAGGTTGCAAGTCAGAATTGATATACACTGATTTTTTAGTGCCCGAAACTATATTATATCTCTGTAGTGCTTAGGACAGCTCCTGTTGTCCTGTGCTGATCTGCAAACATCCCTAGAACAAAATTAAACCAAAAAATTCTAGACTAGTCTATCTGTATTGGAATTTTACTATACATCATAAAAGGACTTTGAATGAAAATTTTATATTTGGGGCAAGTAACAGAACAGACAAGAGCAAATTTATTAAGCATCTGCAGCTGAAATTATTTTGGATTCATTGATTCAATGTTTTTCATGAAATAATTGTATGTGGCTGTTCAGACTTACAAACAAACACTTCTGTTTTCAAAAACTATGAGAGAGAGAAAGGACAAAAAATTGTTCAAGGAACTTTCTCTTAGCTGACACTCTCCAGGTGCACCCCCTATACGTACATATTCCAGTGTATTTTCTTTTCTTAAAATTTATTTATAACCATTTGAAAAGGTAATAGTATTGAGTTGCTTAATTTTTTTGAATTAGGAAAAGCTGGAAAAAGGTACAAAATAAGGAAGAATCAATCCATATGAGCAATGGGAAAGCTTTCAATCTGTGTTCTTCTTATCACTTTTCACTTGATGGAAAGAAAAAAAAAATCTTTGACATTGGTCCAGCTATCATAAAATGTAATCAAAATTCTTAAATCTCAGAATAAAATGTTCTGAATAGGTTAGGAAGTCAACTTTACTCTATTTTTATGAAGTACCATGTCCTGAAAGAAGTTATATTCCCAAAAGAATGAATAAAAATACTATGTTTTTTCTTGCAGAAAAATACAGGTTTAGGATTTAGTGGCAAACTAACCATAAGACACGCTGTTATTTTTTTAAATACTGAACAAAACCTTGTAAGATCCACAAGGAAGGATTCAGCCAAAAATGAGATACATTTACAAAAACTGCAATTTTTTTAAAAAATGCCCTAAATTTTATTAAGAAATCTCTAATATTGATATGGCTGGTATTGTACATAAAAATATTTTTGATGACACATTTACCCCACTAGCAGTTACCGATCCAGCAGCACTGGCCTTCCCTGTAAGCTGTCACTTAGGCTGTTTGTGCTCTTCATGTTATGATTTGTGCTGGCTTGTTTTTATTTTGTTTTCTTTTGTTTTTACTATTAAAACTCTTTCTTTATTGGCATGAATTTCCAAAGAACCCTATAAACATTGATTTCTCCAGGAAAGCAGAGAAATCTGATAGGTCACTCATACCTGCAAATGTACAATGAAGATATTAAGTACTGTAGTCAGGAAAAGAGTAGGAAAGCTTGATGGCATACCTTCATCCTTTTCATTGAAAGAAAAACAACAGACAAACACCACCACAACAATGAGAAACAATGAGAAACTCCAAAACCAACCAACAACCAAAAACCCAACAAAGAAAACAAAAAGACATGAATGGCTGTGATCTGTTGGCCCCACAGTTGTACATCAGGAAGCCCAAGGTATAATGGAAACCCAAGACTCTGTACCCTTGACTGTCAACTTTTTTCAGAAGCAGTTTAGAAGTTTCATTCATGTGATTTAAAAGCTGCACAAAACAAGCAGAAAAGAGAGAACTGTCTATAATTTGATTAACAGCTAATGGAATAGAATTAAAATTAATTAAAATTACCCTTTAGCCATGGAAGTTAGATACTTCTTTTATTAAGCAAAACAACCCCTTAGCTGGTGACAGAGAAGGAATGATTGCAGCTAAATTGATTGAAACTTCACCTAGTGTCCTTGTGTACTCTGTGTAGTCAGTGTTTATAAGATTCTTTCATGTTCACAAAAGATTGTTTTTCCTTTATAGAAGGCTATACCTCAAAAGCAGTATTGACATTTGCAGCAGACCCATGAGATCTGTGGGAATGAGTGTTGTTCTATACAGTTTAAATAATAATTTTAAAATAAATTCATATTTCTGAAGTGGGAAATTAATTTGCATAAGACATAGCAAATGGGTATATTTTTCACTAAACAATTTTTTTTTATTTTATTGGGCAATATTTATTTCCTTTTCATACTCTTACTGGTTTTTAGTTTTCTATCACTGTTGAGATCCCGAATTGTGCTCCTGTTGGCACATGCCACACATTGAAAAAAATTCATAAATATATTTAAAATTTATTATCATAGAATTGACTTACCTATTGATCCAAAAAACCCCAAACCAAAGAAACAAAAACCTCAAAGCAAGAAACAAAAAGCGAACCTCAGCAAAAACCCCAAACAAAACAAAACACATGAAATGTCAATGATGCAATAGGAGAAACTATTTTTTTCTCAGGCTGAAGCTGACTGAGAACATATCCTATATAAAAAGAAAATGCATTTCTGTGGATGCACTGATGCTTCACCATCTGTCCAACATCTCAGATTTACTCTCCTTAATAACTTCATATTTCACCATGCAGTCCCTAAAGAAGCATCACTTTAAACTGGGTCACATGGAAAAATGTTCTTCAATAAAATCTGAAGGTCTTGCTTTTAGCTGCAAGGACCTCTAATCTAAATAAATGATGTGCTTATACAGTAAGCTGCATTTATATATATGGAAATAGGGAGGAGCAAATGTAAGGGAAAGAACACTAAAACAAAAATAAAGACCAAAGAAAAAAGAAGGAGAAATTAGACTGGAAAGAAAAGGAGAGCTAGGAAAAGAGATGTAAAGAGAAGGAAAAAAAAAGAAAAAAAGAAAAAAAGAAAACAAAAATTTCCAGAATGATGGCAGTGAAAGACAAAGGGATTTTCAGATTTGCAGAGAAAGCCAGAAGATGCTGGCAGCCATTTATCAGTCTGCCTTCATGAAACAGGTATTGGAAATTAACTCAGGAACCCTATGAATTACATTCAATCCATGCTCTGGGCTAAGCACTTGTCAATTTTAGCTGCTATTGCAACCTGTTACTTACAGACTACATGGCTGGCAAGCTAATGACACTAGAGAGAGTTAAAGAATAGCAGCATAAACTATGTACAGCGACACTTGTCACAGTCTGAGCATATCTTCCCACTGTCTGGTGGGAAAGCTGAAAGCCCAAACTCTTGCCTCCTCAGTTAGCACTTGACCTGATATCAGATTTTTTCACATAGGAGAAAAGTACATACCTGAAGAATTAATCTATGATCTGCCTGTCCAGAGAAAGCTTTCACAAAGTTTTTCTGAGCATTGTGAAAAAGTGTTTTGACCAAACTTTTCTTGAATGTTCTTCCCTCTCCTGGTAGGATAATCCATTCTGAAGCAGAGCTCTCAAAACAGACAATTTTTTCGAATATGTTTATAAAAAAGTAGGCAAATATGCTCTCCCTATAAAATGTAGGCCACTTATGTATACAATGTACTTCTTTGTTATGGATCACTAATGCTTGATCACTTAGGATTCAAAACCACCTCCAAGGGAAGTACATTTTATATCTACAAATTCATGCATTAATAGTGGTGCACTGAAATATTAAAAATACACTTTATTAGAAATGTCCCCACACAATATACGGGAACTGCTTTATTGTATTTTTTCAGCTGATAAGCTTGTCTAAGAGTGAACTATTTTAATAACCAAACACATTTAGAGTAAATGTCAGACACTGTGATCCTGTGAGTAGCAGCTGCTTCTGCTGTTGGTGGGGAGAGAAGGAGAGAGAGAAAGAAGTACAAGTACCAAAAAACAGAGTGAATGCCAAATTAGAACAAATGTTTGTCAAGTAAAAAGGGCAGCTTTTTGTTTGATGAAAGAAACTTAATTAGAAAAGTCACAGAAAGAACCTGTCTTGAAAGTACCAGATCCATTTTTTTCAGATAAGCTAATGAACCACATTGAACTTTGCAAAGAATTGCTGAACCAATAATACAAGAGGAAAAAGAAATCTAGAAAATATGCTCCAGCATCACTTGGAAATAAGCTAGCTAATTCTTAATGTGATGCTCCATCCCAGGAAAGGAATTGAATGACACATTGCCTTACTATTTTTATTTTAGTTTGCGTGAGCAATGGACAAATAAATGCTTACAGAAAGAAATTACTTTCACACATTGTTTCTCTTTTGCAACAGACTGTAAGTTCAAAATTCAAATACCTTGTTTTTTGTGCTAAGTCACCTACATGGTACATTATCTACCCAGTTTGCTGTCTAATTCTATCAAGGTGGGTTTTTTTTCCCCTAGCAGCAACCATAACAAGAACCTATTAAGGAACATAATATTTTGCATTAGACAAGGGCATCTTGACTGTATTAAATAACTAAGTAAACATAATTCTTTTAACAATGACAAAACAAATAATGAAAAAAAAAGCCAACCCAAATAAAAATTATTACATAGAAACTCAGTGTAACTTTAAAGTTGTCTTAAAAAAGAAGATATATTCTAAAGTATTTTGGAGAGTTTTATGTTTCATTGGTATTCTTTAAGCGCTTTTCTCTCAGTTTTAGCCTTTCACATTATACCCATGTTTGACACAATATTGCAGGATTGGAATTCAAGTCTATAGCATGTATATAATTGAATCATAAAGCACCTATACTCCTATGCCACCAATTAAGCAAAAATACTTTTTTCATGATAGGACAGACAAACAAAAAGACTCATTAAAAAAAAAGGCAAGTAAAAAATATCAGCAGAAGTTAGGATATAAAGATCCACAGAAAATTCACATTATATGGATTTTCTAAACAGAAAAAAACAAGCCTTTAAGAGGTACTTTCCCACATTTTCTTTCAGTTTATCTTTAAGCTTTTGGAATTGAGCCTTTGTGTATGAGGTTCTCAAAAGGCTCATTGAAATCTTCAGAAATTTTCTATCTGTATATAGAATGCCCTTCTCAAAGGACAGAAAAGCATGGCTAAAGATAGGACTTTAAAAGTTTTGGTATACATAAAAATCAAATGCTTATCTTAGCAGAAGATGTTATATTTAACTAACAAAAAACATTAAGTTGATTTGGTAGAGACCCTCCTACTCTGGGAGAGTGAGGAGGAGTATAGCTCAAGCTCATACTCCTTCATTTTTATAACACAATAGGTAACATTTTATAAAGAGATTACTCTAATAAATATAGTTTAAACATGATCATAAAGACGATAAAATACAAATATTATAAAATAATAAATTATTTGACTCTGCAAATATACACTTATTTTTAGTATGGTTTTATTTATCCCAAACCCACAGAAGATTCCAGTTGTTTTACTTTCTGCAGGAAACTAAGAAATCCTTATGCTTTCAAACCCTCTTTATTTTTTTGGTAAATAACAATCTTTGGATGAAGAGATAATCTGATTAAGCATTTTCTCTAGTGTCCTGTATTGTAAGTCAAGACCATTTCTACATTCTTGTATGAATGATACCAGAAATGAATCACTACCCAGAGAGGTGGTGGTTGGAGGATGTGTTATCTTCAGGGAGACTGCAGCCTCTGATAATGAGTCTGGGGGGTTCATTACCATATTGGGTAACTGATGAGTTCCTGCAGAAACCCTGATCAGACCAGATCTGGATATTATTCATATGCATGCTAATACTGTTTTAGATTCCAGCTGAATGAAACAGCTCAAAGTATTTAAATTATTGGGATCTTAATTACTCCATTGGAAGAGAACTCATGCATTGTAGTGGTAATTAGTTTACATTTTTCCTTTATTTCTATATAGTATCAATGTTTGAATAGAACTGTGTTGTGGTCTGCACTAAAAAGCTGAAATTTACTATATCATGATGGACTACTAAATACAGACACATATTTCACTTTTCCCTAAGTTAAAAAAAAAAATAGAAATAAAAAAGGGAGCGGTTCCATATGACAACTCCATGGAATTTGTTTTGTAGTCTTGTCTCTGCCTTAACCATCTTGGGTGTGTCCTACCTTTGAATTTGAGTGAGAGAGAGCTAAGATACACTTTAACTTCCCTTGCAGTCCAGTTTCAGTGAGGGAAGAAGCTTGCTGCACAGACTTGAAGTCCCACTAAACCCACATTATTTCCTTCTCTGGTTAACTAAGAAACCATGTGTGCAGAACAAACCATTGCTTTACAGTCTATATACAGGTTGTGCATGCCAGCTTCAATAACAGATAAATCATATCACTATATTTAGTGTCAAAAACAGTGAATCGAGTGTAAATCATTGAGTCATATTTACGCTGAAAAAGACATAAGAGTAAATTGGATAAAAGCAGGAATCTTAGCTGTAGAATTAGTCCAAGATTGCCCTTTTCAAAACTAGCTTTTTAATATATATTTACTTTTGTAGAGTTAGACTAAAATTTTGTCATATTTTCAGAGTCAGAAAATATGGTAATCTTGCTATTTTAATCTAATTTGCAAGCTATTATTTTCTTGAAGTATGTGAAAGATGCATTTTGTTTCCTATACATACAACTATTTATGATTCAGGTAAATTATTAGACTTATGACTTGATCAGCAATTTTTATTTCACATATTTTACTATGTAAATTTCTTTAATTTGCCTTGTACTGAAAATATTTATGCTGACCATCAAGCTACCTCTGATCAGCTACAACTAGTTAAAGGAATATTTTATCTTTTCCATTATTTACAGTCATTCTTGGCTCCACTTACTTAAACCAATATGTCACCTTCTTTTCATTTTTCATGCGTGGTCACAGCTTACAATGAACTTGAAATAGATCTTTATGCCTCTGTGAAATATATCTATAATTTTCCTTTTACTTTTGTAAAATGGAAGTCAAGCTGGAAGAATATAATGTGTGATAAATTGGTATATTTTTCATTACTAAAGAATGTGAACTATTTTCTCTACTGTATATTTGGCTGCTTTTGGCTTTGAACTTTTGCACTTCAATCAAAGTGCAATTTTGAACAAAACTGGTTTTTAACTTTTATGGGAGGCTCAGCTAGATTTCTTTTTTCATTGTAACTAACTTGCAAGAGAAAAGTTACCAGCAGAGAAGACCTCATTATCAGACATGGATCAAAATATATATCAAAAATAACCAAAGGTACACATATATGTATATATGTAGCCAGGAAGTGATTATGCTGTGTGTCACAAAAGCAGTGATTGCAAGTAATGCTTAGAGACTTGCTGCCTTTGTATTGTATTCCTTCCCCTTAAACTTTTGCTCTTCCTGCTGCCACCACTGAGATAACAGTAGGAGCAACAGCAGAGACAAAACACTGACTGGCTGCTGTTATTGCTTGAATCAGGGCATCTGGCCATCACAGGAAAAATTGTCAGTTACTTTTCTAAATAGAAATTTTAGAAGTACCTGAAAAAACCCATATTCATTCACTTATTTCTTGATTTGATGAAATTAATGCATTTGACTAATCCTGAAATATTAGTGGAGCCTTATCACGCTCTACAGTTCATTTATATACTACAAATAGCTGCTATTTGTCATGCTATTGTGACGCCTAGAACTACCTTTTATCTTTTCCATTTTTTGTCCTTTTTTCTTACTTCGATCACATTTCCCATGTTGAACAGCATAACATTTGCAAATGGATGGATATTCTAATGACTGTACACTAAAATTTTTATATATGGCACACTAGTTGTCTCTGTCCATAAATTCTCAGTACAAACTTCCAAAGCTAACCTCACAGTATTAGACAATTTAGGAGAAAGGAGCAGGTTATTGTCATTTTCCTGATTTAAGAGAGATTATTTTTCCTTTCTCCCTACAACAACGACAACACTGAAAAGTGACCTATTTATCTTTTATTGTCCGGCTCCTAGGAGACAGAAGGTATAGGCAGAGAGTGAACATGCATGTCCAGCTTACGGATTTTTTCCACCTTGTTTTCTGTGGAACAACAAAAGAATTCATGCAGCTGGGATCTGCATTTACTCCATTGTTCACCACTTCTCATGCACACTGGAATTAAGGTTGCTTTCCTCCAGAGATGAATTCACGAGACTTCAATAAATTAAATAAGACACTGAAATTGAATTCTAAGAAACCAAATATCATCCATTGCTGCAAACAATGGGTGAGGGGAAGGGAGAACAAATTAAACAGTGAATTTCCCCAAGTTCGTCTGACACAGTTCTTACCCTTCTTATAGAAGTTCTGACTTATGGGATAGATTCAATTTAAGGAAGAAGTTACAATAAACCAACCAAATAAAAAAACAAAAATAGTCATTTGTAAGCAGATAATGGAATAAGATAGTAGTTTGCTCTTGTCAGACAAAGTCTATTATATTCCCATTCTTTGGGTGAATAAAACATGAAAAAATAAAGTAAAATTAATCACTTCCTACCCTCTGAAGTTTTTGGAAAACCAAGCTTTAAACAGAAATAAAAAGCAATTGCCAACAAAATGCATACAGATAACTATCTCTTTCTTATTTATTTTAAAGCATTACAGATGCATTCTGATGACAAGTCATCAGTCAACAGTGACAGTCAACAGAAAAATATATAAGAATAAATTGGGTTTTAATTTTTCTTGACTAAATATAGACATCTATCATAACTAATGCACTTCTAATAGCACAGCATTTTTTCCATTAAGTAATCTCATCTATTTTGTTATGTGTCTTAAACCCAATTAGAAAGCAACAGTCCTAGCACTTAAAAGAGGAAAGGCAATATTTCTTTTGACCAATGTAGGTGAAATCTACTGCAATTAAAGTTATGGCAAAGTTTATGCAAGAACAGAGAGATCATATCTCTGCTAAATAGGCTGTGAAGTCCTCCTACTTTTGGTGCTTAATTATTGGTGTCATGCTTGTAATAGTGGCATCTGTGCACACTCAACACTCTAATGGGCAGCTCCTACAGGACTAATGAATTTTAATTGATAGTGTTTAGCGTGGCTTTTGGTTTGTGGCTCTTGTAGAGGAGGCTATGCCCTTCTGCTCTTCTGTCCCCAAGTGAGCTGCATCTCTGTTGGGGAGCTCATAGGTACAGATGGTCAACAAAAGGTGAAGAATTTCAGAACTCTCTGGGCATCAGTTGCTTTTCAGTAAAGATAAAGCTTGAATTGCTAATCAGCTTCCTTTTTTCCACCCAAGCTGTTTACGCTGTGGGCTTAATGATAATCTCTTTTAGTTAGATGACACATTCCTTTTTAATTCAAAAAATGCTTCCTAGTTTGGCAAATCAGAAGGCAATCTCCTGCCCAGCCTTCCCATAGGTAGCTTTAAATGTAGCATCCTTTGTCAGAGGCAAAACAAAAAGACCTCATGGTTGCACTTAATAGTTTTATCCAATCCCTGAGCTTTTGCAAAGGAATCAAAACAAATACGTCTTTCTAAAACTGAACTTTCCTTTCCAAATATTAGTCTTTCTGTATGTATGTTCTTTTCACATCAAATATTCAGTCTTCACATTAATACTTCCTTCATTTTTGGTTACAAAAATATATAATAGAAGGCAAAACTTATTTTGTAGAACTATCATTATTTTTGCTTTGTATAAAAGATTTCTAAATGCGATGGGGAAGTAATTTGAAAAAAAATATGAGTGGCATGAGTTTATTATTCAAAATTTCCATCTTTGGGAAGAACAAATCTTTAAATTTGCAACACATCAGAGGCTACAGAGAGATATCCTCTAATAAAAATCTGATTTATATAGAAATTGGAAATTGTCCACCTCATGGCCAGCTACCTAACAAAGCTGTCATTAGTTTTTAGAAAATTGCTTGCCTGTTTCCTTTAGCCTATTCATCTAAAATGAAAAAATCAAAATGTAGGAATGTGCTGCTTGTGAGTAATATTTCTGAAAGACTACCACATTCTGTTAAAAACATCATAACAAAATGAAAAACAAGATCCACAAAGCCCTATTCCTTTAAGCACCACCTTATACTTTTCAAAAGACAAAGAAATAAGGAAGATTTTTCTGGAAAAAATGTATTAACCACATTAACTAGATATCACTATGAATCATTACTTCAAATAACCATAATTTAGTATTTTTTCAGATGAGAAGAAGACTGAAAGAGTTTAATGTGGCATTTGCTTGTTTGAATACTGAAATAAACAATATTTGTATTGCTTTCCAAAACTCATCTGTTCACACCAATTTTGATGTACACAAAGAAGCCATAATGCCAAACACAGGCATTCAGCTCTTTAAGAAGCTATACCTTTTTAACATGTGGCTCTTTTTTCTAGAAACAAGGCCCATGTCCATCAAACATTAAGTATGCATGCCATTGTTCACTGTGACTTCTAGAAATAATGACATAATAAACTGTTCCAGTGGAGTTAACAAAAAGAAATTAATAAAATGAATCATTAAAAAAGTGCTGCTTTTTCTTTGTATTCCAAGCTCAAGCAGTTCAATATGAAGGGATTTCTGTGAAGCTGTCATTATTTGATAACAAGAACATATCAGCTAAAGGTGATATAGTTTTATACAAAAGATGTTCAGAATCTCACATCTATTGACTTCAACTTGCAAGTAAAGCTTTCAAAGCAGCCTTTAAGAAAGATAGTTCTATCATTTGTATTTGTGAGGAACAGATCTTAATAATTCAGTCAGAATTTGGAGGGCAACAAGAACTAAAGGAAAAAAGATCCCTGTAAGCATTTGAAAGCTTTTAGAGAAGTTGGTCTTCCATAATGTTTGTGCATATATTGGGTCATATATGTTAATATTTTCTGGCTCTACTGGCCTGCTTTATGGGTGTAACACAGCTATAAAAATAATAATTTAAAATAATTTAGCTACCTGGCAAAAAAAGGTTTATACCTGTTTAGAACCAATTTTTTTTTTATAGTGCCATGTCTCCAAGTCACATGAATGTGGACAAACAATACGACACCTACTTAAAATCTAGAAATAATATTCTCAGAAGAAACAGGCATATAACAGAAAGTTAAAGGATTTTTTCTGAGTACTGATGAAAGTTTCTTAAAACATTATTGGAAGATATACTTTTATTCAAACATTAACATTATGTGCTTGCTTTGAACAATGAACATCATCAAACATGCAGTGCTTGCAGTCTGATATTTCTAATTCAGGAATTATCTGTGCAGAATTTCATATAAAACACTGGATCCATTAAAAATGCTTTCTGCAAGCCAGCTTTAATATCTTCTGTGCCCAAGAGGGTTGGTAACAATATGTGAGGATCATAGCTGGGGTGATCAGACCTTTCTGTTACCAAACAAACTTAGTTATTTCATTTGCAGAAATGGCACTCCATTTATCAAGTGAGTTAGAATGCCAATAAGTGGGCAGGTGAAAAATGTACAAAGATGAGGTCAATGAACGATGTACAAAAAAGCCAGTGAGTGCAGCAAAATATTCCCCAATGCTGCTGAATACTAAAAAGTAAGGTACATGGTAGATTTAATGGCATCATACGGAGTAAATAATCTCTAGAGTGCCAAATATCTTAAAGAATTATGTATGTCACCTTCAGATAGGGTTATACTCTGTTCCCTGATCATTGTGAAACAAATGAAAAAAAAACAAAACTGTGTATTGTTGCCATTATTTTACTTTGAAGATGTTAGAAATATTTCTACAGCAAATGGAAAGTAATACATCAGATCACACTCAGATCACTCTATATTGTTGTTACATACATATATGCATACACATACAGAGACTGAAAGAAGTATATAAACCACAAGTTATCTAAATAATTTTATAGACACCATGGAATTCTGGGAAGCCTATCAAACCTGCTTAGAGATTCCGTGCTCATCATGAACAAAATACAGGCACAGAATGCAAATCTGGAGGGGACATGTTTTTCAAATATGAGCAGTTATTCTAAAAAAAAATATAAAAATCTAAGACTTCACATTATAGTTTCCTCAATATAACAGCTCACTGGCAATGAAGGAACAGCCAGTCTCCCAACCCAGCCCTTTTCCTAATCCTATAACTCTTACTGTCTTTGCACCCATATGATTTCTCATCAGGTCTTCAAGTGAGACAGAATAAAGAACCAAACTCACAGAAAACTATTTGCATTTCCTCTCCACCACTTTTATTTTGGGTGGTGTTGGAATAGGTGATATATTTTAAACGCATTTTAAATTTCTAAGTTTATTCATTATAAGGTCAGCCATCCAAAACAAGGCAAGCAAGAAGAGTGTGGCTACTCCTACCAGTGGGAGCTATTTGTTAAATTGTGACAGTTTAAAAGACAGCACTTAATTCTGAGATCTTCTGATCAGAAAGAATTTGACTTGAATTCACTACAATTACTACTAACAGGTCCTTGTCAAGTGGATTGCCTAAAGTACCAATCACTAGGCAGAAATATCTTTGATAGAATGATGAGTGATTAAAAAAAATTAAGGGGAGAAAGACCATGTTGTAACAAACATCATTGGTATAATAAGACCACCTGTATAATAAATGTGTACCATCCTTTTTCAAATAAAGTATCATATAAAAGACTTCAGTTGTTATTATCATTGGTGATAAGAAATTAATATTCAATGCTATTTCCTTACACAGGCATTTTTTCCTGTGCTTCAGTACAAAGCTGTCTGGATCTTGTCAAGTAGCATTTTTGCAGCTGCCTCTAGATGCCCTGCCATTAGAAGGCAGCCCTTTTTTAACCTAGGAGATAACCAGGAGTTATTCCATCTACCAAAGAAACAAATCGGTATCAAATCAGAGTTCCCTGGCAGGCCTTCTAACAGTGACTAGTGCTTGCTATTTATGCCTCCAGCAAAGAGGATTGCATGCTGTAGTTTTTTGGTTGCAGTAGTTTTTTGGCAGATCACCATTCAAGGCACAGTGCCAGGGGTTTACCCAAGCCTTGTTAGAAGCCTGGATCCATGGGTTCACCTGCCATCATGAGGTCAGAAACTTGAAAGGCACTGGTATTATTTAAGGCAACAGTTCAATTTACTTTAAACATGAATTCCACTGTAAGAGTAGCTTGATGCACACTTATGTTGAACAAATATATTGATCACCCTTTGCAAAGATGTACTTTAATATGTTGTAAAACATTGCTAATATAGTATAATAAATAAAATTGGAGAGGGTTAATTGCATGGCATTAGATCAGCATATTCTGCAGGAGAGATATGAAATAGCTCAGGGCACTTGCTTCCTTGCTTCCTAAAGGAACATTAACTAGCTTCCATATGTTAGTCCAGTGATCAATAGGCAGTTCTATTCCCAGACCTTTGTTCTAGCTCTCAGTAGCATGATATCTAATCTATGTCCTATCCATTATCACTAAAAAAAAGCATAGTGTAAATTGGCATATTGCCATCACCTCCAAGGGAACCCTGTTAGGATGCTCTGGGGCAGACCTCCATCAGGATACTCCAGATTTCTTGGTAAGAAAAAGAAAGTCAGTAAGGAAAATTCATGCAAAATAACTTCTCTGTAAGCCGGTAGAAATAGTTTCTTTAAGCAGGATGAAATCAAAGTCAGATAGATGTAGTTTTTTCGTGTGCAGATTTTCACATTTCACATTTGCAGCTTTCTTGCCTTTCTTATTTGTTGGTTCTGAGCATCCCACACCTGGGATCTGTCTTTCCTCTTCTCATGTCAGCTGTTCATTGGCAAGAAAGAGACCTTTCAAAGTCCTTTGACTCCCCAAAGCTCTAGGAAAGCATTCATGGTGATGGTTCTATGTGAAATACCATATATGAAATGGCACTGATAAAAAAAGTAGCATGTTTTTGAGATTCCATCTTTTGCTTACAACATGCAATTTCCACCCTGCAGAAATTTCCACCCTGCTTTTTTACAAATTTTCATGGAATGTTATTGACTGAGAAGAGGGAGGAGGAAATGAACCTTCGCTTAAAATTACAAGGTTTCTTGTAAATATAGACTAATATGTGTTCTATAAAGATCTTCAGGAAGGAACTGTACATATCATTGTGTGATATGTACAGATAATCAACATAAGAATACAGAGTAAAGTATCTTTCCTAAGCATCCAGCAGGTCACAGAGTACCCGTTGATTCAACTTCTGCTTTGCTTAATCCATGAGTCACACAGAATAGACAAAGGTCAGGTATTCTCGTACCTTTGACTCCCAGGAGCACCAGGATTGCCTAATCACCATGAGGCAGAAAATTTTTTTTATCACTGATAATCTAATAAGTAACCATTTCTGCACCATCCCACTGGTAGTAGGGAAAGAGTGGTGTCATCTCCATGCTGCTCACTGAAGGACATAAAACTGAGTTATCCCTCACCTGGAGCAGAGCAGAGGGACATGATATATGGTGTTCTGGCATCTCACAATAAATAAAAATATTTACTCAAGATTTTCACTGTGGCTTGATGCAGCATCCATATGAAGCCAAAAGTCTGCACAGAGATGCTATGGCCTTGATATGTTGACTTTGATGGAGTAAATCCAAAGCCTATTGGTGTAACCAAGTGAAGCATCACATTTCAATTGTGCTGAGGCTGAAAATTTGTGCCACTTCTAACATACCATTTTATTTTTTAAAGTATTTTTTTGAATAGCTGAATCACTGTATTAATTCTGAAAACCTTCTGCAACAGGGTGTTATTTATATGTCTAACAATCACAACAATCAGTACAAACACCAAGCATAATAAACACAAATTTTCACAAACAGTTAAAGCAGCTGCTTTTCATGGTCTAAGCACCAAAGAGAAATATTTAAATAAGCAATACTTACAAAGACAATGAGCAATACTTAAATGTAGATCTTTCTGGGGAAAAACAGCAGCTCCTTCCCCAGTCCCCCTTCCCAAAATCCACAGATGAAAGAAGATTGGGGATGATTTTTGGCAATAAAAGCTTTAACAGGAAGAAGGCACACACAAAAGATGATAAGATATGATTATTAGAAAGTCTGCAAAAGTCTCACACTTGCACAACTACAAGATGGCATTGCTGTGAAAGCAATTAAATCAATAAAGAGAAAAGGAAGAGAACAAGATTAAGCTGTATTTATTTCTGCCTTTGTTGTTGCCAGTGTTTTTGCGCAGAAGCCTGGTCATTCCAAATGTTTATCTACATCTTACCAAATCACACCTAGTTACATAAATAAATAAATAAATAAATAGGCAAATAGTAGAGAAAAACACTATAAATAAATAAATAAATAAATACAAAATAGGGATGCATTTAATCCATTTTTGCCAAGGCAACTTTATTTAGAAAGCTGTTTACCTTTCTGAAAAGCCTCATTAGGCATAAAAACAAAGAATGAAGTTGATTAATGTGCTCTAAGTGTGATGTTCAAATTGTAATTTTCATATACGTAAATGGATGCTTCTGCTGTATTTTGTTTGATAATTTACAGAGTTAGAACCATCCAAACCACTAATCAGTTTCTTTTTATGAAGACAGCTGCAGAAGATCCTTTTAGAATGCTAATTTTCATTAGTGGCTTCGTTCACCAAGAACTAGGGCCTTCCTTACAGATAACCTCATCACTGTACACTGGGGAGACCTGGTTCACTTGAAATTCAGCTTTTTGGGGAATTCTTTTTTAATTTTGCTTTTCAGTAGGGTAATCTGAAAAGAAGAATAAAGGACAGCACAAAATCACAAGTGGATGGACTTAAAAGATAAGAGTGGCTATAAATCATGACCAAGGTAGTTTATATCATCCACTCTTCCTCTTTTATTTTTATTTTTTTTAAGTATTATTATCTGCTGACTTGGCAGGGAAAAAAGTTGCACTAAGGTAGAATTTCTGTAAGTACTATCTGTATATCTTGTAGGATGGTGACATTAATACAGATTGGTTTTGACACTTCAAGTTTCTACTAATTCTTTTCTAAAACTTCTTTAATGCTACAAATCATATACACTGAGGCAAGAAGCAGAGAAGAAAAAGTGATTAATACATTTGGTTACCATGTATGAAAAATCATGTTCAATCAGAAGTAGTTATAGCATGTTGTGTTGTATTTTACAGAATTACCTCAGTTTCTCTCAGCAGTGCTGAATCTGGCTCAGTGGCAGCATTAGTTTCTGTTAATTTAGAATTTTCATGCTCTAGCAACAGTATTAATTTTTTATATCACTGTAAATAGTAAGTAACCAATCAAACAGTCTAAATATATTAATGTTCTGTCTTTGTGCATAGGTATGAGAAGATTAGACTAATTCTGCTGTACAAAGAAAACAGCCTCATAGTAGCACTGAAAGTACATTGCAAGGAATGACTTTCCTTTAAATATTTTGTGCAGAACCAGAACAAAATTAGAATACTCTCCTAACTTTAATACTGAAAAGAGCAGTAATGAAACAATCTATCAGCTTGTATAGAAAAATCCAGGTATAAAGGTGTTGAATAAACTGTGACGGTTTCAGTAATCAGTCTGAGAAGAGCTGACACAGGTTCAGGAGCTCCTGGAGTATCTCCACAATGATTAGAGATCTGAATCTACATTTCAGAATGTGCTCTGTTGTCTTTCTCAGAAATATGTGCTTATTCCCATAAACTCCAATTTGAGCCCTTTCCATTAAATCTTCCCAATACTTTCACTTAGTCTTCACTGTGCCTCCTCTCACCCACCCCTTGATTCTCCAAGCAGCATACAGATGCCTGTTCCCCTGGTCTAAGTGACTGAAATGGTTTGTAGGGTTAAGCAAGTAGATTTGGGATCCCTCTTGTGGAGAAAGGGCCACACTGATGAAAATACATAAGCAGGATGGGTTTTTCCAAAAAGCAGAATGGTGTCCTGTGGTTAGGCACTGTATCATCTTTCTGTAAGAAAAAAGCTTTGCCTTTGTGAACTCTCATTCTGCCTAAACTCCATAATTCATTGACACAATGGGAAATGTTTTCCATTGATGTAGCAGAAGAATGAGAGATTATGGAAGTTGCGCCTTAATGAGAGCTGGAGTGAGGAAAAATGTTTTCAGAGTGTTACTAAACTGAGAGGTATGTACTAAAAAACCTTGAGAGAAGGCAAGGAAAAGATTCCATAAAAATTAGTGGCATGAGCAGTGCAGCAAATGTAAATGGCAAAATGAGAAAGGGTAACAGAAACACTTAGGTGTTTCTACCATTGTTTGTACTGCTACAATACAAAAGAAGCAGTCTGTTTATGCAAAACAGCTGATTTTAGACAAATAAACTTCCAAAGCAGCTATCCTTTTAGGTGCACAAGAACAAACTGTCTAGTTGAGATATGTGGAAACGAGACCATCTTTACAGTACATGTTTTCTGTGATAAATACAGCAGTCCAGAGTGAGTGAAAGAAGAGGAGATAGAAAATGCTCCTGGGTCATAAGTGATTATCACGGTTAGGGTACTGAGGGTTGATAGCAACAGAGGTCTTGGAGTCAGAGAGGCAGAGTGTAAGAAGAAAAATTAAGGAACACTGCTAGTGTTAAAGAAACTCAGCAATGAGGGCACTACAAAAACATCAGTTGCTGATTTTTTGCCAATTTATTTGTATTTCAGTTATGACTGCTGATTGTCACTACCTAATTCTGTTGCTGCTATTCCTGCCTGCAGGGTCATGCCAGGCTATAAAAAAATAAATTAGCAGAAAGGAGAAGAAAAAAAAAACAAAACAAAACAAAACAAAAAAAAAACCAAAAAAAGTAGTTAGGCAGTAAGTGATACTGCTAATCATTAAATGCTGGCTTTAGCAGGTCTTTGACAGCCATTTGGCATCCACAGAAATAATTTGTCATGTTGACAAGCCAAACACAGCACCTGATACATGAGTGTATCAATATTCTTTATAACAACTGTAAAGTAGGGATTGTTCCATATGTTTCTTACATTTCATAGTTTGTCTCAGAAAACCCATAGAAGTGTAAACATGAGGTATGCAATTTCTCTTAGCAGGAGAAACACTTTAGCTGAATTTTCCGAAAATCTAGGTATTTCACTTACAGTGATATAACAACTACATTATTCTACTAATTCATATCTGTTCTCAAGAAAATTGTGTTCATATAAATAAACAATCACCAAATTGTCACAAACACAGAAAACAAAGTGTGCCAAAATGAAGTTACCTATTAACATGGAGCAAAAAACATCTGTGTGCTGGCACATTGTCTCTATTTGTGGGGAAGTACTTTTCCTCTGAACTTCCCCCAAAAGCTTTGTCTGAAACATGCTTCACTAAAAACCAAAAAAGTTATGAGAAAATAATACTTTCACCTAATTTTGTCACAAAAAGGAATGCAATCTTTTCACTGAAAAGGCACATAGATGGTCTGAAAGAGATGAAAGAAGGTATTAGTTTATAGCAGCTCTTCCTCAGAGTGATAACTGAATCTAACAAAACACATTTCAGTGTTAATTGTCCCCATTGATGTCTAATAGTTTAATTATATTATTTTTAAACTTACTTAGTGCCCATATGGTTTCCTTTTTGCCCTTGAGTGTTACTCAAATAAAAGACAATATAAGAAAAAATTTACTTCCATTAAAATTTTTGTAGTCACATAGCACATTTAAGGGACTATAGTAACTGCAGTGCATTCTGATGTCCAAAAAATTTTGAAGATCAGATGACAATGGACAATTTCAAGAGTTAGCAACTCCTTTGGACTCATTCTACTTTTTCAACATCTGCCTTGCACTGGGCAGCCCTGCACTGAATGCAGTGACCCCCACGTGCTCTCACAAGTCCCACAGGGCAGGGACCACTTTCCTCAACCTGACACTGTGTTCTTCCTGCTGCAGTCCACCCTGCCATCAGCCCCAGGGCACGCTGCTGAGCCATGTTCAAGTTAGTGTCCTCCAGGACCCCTGCCCTGCACTGCAAACCCCAAACTCTGCCATTTCTCTGAGGCGAGAGCCGGCTCCCAGACTGTACCGGGGCAGGGGCTTATTCCACCCCAGGTGCAGGGCATTGCATTTCCCCCCAGTTAACTTCATGGGGGTTTTATACCTCTACTCCTCTGGCCTCTCAAGAGTTCTCTGAACCTCAGCCTTGCTTTCCAGTATATTATCAGCTGTTTTCCATCACAATTTCTGAGAGTGCCCTCCAGTCCACTGCCTATTTCCTTAAGGAAGGCATAATGTACTTTGCCTCCAGGACTGGCCCCTTTATTATGTATTTCATAACCAGACATTGCTGAGCTTTGAACATTGACCCACCACCCTTTTAGCTAGATGAAGCCTCCACAATTTGATCTTGTGCATGATCTTGATTTTTGTTAAATAGTTTTACTAAACAAGTTGAATGGGGACAGAACACGCTAATAGTAAAGATTAGGAAAAACAGACAGAAAGGTTGTAAGTTGGTAAGAGTATCCCCAAAGAAGAAAAAAGATTCAGTTATTAACTTTAAAACTGGATAAAACTTGAAATCTTATGTGGTCACAGAGAGTTAAAACAACATCTTTTACCCCAAAAAAACCAGTTTGGTTCTTTGGGGGTTTCTTGTTGGTTTTGTTTGTTTTCATGGTTGTTTTGCTTGTTTATTTGGAGTGCCTATTTTTTTTTTGTTTCCTTTTTGTTTTATAGGTGAGGCTATTTTGTTATTTTAAAAGGCATTTAAGTCCATAGATGCATTTCTGCTGAGTTTAATAGTCTTACCTCAAAACATGACAAATTTCCCCACTTCTTAAATGGGTTTTTTAAGAGATCAACAGTCTCAATTCCTTTCTTTCTCCTGAGACCAATGTCAACTTCCTACCTTTTATGGTGTCTATACTCAGCTTCATTTTAATATCAGATCTCTCCAGCTCAGACAGCTCCCTTTCTCTTCATCTCAAAATGTTCCTGTTTCAATGGGACAAAGAAGCAGTAGACAAAAGACTCTTCCAGTAGACAGAGAACTGTCTATACACTACATCATAAAATGTCTAATAACCCCCATTGACACAATAAAAGTGGTTACATAAGAAGAAGGAGACTAAGTGTTTTTCATCCTTCTCTTACTGTTGTAGTAAGTTTATTGAGTTGAATGTTCTGTCATTTTATGGCATGTTCCAGTGTCTTCTGAGTTATTCCAGCTGTTTTTTCCCTGTGTTATGCCCACCTACCCGATTGTCCCTCAAATAATCCCTTCCCTACTTTCCGGATTCTTCCCTGCCTATCAAGGCAACCTGACCCCTTCACCCTGTCCATCACCCCAAACCCAACCCTTTATCCTAGAAAGTTCCCTGTCACTCAGACTCAGGTCCAATTCTCAGCCAGACCCTCTCTCCTCCCCTTGCCCTGATTTGTTTTTGTCCCAGAAACCACGCCCTGGAAGTTGCTCATTGGTTGTATTGTTGTGTCCCCCGCCCCATTTTGAAAAGTTTTAAAAACCCACACAAGGTGTGTTTGGGGCTCTTTCTGCTTGTGCTGCTCTGTGACGCTCCTTCATTCCTTCTCCTCGCCTCTTCCAATAAATTTGCTAGACTTTACACAGCAGAAGAGCCTCCCCTGCCTCCTTTACTTGGTCCTCGTTGCTCCTCCAAGCGGTCTCTGGTGCTGAGCATCTGTCTCAGAGGTTCTGGCTTAGGCAGGACCCCAGCCTGGCCAGTTCCCCACTCTTGCCACTAGCCTCGGGACACTGCAGAGCTAGTCAGGGCTCCAGAGGACAGTGGCACTTTATAATACAAGAAAATAAAAAAAAAAAAAAAAAAGTGAGAAAATAAGAAAATGTTCCTTATCAAGTTCAGGAAAAGACTACCTAAATTGTCAGCTTCATCCTTAAATTTTTTAGGCAAGAAAGTGAGGAAAAGAGCTACATGTCAATATCTCAATTATGCATGTTTCATAACTGTCTATAACATGATCCATTCTCAAGACATTTATTGTCTGGCCTGAGAAACCTCAAGATACCATAAAAGCAAGTGTTTGTCATGGCTCTGTTTTTAGGCTTTTTACAGCCAGAAACAAATAGAGCCTCAGGAAAGATGTTGTAGAAAAGATTTGCACACAGCAGACCTAGCTGTATGCAAAGGTCTATCAGGAAATTCTGGACTGTAGCAATTATTTTATGTCTTTCATTAGTTAATGGAGTGTGCTTTTGGAGAGGGTCTGACTTTAGAGTGTTGTGGAGCAGTTCTTGTTCTATCAAACACTCCTGTTGAAACATGCAAGAGACTCAGGTCTCTTCCAGCCTGCATTATCCTATGAGCCAGTTGCAACTTACCACCTCAAAAATACTGAGGCTTTCTTCTACTAACACTGGTCGGGTCTGACAATTACCGTACACTGCTGTGTGTCAAAGGAGGAAAACAGACTTAAATCACACATGGAATCACAGAACAGGTAAGGCTGGAAGGGACCACTGGAAGTCATCTTATCTGAGCTCCCTGTTCAGTCAGGGTCATCCTAGAGCCTCTTTCTCAGGGTTGTGTCCAGAAGGCTTTGGAATATCTACAGAGGAGAATACTCTACAACCTCTCTGGGTAGCCTGTGCCCATGCTGAGTCATACCCTCAGAGTAAAGAAGTTTTTTCTCAGTTCAAGAGCCTTCTGAGTTCCAGTTTTTGCCTGTTACCTCTTTTCCTGTTTCTCAGCAATACCAGAAGGAACCTGGATCTAGTCCCTTTATAGCCTCCTTTCAGATACTGATATTGATGAGTGTCATAGTTTAGCCTCTTTTTCAGGCTTAACAGGTCCACGTTTCTCAGATGTTCCTTGTAAAAGACATGCTCTAGTCCCCTAACCATCTTTGTGGTCCTGTGCTGGACCTGCTCCAAGAGCTCCATGTCTCTCTTGTACTGAGGAGTCCAGAACAGGACACAGTGCTCCAGATATGCCCTGGTGGGAGCTGAGTAGATGGGCAGGATCACCTCCCTCCACATGCTGGAATGTTCTTCCTAATGCAGCTCAGGATGCAATCAGCCCTCTTGGCCGTAAGGGCACACTGCTGGCTCATGGACAGCTTGCTGTCCCCTGGGACCCCCAGGTCCTTCTCCACACAGCTGCTTTCCAGCAAGTCAGTGGTAGCTTGTTCTGGTGCAAGTAATTCTTCTTGAGATGCAGGACTCTGCACTTGCCTTTGCTGAACTTCTCTGCTCATCTCTCCAACCTGTCAAGATCCTTCTGAAGGGCTGTGCAGCTCTCTGGGATATCAGCCACTCCTCCCAGCCTTGTGCTGTCAGGAAACTTGATAAGGAGGTATCCACCCTTTCATCCAAATAATTGAAGGATAAGTTAAATAATATTTGGCCTAGTATTCAACTATCTTAACAATAATAATACCCAATTAAGTCCTAACACCAGACCTGAGATTATATTTCAGCTCTATATTGCTATTACTCTTTGAATCTTTAATCAGAACAGCCTTCTGTGAAGTATTTTGTACATGCTATTTAAAGTGATGTTGAAATGCTCTATTCTAAAGAATTAAAAAGATGTTCTATTTGCTGTATGGTATATGCAGATCCTGCAGTTGTACCTCCACTTACCTATGTGAAAATTAGACACAGGGGAGTATTCCAAGAATTTTTACCTGGTCACCTGCAAAAATTTATCAATGAATTTATATGTACAGGAAGCACATACAAAAAAAAGCCCAACAAAAACACACATCCAATCCTTTGAACTAAATTACTAGGAATTTAGAGAACAGTATTAATAGAATACAGTTTTAGGGCAGAAACTGAAAAAAATAGACCAGATGGGAAATCTAGGAAGGCAGGATGTAATTATCCAAACTGGACTTTCATCAGGACACCAGGACTGGCATAATTATTCTGGAAAAAACAGTGGAATCTCTAATGACCTAGAGTGGCATAAACAATGATTTTTCTCAGCATCTGCCATGCAAGTGTCCTCCTATGTGTTCATGGGACATCAGCCTGATGGTGATTCAGACAAATCTGTCCATGAACCTGTTTTGAAATACCAGTTAAACTGGATGAAATATCACTAAAACAAACATAGGATGTGAAGGAAATCTGTCACAGCTCCTTCAATTTGTTTTTTCATAGGCTTTTAGTTTAAGGAATACAAGAAATGCCATCAGGAAGCATGGCCATGGTGAGTTCAAGTCTCCCACATGTACTATGGAAAGATGTTTGCACAAATGTTCACATTATACTTGCAAGTCATTCTTTGTAAGATTTCCAGACATCCAAATAAGGAATAGAAACTACTTCATGCAATTTATGCAATCATAAATTACTGTTAGTGAAATCCTACTCAAGGCAAATATGCTGAAGTCTGTTGACATAAGTTGATCAAACAATTCTCCACAACCAGATTTCTAAAAATCAAAGTCTACTCCTGGGTAATTTACAAGTAGGAAAAGGTCACACTTTGTTTATAAATGATTCATTATACATAGTCTGCTCAGCACAGCTCATTCAGTCCATTAATAAACAGCACAGATGACAGTCTAATATTTTAAATTTTTTTTTATATATATCCTTTCAGACATCTAGCTTTTATTTCAAAGTTTCAGGAGTCTTCCTTGTTATGTTACTGATAAGGTCCCCAATGTTAGAAAATCACCTAATTTTTCAGAGCCTAAGCCCTCCATCACCTCCAGTGATCTACACATTCTCTCTCAGTAAAAAAAAAGGCTGGTGAATTAGTCAGAGGCAACTTCCAAATCCAAGGATTCATGTACTCTTCCTCCAGTTTGTTCCCATTTAATCCCCAGGATCTGGTCTTGAGCATACCTAATTAGAGCTCACACTCTATCACAGTGTCAGAGTGCCTTGGACATGTGCTGGTTTGGCTCATTTAAAGTTTGGTTCTGCAGTACTGCATTCTACAGAAACACTTCCCTTGATATCCACAAAGGCTGCATAAACCCATGGTACTTCATAAGTAGAAGATAAGTTTAACATTATATCTCAACATACAGTAGAGCTTTTTTCCTTCCTGTAAGAAGCACCATTGACTGAGAGCAGCTGTGTACTGCACAAGATCAAGTTTGAGTGATTTTAAGAAGTCACCTCATGTAGAGCCCATGACAGTAATTCAATTTTGATGGATGAAATTCAAGCATACATGCTCTCCTGATGATTTCCTATCCTGAAAATATTTAAATACAATGAAAGAATTACAGTATTCTAAAAATTTCAGTTTTTTATATTCAATAGGCAATGAAATAGGAAACTCCTAACCACATGGCAGAGCCCTTATACTTTAGGTTCTACAGTGTATATGCATAAGCAGCTCACCACCAGCAAGACTTAACAAAGTAACTCTTACCAGACACTCTGAGTGCATTGCTATCCTGAAACACTGACCTTTTTCTACCTTATAATCAGCATTTATGGATAGCATGTCCCTCTGTGACCAGTCCTGTACTACTTCTGTGCTCTGCTCATACCACTTGCGCAAAATGCCAAAGGAGTTTGCTCTTTTTGAAATATCATCTGAAGAAATAGGGCAATTATATGAAACATTCTCCATAAAAACAAAGAAAGTGATATTACCAGCTTTGCACTCAGAAAGGGAAATTTCATGTTAATGACACCAAAATGCTTTCCTATAGGTATTTCATCACAGGAAAATAGTGTCTAGATAGTATACTGACAGGCAAGCAAGAGAAGATTATGAAACATCAAGACTAGAATAGCTCCCTGCTTTTCTCAGGTGCAAGCTATAAGAGAAGAAAAGGAAAAGGAAAAGGAAAAGGAAAAGGAAAAGGAAAAGGAAAAGGAAAAGGAAAAGGAAAAGGGGAGGGGGAGGGGGAGGAGAAGAAGGGGAGAAGAAGGGGAGGGGAGGGGAGGGGAGGGGAGGGGAGGGGAGGGGAGGGGAGGGGAGGGGAGGGGAGGGGAGGGGAGGGGAGGGGAGGGGAGGGGAGGGGAGGGGAGGGGAGGGGAGGGGAGGGGAGGGGAGGGGAGGGGAGGGGAGGAGAGGGGAGGGGAGGAGAGGGGAGGAGAGGAGAGGAGAGGAGAGGAGAGGAGAGGAGAGGAGAGGAGAGGAGAGGAGAGGAGAGGAGAGGAGAGGAGAGGAGAGGAGAGGAGAGGAGAGGAGAGGAGAGGAGAGGAGAGGAGAGGAGAGGAGAGGAGAGGAGAGGAGAGGAGAGGAGAGGAGAGGAGAGGAGAGGAGAGGGGAAAGGAAAGGAAATTATATAGCAAATATAAAAATTAGAGAACTCAATCCAGTGTGAAATGACAACAAAATACTATCACATGAGGCTGTATCAGTAACTCTTTACTGAAGATTTTTTTTTTCTACTGAATAATTTTAGAGTAGAAGTGAATGTTGTTCTGATGGAAACAACACTAACCATATCAATGAAGTATAATATACACCCTATTTATCATAAAATGAATGTCATATTTCATGTTGGATTGCAAGAAGATCCATAAAAAGAACCACAGAAAAAGCAGAGAGAATAGGTGCAACTGGCCTCATTTAGTAGCCCATAACTTCAAACTTCAAAGTCACAAGGTAGAATAATTAAATTTGATAGAAACCACCTCCCATTATTTGAAATTGCCCTCATTTTAGGAATGCAAGGGCTGCATAGTTCAGCTTGAATTATCCAAATTATTCAGTGTCTCATAGTAATGAGATAAAGGATTTTGCATCATCTTAGAAGAAACAGGTTTGGGGAAAAACACACAGTATAAAAAAATATATGCCATAGAAGGAGGACAGATTAAAGAAATTTTGATTCTCAGCACAGCTTAATTGGGTAGAAAGTTTCATGAGAAGAACACTGTAATAGAGTTTGAAAATTAACATATCAGTTAAATAGTGTGTTTTGATCAGTCATTTACAGGCCACTCACTTCTGTCTAAGAATAAATATTGTAATTGTCTTTATGGAGTAGCTTCAGATAGCATGTAGAGGTCAACATGCAATTTAGATCTGGTACAGGGTTGCCCAGCAGGAAAAGCTTAGGAGAAGGAGCCTTGGGCTGCATAGCACAATTTTTGACAGTAAACTATTTCTACCCCTTAAAGACATGACAGTTGTCATTTGATTGTTCCATTTTTATCTTAGCACTAGAGAGTCTTTTAGTCTCTTTTGCTTGGTTTCACAGTGATCTGATCCATACTTGTAACCAAACTTTTATATATTTTTCATGGCATTAATTGAGAGCCTTACTAGGAGCTGTCCTTCTGTATTGCTCCTAGCTTCCTGATCACCAACAAGCCCAGTCTTTTAGGAACAACATCCCAAAGCAGAGCAAACAAATATTAGTGCTTGCTATTTTTTGCAAACAGAAGAAAAAAACACTGATGGCTCATTGAAAATTCTGGGAATGTACTGCTAATGCCAATAATAGCCAATAGTAGACAATTTACTATTTCAAACAATGGCAACACTGTGATCGTGAAAACACTGATTTGCATGATATATCCATCATTGCACAGCTAAGGATTGCTCCATAACATATAAACCAACACATGGTTTGACTGAGGATTTTCAAAAAGATTTGGCAGAAAATAATAGGTGGGAAGCATTATTGAAATACTGACATCTCAAAATACAGAGTTGTCATCTTCTGAAAGTTTAATCTCTACAAAGATGACACTCATCAGGTAATTTAACTCTAAATAGTATCCTTGAAAGTTCTTTTAATATTTAGATAGAGAAATCTGTCCAAGAAATCTGTAATAACAAAAACAAAAAAAAAAAAAAAAAAAAAAACCACAAATACAGGTGGAACAACAAAATATGCATTATGGTAGACTTGCAAAAGTGCAACTAATATTAAATATTTTTCTCTTCATGTATGAAAAACAGGTATCCTATGACAAACTACTCAAAGGAAAAGAGAAAAAACTGTTTTATTTATTAAAGGCAGTGTTTAGTCTCAATCATTTATAGCAAGGATTCTTATCTATTATAATAATAGCTTGTAAACAGAAATTTAGGAAATCTAAATGCATATATGCTTATAGTAATATACTAATATTAAATACAAAATAATAGCACTCTAGTTATATGATTGTAAATTATACTTCAGGAAAACAAACATGACAAAAAGTTCCAGAAAGATTATGTTGCCATACACCAATATTTTTTAAATAGTTTTTTTTTTATTGCAGCACATCAAACATTTGTTGCTGCAATGGAAATTGAAACCTACAAAGCTTCAGGATGGTTAATGATTGTATCTTGCTATTATGCAAAGATTTGATGTAGCTTTTACCCCTTTCAACATCAGTTATCTTCATTTTTACAAGGCAACAGTAAACAAATTTTAAAATTATACTATTCCATCTGAAAATAAAGAAAAATAAGAACATGTCTAACAAGGAGACAAACAAAATTCAGATCATCTGGAACAAGAGCCAAGTGAAATGTTTTGTTGTCGGATACCCTGCATAGATGGACAACTTAGGTTCCTCTATTGTTTCCATGTGCTTAGAAAAATAAAAGAATTTAGTGGATTGTGTTGGGTTTTGCTGGGGAAGAGTTAATGATCTTCAGAGCTACTAATATAGGCTGTGTTTTGGATTTGTGCTGGAAAGTATTGATAACACAGGGATGTTTTTGTTATTGTTGCGCAGTCCTGCCTGGAGTTGAGGTCTTTTCTGCCTCTCACCCCACCCCATCAGAGAGCAGGTTGAGGCTGCACAAGGAGTTGTAAGGAGACACATCTGGGACACCTGACCCTGGCTGACCAAAAGGATATCCCAGACTGTATAGCATCATTCTCATCACTTAAAGCTGAAGGAAGAAGGAGGAAGGTGGGGGGGGGACATTTGTAGTGGTGGCATTTGTCTTCTCAAGTCACTGTTCCAAGTGGTGAGCCCTGCTTCCCTGGAGATGGCTGTACACCTGCCTGCCAATGGGAGATGGCAAATTAATTACTTTGGTTTTGTGACATCTTGATTTATTAAAAAAAAGAAGAAAAATATTCTAAAAGAGACTGCTTCCTTAACTCAAATTTTGCAACACCTTTCTCATTTCTTTGAGCCTTTTATACATTTTTGGCTGTTGACTCTTTCATTCAGGCCAGTAAAAGAGTTTTAAAGAATTTGCTTTGCCGCAATGCTTGTGACAGAGCCAATTTGTTGCAACAGACATTTCAGCATTCTGTGCAGTGGCTATCAGAACAAAGCAAAACATACGCAGTCTTAAAGATACTCTCTTAAAATCTGGCACCATGTTTCAAGACTGATCTGTATAACACATCCTATCCTAAGCACAACTCTGAATGTCGTGCCTATTAATGCAAAGGTTCTTTCAAAGACCAAGCTGGATTCTATATTTTGTTGGTTTTATAATGAAACTCCTTATAATCAAAGCAAGTATTTTAATGTAACATTTTTCTGTCTTCTGCAATCCACTATTATCTCAAAGAGATACATAGCGAGATTTATCAATATGTCAATTACCTTTAATTAAATGAATATCATCTCTTTAGAATAAGATCTTTGCCAGAATATGAAAAGAAGTGTTGTAAGTTGGCTAGCCAACCTTTCATCAATTGGCTGATTGCTGACAGCTCAGTGGTACATGAATCCAGAGCCAGAATATAATTTGCTAGCATACTGGGAAAATTATTTCTGGCACCAAACTGCACCTGCATGTTATAAGAAAATGCTTTTAGACGTTTCCACAACCAGAGCAATGAGGCCAACAGAACAAATCTGGTTGTCAAGTCTTGTATGCATGTCACTGCATTAATATGGCATTAATTTGACTTCTCTAGATAAATCTTTGTGAACAAAACCAGGAACAGCAAATTGATAAATTTTAAAAGTCAGTAGACTGCATTTACAAAAGACTTTATATAGTTTAGAGGCTTGAAGCCACTAATGAATGGAAAAATAAGGACTTCAATATGTATCTCCCTAGTGAGGGAGGTTCCTCCCTGAATCCTAAAAGTGGTAAGAGTGAAGATGCATGTTTCAACAATTCCCTATTGAGTAGCTAGTTCAAGCCTTTCCTCCCCTCCTCAGGGTGCAAAAGTGCCCTTACATATTTCTGAATCCCCACTCCCAGGCAGTGTATATAACTTCAAGTCTGTGACTTTTACTACAGGACCAGGAAGCTAAAAGTTAGGTGTCTTTAGAACAATTTTTAAAAATTGAATACCTAAGTGAGAACTTCTGTGTCGAATTAAGAACAAGAGATATCACTTTTCCAAACTCAAGCACTTAATATTGAGATACCCAAGAAAAACTTTCTTAGATTCCTTCAGTAGAGGAAAAGGCACTCCAAGAAGTTAATGTAGCTCATTGAAATCAGTATCATCATGCTGTCTTTCTTCATGGAATACTAACTTTATTGCAATGGGTTCTTGACTTCTGTGCCTCAGTTAGATAGTAAGAACCTTCTGTAGATATCCTAGGGCAAATTATCAGCTAAATAATTTCATCTATGTACATCCTACTGTGATATGGCAGTAAACTCCTTTCCTTCAGTGTGGATTCACTAAGAAGAAATCATGCTTCACCAATCTGATAGACTTCTGTGATGACACGGCAGGGTATGTCAGTGAGGGGAAAGCAGTGGAGGTTGTCTGCCTCAACTTCAGGAAGGCTTTTGACAATGTTTCCCATAATATCCTCTTAGGTAAGCTCAGCAAATGTGGATTAGGTGAATGGACACCGAGTTAGATCCAGAGCTGGCTGAATGGCAGAGCTCAGAGGGTTGTGATCAGCAGAGTAGAATCCAGCTGGAGGCCTGTAGTCAGTGGCATTCCCCAGAGATAAATACTGAGTCCAGCCTTATTCAACTTGTTTGTCAATAACCTGGATGAAGGGATAGAGTGAGCCCTCAGCAAGTTTGCTGAGGATGTGAAACTGGGGGGCGTGGCTGACACACCTGAAGGCTGTGCTGCCATTCAGTGGGACCTTGATAGGCTGGAGAGTCGGGCAGAGAGAAATCTAGTGAGGTTCAGCTGGGGCAAGTGTTGGGTCCTGCACCTGGGGAGGAGTAGCCAGCACAGGCTGGGGCTGACCTGCTGGAGAGCAGCTCTGCTGGGAAGGACCTGGGAGTATTGGTGGATGAAAAGTTGATCATGAGATATGTTGTTTCATTATTTTTTATCCTTTCTAACTAACATTATATCTGAGGATACCTATTTAAGTCTTTGCATCTTACTTCCAGTAGGTTATGAGCCATTAATTAGACTAGTACACAGGAGACTAGTATTTGGGCTGCCCTGTGTTCTTTTGGTCTCAGGCTATGTGAAATGTCCTTAAAGGACAACTAAGTAGGCAAAAAAAAATTTTTCTAGTACTTCCTTTCCTATTTGAAGGAAGGTGAGTAAGCACAAGAGATAAGCAAGTAATTTATAGTTAAACATTTTCCTTTGATCTGTATATTGCTTTTTCTATTTCAGGCTAATTTGATTAAGTACATGCAAAGGGGGAGCCAAAGGAGTAAGGTTTTTTCCTTAGGCAGCTAGCCAGGAAATGCAGTAGTAGAGACCTAATTTATTATTGTTATTGTTATTATTATTGATCAATCTCCAGCTGATAAACATAATTGACTCAAAATAACAGAGAAGCTGAATTAAACCTGAAATATTTGAACATACTTTATTCGGGGTTTTCTAGCACTAAAAGCTTGAATAGTTTCAACTGCTTTGAGTACTACTGAAAATGTAGGTAGAATTGTATTATGGCCTCACAAGTTTATTTTGTGTCAGCTGAACTTCAATAACTGACAGTATGGATGCTGTTACCCCACTGCAAATATGAAGAAAAATGCTCTAGCTTATGTCCTCTCTTGTTAAGACTTAAGCAAATGCATTTCATATTACATTTCCTGTCAGTTACACAGTCAAAGTACAAAGTAATTACTACATCCGATTTAGTCATCTAGATGCCTTTTATAAAGCACAGGGAGGAATGGCAGCTGTGTGGAGTGATTCATCTCATTCTAAAGTAGACAGCTAAAGTATATCAGAAGAAATATGCCTTAAAAGCACCTATTCCTTTTTTTACTAGGGAGCCTTCCAGTTGAGATGCAGACATCTCACCAAATTTGTAAAAGACAAACACAGTCACAACAGCTCAGCTTACACATGACAATTAATCTCTAACAATAATTTATTTGTATGTTTGAGCTGTGAAGACTTTTTCTATGTAAAGACAGAGAAATGTACTTTTGGTTCCAAGCACTTATTGCTAATGTATACACCACATTGCCTGCTTGGCCTGGTTGTGAAATATAAACACATGAGGACTCATGGGTTAGAGGACTGACACTGACTTCAGCCCTCCTGGATCTCCAAGGAGGCACAGGTCTGTGTCCTCCATGCTAAGTAAGACCTGTAGACAGAAGCAAACCCCAGTTACAGCTTCATGAATTGTAAGTTCAGAATATGCACTTGTTTTAACTGACTTCAGCAGGAAATATCTGGTGGTGTAACCTAGTAGGTAAACAATTCGGGTCTTGTTTATATCATCATCTCATATACTTTTATGCTTTTTTTTTAATGCTTAGAAATTGGAAGAAGATGAACAGCAGAATTAGACTAGACATGCATCTTACTAGATAGGTATGCTGTACTGACAAAGGGGAGCAATTACAAAACAAAACAACAAAAACTAAGAAATATTAATCATCAATGAAGTTAGCCAACAATTTGCAAGGTTTACTCATTCTTCAAATCTCTGTTCTATCATAGAAAGACACTATGTGCATCTATCATATCAAATCTATCATAGAAAGATTTCATCTTGATAAGTTAATTTCACAGAAAATCCTAACTTCTCTGAGCCATAACTTTAATGCACATAGTCTAGACTAAGATTTTGCCAGGAGAAAAACTGCCACAAGTCAACAACCAATGAATTGGCATCAGTTGAAAAAGGAATACGAATTAAAAGGAAAAAAAAATTCTGTGCTTCATATAAAAAATATATAAAGTGGTCTGTTCCAGGTAGCTTAGGAATTATTCAAAGTGCTTTAAAAGAACATAAATAGTATATAATTTAAGAATTAAAATATGTCCTTCCCTGCCAAACCAAAATTGCTGTCAATGTCTTGTCTAAGACTGTGGTTAATAGTATTTAGAAACAATACTGCTGAGATATTATATGTTTTGCAGTGTGGATCATGGATCTTAGTTACTTAGGAGATTATCTGCTAAGTGCTGTTCTTTATTTGAATGCATAACATCAACAGTTAAGCAACAGTTAAGTTGCATCTAATGATGCACTTCATTATAACCACATGTTTTTAGAGGCTTATAACTTTGTATAAATTCTCTGCTCATAATGTTATTCTCAGTCCAAAGAAGGCATTTTGCAACAGTCTGACACAACACCATTTGACTGCTTAGGATTTGCATGTTCAAAAATGTGCTACTTCTTTTGCCTCCTTTTTGATGACACATTAACATACTTGTCATCTTATGGTACTCAAAACTCACCAGATTTTTTCAGGCGCCAGCTTGCAGTTCTCAACAACTAGAAATGCTTCTGACACATTTGGGAGAGTGCTTAGAAATAACACAGGTTTAAGTGCTGCTCAGTTAGGGAAAGGTCAGTGATACTTGGAACTGCCCAAAAGGAGCGGTAATGCTGAAGTAGATACCAAGATTTGTTACATTTTCCAGTCAGTGGTAAGAGACCAGTCCACTGGCATAGAAAATCATGCCTCTTCCTTTTTCCCTCTCAAAACAAAGTAGACATAAATTTGTTTATATTGGCTGAAAAAAATATTTACCTGTCCTAAACAATTACAATCCTGTAAAGATGCTACAGTTAAACAGGTGACCATGCATATCAACATCTGACATGTGGCCACAGCTCAGTGGGTTTGAGTCTAGGCATTTTGTGGTGAAATATGGGTCTGGACATCTAGCTGCTATTCTCACGTGATCCCCAGGGTAAGAGTTTAGAGACAGTGTCAAACTAATTAAGCACCTCAGAAAAGCAGCTGTAGAATCCCATCCAGCCTCCTGAATAATGCCAGTGAAGCATGGGCTGTCACCTCCTCACATTTGCTCCACAGAAAGCCAAACCCACTGATGTCAGAGTCACTGGGAATTTGCAGATGTAAAGGGAAAGGGGAAAAAAAGGAGGAAAAAAATGCAAAGAAGCAAAAAAAAACAACCTTGAGTTGATTTGGTCTTACAGCAGTTGCTGAATCTTCACAAAAATGAAGCTGTGTACACCACAGCAACAATGGTCACAAATGGAGGCAGTATCACAAGAGGTATCCTCCTTGTCTTATGAGGCTGTCACTCCAAACGGTATATACTGTGAAGCAATAAGTAACAACTTCTCCAGGTCCCAGAAAAGAGAGAGATAAATGGCATTTAATTGGCTGTGTCTCCCAAAAATCTCTCAAAGAAACTACAGCCACAGCAGGCTGAGCAGATGAGCCCTCAGAGACTGGGCTCAGAGTCTCAGACAAAAAAAGAAAGATTTCCATCTGGTAACAATGATGCTGATGTCTCAGAGAGACCCACTGTGCTCTGCAGCAACACCTAGCAATTCTAAAACTAGATGGATGAAATTAGCTTAATTACTCGTCTGCTTATAAAATTCAAAATCTTACATTATGTTTATGTCGTTATTACAGTCATATTTGGCAGAGAAAGAAGGATGTGGGCAACTGAACCTTAAAAAGGCTAAGATGAGCCAAACTGAAGCAGTCACTATCATCTGTTGTCTTGTTATATTATTCAGGAACTCCTGTTATACAGTATGGATCGCCTAGGACTTGCATGCTGAATGTAGCAATCCTCCATCATGCTGCTTGGCACTGAGTGACTGCTGAAAAACACAGCAACCTTGGTGGTTGACAACCTCTATATATTCACAGGACAGCTACAGCATGAACAGCTTATAATACAACTTTCTGCACTCTGCCTCTGTCAAAATATCACTATAGTCTGAAGCTTTTCATAGGTAGACATCATTTCCAGAAATTCCACTTCTATTAAAAAGCATGATTCTCTTCAGGCTTCTAAATATTGGGAGTAGCAGTAATTTGGACGAGACAGGTACTCCTTTAATTTTGAGCAGAGGTTTGGGGCAGCATGGCAGGGCAGACAGATTTCATTTTTGCAGCCATAATCTCTCAGCAAAACCAGAAAATACTGTTGGGCAAATATGGTTGTTCAACACATACTGGACCTATAGACTTCAAAGAATAAAACAAATTTAGACGCTGATCTCTGAGTCCTGAGCCTTTGTAGTTTTCAAATCCAGGGTAGATATGACTATGAAATATTTTGTTAGTTTTTACAGAAGATATCCAATTGGAACTTCTGGCATGTAGGAAAACTGAAATTCAATGTAGAAATTTGTTGTTTAACTGCCACTTTCATCCCAAAACTTACTGGTTGATCATTTTTTGAAATCTTATACACTTCCTAATTCAATTGTTGCTGTCTTTGCAAAGTCTGTTAAATGCCTTTAAACACACTAATGTGATTCCAGTTGCACATTTGCTCTTGCTAAGCCATGAACTAACAATTTTGTAAGTCAGAAGAGCAGACTCAACTAAAAGGTGAGTAGATGGTAGTTGCTGAAGATTACGTAACCAATGTATATAATAGGTAAATTAATAGATTCAGTAAAGGAAGGAGCCATATAAATTGTAGCACCTTTACTTTTTTTTCTTTCATTCTAAAAGGTATGAATAATAGACTTGAAACTAAATTCAGTGTCTGAAGAAAGCACACGACTATGTTAACCTAGTAGCAAAAAGAACAGTAAATAGCTGTCATTAAAATAATCCTTCAGGATTCTTCAGAGCATAAGATGATTACTCATTTTAAGGAGAAGCCCTCTCTCTTTAGCCACCTTCCTTTTTTTTTCCTGATCTAAATCGGTTTTCTTCCAGAGAATAACCTGCTTTATTTCACTTTCTAAATCAAATGAACACAACTGCTATGTATCCTACCTAAATTTCTGTTCCAAGGGGCACCCAAAATATGTTAGAATTGTTGAAAAGACAAATGGAAAAACCTTGATTTGGCAAGATGTTCTTGTCAATAAAGAACAATCAGAAAGGATCCACATGCAGGCTGTAAAGCTTATCCAAAAAAGGGATCATATACAAGGCAATGGTATTACTTTAAAAACTCTAAAAAAATTCTCTGGAATACCTAGCAGGCAAATGAGGAATTTTTGTTTGTTTGTGTTGGCTAGGGCTTTTTCATTGCATTTTACAGCATAATATGAAACCTAGGAACACGTTATAGTACTTTGTACTAGATTTTAAGACTTAGTAAGTGTCTGTATTTTGCATAAAGCTATTGGATGAGGCTGTGCTTTCTGGCATAGCTTACTACTGTTTGATAGCATTTTAAAAGCATACTGTGCTTGAACTATCAACACACAATAATTGTTAGCTTTATGCTCCACTAGTTACTTTGTTATGTGCAATGGAATAATTACTATTAAGTTTTGTACTGTGGCACTTTTGTCACAGTTAGATATGTTAGCTTGTTAGATATGGAGCCTCATTTTGAACTTTTTATTTGCTTTCTTTGCTGTCCCTTCCATGGCATTAATAATGTACTGCAATTTAATTGAAAATTGGGCCAGAAAACATTAAAGGAAATTTCAGTGATTCCAGTCATTAAAGATTTACCCTTTCTGGCATGTAAGTGGGCTTCTTTGCTGAGTGCTTATTTATTTGATTTGTGCTTAAAGCATGTGTATATTTAAATCCATTTCATTAAATAAAGCACTGGGCAAAAAGTAGTTATCTACTTTTCTTGCAATCATCTCAAAACACTTTAGCATAGCATTATGACATGGGTACTAAAGTGCATCACAGGAAAGAGTGGGAAAATAAAGCATCCATCCAATACTTAAGAAAATATTAAGGACTAAATTAGGTTTTTTAAAGCAGATTCAGATGGGGAAAAAGGTATATGAACTCAGGTTTCAAGGTGTAAAATAGATAATTAAAGTTCATCCTAAAAATTAGGACTGTACTTACTGTTTGTTGATTTTGGGGGACTAGGAAGCCAAATGTGCACTAAAGATGAGTGAGAATTCATTTTTCACAAAACATATCTCTGTCACATTTTTTGTAAAACTGATTATTTCTTTGATCCTAAAATGTTAATTTCTTCATTCTTAATTTCTTAAGGTTAATGAACAGATCAGTCTTCTTACTGAACTGACCAATGTTCCAAGGAAGTGGGTTTTGTTTAGTTATTAGCAGCAGAAGTGGGACAGCAGGCACCATAGGACAATATTCATGAGGGGATTCTTGACTCAGAAAAGTGGTTTTGGGCCATCTGGTTTGGTCCAGGGACCAAGGGAACTCTTCAAAGAACTTTAGCATGCCTGTTAGGAAGACATAACTATGGAGGATATGTCTTCCAGGTAGCTCTGGCATCAGAAACACACAAGAGAGCCACAGGCACAGTCCCCAGCACCTACTGCAGCCAACACCATAGCACATCACAGACCTTAATGAACCAGGAGCTCCAGCAGGCAGATGCAGCTCTGCATGCCCAGTGCAGGAGAAATTTCTGCCTCAGGGCCAGTAATGATGGGCTACTTGTCTGCAGGACATGAGCCATGGCAAGGGTCTGGGTCACCAAGCAGAGCTGTCAGAAGAAGTCAGCGGGCTGTACAGCATCAGGGATTTAGGTACTCAGTTGTCTTTGTGATGCAAACAAAATAGTTTTGATTAAAAGAGATTGGTTATGATTGAAATAATTCTTAACTTTTTCCTACTTCTTGCTAATTTTTAAAAATTTTTGGTTATTCATTTCCCCTCTGATTTTAGCTGCTGGAATTTCCAATTTTAGAGAAACTCTTTCTGTCCACAACATATTCAAAATAACCAGAACTGAAGCAGCTCAGTCCCTAGAACTCCAAGTTCTCCATTCCCTAGTGAGAATCTTTGAGAAATATAAATTAAAATTAGTTTCAGTGCATTGAATTAATTATTCCATTTATTGGTTATTATCTTGCTTTGTGGTTTTACGTGCCTCTGAACTGTAGATGGAATTAGAAAAAAGAAAATCAACTAATTAATCTTGGGTTTCCAAAAGAGACAGAAGTGTTTGAAAGATGGGAAGAAAGTAAAGTAAAACTTCATCAAACTGAAAAAAAAAAATTAACAAAACTCAAAAAAAATGTTTAAAGGATCATACAGCTATATAAAACGTAAATTTAGTTCATGTTTATGCACTGCAATTATTAAGCATCTCTGGGTATATCTATATTTGTATGTATAGAAATTTAATGCTTTGGCAGAAAATGTCGTATTTCTATAGCACTCTAGAGATTATGAATAAAATATTTAATTCAGGAGGTTGCAATTGCATTTCCTAAATTATTTCACTGACCTTTTCCTAACTTACATTGGCCCACAGCAGATGTATAAGCACTGCCAAAAAAATCAAAATGTATCATTTACAAATCACAGGAATAAAAAAGATAGGTGTTCAGAAGTAGGGGCTATTTAAAATAGGCATCAGGGACAAAATGTTTAGAACTGCCATATATTGTGAAAGTAATTCTTATAGTCAAGTAACATATGCCATGTGTCTAAAATGAAGGATGGCAAATGAGGATCTAGCAGAGATTTTTGATAGTCATTTTGATAGTAGAGCAGCACCACGCTAGGTATGAGACTCACCAATTTGACTCATGTTGCAGCATAAAAAATAATTCATTCTGTCAAAAGAAACCACTGTGTACTAACTTTGCCAAACTGCATCTTGACTCTGTGTCATATCTGCTAAAGCTTAGTTTGGTTTAGGTTGGATCTAAGCTGAAGCTGGACACGAATTTTGCAATGCACATCAAATGGTGATGGACTTCCTGGCCTGTGTCTCCACAGTCCTACACATCTCTTCCCATTTCATGGTGAGGACACACCATGGAACCACACAGCTTTTTCTTAAACCAGTGTCTGTACTCGTACTGCTCTAGGTTATGTGTATAAATCTGTACTTACTAGCACTTGTAAAATATGTTTCCTCCTACCACAAGCAAGATATCTATAAAACCATCTGTAGAGGCCCTTCCCATTAAGCATGATTTGTCCCACCATCTCACCTAAAAGACATGGGATACCACCAGCACCACCTGGAATAAGATATCTTTCTTTGTGTTTGAAAACAGAAGTGAAGGGGGGCCTTATGTTTACCTGTAATTAAATTATATTGGTTTACATGAAAGAAGAGAACAGTGTATCTAGATACAGAAAGTCATAACAATTTATGCAAAATATTGCTAATTTTAATGATGTATATGGATATTACCTAAATTACAGCTTCCCAGGAAGATTATACTACACGGGAAACACACCAGGTTTTGAACGCTTCTTATAGTCCTTCTGATTTTGTAGGAGAGCTATCAAAAAACTGTTCTGAAAGGGACTTTTTTCTTTAAACTAATTAGTAGTTTATATTTATTTGAAGAGGTCTAAGGCCTAGCAAAATTGTGGTCTGGCAAAGCTCAGAACTGAATTAATAAACACATACAGAACTGACTGTAAAATATTTCCATCTTAGTCCTCTAGCAAGAGGGGTATTTAAGCACAAACAAATGAAGATGCATCTAGATGATCTGGCACTTTGGCTGCAGTAATTTAGTGAGATAAGATTTAATGAAGACTAAGATAATACTCAGTAGAAATATAAAAAGGAAAGCTTCTCTACTAAGTCATAAAGCAAGAGATTTAGGAGCATGCAGAGGGTAATTGTAAATAAATCAAATTAACTCCCAGTGCAATGCATTTTGAAAAGTTCCACTCTGGAATTTATATACATATGACACTATTGTAGAGCAGGAGAAATTATTATTGAGGTTCTACTTTGCTATTCTTCTGTAGGCACTTAAGCATAAAAAACAAGCTGTACTCACGAGTGTCAATCTGCAAAATTATGTGTTCATCTCCATTCAAGGAGTGCATAGGTTCTAATACTAAATTCCACATAGCAGTGGAGAGCACTTAAAAGTAAATTAAATCAGTTTATAGGATTGTCTGTTTCCAATATGATCCTCGGGACTTGGAAGTGGATGGGGGTTTTGGTTGTTTCTTGTTTTGGTTTTTTTTTTTTTTTTTTTGGTTGGTTGGTTGGTTGTTTTAAAATTTAAAAAAAATATTATTTTTGTTATAAATTGGATTAAAACTAACATAGTTTGTTACGGGCTTTGGTTAGAATTTTGAGGTGATTCAACCTGTATATTTTTCTTAAAGTATGAATACTAAAACAACTATCAAAAGAACTATGAGTAGCTACAGTATGTTTGAATGCAAGTTAAAACAGCATAATTGGACTAACATGTTCATGTATTCTTAGGGCTGGCATAGTTTTCCTTACTCCTGTGGTCTTCTAATTAAACTCAGACAAGACAGAGCAAACAAGCAGCACTTATTCTCACTTCTCAAGAAAAGCTTTTTAAAAATCAGAGCAAATGAAAACACATCCATTCCATAAGCAGTGTTCAAATGAAAAAAAAATTAAAAACAACACATCAATCAGATTAGTATACTGTCAGGCCAATCTTCTACCTCAAGATGCTTTCTGTTAGCACATTTCCCATCCCTTATCTGCATTTGAAAGGCTATTTCTCTGGGCAGGCTTAAAAATGTAAACCACATTCTCCCAAAGTCTTCCATTCCTCCTATAATTGGAACATCATTTTCTTAAAATATTTCTATATTTATGTTTCCCTTGGTAATCATCAGTAGTATTTTTCCCTTAGTTCCTGAGATCATTCTTTCTCCCCTACCCTAACTTTGGAGATTTCAGCAGCCTTCTTTTTAGATACTCTTCCTACAGGTTCATTTTGCAGTCCAGCCAGTAGAAAAAACATGAGCTCTTGCCTCCCCAATAAATTTTTTTTTCAGGCAACTTGACAGTAATTCAGCTGGTCTGGTTTGCATACTTATTTTAGGATATAATGAAATGCAATCTGAGAGTCCTTACTCTTTTTGAAGAAAATCTAGGATCATTGTTTCAGTCTTGGACATCTGAAGCTGGGTGAAATAAATTGCACTCCATGTAGCTTAAATTTTAGTTCATAGCACAGTAACCATGTTATCCAAAAGTCAGCTGTTAAACTGCACAGGGAAGAAGATTATGCTGATGCTTCTGTTTCTCCACATTTTATAAATTGATAATCGTTTTTCCCTTTCCCATTTTTTAATCTAAAATTTTAACCACTTTAAATATATTACACCTCAATATTTTCATCCATTCTTTTCACATTCATCAGTGTGGTTTATGATCATGATAAAATAAATAAATAAATAAAGTCTTGGAGATAAATGAATTATCACTTTTTATTTTCTAACAAAACTAGGTTTAGACTAGATATTAGGAAGACTGTGGGGGTGGTGAAGCACTGAAACAAGTGGCCAAGATAAGTCGTGGAACTTCAATCCTGGAAGTCTTCAAGGCCAGGTTGGATGAAGTTCTGAGCATCCCAGTCTAATGGAAGGTTTCCTGTCCACACTAGGGGGTTTGGAACTAGGAGATCTTTTGGGTCATTTGCAACACAAACCATTCTATGATTCTGTGATTCCACGATCCTCTGAAACTCTTAAACAGCTACAAGGTCTAAGGAAATCTGGAATCAAATCATTAAAAAAAAAAACCAAAAAAAAAAAACCTCCAACAACACAACAACCTCAAATTACACAAAGATAAGTGCATAAGATTATTGCTGAAATATGTGCATAGTGCAGGCTATGTGTCCGAAGTATCCACACTGCAAATATAATGGAGTAATGAGCCACCTTCAAAAACAAGCCAAGGGGCAAAATACTGCACATAGCAATACATAGGACTGGTAAGAAGGTATTGTTCCTAGACTGGAATGACCACAAGTCCACTAACCCCTTTTCTCCTGGCTACATGAATCCCCTCACAGCAAAATGAGGAGCCCTTTCTAGAGAGAGAGGGCCTATGTATCTAGTTGAGAGTTCCTGAGAAGATTACAATTGGCTATTCAAGTAGCTTTGTCTAGTGGAAAGAAGTGTCCTTGCCCATGGCAGGAGGATAGGAAATAGATATTCTTTGAGTCCCTTCCAGTCCAATCAATTCTATATTTTTATGCCATTTCCATGATGTTGAAAGTGCTTCCTGGGGAATTCTTGATCTGAAAAAGAGAAGGTTACCTCTCCTGTTGCCTAGATCTTCAGATGTTATCCAGGTCTACTTACAAAGAGCAGCTCTCTGATATTCCTAACCCAAGATGCACTTAATACTGCATGTGTCTCTGCACAGCATGTGGATACCACATGCATTGAAACCATTGGGATCAGAATCAGCTTGTGCCTGTACTGTTTCTGGAGGCACATTTTGCAACATGGGACTAAGGTTTGGCAACTATGGGTCAATAAAGAGAGCCAGTTTCTGAGCCTGATCCTTGGGCACTGATTAGGGGTCACATCTTTCCCTGGCTCTGTATTTGGACATTTCAAACAGCTCTTCTGAATACAGACCTGTGGAGGGGCTTGCTCTATGCTGAGCTGATGGAAGGCATCTATATGTGCCATATGGAATCAAGACCCAGGTTTGGTTCCTGACACTCTCTGTTACATGTTTTAGACATAAACCTGTCACTTCAAATGTGACTGTGTCCGTCTGCATAGCAATCTGCTCTGACAAGGGTAAAGCAAACAGAGTGAGAAAGCTAAGAAATATTTCAGTCCTTTATGCTAGATTAGGCATGGTTTCTTGTTGTCTCGCTCTCTAGATGGTTTACTCCAAAAGAAATTAAGGTGCCTTAACAAAGCTCAGTGGAAAGGATGAGCAACGTGGTCACTGGTAGAGAGAGAAGCTTGCAGAGTTGCAACCGGAAGACATAAGCAGGAGTTTACATAATAAAGAGAGGCAGCAGGCAGACCTACATGCACAGGGCAATAGTTTGTGAAGCAACAGAGAGCAACACAGGATGATAATCACAAGAACTACCAAAATAGTCTGTGTAATTGCTATTGTAGCTCAGTTTTGGAGAATCGTCATTTTTTATCACAGCAGCAGTGTCTTGCAGAGAGGCTGCAGGGACAAGAAACACATTTACCCTGACCTGGCATAGATGTCTCAGATACTGACATCCACACTGCAGGCCACCTGCATGTGCATTAGTGAACTCCAGCTTTAAAATTAGCTGAGGAAAATGCTGTCCTGAAAATCATATTCTCTAGCTAAAATACTGAAAAGGCAAAATTTCATAAATTTAATCTAATCTAGCTAATGTTTAGAGAAGCCTTACTTAGGTAGAAGAAACAACATGATAGAGGAAACAATAAAAAAAGCCCCTACTGTAAATATGAGAACATGGCCTCATTTAAATAAAATGCAACTATTCTTGAGCAGTAGACAGATGCCTGCTGAAAAGTTGACAATTCTTCCATTAAACCTAGCAGGTTTTATCTTTGCATCTGGCACTATGCATTACATTTATTTTGACAGAAGCTGAGATATTGGGAGTATGCATAAGACGATAAAATCCAACATCAAGATGAGATGTTGGAAGGTAAGCTCATTAAACAAAATTAAATCCATCTTACTAAACAAGGTTCAAAGGCAAAAAGCAATCTAGGAAAATATCAATGAAATAGGTTACCTTTCTATGGAGTAAAACCATAATTTGTCCAAAAAAAGAAAAATAATAGTATTGCTAACACTGCTGCTGCAGGCTTTTTCCAACATTTGTGAATAGTTTTGCAATACATTCTTGTGATGTGGTTTCAGGGAAGGAGACAAAAAGATGATGAGTGCAAGGTAAAACTGATTGTGCATGAGATGAATGCTTTCCATTCCTCCCAGTAGTGCAGTTGAGGGTAAGTGCAAGCAAACAGATTTTATTCACTTCTAAATTGAGCAGAAGACAGTTTATTTGTTTACTGTATTATAGGAGCACATGCAATTTAGCTAATGTGCTTTTTTGTTGTTGGTTTGCTTTGGTTTTGTATTGGTTTTTTTTTAATGTCTTTAAATTTGTGCTGCTGCAGGTCTCCCTGGGAAAGAGCTTTGTCTAACAGTGCCTCAAGGAGGCTGTGAACGGCTGCTTGAAGTAACTATTAGCAAAGAGCAATTTTTGAGGAAGTCTAGGTTCGGTGGTCCTAGCTAACAGCTGGTTGATAATTCTGTTGAGGATACTCTTTGCAAAGTGCCCTGTGACAATATGCTTTTTCCCCAAAATGTTTTTATACAGTTCATGCAAACCTCAACTTTTAACAGCATATAAGGAAGTGAATTCCCTGAAGATATAGGAAATTACTATCTGAGGAAAGAAGCAGCCCTCAAAAGAAAAGCATTTTTACTACTTTCTTGTACCAGGGTTTAGTCCGTTTCACCAGAAAACAAGCTTGATTTGTTCAACAGTATAAGGAAAATTAGGGAGAGGGGGTTTCTCATCTTGCCAAAAACATTCATTTAGATGGAAATTCTCACATGGTAATCGTGTCAGTTCATCTACAGTAACTGAAATTTAATAAATTATAATCGCAATAAAAATTTGAGTTGAACATTAACTTCAATAATAAATTTAAATAGTCATACATTATTTGAATTCTTATTCAGAAATGAAAGTAGGCAGTAACAATATTTGTATATGAAACAATTTGTTGCCCAAGATGAGAAAGAGTTACAAGAATGGACAATGCAAAATGAGGTATATTCATCAAATGAAATGTCAAAGTCTACTGTGCTGGTAAATCCTCCCAGTTCATTTGATTTCATGACTGCTCTGTTTACTTTTTAAAATCCTGTATTGGCAGTTATGTCAGCAATATACAGATTAAATTATACTGTTGGCATACATTGACATGAAGGAATTTAACCTCCTCAATGGTGCATATTACATAAAATATATTAAACACTTTCTTTCAAATTTATGTGATTAATTAAAAGTAAATTAAATGTTGCATTGAAAAATTAACAGACTATTTTCATCTGAAATAATGGAACACAATTTTAGCAACATGTACTGGTTTTGACTGCTCAAGATTATTAAAGCTTTCTTTTTTTGGGGGGAGGGGGGTGAGGGAGGATACTGAAAGGGGAAAATATCACCAAGAGTGATTGAAGGGGGAAAAAGTCATCATTTAGGCAATAAGTATCTGCTGAACTCTCTCTCAGGTGTAATATTCAATCAGCAGCTATTTAATCTATGTTGGTAACATACATTTATTTTTGTTATGGTCACTACTGTAGCATGAAATTGGAAGAGTATTTCCTTATAGCTGAAATGTATTACAATAATTTTGTAGTGAAAAACAAAGTTCCTACTAGCTGGAAGTTTCTTTTTTTGTTATTCTTCTCTCTGTTCAGGGACAGAGTAACACCGTGTTGTTTTCATGTGTCTTCACTTCTGTTGTTTGCTTTTGTAGGGCTTGGAGTTAAGTGGAGGGTACAAACACAGACATTGACCTCCAGCTTCTTACTTGGAGGGCCAAATGTCTAGGTATTTTTAGGGCTAGACATTTCCACACAGCATGTGTTGTATGGGAAACCACTTGGCTTGACAGCCGGTTGAAGGCCAGGCACCAGTTTTACTGCTTGTTATGTGAGGTTTCTTGTGTTTCACTAATCCCCAAGGAAGAAAAGGGAGCTGGGAACAGGTTTACCCAGCCAGTACATAAGGAGTCAACACAGGCAGCTTCAGTAGTCTCCTGAGCCTGTGAAATCTGAAACTCTGCTTGGTCCCTATAGAAAGAGCAGAGTAATTCACCCATGAGGTTGATGGTGGTAGCTGTATGCAGCATTCCCTCCTCATCTCACGTGAATATTGCCACTACTGTAAACATTCTCAGTGTTCATTATTTATCACTTTTAGGGTTTACAAAAAGTACATAAGAGAGAAAATCTGATAAAACAGATCTATCATCTTCTCAAGACATTCAGAAAACTTTACCTGCATTGTAATAGAGTTTTACAAAATCCTGGGACAATATGCTGAAGTCTGTCTAGATCTTAAGTACTATTTGGGACTTGTCTGTGCCATTCTTCAATTACCAATATTTTTCTAACATTAGGCTCGAGTTCCTTGGACTTTATGGCAACACATAATTATCTTTCCTTTCATTTGTTTAAGTGATAATACTTAAAATAATTTGTGTTCTGTAAAAATCTAGACAATAACCACTGGGAATCTCAGAAACACCCTGAAGGCAACCACTTCTAAAATTCCAAATAATTATCTCTTTCTTTGCTGCTTTTTAACGCAATGCAAGACTTGAAACTTACTAGTGATTTTGACACATGTAAGACTGACAATTATGAATGCTATATACTATCAAGGTATAAAAGAAACAATTTTTTTTTAAAGTTGAAGAGGTCACTACCTTTCTGTCCCAGAAATTACTTTCAAAAACCCCATTTCATTTGGTTGATGGGTTTTTTTCGCTTCATCATTCACTATTGTACAGCACTTTGCTTCATTTCTGAATTCCATCTCTCCCAGATGGTTTTTAATTGATAGGAGATGGTTTTCACATTTACCATTATAGCTGAAATAATGTTCTGAAATTCAAAACTTAAATATTAAAACTACACATTAGGCAGAAATGTCCAGAAGGTTAGACAATGGAATAATTTGTCAGGGGAGAAAAAGTTGGATCATCATTACAGCTAGAATTGAAGAACAGACTAGATAAAACAGATTATTGGGAGATTATATTAAAGGGCAAGTACCAGCTGCCCTCTGTTGGTTCCTGTTTTCTAATTTAACACAGATAATGTGTTATGCATAACAAGGATGATCTGTGATACTCCATAATCCATACCTTGCTATACTGTGATATTGGAAATAGAAGAAAATGCTGGCCAAGTGATAAAGTATATATGTGTATGTATGTAATATATAGTTTGCAATACATAAAAACTACATTAAAAATTGCACCCTGCAGCCTTGAGTTTTGACAATGGTGGCGTGTAATATTGCACAGGGCACCACTGTGCTTTCTGGGGTGCAGTAATCCTCACACACATGCATTCAAGCACTTTTATATTAAATGCTCTTACTCACTTCTAAAACCTTTATGTTCTGAACAAGTGAAGTGTGTGGGAGAGAGACAGCTTCCATAGATATACGGTGCCTGCTGCACTTTTAATTAATTTTTAGATTGAAAATAACTACAAGGGAAATATATGGGTGAGGGAAGACAGGCCGTATTAAAGGAGTTTTTACCACTCTGTTTATGTACTTTATTTCAAACCTTGTCTCATAAGAAACACAGAGCCTGTTTCATCAAAGAGAGTAACTATGCAGTCTCATTTCAGCCTATGTCAGTGTAATTATCAGTGTGTTTTCCACAAAAAACTGACCAGGATTTTACCAGTTTCCTTATAGCGACAAGCCTTCCTCCCCAATTCCAACACTTCTCTAATTAAAATGATTATGACATTTCAGAACTCCCCTTTTCCTTATGCATGCTACCTAGATAATACATCTTAATTTAACATTGATTATTAGTGTTGATATCACAGTGCCCACTGAATTTGTATTAGCCTTTGATTGTGACAGATATTAGACCCCTGCACCACTTCATGTAACACTGTGTAACCGAGCTCTGCCTCCAGCTTTTCCAGTTAATAAAACCCAGGTGAAATTCCTCCCCCATCCACCAATAAATCCTGCCTGTTCCATAGAGCCGAGTCAGGCGTGTCGGGGGAGGGAGGCTGTCCGGGCTGGAGCATCCCGGGGGAGCGGGAGCATCCCGGGGGAGCGGGAGCATCCCGGGGGAGCGGGAGCATCCCGGGGGAGCGGTGCCCGCAGCGCGGCCGGGCAGACGGGGGCCGCGCTCGGGCACGCCGGCTGGCTGCCGATGAGACCGGCTCGTCGGCCGCGGGAGGGGAGCCTGCCACGGGCCGAGCATCTTCTAAGGTTTTCTGTCACCTGCAGAGCGTCCATGACAGCTTTTTTAATGGCACGCATCCTGAGCCCGGCAGCCCCGTGCCTCGGTAGCCGTGCCTCGCTAAATCAGCAGCGTCCTGCTCGCCCACGGCGCCCGGAGCTCTCCGCGCTTCTTCATTGCCGAACACGCCGGGCCGCGGATTCTGGGTAAACACCGCCTCTGCTGGGGCTGGATTCCTGGCATTGAGCTGAGGTGTAGCCCTCACTTTTAAACTGGAATTAATGACAGATCGTCCAGGATATTTTTGCTAAATATTTCTTTCTTGAGAGGGAACTGTATGACTCAGCTTTAAGCTTAGGTTTATTGTTTTGGTTTCTTTTTTCGAGCCACCAAAACTTTCATAAGTGGAAAATTTTACATTAGCTGGGTTCTAAAGCATTAATTTATCAGCACTCATTCTGCACATGCACAGCTTTATACAGGAATATATGAAAACGTCTGCATGTAAATTGTTTTTGTATTTGATGACTTTTTGTGGACAGAAAGAAAATAACATAAACAAACAGCATCTGTGTGCTCAAATTAAGAATTTGTCACTGCTTCCATTCAAGTTCTTAAGCATGAAAACATTTTGCAAATGACAAGAGAAGGACAGATCTGAATTCCTTCGCAAAAGCTGGCACTTGTTTTTATTCCTGCATAAGAAAGCTTTCACAACTTAACCCTTGGTGTTCCAAAATTTGTAATTTCTGCCCAAAATAAAAAATAAACACACACATAATTTCAAGACACACACATGAGACTGCAAAAATGAAAACTATATCAGATAAGGCACACATTTTTACATAGACTTGCACATGTATGGATTAGAACAGTTAAAATCCTTTTAGTTAGGATAAAGTTGATCCATGTTGATGTTAAAATTGATAACCTTCCATAAACCCCCTTTTTTAGCATACAACAGCTCAAAGTTTTTGTCTCTTACCAGGACCAAAATTAAGTTACAATTTATCTGTGAAAATTTGTCCTCTATCTCTACAATAATTTACCTAAAAACATTGGTATGCAAGGCTCTTAGGGCCTTTTCTCCTGTAGCTTAAAACATACCAAAAATAAAATATAATAATAGAAATATAGAAATCATTTTGAGAACACAGGTTCTTACAACTACAACCAACAGAAATCTAGTCCTTTCTGGTTTTAAGATTGCTAAGAGGAGTATCTCCTGCTGATGCTGATTTTTTTTTTTTTTTTTAACTACACTGGCACAGTTGACTGGAGGTAAAATTCAGTGTCAAACTGATGCTAGAGGCACCACACAAAAGTCCAGCATCAGCTATTCTCCAGTTCATACAAATATGCTTGCTTCACCATATCATTCCTATGGCTGTAGCATATTTTTATCTCACTCTGTTTTTTCCCCATAGGAATTCCTTTGTCCCTATACTTGGCATTATCCATTCTTTCCTGTGAAATATATGCCAGTGTTGTCCTGATTTGCCATGTGAAATTCTCACTGAAGTTGGTGGAATGGTTGGTGGGAAAGATGGAAAAAACTTCCTAGCAGAGCCTGTTGCAAATAAGACAAGGGGTAAAGGTGGTGGATGACTCATCCCTAGAAACATCCATGATGAGAGTGGATGGGGCACTGAGAAACCTGATCTAGTTGAAGATGTCCCTGCTCATAGCAAGGGGGTTGGACTAGTTGGCCTTTAAAGGTCCCTCCCAGTCATAACCAGTCTATGATTTCTCTGCACAGGTTAAGCAATTGTATTGGTCTGAGTTTACAATAAGTCTCTGAAGTCTGGTACTTCATTGGCAGAATTTAATTATCCACCACAATCATTCTCTTACTCCAAAAGGAAGGAGCAACTGTGCATCACAAGGTGTTCTTCACCCTATGCTGCTGTACATCATATATACACATATATATATTCTACCAGTAAATATAAATCATGCATTCATCTAGAAAGCCAGTAAACCAGTAAGTAATTGCTTTCTTCAGTGTTCCTGCTACACTGCATGTTATCTGCCATGTAACTGCTACTCAAACAGTGACAATGCAAAGGGCGGAATGAAACACCTTTTATTCTCTTCACATAATTCTATTTTCCATCCTTTTTAAGCTTTTCCGGATACAAGTCACTCAGTTTTTTGGGCTTTTCAGCACAGTAATTTGGCATTCATTCACAATCAGATGTCAAATTTATTTTATGTATCTGCTGTATAATTATACAGTTCTCCTTGGTATTTGAAAGAGTGCATGTAGTAGAATAAATTAGCTTAAAAATAACATAATTTTAGAGCTTCTAAAATTTTCTAGGTTCACTTAACAGTAATAGACCTTTCAAGAATATTATCACTCAATACTTACTATAACTTATTTTTTTTTCACAAGCTATTCTTATAGGATACCAAGAGAAAGTCAGTTGTTGTACAGTTCTGGACATGGAGCACCCAGAGGACTTCTGAATTACAATAAGTTAACCAGAATTGACATTGACACGTCCGATCCAGTATTTCTTCGCAAAGTAGTAGAATTTTATGTATCATAACTTCTTCCAGGACAAGGTTAGAACTTATGTTGGGGAATTTCCCACTAAGAGTTTACTGAGATTGCTCGTTTACTCTGGAGAATCCCAGTTTACTCAGCCTATGATAAGATTCAAAAAAAACCCCCAAAAAACAGGAAGAAACCAAAACTATCCAAAACTATAATCTGTTAATTCAACCTTCCAATTCTTGTTTTTATTAAATGTCACTTTGCTCAATACTGGTGTCAGTGCTTTTAACTTGCTTACCTGCTGAGATTTAAACAAATCTGTCTACTTCTCAGTTTGTTCATGCTCCAAAATTCATTCTGTACTCTGTGATATAATCAATTAATTGCAGTATAAAGTACTGATTTCTGTCAAAGGTTTTACCCTAGTAATAATATTTTCTATTGTCAAAGATCTACATCTTTCTTCATGTGAAAACCATTTTATAAATAAAATTATGGTAAGAGCCAATGTAGTATTAGTGAGGTTTTTGACCTAAAAATTAAATGTTATGAATTTTGGGCAGAAATAATCTGAAATTTAGAGGCAGGAGTGAAGATAATAATTTGGTTTTAAAGTTCTAATGAACTATATAGTAAAACTGAATTGCACAATTAACCTTGGCTGATAAACACTGGTACAATGCAATTTTTTAACTCTCCGACTTCCTCTGCCTCTGAACTAATGAGTAGTTCCAAAGGGACACCAATATTTTTCCTTCCACGTTAAATCCATGTTTCTTTTTATACTAAAACAATAAACTCGTGTGGAGAAAATGAAATATATGGTAAAGAGAAACGGACAGGGGAAACAAAAATAGGGTTGTTTTTTTTTTTTTTGACAGTTTATTAGCAGTTAAAAAACACAAAACACATATTACAACAAACTGACACTCTCCTCTCTGTAGGAGAAAATTCTCATTCTCATGTATAATTTAACTTTGTCATGAATTCTTAACAGACCTGTAAATTGAAAAATCAACATCTACTCAGGGATAGCAGGTGAAGGACATGCAGGCTGGCACCAAATTTCCATCTCCTTAACATGGAAAAAAAAGGTCTTACCTTGTTGCCTGTTATTGTAAACATGTCCTGTGGAGACACCATTATAATTTTCTCTTTTTTTCTAAGCATATTATATATAACCTTTATAAGTAGTTCCCTCTAGATTTTTCCATTTAGAATCACAAATATATTAATTTAGACGTGGAATGTAGGAGGGTATAAAAAGTTAAATCCCATCTTCTTTCCATGAGCTTCATGACACACAAAACTACAATGTAGCATAAAACACCCACTGATCCTTCATATTTGTTTGTGTAGGAATTAGCTGCTACACAAAACTGCGCTGCTGAATAGACTTTACATGTCTTTTGTAAATTTCTCTTTGACTCATATGGAGCTGCTTTGAAAAGGAAACAGCCTCGATATTGCTCTAGACACAAGATAACAAAACGTGTACACTGTATAGAAGAAGCTAATGTACTGTGAGCATTAAAGGGCAAATTGCCATCCACTCAGCAAATCTGTGCAGAATTTCTCCCAGTGGTTTTCATGGAGTGACACATTAGCTAACAATCACAGTTTAGCTCTGTTTGATCATTAGGAAAAACAAGAAAGAATGCTTTCATTTCTGTACTACAGCTACTACAGTTTCAGTCAGAAGACTTTGGAATTTAGCCACAAAACAATCTCAATTTAAATCTTCAGAAGACACCTTTAGCATGGACATTAAAATTCCAGAGCAAACTTTGTAGACAAGAGTATTCACAAGATAACCTCACGTGCCCTCATATGGAAGTGCACCTTTTCCATGGTTACACAGTTCATTTGCACGGAAACATAACAATTTCAACCTGCTCCATTTTTGCCTTTCCTTCTTTAAGTTTAAAAATTAAAATTCTGCAGGACAGAGCATTAGGATTATAGTCTCATGAGCAATTAAAGTCCGGATGGTGAATTAACTGCAGTGATAATATTGTGGTCAGATATTTCTGTTCTAACTTAAGAGCTTCTGTGGATCATCTGGCCTGTGCCTGTGAAAAGTTCTCATATTTAACTTTTGGAAAGGACTTATCACCTGGTTATGCCGTGAGACTCAAATCTCTCTTTTCAACAACAAAGATTTGGTTGGGTAACTCTGAGATAGCAACATCTGCTTACGCAGCAAATGAGAACTCTTTCCATAAAGAGAAGGCTGTTCTGACTATCTCAGGGTATATAGTGTCATAAAACCCACAATTGGAATAAATTATATGTTTCAAAGGTAACTTATGTAGGTGACAGACTGTTCATCATGTGATTTATACCGCTTAATTCTACAGAACATATATACTTTATTTATTATTTATTTTTTCTGCTTTCATGCAAGTACACAAGATAATTTTTCAAGCTCTTAATTCCATTTGCAAATACTTCTGACCTCCCTTTAAGGTCTGTACACCATTAAAGACTGACACAAATCAACTTACATAAAGCAATTCCAAAGGGACAAGTAATGTCAATAATGCAAATACAAGACGGACTATATGTACAAAATATGCATTAGAATATAAACCAAGTAAAAAGGGGTATCTTTCCTTGGCAGATTGGGATAAAATATAGTCCTGTTGGGTTCCACACCCTCACCCCCACCCTCATTTTAAGGTTGCAATAAAACTACCAAAATAAAATATTACTTCTCTGTAATGGGATAACCATATGTTAAGGAAAATGCAATTAACATTGCTCACATCCTTATAGTTTTTTCAATCTGCCCAATTAACCTAAAACATCCACAGTGTAGATCTATCCTGATTATGAGACCACCTGCAAGAGACATTTTCTGGGAAATAATCTCAAAATATTATGGTTTCAGAGAACAGAACAGCAAATTGATGGCTTAAGACTTAAGTTTCCATGACCCACCTCTACATCACTTTATAACAGAAATATTTTCAACCAAACTATATTAGATATTTAGAGAAAATAACTCAAATTTGCTCAAGAGCAGACAGATTGGGGGACAGAGGAGAATCTAATTCTTAAAATTCATTCCAATAGAAAATTTTTTCAATAGGAAACACCCGTCCTCTTAGAAAGTGTTGACTAAACTAATTTTTGTTAAAGACAAAGAAAATAATACCTTTATTAATAATTATCATGAATAGTGTATTATAGGTTGCCATCTGTGTATAAGCAATGTAATAATTAGAATGAAGGTATTATTTTGCTGATCTGTACTTCAAGGAACAGAGCTGACAGTTTCTCTTGGATCAAAACTAATGCTCTTAACTGAGCATATCCAGTGACTTGAAACCTATTGTTTTTCATGTATTGGGGTAGCATTTTTATTATTATTATTATTATCAAGAATTTGAACTCTAAGCTAAAAATGACCCTGTTGTCTGCTAAACAGAAATTGGACCAAGCTACAAACTTATGCAGTTGTATCTGACAAATTCATCCAGCAATAGTTCATTACTTGATATGTCCATTTAAGATAATATTCTCTCTTTTCACACTATTCAGGAGAGTGATAGCAAAATGAGATAGCTCTCTCCTCATTAGGGAATTCTTTATCTACTGATTGTCAATATTGAAAGTCAGGGCATTTTCCCCCAGCACTCATTATTCAGTGATGGCTGTAGTTTCAAGTCCATTCCCTTTTTTTATGTGCATAAAGAAACAACTAGAGAGGTTCAGCTTGCCAGAAGTATCCTGAAGCAAAATCATCCATTCGAAATCAATGATGAGTTAGACAGTGCCCAACACCTGTTCAATCAGTGGGAAATAATTCAGCACAGGTGTTAATGGCAAGTCCAGTTTGCATAACTGCAGCTTCATGCCCTGGAAATTCAAAAGGTCATCATCAAAATTTTACAAAGACAAACTAAAAAGCAAAAAACTTTGTAATAGTTACATGATAAAAATAATGTTACCAGATACTTAGATTTTAGATAGCATTGACTTGACACAATTATAGAAAGTGAAGGTCTCTAAGCTAGCTTTTGGTGCATCCTTAATTGATTAACATGGAAAACTATTCCGGATTTCTGTGTGGAAATTAAAATTACTGTTCTGACTAAATCTTAAGAAGTCTGGATATAGCCCATTATTTTAGAAGCTTTATCTAGAATTTATAGCAATAATTTTTTAAAAAACATATAATAATAAATCTATTCTTAATAAAAGTGCATTCTGACTTAATCTAAGCAAGTTTTAGTTCAGGGTACAAGAAATCTTTGGGGGTCATTGAGTCATCTAGCAGGTTGCTTGCTCACTGACCAGCTGAGATTTAACATCTCCCAGAAGTATCCACAAGCTCTCTAGGCAATCTCTTCCAGTGATTTACCACCCTCACTTAGGACTCTTTAGTTTAAAGGGTAAATTTGCCTTGCTGCACCCTGTGTCCACTACATCTTGGCTTTCCATTGTGTACATCTGTCAGAAGTCCCTGTGGCCAACCCTTTAGGCAGCTCTGCACGGCAATTGGATCCCCCACAGCCATTTCTTCTTAAGACAGAATAAACCCAGCTCTCAGACTCTGAGTTTTCTTTATGTTCTCTCTGGCTCACATCTCTCAGTTCTGTTCTTCAGCCCCCAGACACCAAGGCAGCTCTCCTCGGAACTCATTCTTTGTCAACATCTGCCTTGCACTGGGCAGCCCTGCACTGAATGCAGTGACCCCCACGTGCTCTCACAAGTCCCACAGGGCAGGGACCACTTTCCTCAACCTGACACTGTGTTCTTCCTGCTGCAGCCCACCCTGCCATCAGCCCCAGGGCACGCTGCTGAGCCATGTTCAAGTTAGTGTCCTCCAGGACCCCTGCCCTGCACTGCAAACCCCAAACTCTGCCATTTCTCTGAGGCGAGAGCCGGCTCCCAGACTGTACTGGGGCAGGGGCTTATTCCACCCCAGGTGCAGGGCATTGCATTTCCCCCCAGTTAACTTCATGGGGGTTTTATACATCCTCTCTCCAGTCTCTCAAGGTTTCTCTGAAGTGCTTGCTCTTTAAGCTATTGATTGTTCTAATCAATTTCGTGTCATCATTCAAACTTGCTCTAGGTAAAGAAATGAAAACTGACAAAATAGAAGATCTTCACACATTAAACAACTGACTAGAAGAAAGAAAACAAGGTAGGACTATTTCACCATTACCCTTAGACAAGTTCTGTAGAGGTTGAAGTCCCTGCAGCACAACACATTACAGGACTGTAAAAGAGGCTAAGCAGTGAAAAGTAGCATTTGTTGTCAGTAGTAAGTTACCTGCAGTAATGAACATACTGCTCAGTTATGGGGATTTGCAGTCTTATTTCTTCAAAGATGCAGGAAGCCAAACTCCAAGAGATCAGTAATGTATACAAACATATAAATATATATTAAAAAAAAACTAAAATAAAATTGTTTATGTTTAATAATGATTACTGATAATTGGTTTTTGGGAAAAAAATTGTGATTTCTAGGTTATAACATGGCTTTAGTTGGTGCTCACATAATTTTCATTATGCAATGGAAATTCCTAATTATTTTAATGTCTTTAACCAGCTAGTATGTGCATGTGCTATCAATGCTTTTTAAAATAATGCCATACAATTATCATGGTGTGCATTCTAATGCATCTAATTCAGTGATTTAATTTATGTTTTCTTCCTAAAAAAGTTCCAATGCTCCTTATGCAGTTATCTGAAAGCTGCAAGTGTCCTTTAAGCCAAGTCTGAGAAGCTCAAGATACATTTAAAATACAATATCCCTTTTCTCTCTCTTATTTATCCTTTACCCATAAAGCATGTCATTCCTGTACCTGTTATCATTAGTTAGTACTATATTCATCCATTGCCTTTTAATGTATTGCCATTAAACTGGATGGCAAACAGTGGGCAGGGAAAATGATATGGTCAGTGCCCTGGGGATGTAACTGTAATGGATGGATGGACAGTAATGATTCACTTACTGCAATCAGTGCTACTCCCAGTCAGTTTTGTGATGCAATATTAGTTGCAGAAGAGATATTAAAAGAGAGAAAAAAAAATAGAAAAGTAGATTAGCCTACATAAATGGGAAGGAAATAGCAAATAGTTGTGGCTTGAACCCTTCTGTTTATTGCTGGGTTTTAAAGTTCAGAAATAGATGAAAATTATAGGAAGCACTAAAATGGAAATTAGCTTTTTGAAAAAGTTCAAGGTTGCTGTAGACATTCTGAAAGAAAATTATGTCTGTCCTTAATGCTTTTACTACAGGCCTCAAGACACAACAAGGCAAGGTGAAACAAACGGGCTTAAGTTATGTTTTTTCATCCCAGATGAAGGCTGAGTCCCATTGGAACTGGAATAACTTCTACAGACTGAATAAAAAGTAGTTTTGATCGAATCCTCTCAGATCAGCTGAGGAGAATAAAGCCGCTGAATAGAGTAAAATTACCCATGTACACCAAATGGCAGCAGCATAAGTACTCTTCTAGTAAGGACATACTGAGCTGGTTTAAAGCATGATGAAGTCCATAGGACTTGTACAAGCTTCATTATGGCTTTGTATGTGTCTTTTCTTCAAATTCTTTACTTCTGGTTCATGTAATGATAATGCATTACCTGATATTTACTTCCGCTATTTTATCTATCTATTGGGAGAATAATATGCTGATAATGATGATGGAATTTTTTTTTAAATGCAGCACACTGTAAAACACAAAAGAAACACAAGATGGGATTGAATTAAGTAGAAAGTTCAGAGATTAATAAAATGGCTTTATTTAAATGCTCATCTACAGAATACTTTTATAGCCATTAGAATGCTGAATTCATAGTTAATTAATTAATACGTTGACAATATTTTTTCAATGCCCTTTCTCTTTCAAATCCATTTTTCTGGTGTCATGTCTGGGAAAAAATGGTTTGCAAATACTTATTGGAAAAATTACTAAGCAGAACCAGACTGAGCAGGAGGTGTAAGAATATATTTTTGATTGATAGAAGGATTGAATGCTGTAAGAATAATAAACAGTGTTTAGATAGCAGCATAAGAAGCATTACAACTGTTTAACAAAATATGTTTATTACTATATACATATAACAAGAAACTGAATGCTACTTTAGCTTTATATAGTTTAATTTGCTTGTCTTCTGAAAATGGGCAAATATAACAGCTGTTTCCAATGTTCAACTTTCCAAACCTCACTCTCATCTAGCAAAGCAGTCTGCTAAGTTCCTGAAATTTGAGGTAAAGATGCAATTTCTGTACATGTTAAACCAAATTGGAGGTGAAGATGTAATTTCTGTATGTGTTAAGGCGCAGAATTATGATGACTGTAACGACTGAAGAGTTTAAAACTGTATCCAGTACACTTCTTGCAAAGCTTAAGTGATGTATGTAATTACATTTTTTAATTCCATGTAATATTTTCTAGCATATATGCATGTGTATTACAGTTCTCTAGCTAAACATTCATTCTCTGTGCTTTTATGTAATCTAAGATTTAAAAAATGTAATTGTTGAGCAAACAGTATAAAAAAAAATCAAAGAATGCAGATGTAATCTACAAGAGCAGAGCTAAATGTAAACCTCTTTGTCAATAAGACATGTTGCAGCGCAGGGAGCCTTTTCCTCCATGGAACATGGGGAGAATGGGCAAAGCAACAATCTCTGCTGAAAAAGGAGTTGCTGCTCTGCTTCTACCCATTTTCCATGTGTGATGATCAGTGATTTTTTACTATAAACATGGTGCAGTTAATTGGTTCAAATAGCCGAATTCTTTTCTGCTCCATCATTGTATAACTGTTTTAGTTCAAATCCACAAGCAGCTGTTTAGAAGTTAAAGTAGATACTGTCCTTCTTCACAAGGGAAGGTTATACATTTACCATTTCTCTGCTGCAGAACCAATCTCTTTGTTTCACATATGAGTTTGTGCTGGATGGCTTAGGAATGCAGGAAGTTATGCATTGCCCCGGAGTTCAATAAGGTTTGGGCAGATTTATGGATGAATGACATGCTCAGGCATAATACAAAACACAGCCCATGGTACTCCCCAAAATCAATCAGTTTGAAATCTCTTCCTTTCCTCTCATGTCTTATCAAGAAGAAACATCCCATAGCATCCTCCAAAACCTTGGAATTTTTCTGCTCCATTAAAATCCCCAGACAATTACCTCCCACATCCTGCATGTATTGAGTGCTGTTTTTCATGTGTGTGCAGCCAGTGTAAGACAGACAGAGAAGGTCCATGCAAATTTTTCTTTAAGACAAATAGTAATACAGTCAAAGAAGGTTAGATATTTATTTCTGCCAGAAGGAAATTAAAAATTGTCTGTAGTTTATAGCAATTCAGAGGATTTGAATAGTTTATGAGAAGAATTACTGGGCCAAAATGAAGCGTCAGTCTGTGAATCAGGGCAACACCTCATAAGGTAAAGCAAGTGTTTGGTTTCTACAAAGTTAATAAACGAAGTGAACTCAGCCTAGTGGGAGCAACCAATGCTGTTACTTGAGTTTATTTTCTTTTTTTTTTTTTTTTTTTTTTCAGACAGAGTTTCACTGGAACATAAAAAATCCCTTAAATGTATATTTTTGGTACTTCAACATAGCCTGTCATTTTCTGCTACAGTACCATAGGACTCTGGGTCATGGGAATTTTCTACTTCAACATAAATCTGCTGAGGAGGGTTTTTTTAACGGCTTTTTTTAAAGTAAACTCAAAGTAAATAACTTGTACATCTTAGACCCCTGCAAAAAAAAAAAAAAATAATAATTCTCAGTCATTGTGCTGCCCAAATGACTTTCTTGATCATCCTGGTCACTATAACAGACATTATTGAGACATTTCAAGAAAATTCATCCCTGCTTTGCAGAAAGGTCCCTTAGAATGATAGAAATGGAAAAGTGTCAGGAAGTTATCATTTTGCAGTAAAAATTAGGTTTCACAACACTAGTCTGCTTATAATTACGGTGATGAGACTTGCACACTTACCTTCAAATCACTTTTCATCACTTGCTCTATCCAGCCACGACCAGTGTTCAGCTGTTTTGTTCCCTGCAGAACTGAAAACCAAGAAACAATGGTCCAAAGATACTAACTAGTGCAAAGCTAGGGCACACAGCAAGTGGAAAAATAAATGAAATACAGATAAGATAGTCTTCATCCCCTAATTTCTCCTCACGTCATCAGATCAATCTCCACAGAGCAAAACTATCTGGTGCTCCATATGAAATCAAATTATTTTGGCACTAACACAAGTATTGAAGTATTGTTCCCTCAGTACTTCAACAAGCCATGGGCAGAGTATATTCTTAGCCCTAGATTCCTGTCATACCTGTCCTAAAAAAAGAAATAAACAAATAGCTGTAACTGCCTGGAGGCTGAAAAGACTTTTAAAATATTTTACTAGTATTATTGCTAGGTTTGTTGTTTTTATTTCATGCCTAAAATGCTAGTTGAAATTAAATAATTTTAGCAGTCTGTTGCTGAGATGTGATGTGTCTGAAGAAGCCCCCACTGATGGAGTCAGAACAGCTACCTCCACTAAAGTTAGCTACCCTTCTGTGTTCTCTCTTCACCTAAGTGGGAAGAGCAAGTCCATATTTTCCTACTCTGCCTTACCATGTCATCTATTTCTTAGGAGACAGCTCTTGTCTGTCTAGCTTCTTGTGGCAGCAAAGCCCAAAATTAAACTTAAACTTGCCCTTTTGAGAAGCAGATAGAGGCCTGGAATTTGGTTTACAAATATTTGTTACAAGGCACCTAGATTCTTCCAGTGTCATATCTAAAATATGGTTAATGAAGTTGTTAGTTGTAGATTTCAGGTGACTATTGATCACTGACAGGAGTAAATAGGTGATTGGTAGTCAGAAGCTCAGAACAATAGAAGAATTCTAAGAATTACTACAATTATGTAAAATCATGCAGAACCATTAATAAGGAAAAAATACATTTTTCCCCTACCCTGAATATACAGGAATAAATGGGAAAAAATGGAGAAATATAAATATACATATTAATGAGACAGCACCATCTAATCAAAACGCATTGTCTTCTGCCAGCTCAATTAACAAATTATTATAGAGGATAATGTTACACTTAGGAACTCTAAATGTTTATAAACAGCCCAATTACTATACTGTAGTAACTCATCCTCAAACGCAATCAGGTTTAATATTTTATCAGAAGAACAGAAGAAATTGTATAAGATCAAACAACTACATTGACAAAGACATTTTTGCCTACGTTGAATAAATATGTTAAATTTTAAATAAATGTATGTGACTTTTGTTAGTTTCACAATAGCACAAATAAACAGACAAACATCAAGTTGACAATCTCTAAAGATTGTCCAGACTGCAATAATCTTAAATACCAAAACCCAAAAAGCACCCTAAAACCCCAATTGGCATATTATCAGCATTTGTATATTTAGTCAATGTGTTTTACTCCAGCAGCCAATGAGAAAGCTTCCACTGAATTCACTGGGAAAAAAAAACAATAGATGGGTTTACACTGACATCTTTACTAAATTTCTCTGAAGTGTGTTTAAAAGCTCTATTAATGCATCCTAGCTTTCAGGTACATTTAAAGGGCATTAGTATAGAGGGTTTTTTTCATCTCCAGTTCCTATGAGCTTAGAATGAATGGATATAACTATGTAAAATTGCATACAACTGTAGTTGTTCCCAGCAACACTAAACCATGCCTTGTGCTGCCCTTGGCAGTGGCTCTGAAAACCGCTTATCATGGAGGACTAGGAAATCACCTTTGCTTCCTTCTTCATTACTGTTCTCTTCTCTTTTGGTCCTATGAGACAAATTATCTAGGGACAAACAGAATTATTCAGGAATAGTGAAGGCCTATCATGTTATTACTTAAACACTGAAGAGAAGCAGTTATCTAAACCTGGGAGTGACAGCTGTGACTGCCAGGATTTGTTGCCAGCTCTAGGAATGGCTTGCTCAATGCGCTTGCCAGCTTTTCTAGCCTTGCTGTAAAATGGAACTAACATTTTTTGATGTCACAGAGGTAAGTATTTTGAACTACTTTGAAGGCACAGAGTACTGTAATAGTGTTAAGTATTGTACTTTAACTGCATAGACCTAAGAAGAGAGTTTGGATTTCTTTTTTATTTTTTTCCCATGGAGATGGGAAATTAAATTCAGATTAAACCTGATTTTGACCCAACTATGAATCTGAAACCAAGGATGAATGCGAAAGTCATGTTTTCAAGCATGTCCATGTCTAAGTAGAGGAATAGTAGCCTACAGTTTCTCATTAATCATCTAGTTCCATGATTAACTTTTCACTTTTTATCTCCTCAAAGTTTAAGAAGTATTAAAAGATGAGGATCACATGAAATGAATCATATTAATATCTTCCCATAAGTATTAAGCAGTGTTATTCTGAGGCTTAAGTAGAAAAAAAGAAAATAGAAAACACAAAACACAACCTGTGATGTCAGAGTAGACCACTAGAATTAACCAAGTCTGTAGAACCATTTTTCAAGGTACGTCCATGAAAAAAACCCTATGTTGAATTAAAATAGAACCAAACTTGTGCATAAAAGCAACTAAAATCACAGAATCAACAAGGTTGGCAAGACCTTTAAGAAAGTTCAACCTGCAATGCAGGGAGTGTAAAAACTATTTATATGATAGCAGTAAAGACTTATTCCAGTGTAATAGAATGCAGCACAGACTTATTCTGCTGCATCATACAGAATCTAACAAAATTAGAAATTTTGACTTAAAAAACAATGTAGAACATGTATCAAATTATTTTTAGATCATGGACATTTCCTTTCCAAAAAGATACTGCTATTCGGCATCCTGGACCTTGTTCAGACTGCTCATGCCTTTTTACAGGCCATAGTATGGAAGAGAATGTCCCTAAAGCAGCTTCCTTTGTGTAAACTGCAAACTGAAGGCAAAGAAGATGCCAAATTTTTCAGGGTGTGTGTTTTTGCTTCAACACGAGCAATAAGCCAAGGCATCTGAAAATCTCTATTAGGGAATGCACACCCAAGCGTATGCTCATACTGATGTAAATGGGCCTGGAATGCCAGAGTCCAGTTTACTTTGGATTGACTGTAATGGAGGTCACAAGGCAGATAATCAAATAAGATCACAGAATCAAATTTAGTTTTCTCAATGCAGTTATGACTAATAGATACTCATAAGAGCCTTAATGCAAAGAGTGAAACTGTAGTAAAAGAACAGATGCAGGTGTAACCACTGTATATACAATATCATAATAAACTATTCATATACATTTATTTCATATTTCTGTGTGTAGCAATGTGTATCAACAAACATAGCCCATGGAACCCTCACAAAAAGGATAAGGCCAGCATATTTGCTCTTCATTTCCTATGCAATCTGTGACTAAATATGAAAGGCAAACAACTGCCATTAATTTTCAGCACATGAAAACTAGGGATACCAAGTGAAATTATGTAACGATGTATTTAATTCAAAATAAAACATAATTTTCCATACAGCTTAGAAGCTTGTCATATGTTTGTAGAGCTGCTAGATATGGATTTAAAAAATGAAGAAAAATAAAAAGGAGAGATCATCAGTATTTACTAAACATAAGAATTTTATCCCGCCTCAGAAAATCCCCAAATTATTAATGCAATTTTGGAATAGAGAGAGCAAGAGGAGACATGACTGAATTTCTGAGGATATTAGGACCAAATGCTAAGTCTCAAGGGGTGCGTCTTGGGCAAAGGGTCTGAACCCAGAGAGACAAGAAGTAACCCCAGCAGGAGATTACTAAGCCAAATTCTTGACAGACCAATCCCAAAGTTTCTCTCCCTTATGCCTCTCTCTATAATTGCCTTAATGAACTTCAGCCAGTTTGAAATAATAGAATAGAAATCTGTCACATTCTTTTGTGAACTTCACCTCAGCTCCTGCATTCTTCTGGGAAGGAGCTGAACTTTTGTGTCTCACTCTCAGCAGCAAGCTATAATATATGGCCAAAATACTTAAATATTAAAGACTAACTTTAACAAGGGTGAAGTGACTATTAAAACTGAAGATACAGGTGAAAGATAAAGGAATTTATTCAAACTCCAAAGTGGAACAAGTTAACACTGAAAATGAGTGGTTTATATTTGGAATTCCAACAGACTTAAAATTCTATGGATAATATAGGTAGTGCCATAATATATAATGTTTTTCCACTAAAAACAATTAAGTTAATTTTGCTGTGTTGCCCAAATGTAATTTACAGTAGATATGTAAATTCTAAGAGGGAGGTAAATAAGGATTTGTTATAGCACAGCAAATTAGTTAAAGATGAATAATGAGAGCTCATGCCTAGTTTATTGCTTTTTTTCCTTGAAAATATATTGAAAATGTTGACATTACTTCAGAGAGCGTAAGATTTATGTATTTGGAGGCTAACAGTATATTATCCTATGTCTGTACTCTCTCCTTCACAGCTGTCATAAATGTTCTGTAACACTTCAAATTTTATGATGCTAATTAGATCTAAAATGCTTGTGTAACTAATATGTTAGTATATTGTAAGCTTGTGCACAGCTAAATGAACTTCTGAAGAAATTGCAATACTTCGTAATTGCAATGTTTGTACATTATATAATTATACTGAGTTTGCATTGGGTCTAAAAAAATTTGCACATAGTGTACAATCCCTGAACTTAATGAGTACACATAGTTTTAGAACTGATTCACGGTTCATGGTCTCAGTGGCATTAGAATTAGATAAGATGTTAGCCTATTAATCCACCTCACATATTTTATCAGTGAGTGGCATATTTCTTATAGTTAGATATCAACTCAAATGTAGTATGCACAGGTTTTAACTGCAATTGTAATTTACTTCATGCGGACTTAAAATGACTGATTTGTCCTCAAATTATATTTAGAAAGAATTAAAAGAAATCCAAAATTATTGTATATATTTAAACCAAGAAATTCTGTTAATTCCCAAAAAGCAACTTTTTTTTTTTTGCAAATTAACCAACTTTGCATACCAGAAAGACAGATAAAAAACCAGAAATGGTCTCTTTTTGCCCCACTTCATTGTGACACTTCACACTCCAAAGCTGTCTATGCTTTCTTCTCTGATGCAAAGAAACAAAACTTCTACATCTCTCTGGATGTAGACCTTTTATCTAAATCCATTTTAAGAATCCTTCTGCTTCAACCTCCTAAATAGCTTAGGTGAATGCCTTTCTCAGAATCTCAGTAATTATTTCTGCTTTCTGGTCTTAATATATTTTTTTTCCACAGATTTTCCTACTACTACATTGTAGTCTCATTTAACAAAACAAACAAAAAAACCCAAACAACCAAACAAATAAAAAACCCCAGAACAAAAAACCCAAAAAAACAAAACAAATCAAAAAAAAAACCCATAACAAAACAAAAGAACTTTGCTTGAAGTGACTGACTTTTTGACATTCATTTTCATTTGCTCTTGCTTTTCTCCCTTGGAAGTTTGCCTTGAAGGTGGATCTCTGTTAAGGGAGCAAAATAGTCCCATTAGACTCCTAAGGACATATCAAGTCAAAACTACTACAAATGGTAGAATGGTGGTAGGTGAATTAGAGCCTCTTCTTTAGTAATTTAGAGCTTCTCTGCCAATCAACCCTACGACCAGTTCTAATAATCACTAATGTCTGTTACATGACATATTTTGCAATCTTTTTTTTTTTTTGTCAGAGTAATTTTCTTGCTTAAAATTTCTTAATCAGCAAAGATTGACTGCATTTGAAAAAATGGACATCACTATTCAAATTATTCAGTCTGTGCTACCATCACTTTGGGACCACAGCCCAACATAAGAGACAAAAATTAAGATCTAAATCTATACTTCCAGAATGGAACTGGCTGCTTGCAAGTAGTGTGTGTTACAGCCACATGCCAGATTTCTATGCTGTACTCAAAATTTTAATATATTAAAATATCTGAGTATTAGCAATCATCTGCCTATATTCAGTAACAATATTTTGGACATTTCTGCTCCAAGTACCAGTTCACCAAGGAGAAAGAAAAATATATTCCATCTGCCTTGAGTACAACATAAAAGAAGGAGCAAGTTGGCCTGAAGTATCCCCTCTTCTCTTTAGACTACTGTGCTGTTGGCAGGAGTGTATCCTCTTTTGACAGAAGAAGAAAAGAAATGATGATAAAAAGGCAGACACTCACAAAAAAAAAAAAAAAAAAAAAAAAAGTTTGGTCTTTCTGAAACAATAATCTCTGCAGGGATGAAAGAGGAGATATCAGCCTGCTTTCCATGAAAAATAAAACAAAGGCATGTGCTACACCAAATATTCCTGTACATCTAGTGGGAGGTAATTGAATTAAAAATACCCACCCTGAGGTGGAAATAGTTCCTGTACCTAAAACAAAGGCTTCTGGGTATATGACACAATTTCAGAAACTATTTTTCCCACCCTGGGCAATATTTTACAGCTGCAACCACAGGTGCCAAAGTGTTCCAGAAAGGACAATACCAATAATTGGACTCATAAGGGTTCTTTCTGGGGATTTCAAATGAAAGATGGACTGGCTGAGATTTATGGAAAGGCAGAGTCCAGGCTGTCGAGATGTTACTTGGGCCTCGGGTCTTCAAAGACACACAAACAGTAGTGGGCTGCTACTACAGGTAGTAGTAAATAGGTTGTTTATTGCAGGAATATATCAGTCTTGAAGGCAAAGAGTTCAAGGTGTTCAAGTCCATGCAAAAGCTTCCTGGTTTAGAGTCCCAAGCAAGAGCTGTACAGCAGGGCTGCTTTCTGGTGTAGGGTCCCAGGCTCCATGCAGGAACAGTGGCAGCAGCAAGTGCTGTCCTCTGGCATAGAGTCCAATGTCCCGGGCAGCAGCAGCAGTAATAGAGCCCAATGCTCCGAGCAGCAGCAGGGACCACAGCCTTCTTTCTTCTTTTCATCTTCTGTTGTCTTCTTCTTGTGGTTCCTGATGTTGTTGTTGTTGATTGATTGATGATGATGATGATGATGATGAGGAAGATGATCCTTAGACCCCACTATGGGGATTTTTATTCACAAAACATCCAACCAACTTAAAAATCTTTCTAAACTAATCTGAACTTGATTCTAATGTGTGAAAGTAGTATCAATTCTTACCTAAAAAACTGCATAGATAATATTACCTATTTACACAAATGTACTATCTGTTTTCTTACTCAAAATTTATGTGTATAGGTTTATCTATCTACATGAATAGTTCTATCTTTTTATGCAAGCAGTTTTATCTGTTTTAAGTGAATAATTCTATCTATTGTAGTAGAAAGGTTCTACTATGTTTTTATTATGTCTAGGACTAAGGTGCTGAACTTTAAACTAGGCCTTAGGGCCTTACTAGTGAGCACAGTTTCTTAAGGAACTTAGAATACATTTCTACTTACTTAAAACCTAAAGCTTTAAACTTAAATTTTCTTAAAACTGTAACTCACATTTCTACTAACTTGAAACTTGAACCTACACTTCTACATATCTATGTGCCTTATTCTATCTTTATTTCTCTAAAGGCTTTAATTCAACCCCTCCATTCATTTCTCTCTCTAAATAACTCTCAGAGAGGCTTACATTCCAACACAGGCTGTAGGACTGGGGACACAGGAGCTTGAACATAAAGAGAGGCAGATGAGAAACCACAGAGGAGGAGAGTATTAAAGGAAAGCTTTTCAGAAAGAAAAAAACAGCTAGGGAGATAGCCAGCCTACCAGAAGGACTCCGAAAAAAACTGGTTAGTTAAATATATAGGAAATGTAAGAAAGGATGAAGGAAACAGACAAAAGTGATTTATGCCTAAAACATTACATTCAAGAATCAAAGTGAGGGCAAAAACACAAACTGTGTAGCAATGGTGGTTGAAGTAATACCATACATTACCACTACTTGTTTCTTTCTACAAATGTACTGGATTACACTTTCTAGATGTATTCTCTCAATGTCTGGCACTTGCAGGTCCTTGCAGTTTGTGAGGAAACACACCTTAATTTGTGATGTGACTGATCCTTTCTCTGGATCTGTTAATGCACAAAATAGTTTTAATCATCTGTTTGTCACTGTCACCCAATCTGCCTTGCACTTTGTCTATTCCTTCACACTTTGTGCAAACATTAGATCAAGAGAAACAAGCTTTATTTGAGAAAATGAAAGGGTTAAGGTCTTCAGAACAAAATGAGACATGAGTTTCCCTTGATGAAGGACAAAAATAATTTAAAAAAATTCTACAACCACCCCCCAAAAAACAACTTAAAAAAAAAAAAAAGAAAACAAAATAGCAAGCAAGGAAACAAACAAAAAATCCCTAAACAAACCAACAACACCAAAATCTGATAACTAACAAAAAGCCTCAAAACAAAGCAAACAAGAAAAATGCAACCAAAACCACCCCCACTGGATAAAGCTCAGCACTAATTGTCTTTTAGAAGTTTCTTTATATTACTGAACTTAGCATTTGGGTAATTTGTAAATTATTTGGACTGGATCATCTCCCTATTCACTACAAGCTGCACCTTTTTTTATTTTTTCCATTTATTCTGCTTCTATCTTTACTCTTTCCTTGGTGTTTTTTAATCTATTAAGAAGATAGTTTGAGTAATGGAAATCCTTTCAGTATGGCTTCAATAGCTAAAAATTTCCCTTTAAATACAAAATAATATTTTCAAGCAGGCTCTTAGGACTCACTAATTGCAAATAAAGAGATATTTTTTTCTCTTTGGAGAGATATTTCTAGTGCATCAGATTACTACACTACTTTGCAGATTGTACCTCAGAAAGTTTGCATTTCCCACACATTTTATTAAAATTAATCACAATCTCATTGTTATTTCTTCAAAGACACCATACAGAACATAATGGATTAGCTGTCAGGCTTGTTTCTTCTGCACTCCATTACTTTTGTATTTTCAGGACCTTTAATATAATATGAGGAACCTCACTCCTGAAGAGAAAAGGGAAGCAGGACATTAAAACACTCTTTCCAATCTGAACATTAGATCAAATTACTGATGAAGAGCCACACTGTGTTGCTAGGAAGTAGGCTTTTACAATGGATCCCTGTTCATTCTCTTTGCTTAATTTTTATTTTGCTCCCTGTCTATGTCTTAACACCATTCCAACTGGCTCTCTAAAAGACAGATCTTTTAAAGAGAGACGTAATCCCTAACACTTTGGAGGCAAGTCAGTCTTCTTAGTTACTTGGTTTCAGAGTCAAGGATCAGTCTCTGAGGATGTTGTTTAGCCATATTAACATAGTGGCTGAATAAAGACAGTGAAACAAAGGGTATTTTAAGAGTTGTAAAGTTGTGCAGGGAACACAAGAGACAAATTAAAAGGCAACGTTAATGGCAACTTCGTTGCTATAATACTTTACAGACTGTGCTAAAATATGACAAAAGAACAGAAAAGAAACATGAGCTTGAACTGCAGAAAGCTTGTGATCTGGTTTATAAAACAGTCAGCCCAAATACGATGTTATCCGACAGTAGGGGAAGAAAAAGTAAATCCTGAGCTGATGCTACCCAGTAGTACAGGAGAGCCCTTATTATTGGAAAGCAACAGATAGTATCAGTATTTTTCAGGATCTTATAAGCAAAGGAGGTTTACAAAGAAGGAAAAACAGTGAAAAGTAAAAAAAAAAACAAGCAACAAAAAGAGGAGAAAATGAGGTGGCATTCTTGAAGTATATGCACAAGAATAGCTCCAAAATCAAAGAATACTTCTGTCCTTAACTTGGGACTTCTGGCCATATTCTTAGAGCTATTTTATGCAATCTTTGTGATGAATGCAATTATTTTAAATTACCAAAATTACCAGAAGGTTTTGCTAAATATTTTCATATTGTTGGAGTTATTTAGCCGAAGAAGAATTAATCTACAAGAATGCAATAAATTTATCAGTATTTCCTAGAACAATTAGATGCAATGAATCCTACATGAACTTAAAATCTTTATGCTGTTGTTAGAAATAATTGTTACATCTCAACAGAAATATGCCCATCGGTTACTCCCGGTGAGATTCCAGGGTGTTTCAACTCATATTGAATATACAATCTTCATAAAGTCATTGCAATTTAAATGAATAATGAGGACTCTATTTGCTGTGATTTCTGTTGCTGTTAAACCAGCTTTTTGGTCTTTAAAGGAAGCTACAGAATACTGTTCAGATTCCTCTGACTTTTAGTAATGCTGCTATGATTTTTCTAATCCTCAATGATAGAATAGTGGAAGTTTCCATTGCCTTCTGGAGGGTCGCCTGTACACTAGTAGAAGCACTAAATGAAAGAGGAATGCATGGTGCTAATAGAAAGGTTTCAAATAAAGTGCTTAACAAAGTTACCAACAATCTCAACATTCTTCTCCACTGACAAATGCAAGCATTCCTGTTTCAATAGATTACTCTCCTTGTTTCAGTACTTTGTATCTAACAGTAGCCAATGCTGAGGTATTTAAAGCATGAACAAGAAAATACAAAAAAAGTTTATCCCATGCAAACAATTACAATTACCAAATCAACAAAAAGTCCCAGGTCTGCACAGTCTGCGAGCAGAAGATTAAAACTCATGTGTTCAAGGCTGAGCAATATTGTACAATCACCTAAACAAATTGTAAAAAAATGTCTGCTTCAGGAATAAATTTTAATCACCTTCTGGAGAAGTATCCAAAATATGTTTACCTGCTGTCCTCACACAGTGGATGCAGGAATCATTTGACCATCCAACTTAAGATGCTCTACTGTAACTTCATTTTGATATGAAAAAGAAATTTACATTGAGAACAACAGTTCACTGGAAGAACCTCCCCAAGAACATGACAGAGTCCCCATCACTGGAGGTTTTCAAGATGCAATCTGACAGGTTATGCGATAATCTCATCTAAGATCCCTGTCCTAGGGTGACATTATGATGCTTGTATCCCCAGTCATCTGTTCTGTTTATGCTGGATATTATGTTCTGTGCCTTCAAGACAGGCTCTGAAAAGCAAAGTTTTGTTTTGTTATCAGCCTGCTCCCCCACAGTCTGCTGGACAAAGATGGCAGTACATAGTGCTGCCTTTGCTTTTTGCTTTTGCCTTTGCTTTTCCTCTTTGCTCTTGCTTCTGCTTGATTTTGCTTTTTGCTTGTTAGTTTAGCTGGGCAGTTCGAATTTTCCCTGGACTGTTTTTTCTTTCCCTTTTCTTGGAATCATTTGAACCTGCTCTGGACTGGGACCTGGGAAACACTGAGAGTTTTGCACTTTGTGCCCTGCAGCAGCCATTCCCAGTGCTGGAGTGACTGATAACAGAGCAACTACTCCCAGGAGAGACTTTCTGAATTTGTCATCTCTTCAGAGCGGTAAAAGAGTTTTGTCATCTGATGTTGTTCATTTTTTGTGCTGGGGAGTGCTTTGCCTGTTAAATAAACAGATCTTTTTCCACTTCTCTCCAAGGAAATTCTTCCCAAACCAAGTAGGGGGGAGGGGCCTTGGGGGTTTGCTTTCTGGGAGCTCCTTCTGGAGGTTTTCTCCCAAAATTGCCCTAAACTAGGACACTCCCCTTTTCTTGAAGTGTTGGAATACATACTCTTTCAAGGTCCCTTCCATTTGGTGCCATTCTATGTTTCTGTAGTTGTACCTGTGGTGTGTTGACCTTAGTCAGCTCTCCAGCACTTTTACAGTCACTCTTCTGAACAGGAAAGAGGCTGAAAATAAGGCAAAAAAGCTCATTAAGCATCAAAACAAAGACAGGGAGTTCTGCTATCAAGTACTGTCATGGACAAAACAGACTTGACTAGGGGAAGATTTAACATAAGGCTAATTTAATTGGATTTGGATATTGAGAAACAGAGATAATGTTAAAGCAGCCCTGAGCTCCACTGAGAAAAGAGTCTGATTCCATCTTACTACTCTTCATGCAGTTAACAAATTATAAGATATCCCCTGAGCCTGTGCTTACCCTCTCTTTGTAGATCAACGGTGCAGATACCTTCACCATGTTTGGGCCTTTTTTCTGGACTTTTTATATTTTTATATTTGAAGTTAGGCAAGGTGAATCCACTTATTTGACAGTTACAGAATATCATGTAATTCCAGAAAATCCATAGAGCTGTTGTTAGTGCTGTGTTCCTCTAGAGAAAAACATGGTGCCACAATCCCTCCTCTTTTTCTATCTTCAACTCACCTTCTGGGACCAGAAGGGAAAGAACTGTCAGAAAGCACCTAACTATTGTTTCTTTCATTTTGACTTCAGAGTTCAAGAGTCACCAAATGTTGTTTTATTATCATGAGATGAAATTTCATGTCAAAACTAACCTTAGTTATACATGTCTTTGACAAAGTAAAAAAAAGTCAGTACCAAAATTGCTTTTTCCCTTTCTATCTGAATTCCATTAAAAAAATTCTACACCAGGTTTATTTATTTCCAGGGATGTAATTCTGGACTATGTAATTCTGGACTATGTGAGTCTCTGAATCAATGAAAGCATAAGCCTGAAGTTAAAAAGCTGTAAGCTATTTATTCTTCTGTAAAGGTTCTGAGAGGGATACACTATTTTGACATATTGTGATTCACTCCAAAAGCTGAAGTATATTCATATAAATTGTTATTAATTGTCATTAATTATTCATTTCATGACTGTGCTATGAAGTGAAAATAAGTACCATCCAGCTACAAGAAATCCATCTCCAAATTTCAGTTATATTTCAAGCATTAATCTCTTTCCCCTGGGCTATAATTGTAGGACTTGAATAGCATTTTGATGGAAATCATCTGACTTCTTTCTCTTCCTCAGCTGACCAACAGCTTACTAGGGACACAGCCCATAAAGTCTTCTTAGTTTGCACATAATATCTCTAGCAGAGAATCAGCTTTTTACAGTTCTGTCTTCAGTTGAAAAATACCACTATTTAGTAGATCAGAAACTCAAGTTCAGACCCTAAAAAAAAATTTAAAAAATTTTAGGGATGAAAAGGAAGTACTAATGATTAATAGTTGCTTATTCTCTAAAACAAACAGTAAGGGTAGAAGGAAATTTGAGGTTTTCATCAATTTATTCTATCTTTAGTCACTACTGTCAATCAATAACTAGGTATAGTGGAGCTAGTATTTCTGTGTGCTCCAAGTATAACATGGTGACTGAAAATTGCTATATATTACAGGTCTCTCTCTTCCCTACCAGTAAGCACTGAGTTCTAATTCAACACAATTTCAGTATTATTCAGCCCCATACACAACAGGAATTGATGATCTGCTCTTTCACCTGTTCCTGTTCTTTGTGACAAATTGATCTGATAAACCAGAAAATTAAACTGTGTCTGGAGAAGCCAGACTGAACTCCACCAAAAATAGAAGAAATGGGATACATACTTATTTGGATCAGGCAAGCGTTTTGATGAAACTTTAACTATAAATCATAATGACTAATCAAATACAACAGTGTTAAGAATGATACACAGCACACTTTTAAGCTTTATGTCAGTCAGCCAACCTTTAAACACAGATGTGAAAAAAAAGTCAGCAAAAATTCAAATAGACATAAAAGCAGGAGTTATAAACTTGAAAAGAGTATGATTATCCTTTTAATTGTGTAACCTACTCCAAAATCTTCCATTGAATTAATGAGGCCACACTGTCATCTTAATCATACAATGAAGAAGAAAATAATAACCATAACAAAGCAGAAACTAGAAATCTTAACATTGACTTATGTGCTGAATTTCACACCTGAAATAACACACAGCAAAAAATGTGAGCAGTTTGAGAATATAGTATGTACTGCAAATAGTTTTATTTACTTATATACTTTGCAAATACTTAAACATAGGAGCAAAAAATGGATAAAATGTGTTAGATGTTGCAAAACCTCAATATAGAATTATTTATGCATTGTCAAAGCATAATTTTCTGAGCTAAATTAGGCTACTAATATCCCACAGAATTTATAATATTCCTGAAAAGAGTGGAAAATGCAGCACTTAGCTGGTTATTGAGAAGGAAAATATTTCCTGTTTCAAAAAATAACAGTTTGTCTTGAAGAATATTACTGTGTTTCTCTTCTGTTTCATATAGTAATAGAACTAAATAAATTAGTGACTCCTTTTAAAATGACTTCATTCTACTAAATGACATGAAGTAAATGTTTCACTCTACAATATTCTTCACTTAGGAAATTCCACTGACCTCAGAATTCAGCTCTGGATATATGCTAGAATGGCAACTTTTATTAATTTTTTCCTGATGGGCTTGCCCAAATAAAAATGGCACCCATCTTTTATATCAGGCTACAGAACACAAAAATCAGCACCTCAGAGCTGAGTTTTGACTACCTTACTTTCTAGTGTGAACAAGCAGTGTAATGAGTTTGCATTAAATGTGGACTTCATTAATTTAGGAAGAAAAAGTAAAGTTTTCACATCACTGAAGCTCTGAGTTACACTGCAGTAATTTCATTCTTAAACCATGTTTAGGAATCTGCATCACAGATGTAGCACTGGAAGTTTGGCTATATTATGATTCTCCTTACTGCTCATATGTCTTTAACTCTTAGACAGATATTATTCTCTTGGTATCAGAGACTTGAGAAACAAAACAAAGGGATAAGCCTTTAAAGGGTTCTAAAGAAAAAGGAAATGTCTGCATAATTGTGTTATGTTGCTTTAGGCCTTTATCCAAATCCCACTGAATGCAATGGATAGATTCCTAAATATTTCTAGAGGGTAAAGAACCTTATTTTCTGCCTGCATCTGGTGGTATAAAAACTGTGAGATAGGGTGAAGCAGAGTGGGTAGAGCTTTCCTGCTCTTCAAGCAGAAAGCAAGGAAACAGGATCTTCAGAATTATGCAACATCAAGTGTAATGAAACAAAAAGACAAGCACCCCACAAACCAACACATACCAAAAAAAAACCCAAAAAAAAAACCCCAAAAACCCAAACAAAACAAAACAAAACCAAAAACAGTTACAAAATGCAGCAATGCAGTTTTCATTGTCCCTAGGATAAGACAAGGGTATAGGTGTAAAGTAATCATCACTCAGAACATATAGTCATCCACAAAATTATCACAAATGAGGTTATTACATTGTTTTGAATCTTTCCTTCCAAGTAATCTGAAGAGACTAGAGAAAGCACAGAAATTCGGTACAAAAATTTCCTGAACTGGCATGTTGAAAACAATCAACCTCACCATCTCATTCCCCTTCATCACCTCTCAAGAAAAGCAGAGATTTACATGCAATTTGCAAAGAAGGTTTCTCCTCATTCTACTTATCTTTAAATCAAAATGCAAGGGGAAAAAAACCCAAACTGTAGTTTTTCCCTTTGTTCACAGCAAGAGAAACATTTTTCTCTAATCACCCACTGGTTGAATTTCTCAGAACATACTTGTTCATGGTTTTAAATAGCAAATAAGTAAAATGTATAGTCAATAGGAGAACTATAATTTGCTAGCATTATAATTTGGCAACATAAGTTTTATGTCAATCAGTCACCCTCTGCTACTTTGTACAAACATGTATTTTTTGGAAAGGCTTCAATACATCCTGGCACCTGAAGCTGAGAGAAGTATCCAAGTCACTCTACCACAGAGATGAAAGTGAACATTCATCTGTAACATAACAAATAGAAATAGATGAGCAAAGAAAACAAGACACACAACCAAGTGTTTTCCCTTATCTAGTATACACAAGCATTACATTCTGGTAACATTATATTCAATAGAAAAAGAAGGGAGTCTTTGTATTAAAATAAATCTGCAGGTTCAGAACTCAGATAACACCTGGATGAGGCAAGGTTCTGTATTTTTGTCCATAGAGTGCAGAAAGGCAAAGAAGATGATATAGGACTCTCTTAATTTCTGTTCTGAAAATATTAGTTTTACTTTTAATTTAATATGAAAATATAGTTCCTGGTAGTGTATTACAACATGTGCCATATTCATTGTTTATTGCAACTGGTATTGCAAAGGCCATTCAAATGGAATGGCTGTACTGGTTTTTCTATACACATTATTTTTGGTTTGGACGAGGTCAGAAATCAACAAGAGCAGTTGTGTGACTCACAAGATAGACAAAGTTAGCAAAAATTACAAAATTGTCATTTCAATTGGAATAAATGTGAATTTTTCTACTAAATGAAAAGGTTACAGATATTACAATAACAATGAGTCTTCAGATACTGTAGACAAAATATGGTTGCACCTTGTGCTTCCCTCACACAAGATTGGCTAAGTACGTGCCCTGAGACTCATGATGATCCTGTGTTAAAGCACATTAAAACTACAATTCTGTTCTACATTCTGTGATGACAGACACTCCAAACACAGTAATTTACAAAACTGCAAATCTTTACTCAGGTCTTCAAGCAAGTATCAGTAAGGCTCATAATAAACAGAACTTTAAATATAATTTGGGCAGGAAGGTCTCAGAAGGTAGCCAACAACATCTCAGGAAAACAGGAATGACAGAAGAATCTATGGGGATGTAAGCAGTTTTGTGTCATTATGGAACAGAGAACATAAAGGCCTTGTAGATGCTTATAAAGGCAACACTGACCAAAGCATTACACATCTCGATGAAAGTGCTGAGAAAAATGCATATTCATGAGACAATCTGCATACACTGCTTCCATTCCAACCTCATTGCAAACACCATGCTCTTTGCACAGAAACAGTAACTGCCTTGTTCCGAGGCAGGAAGCACTCACTTGTCAAATTAATGTGTTAAATCTTCAGTTTCCATATTTATAAGGATATTCCAGAATCAAGTTGGAGTGCCCGGCTGAAAAAACAGAAAATAAGACCTACAAATACAAAATATGTAAATACCCAGGATCCTCTTTGAAACTGAATGCTTTAAAAGTAGCTTGAATGAATTTCTATATATGCTGTAGGAAATAAAATTCAACAGTATAGGTTAAGCAAAAAGAAGATTTTTCATCCTTCTTGACCAAAAAGCCATGGAGTCTTGGAATCGGTTTAATCAGAATGAAGAGATAAATTTCTGGCTTAATCAGTAAATTTCTTGTACAATAAAAACATCAGTGTCCACTGCAGAATTCTATTCTGAAAAAAAAAAAAAAATCCAAAATAAGGATCCCCAAATACTTACATGGAATAATTTTAAGAAGTTCAGCACGGTGAAGTGCTGGAACCTTACTTAGGTCACAACAACCCCATGCGGAGCTACAGGCTTGACTGGAGTGGTGAACAACTGGAGAGAAATAAGGCAAAAGTTTCATTTATTCTCAGTACCTCTTGGTGAAGAGTCATTGTTGCTGCTGAATTGCTAGTAAAGTCCAGGGTAAAGAAGAAAAAAAGGCATTTACATGGTATCCACAGATATTTAATTCAGCCACACAGTGAGGTTTCAGCTTTCTCCCTCCCAAGGGGCTGCAGCTGACCCTGGTCTCGGGGCAGTACAAAGGACCAATCAGGGAATAGGGAGGGAGTGGCTCAGGGCCATAGGAACAGACATAGGAACAAGGAAAGGAGCCAACGGGGTCTAACAGCTTTTTGAGGGATGTTTCTTGTGTCTCCCCAACCCAGGGGGTGCCCCCAGGGTCTCAACAAGTCATGGATTGTTGAGGTGAGATTCACTCGATTCATAGGTTCCCTAGGTTTATCAGTCTATTCTATTGGATGTAATGAAAATGAATATGGAAAAATGGAAATGTAAAACTGGAAACTCAGCAGACTGTGTAAAGACTTGAAAACTGAAATGCTGAGACCTATTGAAGATGGAAAATCCATGATCTGCAAGATGACAGTTTAAAGATTTTAGGATGGGTTTGAAATTTTAATCAAAAGCACAGATACTGAGATGCTTTTAAGTTACTTGCATTAGTATAATGTAATAAAACTAAATTTTAATCAGTCATAAAAGGACACCTAAGTGTAGTTTTAGGTAGAGTCTGTCTCAACTGCATGCTACTCTGAATCCTGTCCCTTTTAGAGGCAATAGATAGTTTACAGACTTTTAAAATCATAAATCTATGCCTGAAATACACTACTTTGAATTAAAAAATCTGGAAGGTACATTTCATTTCCATCAGCATGATTTTTAGGCAGCTTTTCCTAGTCTAGGAACTGAGCGTTAACTGAGAGCAGTCCTTTGGCCTATGTCTGGTTGATATGATGCAGCAATTTAAGATCTGGAATACCACACTTAATCCTGTGTAGTCACATGCTTGCAGACAAATAAAAACTCTCAGAAGAGTAGCTTGAAGTCTACAACCTATGTGACAGTCAATCTTCACTTTCACTGAAGGCTCTGATGGGGGACTTTACCTAAAAGATCTTAGAATCATAGAATTGTTTAGGTAGGTAAAGACCTTCAAGATTATCAAGTCCAACCATTAACCCAGCATTGCAAAGCCCACCACTAAACCACGCACACCCCTAAGCACATCATCTACATGTCTTTTAAAAATCTCCGGGCATGGGGATTCAACCACTTTCCTGGGCAACCTGCTCCAAGGCTTGACAACAGCTTTAGTGAAGAAATTTTTCCTAACCTCCCCCAGAGCAACTTGAGTTCATTTCCTCACACTCTTATTTCTTGTTGCTTGGGAGAAACGACCAATGTTCACCTTGTTACAGCCTTCTTTCAGGTAGTTGTAGAGATTGATGAGGTTCCTTCTGAGCTTTCTCTTCTCCAGACTAAACAACGCCAGTTCAGCCACCTCTCAAAGACTTGTGCTCCAGACCCTTCACAGCTCCTTTCTGTTCTATCAGAAGCACAAGGACTCGGGCCAAAAGCAGGTCTGAAAACAAGGTTACAGAGTATATCTAAAGGTCCACCCTGGAGGCAGAGTTTAGGACAGGTGCACCTCCACCATACCTGAACTGAGATCCAAGCATCAGTCAGGATCCCGGGTGGGGCTGCTTAGGGCCATTATGACTTGGCACAACATCAGGGTGAAAAATTAGCATGTCATCAGAAGTTTTAGATTTTTTACAAAGAAAAAACTAGAATTAACATGATTTCTTAATTGCAGTGGTTTGGGGGCAAAAATGCATTTGTCATATTACACACAATTGGAAAAAATATTTACTTATTTAGATTCTTTTCAGTATAAACACAAATCTGTATTTACTTTCTTTTTAACTCTGAAATTATTTTCCTGGAATTACGTAAGGGGAGATAGAAAAAGATTGAATCCAATGTATAAGATTTTTTAATTATTATTATCTGGCATGTTTAATTACCTAACATAAATATTGTAATTTATTAACACTTTTAATAATGTGACCTTCAACTATTCATCAGGGAAAACATTATAGACAAAGACATTTGTTCTAAAATTACTCTAACTAGTGAAACATTTTCTGTTTAGGATGTACATACACTTTATTTCCAAAAGAAGCATATAAGGTTTTAATTTGATAAAGTTTTATGCACAACAAGTTATTCTTGTATTATGACTAACAAAAAAAAAAATCTATTTGACATTTATAATCCTCTTGCATTGTGAAAGGGAGAAATAAGGCAGCAGACTGAATTTCATATTCATACATGGTGATAAACAACAGTGCTTTGCACTTATATCCTATTTTTCATTTTTAAGATGCCAAAACTCTTTATAAAAACTCTCAAACTTATATTCTTATTTTATAGCTAGCATCCAAGGATATCTGAGGAAGACAGACAGAATTACACAAAGTCACACTGATGTTGACAAGAAATGTATTCAACTTTGTGAGAAGAAGAGCAGAAAATATTTGTTGTGTACACCTCCACCCTGTCCTAGTTGGAATGCAACCTTTCAGTATAAAATCAACAGAAAATTGCTAGGTTTTTCCAGTAGCAGGTGTTTCAAGCCCACAGAGGTGCAGATATTGACTAGAGCATAGTTTCAAATAATAGTATTGGATGTAGCATAGCAACCCAAAGTTCATGTTTAGTTTACTAAAGGAAATGTTGAAACAGGCAATTTTTACATCTTCTTTTGAATGGTCAGTTAATAAGAAACATTAAATAAAATCAAGTTCAGTTCAGATTAGTATCTTGGATTCTAAGATTACTATGCTACCAGAAACGTCAACAGACAGCACCACTGAGTAAGTTACAGTATTAAATAATTCACCTATCTATAACATTTTTCCAAGGTCAAACAGTGCTATCAATTCAAACTAGTCTAAACACCAGGTGAACCTGTGTTTACAGATAAAATGGTACATTATACATGCTTTGAGATGGTTACTCTTAAAATTGCACCCTGAAAAAGTCATAGTCTCACTAAAAGAGATAAATATCTGTATATGTATGTTATATGGCTGGACTATAACCAGAAAATTCATCCTACCCATGTCAATAAGTCAAACAGAGTGACTCAGTAAAAAAATTATAGTGATGACACATACTACTCAAAAGAGAGGACAGATAGGTTATTAGGCAGTGTGTTCATTCTACTTCCCCAGATTGTCTTTTAGTGCTTTGATTTTATATAAAAATTTAAAACTGAAATATTGTCCTTGGCTATTTTGATTTAATTTATTGTAAGAAGTAGAAGCCTTATTTACTTGCAAAAGTGGCAATGTTCCTCTAGTGGACCTACTCACTATGCCTAGATAAAGGGGATTGGATTATCATTTGCAAAGTCTATCAGATTTGTTTTCAGATTTAGAGTGTTATAAACAGTGGATATCATTCATTGTAGTATCATTATTTTGACAGATAACTCCTATTCCATTTGTATTAAGAAATAAGTTTTCTCTGACCTTTTTAAAGTGACTAGCATTGAGGTCCTTGTGTATTGTGTACTATTCCTAAAAATCTCATGCAAAGGCTAAAGAACACAGTTCAAACTTACTGTGTTACTTTCACTTTGGATAAGCATCCAGATAAACCTGTGATTTATCCAGGCCTATCTGCATGAGAAGTCAGTCAGAGAATCTTAAAAAAAAGTGTGTTCTTGGCGATATCCAGTATATCCAATTTTCAATGCACTTAATTAAAAAAAATCACAAATTGCTATGGTATAAGCTCACAGACATGAGATCTCAGAGCAACTCACTGACTTGAATTAACCCTATCATCCTTCTTTTGTGTCATGAAAATATTTTATTTCTATTTTGCAGAAAAAAATTAAGCATTTTGCCTATGTAAAAACAAGCATATAATGTAAAAGCTAGATATGTTTACTCACTTCTGAATTTTCATTAACAGTTAGAAAAAAGGCCTACTACAATGTGTCTGTCTGAAATTAGTCTTATATTTTTCTTTGACTAATTTGTAGACTTGTTTTAACCTTTGGTTTTGTTTTTCTAAATAATTTTTTCAAAAACTGAAAATATTGTGGTTATTGTAAATACACCTTGAGTAACAAATGGTGGGGAAAGACGCCGAATACAATAAACTTTTCTCTTGTAGCTTTCCTGCTAGAATCACCATCTCTATTTTTTCACGTTTATCAAAATCACCTTTAATTCTGCGGTATGAGTAGGTGTGGAATTGCCAGGTTGATGTCTGTAAACCATGATTCTGTCCTGCAGAAGGCAAAGAGATTTTTTCACTCTCTTCAGCATTGGAGCTTCAATCTTTATCTTTGGAGCCAATATGCTTTAGGCACCTAGACCTGTGACAGTTTGAGCCATCAATACCTTCCAGCTCTTGGCTCATGAGGCTGCAGCTGGCATGGCAGTGTCAGCTCTCTGCTGAGTCTGATCAGTGTTTTGGTCCAAAATGCTGGACTTACTAACAAGTGCTGATATTAAGGCAAAATTTCTCTTTTGCTGATTCTTTAGAAGGGCAGAATCTTCAACAGAAATATTTGTAAGGAATTGTCAGAGAAAGAATTTCACTGTAGAAGCATTAAGGTGTAGAAAAACCACTTGTTATTGAGCAAATTTACAGACGTTAGACAAGCTTTCTTTGATATTCCAGTTTATTTTAGGGAGAGTTTTATATTATTTTTCTTTCTCCCACATTTATCCAAATCTCACCAAGAATTTTGACCATTCCTAAATTTCATTAATAGAAAAAAAGTCAGGTAATAAATAATTAATAGAAGAAAAATATTCCCTGAATTCATGAGCTAAATTTTCTTCTCTTCTCTTTGCAAATTAAATTCAAGTCTTTACAGAGATTCTTGAATCTCTGAAAAAGGCTGTATTTTTGCCTTGCAAATATGACAGCAATTACATTAAGCCCCATAAATTTTCATAAATTTTTCATAATCCATTGCTCTTGACCATTATCATAATAAAAAAGAAAGAAGAAAAAAAATCTAAGGATATTTCTTAAGATTTAACATCAGGCTTAGGTAAATTTGCATACATCTAGGTTCTAAGTCTTTGCTGATTATGCAGACATTTTCTGTAGATTTTTCCTGGCCCTAAAATATATTGTACACATCACATCTCTGGAGAATTTAAAGCTAGATTAATGTTTTAATAGATTTATCTAAAATAGGTCAAAATGTAATAAGATCTAAACCAAGTGGTCCTTTGGCTATACCTGTAATGTTCTGGATAATCTCCTGCAGAGATCAGTAAAAGTAATCCTGTTAAAAAAAAAAAAAAAAAAAAAAAAAAAAAAAAAAAAGCCAGCAACTTTTGAAGCAGATACTCATTCACAGATATTCTCAGAGCCATGGGATTCTTACTGCTCATGAGCTGATAAGCACAACAGAGCTGATTACCAATGTAAGTGGGATACCCTCGCAGAGCACAGAACACTTTTGCTAATTCTGACACTAAAGCAATGGTCAACCATCAGATATCAAACCTGGTCTTATTTACAATAGAAATAGATATTGAGGAAAATACTAGAAAGTGATGTAGCATACTTTTTGACTTATTTTTATGGGTTTGTTTCCTTTTCCCCATGTATAATTGTAAATAATATTCTTTTTAAATATTGCTGTTTTGGCACTAGAAATTTCTACCAATCATTAATAAAAGCAAGAAACAAACCAAAACAAAAGCTGAAAAGGTGAGTTTGAGCTCTAATTCTCTCTTAATTTTTCAACTTATTTTGTAGACCTGGTGTAGTGAGTCTTGTTGGGATAGAGTTAACTTCCTTTGCCCTGATGATGCTGGTTTGGATTTTTGACTAAAGCAGTGTTCATAACACATCAGTGATTTGACTATTGCTGAGCAATAGTTGAACAATTGACAATTCCCTACTCTGTCCTTGCAGTGAGTAGGCTGAGGGTGGCCAAGATTTTGGGAATGGACACAATATGGGCAGCTGATGAGAATTGACCGAAGGAATATTCCACACCATATGGAATCACACTTAAAAATAAAAACCTTGGGGAAGTTATTTTTGTGAGGAGTACTAGTCATTGCTCAGAGACTGGATGGACTCTGGTCTATTTGAGGGAGGTGGCAAATGGCATAATCTTTTTTTTTTTTCCTCTTCCTTCCTTCCTCTTTCCTTTGCTTATTAAAATATCTTTATCTCAACCCATATGTTTTCCCACTTTTGTTCCTCCTATTCTCTTCCTCACTCTTCTCAGGATAAGGAGTGAGCAGGCAGCTGTGTGCTGCCTAGCTGCTGACCAGGGTAAATCCACCACAATTTACATTAGAGGGTTTTTAATTGTCTTTACATCAAAGAATCCATTTCTTACTATTGTAGTTCCTCCACATCCTGTGCATTGGTCTGTGCTCAGTATTCTTCCCTTTCTTGCTTAATCATCATTTTTATCCCTAGTGTATGCTGAAATTTGATACTAAATTCAACACATCCAGCAAATCTGAGTTCTGCAAAAACTGTCAGAAAGCAGAGAATACAAGGGTGAATCTAATTTTATAATTCTATTGCCATAGTCTAGCAATAGCTTGCAAACTTTGTCCATTTGTGATTTTCTGAGTGAAGTACTATTGCTGTAGAGTCAGTAACTTAATAGAAGAGGCATCAAAAGTCGTGACAAAATACCTCAGAAAAAAATGCTGTACACAATTTATATGATAACTAACCTTAAGGACAGTTTAGGGTTTCACTTTTAGACTAATTTTATCTTTCATTTAAAAGAGTACCAGAGAGTGCTGGATTGTCTCAAAACTTCCTGGTAAAAGTCACTTATTTCAGATGAGTGAAGGAAAACACGTGCACAAACACAGATAGAAAACAACTGGGTGAAAGCTGTAAGAGATTCAGCATAATTATTATAAATATACTAATTCACATTTCCCAAGCAGCTAGATTTCCTGCCAGTAACTAAATTAAAAATGTTTATAAAACACTCTGAGACATGTATATTTTTAAAAAATTAGGATGACATAGAATTTAGAATTGCAAAGACAAGCACGTTATTCCCCAGAGCCTTTCAAGATATGGTAACTTCCAGATTAACTTCTGTGCATTCAGACATTTTCATCCTCTACACCTACGTGAGTCTGGATGGATCCTTAGAATATGTGTTCATTTGCTTAAGTCCTAGGAAAAGCTTAACTTGCTAGGCTAGCACAAAACATTCACACCACACATCAGGCATGAACAGGGGATTGTTTTCTAGAAAGCTACAAAGATGTGCTTTTAAAACCTTTTAATACCTTTACTTCACTCTCTTGTGATGAGAGCAGCCCTTTGGAAAATGGTATTTGGGAATACTGATTCTCTGCACTAAAGCAGGACATGACAAAAGAGGTTGATCTATTAAGAATGCTAAGTTGCAGGATAATGAACAACGCAGGATAATTTCCCTACTATGTTAAAAAATAATTTTCTTTCATGTTAGGCTTTCTGACAAAAGATGTGTAACTTTGTGAATTTCCTGTTGATTACTCTAAGAAAATACAGAAATTTGTTTCTCTCAATAACTGAAATCTGGGAGGAAACACTTAGTTTAAGTTGAAAAAATTCATATGGTTATATATTTTACATGTTAATATTTTTCTACTTAAATTTTTTAGTCTCATGCAGCTAGAAACCCCCTTGCTTTTAACACTTTGGTTCAAGTAGTTTAACAAATCTTTAAAATGCTATTATTTTTCTATACTTTCTTTCTACTGCTTAGAATTAATAAAAAAGTTCAAACTATTTTTTTTAAAGAGCAATTATAATATTGAAGCACAGTATTTTAGTTAAAGAAAATATCTTATCCAACATGACATTAGAGTTGTTTTCAAGCAGAAAAAGCTATGCCATGCCTTCTACTTGAGAATCCCTGGTATGAGAAATTTCCATTACTTTGCTCTAAACCAATTTCTTAGTTTACTCGCATGAATGCTCATTACCAAATGTTCTACTTAGCAACTTCATGATAGACTCAATTATTTAAATGTAAAACTATGATTTTTACACTGACAGTTGTCTCAGGTCTATATTCTTAACAGCCTTCATGCATTTCCTGCAAGGTGATAAAATGCCAAATACAATACCTATACATAAATGGAAAGCACAAAAAACATCCAATATGAAGATAGAAGAACAAAGTTTATTTACCAGAAAGAATATTTCACAATTTTGTCAGAAACTGCATGATGCTGGTCCTCTCCTACCCACCATAAAGTTTTAAAGAACCATAACTGTTTTATTCAGCTTCTGGAAAACTTTAAAGTAACTTCCCAAATCATGAAATTTGTTTTTTTTAAAGAATCTACTCTCCCTGTATGTTTCCATATTTGAAATGGCTAATGGGAATCTTCTATTATTAGAAGTCTACTTTATTACTTATGCAGCACTATAAATGTACATGGCATTCACAGACTAATAAAACAGAGAAGGAGCTTACAGCTTAAGGGGAGAAGTTTTTTGACTTTACATCTTGTCCTAGCAACATCAGCTCAGTAGGTAGTCACAGGGAGGATAGTTCTTCCAGTTTCTGTGGGGAAAATTATCTTTTGCCATTTAACTACAGGTAAAGGCTCTTCCTCCATTGTTGTTGGATGAACTCTGCAGGCTGCCAATTTGTGGGCGGCATCAGCGTGCACAGTCCATTTATTCTCTTTATCCAACTGCAAAAAGGAAAGGGAAAGGGTAACCGTCAATGTCTTATTGTCATAATGAAGTATATATCACCTAAGGTTTTTATGTCCTCGGATTTCTCCCCATCTACATTTGTCTAGGAAAAAAAATCCCTATAATCTTGCTCCAATTCACTTAATTGTTGATTGTTCAGAACTTCTTGAATTCTTTAAAGAATGGAATGCTATTTTCATCTTCCCAATACAAGGCCCAAGCATAAAAATATCTTTTCAATCTCAGACAATAAATTATTCATGATCCCCCAGGCAATGCGCTCCATATCATGAAATAAATAACTGTATTTGATAACGTCATTATCAAAGAAAGCAGTTTTCTTGATGTGAACAGAGCCTTAGAAATAGACTTAACAGTGCTCTTTTCACATTACCAAGAGGGGACCCATATCTACAATCCTGTCTTGAGAAAATATTTCTGGGGGGAATTTTCAAAAGGAGAAAGAAAGAGTTGAAGATTGGAAGACCCATCATGATTCATGTTTCCTCCACAAGAAGTACTGCAGCCATTTCCATCAGGACCAAAAAAGGGATATTTTTTAGCACATAAAACTTTCATGGTTTAATGCACAAGAAGAGTTTGTTTTGGTGCAAATTTGATGGAACCAAGGCTGAAGATATGTGTGTAGGCACCCCATAGAGTGCATAATTAAGAATGTAAACCCAAGACCCTTTAGCTCTTAGAATTTTAGGGTCTGGAAACAGGTTCACACTTGACTGGCCACAGAGATGAGATGTGGAGGTACTGTTCTAGAGATGTTATAAAGTGCAGCAGGTGAGAAACTGAACCTTAGCTCACTGTATCAGCCACTAAGCCACTAATCAACATTTCAGTTATAATATTAACATTAAGGTGAAATTTTTATTCCTTTTCATTGTCTTTTAAAATGAAATCAGAACTGTTTCCTTTTAAAAAGAATTTTATTTTCTTTTTTGAAGTACAAAAGAAAGAGACTGGTGGGAAGGACATCCTTCACTTTTTACCAATCAAAGGGAATGAATCTTAGTTGAAAAAAAGAAGCATTTCTGAAGAATGGGGTATATTAATAACCTGATTAAATTCAGGTAATTTAGCATGTCTCTCTAGCCATAAATATATGTACACTTCAGTTTAACAGGTACTTAGACACTTACATCTAGAAAAAAATTACTGCTTTCCAAATAGGAATATATGTACAGATGAAAGATGAAAACTGGGTAGACAGAGTGACAACCAAGCTTAAAAATATTAAATTAATTCAAAGCTGTTTAAAATTTTTAAAAAGAGGGTTTACCTGACTTTTCATTTACACTTGATATACATTCAGTCCAAGAATAAGAAAAAGTAAAAAAATTACAATGTGATCATGGTCACACGGTCATTCTTTGTTTCTAAGATCTCATTATACTAGAGGATTTCCTTCCTGCATCCTGCTCAAAAAGACGGAAAACACTAGCAAAAGACTGGATCTTTAAATGCATATTCCATCATTTTACAGTTTGTCCATACAGAGTGCCTGCAGGATGCATTGAACTATTATGTTGATGTAATTTGTTTGCAATAACATTGTTAGTCTCAGCAGGTTCATCCCAACTCAAAACTTTTGAGTAACATCAAAAAGGCAACTAGTACAGATGTACAGCTGGGATATAAGTACAAATTTTGTACCTTTCCATAAATATGTGATTGAGTATTTAAAAAAATTAAATTTCATTGCAGTTGATTTTATTTATTCTGAATACTTGCACAGTAACTTTAATGCCTTCAGTTTGGAAATAAACTAACCCACACCTCTAAGCACAAGAAACTGATTCCTAGAGTACCAGAGTACTTGCAAACTCATTTAAGATCAAAAATGCCTGTTAATATTTATGATATCTTATAAGAAAAGTATTGCCTTTAAGGTAGACAAACTAATATCAACAAAAATTAATCACAAAGACTTTCATTATAAGGCGGAATTTGGAATTTAGAGGTTTAAATGAAAGTACTACAATCCTGACCAAAAAAACCCAAATGTGCTCTTGTCTGACTCAGAGGTACTGACTGTGCAGTGACTTCCCTGTTATTCTATAGTGTTAATGCATTTATCCAAAGACCACTAAAGGTAAAATGCATAAACAGCTGTTTGAAGAAAGTCCTGGACAAAGTACTGTTTCATTTAGACGAATGCCTAAACCACTGAGCTAGAGTGATACTTCCCTTGTGTTCACTTTTAATACATTATTCTTCAGCTTTGCATTGAGCATTCTCACAGTTTCAGTGAGAAAGGTTAAGATATGTCCTTGCCTAGAATAACTTTTCAGTTTAGTTAAAAGAAATTGTGGATTTAATAATACCAAAGCGGGAAATTAAGCCAGTTCTGTTCTCTCTGGTTGAATAACTTGATTGCATGAAAGATGGGGAGCTGTTGTGCCTTGAATTTTTTTATGGATCTAATCAATGCCATTAAACTACTTTCTCTTTAACTTTTTAATTGTGACTAGTAACAAAAAAGATCCAACAATCTCTGTGATTGCTTTTATTATCCTTAGCTAGTAACTATTTGTGCAGAGAAGTATCCTCCCAAAACAGAGGTATAATTACAAAAATAATGCCTGGAAAACAGAGAGGAGAGGAAAACCATGGAAGGCACTTGTTGCTGATAAGAAAACAGGTTGTTATGCAGCAAGTGCTTTGGCAAACCATGAAGACCACATGGGGTGTGTCAAAATATACCCAGCAGAAGAATTCTGTCTGCAAGCAGCCTGTACACAGGCAATTATATTACAGACATTGGCACCAAGGGACAAAATCAACCTCTGAGGAGTGAATCAAATAGAGCTCAAGACATGTTGAGAAATTGCTCCAAGGAATGGGCAAGCAGCCAATAAAGCATAAGGCAGCATGGTCAGAAATGAGTTGTGTCATGGCCTAACATATGTGATAAAGAAAAATCAGAAGAAGAAATTCCTTCCCTGTCTCAAAATCTTACACAAAGGATAAAGTTATGTCCTATCCACATCTTTCTCTAAGTGCCTAAGTATTTAGAATATACGTATCATAGAAATCATTCATCTCTCCATTGGAGTAACCCTGAGAGCACAGTGCTCCATAAATTCAGTTAATGCTTGTAGTAAGAATGTAGCTGGTTTAGATATATTGTCATACAAAATGTATGGAGAAACTGACCAAGTGGTAAACATCCTCTATTTGTTTATAGTAGCTGTTTAAATTTAATAGATGTGTTTCCTTGTTTTAGAACTTCAAGATATTTGATACTAGTTAATTCTTCAACAAATTTTGTAGTTTCAAATAGACAATATAAAAAGAAAAGGTTAAAAATTATGTACAAAGCCTACAGAATTCTTCACAGATTGTGTAAATACAGGCACTCTTTCAGTGACAGCTCTTTAATGAGAGTATGCAATGAAGACTAATTTCTTATCTGTTTGTTTTGTTGTTTTTCTTTTTCCCACATCTATATTAAAAAATCTCAGTCTGGAGAGATGAATGTTTTTATTTTATATCAAATATAACTTCAAATGTACCTTTTTTTGGTTTCACCCCTCAATTGCTTTACTGACTAATGGAAGAAGTATACTAGGCTTAGTAGGAATAATGATGCAACTGTTTAGTAAGGAGGGAAAATTCTGAAATGGAACAGCAAAAATAAAAAAACTTATGTTTACTATGTGTGGAGTTTTTGCTTAAATAGAATAGAAAGAAAAAACTCTCTTGTTATCCAAGTTGCAATAAAAAGGAGGACACTATTATTTAGTCTATGAGACAAAGGGCCAGTATCCAATTCAAAGTTCTCTGAAACAACTTTGATGCTACATGCTGCATACCTCTCTGAGTTTAAGGCTGCTTGTACTGATTCAACTGTCATTTTGTCATAAAGCAGAATTAAGAACAACATAACAGAAAACTTGTTTGCTTTTAGAATAACATTGTCAGGCAGTAAAGTTAAGGGAGGAAAAACAACAGAAGGGAACCACCCCTTCAGTATGGAAAAAGTGAAAACTTCCTTTAAAATTTCAAGGCAACCAATATCAAGAGCCAAAAGAGACAGTTTGTGCAAAGGCCAGATTTGCATGGATTCTGGCAGAAACAGCAATATTTCCACCTAATACCATGTGTGCCCTAGAAAGGGAATCATTGCTTGCAACAGTGGCTGTGTTCTGCATGCAAGCCATAGCACTCCTTTGTACAAGGTCAGTTCCTCCTACTTATTATTCTCAAAACAGCAGTCCAGCTCATTGATACAGTGAAGGAGCAATGTCAGATGATTGGCAAGTGTCTCACCAGCAGGAAGTTAGCTGATAAGCTTCTTAGGCAGTGAGCACTGGTAAGCAGGAAGCACTGGAGCCAGCTCAAGGAAGTTACCCTTAAAATTGCTTTCCTCAGACCTCAGCTTCAGCTGCCTAATTAGAAGTCGTTGAAAGGAAGAGTCTCTGGTGTGCATTTTTCTATAGACAAGACTCAGGAAACATGTTGCTTTGGTGGCAGTAAACAGGGAGATAAATGTTTAAAAGATACCATAAAAAACCATCAGTCAGTTCACAAGTGCAAGAGTGGAAAAAACAGACTAATACAAGTGTTCCCTGAAAGGTTTTGAAGCAGCCTGGGACAGGTCCCCCTGGAAAAGCAGCAGGCACACAGGCAAGCTATGCAAATGAGTATTGGGAATTTGAACATTTCCTATTTGTGGAACCCGATCAGGCCCAGTGAAGAGAATGCTGCATAATGAGGACTATCATGTTTCTCAACATGATCTGCCGTATAGGAAGAACACTGACAGACCTTTTATTTATAGTGGTTTAATCATATAGACAGGCATTCTCATTCTTTAAGGAAAAGACAAAGAATATTAATTTTGGAGCATTAGATTGAGATAATGATAGGATGTCTGTGTGAACAGAGAAGGGCTTAGAAATGTAAATGCACGGGCTGCTAAGGTTATTAAAATAACATTTGCCTGAGTCTTCTCTCTTCCTGAAGTAGTGACTCTCTACCCTGAATAGTGACTAGGACTGTATTGTCATAAAATGTTGAGATCTCTAAATTCAATATATTTTAAAAGCTCTCTCTGAATGAGTATGTGTGTGTGTGTGTGTGTGTGTGTGTATAGATATCAATATATATATATATAAAAATATATGACAGATTCTGATTATGATATAATATTCTATATGATTCAAAGAGGATTTTGTTACTTAGGGTTCCTCTTCCTTCACATTTACTTCCTGCCATGATACACTCCTTTCCCCATCAAGAAATCCCAAAGAGCAGTTCCTTGGGCACAAAAGTATCACCTGTCTGGGGCTGGTTTTAGAGCTGCCTGCTAATTCTGACAGATACAGCTTTGTTGTTAACACTGATGAAACATCATCACACGCCTAGTTAAACATCCAAAGCACACACCATTAAGTAGCTTGCTCCACTGTGCAAGCAGAAGGGTTCTAGCACCCACAGATGATACCAGACAGTCTCAATTGTGCATTTTTATCTCAAACCTAATTATCAGGGCAGTCAGATAAGTTCATCATAGATGCTACTGCCAGCACGTCTGTCATGTTATGGTCACTACCATTTCAGCTGCTCTTCAGTCCTTAGAAGAAACATGCAGCTGCCCCTCCCCAGCAGCTGCCAAGTCACCTTTTCATAAAAGCAAGGTGACAAGGGAGAGCACAACAGCCACCAGGACCATCTCCATTAACTCCATAGCACTGATATCCATGATCTTTGGGAAACCAGTTTTCAAACTCTTCAGGATCCTTCCTGCAATGGTGGGCATGGAAATAGGCACTTGACATATTTAGTGAGTGCTTGATGAGAATGCAGTTGCTCCCTGAGTGTTTGTGATAGATCAGCAGAGTTGGCAGCTTGCAGTTTAAGTATTAGTGCTCCCATATGCACCTCCCTTTTTACTCCCCTGCTGATGGCACAGACGCATTCTAAAGCCTTTCAAGGTTACTTAGCTTCAACACATAGGCACAGCAGGAGGAACTAAAGAGTGGAAATCATCTCTGAATTCCCACCCTGTTGGGGTGGATATCTAGAAGCTATAGACATATATATGTATCTAGAGACATGCAAATAAATAAATAAATAATGCAACTGAAAATATGGATCAGAAATGGAGTTTCACAAGACAGTCCTATACTGTAATTTGCGGAATATAAGTCACAGGCACAATAGAAAGTTAAAGCTTAGAGGCATTATGGACTGTCATGTCAAATCATACTTAGAGAGCTTTAATATGTGGATTACAGATACATTAAGCCATACTCTCCCCTGACTATTATGTCAATGGGACTTTGCATATTTAAATAATACTACAGTGTATAATCCTACTACTATGCCATGCATGCACAATAGGTCTGGGTATACCTGATATGAGTAGGAAAAGTCCAGGTTCTTTGCCAAAACGTTAGTTATTTTTAGTGTATAACCAGAGGGATAGATATGATTGTTTTATAAACTCTCTTTATAAAAAAAATTAGCAATCACAAGTCTTCATTTATGATAAAAAACTGGTGTGTTTTTCCATAAAATAAAAAAACACATTTTCCCCACCCTATTCTCCTTTATTTTCAGATCACTACTTCAGTGCATTCGAGCTGAACTGAAGATCTGAAAACAACTATGCTATCTTAACTACTTCTCTTTTCCTCTCTGCCCTCCAAATGGGTCCTTGCTGTTCCCAATTACTGAATTGTCCTTTCATCTTCTCAAGGGAGATTCAATCTTTTCACATCTCTACCTACCCATGCTCCCTTTTTCAAACTGAATTTCATCACCTCTCTTCCACCACAAATTTTAGCTCTCCACAAATTTAGATAGCACTTGTGCTTAACTTCCTTCACCTCAACTTACTGATTTGTTTCTTTCAATGTATAAAGAATAAGACATATACTGGGGGACTGCACATAAAAAAATCAGAAAGGATTTTTCATGAAAAACTTTATTCCTGTAAAACTGATCAAAGATAGTTATGGTTATTTTTGCATTAACAGTTTCTTTTAGGCAATAGGAACATATCTATTGAGTGAAACAGGTAATGCTGAAAACTGAAGTCCACAATATACACAGTTAGTTGGAGTTTTACTTCAGATTGTCTCCAGTCTTGCACCTTTTTCTGGCTTCCACATAGAAGTTAGAATTATTTTGATTAAGTCTATCCCAACCTAATCCGGTTTATGTACACTTAACTCCACATTGCAAACCAAAGTGGTTACAGTTGGAAAATGTGCTGTGAAGGTCTCCCTCACCTGAGTTAAATGGTAATTTAAATGCACACATATTAAACATGGTAATTTATTACCAAAATACCACAGCTAACTTCAGGCAATAACTGAAATATCAGAAGATTTCAAGTGTAGTTTTCAGAAATCCTTATCTTTTCCCAGCTGACAGCAACAGAGCTTTCCAGAGAAGAAATCACCACAGAGCCCAGTAGAGCATACTAAAATTTGGAATGATTTGATTCAAAGAACTTAAAATTTTTGAAGTATTAGAGGTTTATAAGAACAACATGAATATCTGGAGCACATGTGTGGAATAAAGCAAGACAAGCTTTAACCTTGAAACAATCCCTAACTTCTGGAAAATAGATGGGACTTGGAGAACTTATAAAAGGATTGGCTACTACACGTTCCTTGGATTTCTGTATCAAAAATATATACCCAGATGCTTCTGAAATAAAGAGAGGTCATGAATCTAATCTCATAGGAAAATTATAATCTACATGTGTCATTTATTTCTCTTTCCAGGTAGAAGATTATTCTTAGCCTGAATGTCAACCACAGCTATGCATCAAAACCTACCTTCAGAACAAAAAATTCCACCATCCCTTTTGTTTCCATCTGTCTCTATTCTGGTGTTTTGGCTTCATACCTTCCTTTGGCTTTTATATTCTTACAGTCTCCACAATCCTCTATTTCCTTCTACAACCCCATATTAGTATAAGCACCTGTTGAGGCCTCTATTTTTCTGTCATTTATCTCCCTTAGTCTCCTTCCCCACCTCATTCTAGATTTCCTTTTTGCCCTTTCCTAATCCTGAGACACTGTCAATCTATGACTAGTCTGTGGTTTATGCTATAACATTTTGTAAAGGAGAGACACACATCCAGAATGCTCACTTATTTTTGAAGCCATGAGACAACATCTACTCATGTAATTTTAGTGGTTTGCCTTTTTAGAGTCATACTTTTTTTCAACTAATTTTTAAAAAGACTCAACCTTTCTATTTAAAAGGACACAAGAACACTGCCTGTGATAGCAGTGCTCAAGTTCAGTGATTGTCTTTTTACAGCAAAAGACAGGGGATAGTTTCCATGCTGTATTGGAGGGGAACACAAATTTGAATTCTCTTTTCCTTCCACAAAAAAAACATCATCTTGTCTGTTCTTTCCTGCCCAGAAAATCAGTTAGCTCACTTCTGATGGAGGAAATTGAACAAAATGTTTATAAATTCAATGACAGCAAAGTTTAGGCTCAGGTTTTGAACATCATAGCAAAAAGGACATAGATGCAGAGTATCCGAAGAAACATAGTGTGCAAAACCAACCCACAAAGTAGTGAAGAATGGACCTTCACCTGATGTCAAAGCCCTTAAGGAGCTGCTGCAGAGGCTGAAATAAGGAGATTACAATGGAGAAACAAAATTATTTTTGGTACTGCATTGCCACTATATTCTCACTATAAACTGCTTGCCATCTTGAATGAGTATGTACAAATTGTCAACAAATCCTAAAGACTTTTTGACTAAGGAATTGTTTTAAATAGCAGTCCATGTCAAACTGATCTATTAATATATACCTCAGGTGACTGAATATGCTTTTGTGTACAGTATTACGCTTCACAATCTGCATTCTTGGCTCAGTAAAGTATAACCTCTTGTGTCCTGTTGTTTTGTTTAGTTGTATAAAGTTCTTTCTAATTATTAACCTGAGTTCTTTATTATTTTCTCTTTGCACCAAATGATTTAACGCAGCTTTCCTACCCTTCCAACCCCCTCTGACTGATGTAGAAATACAGTCTGAAGGAAAGCTGAGAGCTTAAGCTTTAATGTCTGAAAGCCTGTTTATTTTTTGATATTTGATTAGTCATTCGGTTACGTAAGGAACTTTGATGAATATTTTCTCTGTATTCTCTAACTGGGTAAATAATTTCAACATGGTAGTGTGGGTTGGTTTTTTGTTTTGTGCTTAGGGTTTTTTCATATATATATAAATATGGAGAAGAGAAGTATCCTAATAAATCAGCTTTTAAGATAGTTATGCTGTAAACTCCTTTTCCCCTCCTATGGAGATAAAGACTGGAAGAGTTTAAAGTACTCTGTCCAAAACTTGCACCCCCATGTATAATTTGAAGCCACTGAAAGGTACACGTGCCGAAGCTGTTGGGTCTTTTTTTTAACTTTGTCTTTGGTTTTGGCTATTTTCATAAATATTGTAATCTTTATAACCCTTTGAATTACAGTGCAGCAATGAAATGTTCAGACCTCAGGAGAAAACAGCTCCTGGGGAAAAAGCCAAACCTCTGTACTGTTATGTGATACCAGAGTATAATGAGTATGTAAAGTATCAAATTAAAAAAATGTTAGCAGTTTATTATAGCTGAGCAATCACTGAATGAGAAACAGGTTTCCCTTTCATTGAGCATTAAGGACATGACCTGAGGCTGATAAGCACACTGCTGCCTCAGATTCAACATTTGATTTAGGGCTGGAGTAGTTGCCAGCCAAAAATCATCCAAGGATTTGTTTGTTTGTTTAATCAATAATTTTCCAAGCTGCTTAAAGAAATATTGTAATTAATTAAGAAATTAACTAGGTTTAAGTTCTGCATTTACATTTATCATACTCAGTTTTTCTCCAAGCCACTGAAATACAAATCATCCTTTGAAGACAACTAGACCCTACACAACAATTCCTTATGGTTGTGTATATTTCACCACAGTTCTGCACACTTCTGGTGCCCATTTGTCTTCTCTGACACCTCCCCCTCAGTGGCTGCAATATTTGTTGTTGATGGAGAAATTACCACCGAATTAAGGGAAATGGATGTATTGCCCTTTAAATCTTCTGAGCTACCCAAGGCATCCTTGAGGTGTTTGCCAAGTTCTTTCCATGTCTCCCAGCTATTCCATTACTGTGATCACACGAGTTCAACTTTTTGCAAACATGTGTCCAGCACCAGGACATATTCCTGTGTGAAGGTCTCCGCCTAGTCCCATGCCTGCTGCAGGACCACAGTGGGTACAGCTGTCATCAGTGGTCACAGAAGCTTCCACACAGCCAAGTGTGCAGTGTAGAAAATATCAGGCTCCAGCATGGTGTGGATGAATGGAGGCAGAGATCTCTGAAGTTTGCTCTTGGGGAAAGAGGTTTATTGGGGGTGCAGAAGGTCCTGCCTTGTGCTCCCAGGCACAGCACGTGGCTGGGCCAGAGAGGGTGGGGAAGGGGAGAGACAAAGGATGCACTAGGAGAGGGGAAGCCCCAGGAGGGGAGGAGGTTCCAAGAGGGGAGGAAGTTCCAAGAGACCGCGTGGCCCCTCGAAGCCTCCTTATAAAGGGGCTTCAAGGTGTGTTGGAATAAGGCATGGCCAATGGGGTTACGGACACTTGATGTCCCAAGGGAGGGATAGAGGTGTGGGGTGAGCCATACATCTTTTGGGGGGTGGGATGGAACAGTCCATTTCACCCCAGGACCCATCCAAAGTCAGGGGTGTCATCCGGCCAGTTGGGAGAACTGTTCTCATCCTAGCTGTATTATTTATGAACAATATTATTTATTTATCATCCGCTACAGTGCAGGATAGAATTTTAACAACAAGGATAACTGGGATGAGAGACACGTGCCCAAGTCCAGCCTGATGGGATGTTGAGGTATGTGGAAGGTGTACTCCTGTATATAACCCTCAGAAGCAGTCACAGCTCCCCTAGCCTCAAACAGGACTCTTGGCATTAAACCCTGCAGTGCTGTTTGGTAGAACCTGAGGCACTCGGCCGCTCTGTGCAAACTCTTCTGCTCAGAAACAGTTCAGGATGTTCTTGGATCAGAGACAGGATCAGGCCAGGTGAAGGGAACAAGGGCCAAACAGAACCCTTGGTAGCTGGACAGAACCATGGGGACAGGGTCTGGACCTGCAGGGCAATTGAAGGCAGGGCTGAGAGGCAGCAGGGCTGAAGCTGGGCTGAAATGCAGCTGGCACCAGCTCCCAGGATGGGAACACAGGATGGGAGCACAGGATGGGAGCACAGGATGGGAGCACAGGATGCTACCGTGTGCCCGGAAGCCTGACCTCAAGATCGACAGTGAGAAGGGGCTGCACTCCACTGTCCCTGGCTGCGACAGCCAAGGCTCAAAACAGCAGGTCCACAGGACCCACAGCTGTTCCTGGGCAGCACGGATTCCTCTCCACCCTGCCTCCACAGGGTTTTTCTGCCATTCACATATTTCAGAGAAAGATTGTACACCATACAGCAAAGGCAATATTTTATACACAAATTTTTCAGCTGGTGAAGAATAACAAAGCATAAATAGAACTATAACAAAATCAAACAATCAAGCAGACGTTTTCCTTCCACACAGGTAATTTAAAGATTTTGTGAAAATTCAATTTGAATTCAGAATGACCAGGACAAAGCAGTCATATCATATTTTTCCTTCAATTAATTCATTCTTAATGCTAGGAATTTATGTTGTTTGTAATATAGTTTCTTTTTCTTCTTCTTGTCGCTAATGGAAATGTACTACACAATGAAGTAGAAGAGAACTAATATGAGATGCATCATTTGGAAAGGTAAATTTCTGAGAGAGACATTAGAAAGCTGGAAATACAGATTCTGAATAAAATTATCATCTCAGTCTTAATTACATTTATTGACACAATAGTAATATTCTTTCCATTTCTTAGGTTTCATCCCTGACTGCTGTGACCACAATGAGCCCACTGTACAGTCTGTTTGACTGCATTATATTGCATTTTACATGTAAGTAATCCCTGTTCTATTGCAATGTTGTTCTTAATGTACTTTAATAGAGAAGTAGAAATGCTAATACAGAGTAATGCAGCATGTGGGGGTAGTCTGTTGTCTTTTTTCTTGTGATTTTTGAACAATTCAGCCTTGCCATTTCCACATATTTTTTCTCTTTTTCTTCTATTCAAAAAATTCTGCTTTTTTGGTTTTATCTTACTTATTCTCCTGTTCAGTGCAGCTGTAGATGTATTGATTTATAAAGTAGAAGCATCCACAGACCAAGACAGAACATGTATCCTAGTGGTTGGGGTTATAAAAACCCATGAGGAAATGGTGTCTGCACTAAAAAAAAAAAAAAAGTGCCTAACCATTTTCTTGTTTTCCTCAAGAAACATTAAGTTTTTCCAACAAGAAAAGAAATTGTATTTGGGAATAAGACATCTTGGTAGCTCTTCTCTCTACACCTTTTCAGAGGAATTTGGCCTAAGTTAAAGCCTAAATTAAGGGAGTACAAATTCTTTTAACTTTATTTGCAATAACCATTCAACCATGTTGTAGGGGTTTTGTTTTTTTAAGTCAGAACTAAATGTGTTTTGGAAGAACACCAGTATTCTCCCTTCCCTGTCTCCAGCCAAATTTCCTCCCCAACTCCCTTTTCAGTCTGTTTGAACCTGGACTTTCATTACCCTGTATGTGGGATGTTGTACCCTGTCTTTGCAGCACACATGGGATAAGAGTGATATTTTGACTCATCCAAGTTCACACACTGTATCCTCAGACTGTGCTGGACCCTTTTGGTACTTTATATAAATGTACCACTAGTATACTGCAGGAAAAAGCACTGCTGTGGCCTCTCTTTTTCTTCTTTCCCATCTGTGTCAGCCACAGTGCAGCCCACTTGTTTCTCAGAAACTGCAGATAGTGTTTTGTTATGCTTGGGTCACTTTCAGAACAGTATTTTTCTTTCTTTGATGCTAGTCAGTAACTTTCTTATAATCAATGCATGTCATTCACATTGGCAGGTTATTTTCATTCATCTTTACCAGGAATTCATTAGTCACTGGAGTTCTCCATAAAACATCCTGATTAATAGCCTCTCTGTTTTCTGGTTGAGTAGAAAATTTCTGTTGTATTTGGGGAATTTCTCAGTCATTTAAGCACAGGACCTTAGAAATCACAGAGCTGAAGCCTTCTCCTTATCCTAGCTGCACACAGGCAAAATAAAAATTCTTATTGTTCTATCTGATAGACTGCATAAATGCATTTATTTTGACCTTTCTTTTTCTTCATATTCTTTTTTTCTGGATGCTTTATTACTTTTACTACTGCAACTTATCACAATCTTCTCTAAACCATGGTGTTGGACTCTGTTCTTGTCAAGGATCCACTAAAGCCAGGAAGAGCTAAAAAAAATATCTTCCTATGTCTTCTATACAACAGTGATCTTAATTCATTCAAGAATGAGATTTTCCTGTTTTGCAACAGGATCACATTAGTGGCTTCTATTCCTTTTGAGGTCTATGTTAAGCTTTTTATCTTTTTCATCCAACTGCACAGCTAATACCTTTTTCAAATGTATGTATCTTATTTCTCCTTTCTAAGTTCAATGCTTTGCACCTGTCTAAAATCAATCACACAAAATTCAAGGAATATCTCTTCTCAAATCCTCATTTTTGACCTCTGAAATGTGTTTGCCACCCTTCCCAGACTTAATTCTGCTATAAAGTTTGTATATATTACATGGATTATTCAAAGGCTCTTATATCAGAATAATGCATTGACTTTCAAGAAAGTAATTTAATCAGGTTTATACGATTAACTGGGTCTTCAATGATCTTTAGCCAAAAACTGCTGCTGCTGTGCAATGGTGTATTCACATAAGTTGTTTTCTCAATTGTCATTTCTACAGACTTCTCAAGTGCAAAGCCAATTATTGTTATGTTTGGGATTTTTAGCAGACTTTTTCAATTCAGTGTGGTGTATTGTGGAAGCAGACACCCCTGCTGTTCTATGTTCCCAGTGAAATGGAATGGGAAATACAATCTTATCAATGAGGGTTACATCTGTTGTTGCCCTTTCACCTGTTTCCAATCTTACTCCAGCAGCTGTTTCTCTCCAGACCCTCCTGTATTCCACCAATTATGTATTTGCTGATGTCTTCTGCAACCACCTTCCCAAGTGCTTTTCATATTTCAGTACATTAAACCACATCTTTGGTTTCTTGGTTATCTCACCAGTATCTTGATTCATCATACTTCCTATGGTGAATCAACCTTTGCACACATTATCGCTTTGCATCTGGCATTCATACCTTCAGTCTTCCAAAGCTTTGATTTTTTTCAGTTCAATGCAAATTTCAATCATACCAAGGATTTCTAATTGGATTTGGGATGCTTTCTGCAGATTAGTTTTCCTCTCTTCCACTTCCATCTTCATATTTGGCATAGTCATATCTAGCAGAAGGACTGACAGCATATAAATGCCAATTGTGTACTTCTACAGCCTATTGCAGCTTTTCACTCTGCCCAGGATACAGAAAGTCAAGTGCTGGAATTGCTCAAATAAGTCATTAATGTATATGTGCCAAAAAGATAAAGAACCAAGGTAGTGCAGCAGGGAATAGCTCCAGTTTACTACTTGATTTCCAGAAAGGGAAACAGAATGACTTCTGAAAAGAGATTGCATTGAATGAGTGAACAAATTAGAAATTGGAAAGATGATAAGGGAAAGATTTAGAAAGTCTAACAATGCTTTGAAATCCTCTTAGTGCTTCTGTCACTGCCATAACCAGCCTGCTGCTCTGCTACTTTGTTAAATCAGCCCTTCTAAATGCAGTATTTGTCAGTGACACTACTTGCAATTTGGTGCCAGTTCAATACTTAGTAGAATAGGCAAGGATAACAGAAAAGACATTTGCAGCAGGATCTTTTCTTTTCATACCAGCTGATGAAGTCCAAGGTCATCCATGGTGTATCAGTACATTGGTTAATTGTCAATAAAATGAGGCTAATGGTACAGTTCTTTACAAAGATACTATTTATCATGTTCAACATCCACATACTTTAATTCTACACCATGTAGCAGAGCTAAAATGAAGGGTCTCCCCAGTTATTTAACCTCTATTTCAGTTTCTATTTGCTTTCAGCTTTGTCATCCATTTCAATATCTATAGGCAAGGTACACCTACTTTGATTTAATATAATAGACCAACATAAGTGAAAAAGACAGTTTTCCGTAAAGCAAACAAATAGATTTTTGCACATTCTTGATTTAGAGAGTAATATAGGAGTAACCAATTTTTAAATTGACTTTCTGCCTATATTAAGGCTTCATTATGAGTTTATTGAGTAGAATCTGATTCTTAGTATTGAAGACCCACAAAACAGTAATTGCATTCATTTAAGGAAACATGTCCATAAATGTTTGATTATGAGCACATACCTATATTCTATTCAAGTCAATGTGACTTAAGTGTATGTTTAAAATTTTGCTAATTTACCAAGGACTTTCTTAACTCAAATGGGACCTAATAGAACTTACTAATGAGAAAATAAATCCTTAGTCAAGTTTTGTGCTTTGAAACATGTTTATACACAATATGATCATATGTAGTAAGTTCTTATAGAGTTACTGCATTACTTTATGATTTTGAACTTGGATACTGATTATCTACAATGCTGAAATCTGTACAGTGGTCAAATACTTTCTATAATCATCTGGAAAGGGGATTATATCTGTTTATGGATTTTTTACACAATTCAATTTATATATGAGCCTGTGCAACTGATATTGAGGAATATATGTGGTCCAGGTAGCTCTGCTGGCAAGATGCAGATTGAGCTCTGGGCAGGAGCCCAAGATAAGAGGCTGTGAACTGCCAACATTTGGTACACAAAACAGGATAAAGGTGAGTGACATCACTCAGTGGAATGGACACTGAGAGACAGGAGCCAGCAATTGCCAACATTTTGTTTAACAAAGGTGAAGACCCTTGGATGAGCTGGATGGACACAGAGAGGAAGAGGGAGACCTGCCTGCAGATGGACATGAGGCTGTAAAAGCCCAGGGGTTCCTTGGTTGGGATCCTCCTTGGGGGCACCAGCTTGGGCTGTTCCTGTGTTATTGTGCTGTGAATAAATGGCTTTATGGAATGAGACATCTGAGACTGCTGTGGGAAACCCAGGGCTGAGCTGGCAAGGAAACCTGGTCTGGATGTGGATGGGTGTGTGGGGAGCCAAGAAGGACACATCGATCATGGGAGCCGCATGCTGCGAAGGGGCTTTGACCCAGCAGTGTCAGTCTCTGGCCTTGGGATGTGACTGCCAGGGAGTCCTGTGGAGGGTCATACTGGGATGTTTCCTTAACACTGAATGATTTGAAAGAGCTGGTGCCGTGTTTGAAAGTAACACTGGTCAAATGGATGCGACAAAAGTACATAAAGAGTTTTGACCACCTTAGATTAAAAGTCAGTGACAATAGCAACAGCTTCTGTCACACACAGATGATCCCAATGTGCTTTATATTTTATGCATAGGAACAAGAACAATCCACCCACTAGTGGAACACAATTATCTCTGTGGGAGAAGTGTGGCATTCCATGATAGCAACCACATGCTCTGCCAAGGTAATTTGATGCAATTGCAACTTTAAACACATCCAGCAAGCATAAAAATATACTATATAATGTATAAAGAAATCTCTATAGAAACAAATGAATATATTAGGAAGATACATAAATATGTCAAGAAGGAGATGAGGGAAAAGGGTGTTTTAAAAATCTAGTCTACATTTAATTTTTCTTTTTAATTTTTTTCATAGAAACAAAATTAAAAAGTACAAAGAAAATCCATCCAGGTTTTGCATAACTATAGGTAAGCATAACTTCTAAAGCTTTCATTTTCACTTCTCTGCTCACGTTTGTGTTACTGTGATTTTACTCAATTAGTAAAAGAGCATCAACAGCTGCCAATAATTAGCATGTGTTCTTTCTTTTCCTCCTCCCTCCATAGTGATACAACAAAATAGTTAGTAGCTAAGGGACTGTATCTGATTGTATGAAATTATGAATTTTTTTCAGTATTAAAAGCATCAAGTCCTGCATATTTATCAATGGCATGGAAGTAAAAAAGAGTATCTTGAGTAGATCTCATTAAAATTGTCTTCGTCCTGTTTACTGCCATAGCCTTTGTCCCCAAAGGACTCTTGTGATATCAATCTATGTGACACATGACATAGATGGAGTAAAATTCTGATGTGTAGGCTGCAGAATTTGCATGTCATTCACACTTAGTCTTTCTTTTTGACCAAACGTATAGTTTGAAGGTGAGAAAAATTTTTTTGGTGACAAGACATGATTCTTTTCAATATTGATATATCAGACCACCAGTTGCCCAAAAAAAACCCTGGGGAATCTGTCTCATACCCTGTGATTCAATGATATAGTACTTTAGTTCCATTGATTTCAACCCTATTGTGTTGTTCTGTTGGAAATGACCCATTTATGGTTACACATATAAAAAGAAAATACAATTTTAAAATACTCTTTCTTAAAATTTCCTTCTCTGAAGTCCGTAAGTTATATGCACAGTTAAGTACTGCCTATACATATATTGTACGTGCCCACAAATATATGTTAAAAGAACTTATTAGGTTGAGTGCTCAATTGCTCAAAAATGTTGGAATTGAGATTCCTATTGCAATGTTAATTTTATCCCTCATACATATGCATTATGTTATAATCTTTAATTACACCATTACACAACATATTTTCCACAGGACCTCAGCCTCTCTATAGGCCCTGAATGTATGATACTCACTTAGTGATCAATATGATGATCAATATTTTCTTCTACTCTCATTATTCAGTGTGTGACCCAAGGCTTTACTTACTTCATACAACTCAAACCTTATTTCTGAATAGGAGCTATGATTAATCTCTTAGTGGCTTCTCTAAGAAGTTCATGAGGAGGGTATCCCAGTGCTTCATTAATGTGGAAGCACTTACTACAGCTAATTTCATGGGTAATATGGTGATATTACCCCCATTTTGAGTACAGGGAACTGAGGTGCAGAAGTCAAATCTGTGCACTAGCTGGTGATGAAATTCAGAATACAAAGCCTTACTGTCCTTCAGCCTTCAAAACTCGACTATTACAAGATTCCAATCCTTGGACATGTGTGGTTAAATTGTCCAAAATTACATGGAAGGTGTCATAAAGACAAGACTAGATATCAGCTGCTACAACGGTATTTAAGCACTAATGCTTTAATACCATTATATTTTTCCTCCTGGTAAGTAATTCACTGTATATATTTATTAGGGATTTTGACCTTTGCATCTTTGTAAGTGGACTTTTACAATTCCAAACATCTTTCAAGATAGAAAAATAATTTATTTTTCATATTATGAATAAACCTTGAGATTATCTCATCTGGTCAGACAATGGTGCTTGTAATGCCAAGGTTGTGGGTTTCATCAATGTATGGGCCATTCACTTAAGAGTTAGAGTTGATTATCCTTGTGGATCACTGTACCTATATATACACTATACCCTTCCAGCTCAGAGGATTCTGTGATTCTGTGGATCACTTTACCTGAAAATTACTGCCATATATCAAACATTCCAGAAGAGAATTTCATTTGTTCATCCAAAGATGAACAAATACACCTAAAAGACAGTGGTAGTTTAGGTTTTGGGTTCTTCTGTTGTTTTGATTTTTTAATCTTCTGAACAATTCAGCCTGCAAAAGCAATCTAAAATAACAAGCACATCATGATTGCAAGGCCAGAATATAAAAATCTATTCTCTACACATTACTCAAAAAGCTTGCAAAAGCCTTCAGCTGTATCTTCCAAGTTTTAGGTTCATTTCTATAAGTTCTCAGAAGTACTTTAGTAACTCAGTCTCTGTCTTTTTCTTAGATATCTAATATAAATTGGATTTCAAATCATAAACAGGTAGTAGTCATATTTTGGTAGATGAAAGACTGTTCTTAATACATTACACTGTTTTTCCAGTTTGGTGCACTGAGACATGGGCCTTTCTAGGTAGAAATCAACTTGGGTTTAATACAATTAGAAAATTTGCCAAACTACTTGTATTTTTAATAAATAATAATAATAATAATAATAATAATAATAATAATAATAATAATAATATCATTATGGAAGTATAAAGCTTTGGTCCACAGAGCTTCTGCATGGCTACAAGAGAAATCTTTTGGAGAAAATCTGTGGGGGCAGACTGTTAGAGTTACTTCTGAGACAAGGAGGAGTTCTAAATAACATCAGGCACATAAATGTACATCCATGAATTCATATATAGGTATGGTTACAAAAAATAGCATGGTTATAAAGGTTAAATAAACATGCATTTTTAATTTATAAAGGACTTAAAAATTTCTCAAGAGCACAGTTATATCAAATAAAAGAATCTTCTTTCTATTTTCTGTTGAGAACTAGTTGAAGGTCAGCTATTAATAGTTTTCACAAAACAGATTGTTTTAATTAAATCTGTTGTGCTGAAAGAGTCTGTTGTTTATTTGACACTTAGATTTATTTTCCTCTGTTATATAAGCAGAAATAACTCAATGACAGTAGTTATACAACTTAGTATCAGCTCTTAGTGTCAGCTTCAGGTTGATGAGATAGCTGACACTTATTCCTAAACAAAATGAGTTTTAAAAAATCTCGGAAAGTATTATTTGGGCAACTTACTCTGTAGAGGACTCCCTGTAGTATATGGCTCATTTCTGTGTATGCTGTGGCTGCTTTCATGGTTTTTGCCAAAAGCCAAATTAAAAACAAAAAAAAAAAAATCTAAAAACACAGAAAAGAGCACTTCTCTGTCAGAATAATATATAATGCAGAGGTGTGTGATGTTACTGGCAATAGCATCCAGCTGCATCCACTTTTATCATTAACCCTCCACACATTCATTTCCCTGAAAGAAGCATCACCACCACTAAGCCTGTTTCCCAGAAGAGCATCTCATAGAGTTTGGCACTCTTTATGTTTATTTTGCATAACTTCTTCCTTCCACCCTGTATTTCAGTTACTTAAACATCACAGCCTCAGCATGCTGCTGCAACAGAACAGCTTGACTGAGTTTCCAATCGTTGTGCCACAACTAAGTGTAATTCCAGTCCATATATTTGAACAGTGTTCCAGAATTTAGAGACCATCAGCTAGAATTCACATTCTGATGTGCAACTCATCACTCTGCAGATGAGGGAAAAGTAGGTTTTGAAGATTATTGCTTTTATAATAACGGCACTAGTGTTTTCTACATCTTGGATTTTGCATCAGGTTTTTAGCAAAGTCTCCATGTTAATAACATCAGTAGTTTGCAAATAAGCATATTTCTCCCATCAGCACTATTTGTCATCTTAAAATTTGTTCATCAGAAAGTACCCTTCAATGACTGAGACAGAAGTCATTTAACACTGAGGTAACAGAAACTAATATTCTTTCCCTTGGATAAGGAGGTAAAGATTCCCTGATGAATGAGCAAGTGCCTGTGGATGCCATCCAAAAAGTACTGAAGAAGAATCTGCACCTAGTAAATGGTTAAAGCCTGCTCCCAAAATGCTTGTGATATGCCTGTGCTTAACAGTTTGAGAGTAGCTTAGAAAAAAATTATGTACATAAAGGTGTGATGCTCATAAAAATAATCTATTTTAGGCAGAATTAATAAGGCTTAAAAATATTATCTTTGCATAGTCTTTCCAGTTTCAGTTTCCCATGCTTCCACAAGGTTTTTTTGTGTTGATCAAATGGCTTAGTGTAAGAAGCTCAGAGCATTTAGACCTACCTACATTGACTTCAGTGGAAGAGAGTTTCACATGCTTCTAGATTCTGGGCCTTCATCTCCTTACGTTACAAAAAGGAATTATAGCACAGAAGTGCCTGAACCACCTGTCAGCCAGTCACGTGGGCAAGAATGTGCCAGAAAGTGCTAGAAAGAGATACTAGCATGTGTCTGAGGGTGGTGCAGCAATTGTGATGTTGTAGGACCTGCCAGTCAACAAAAACAACCTCAGAAACGCCACTGTGCCAATACAGCTGTAACACTTTCCATTCTTTTGGCTAGTTCCAAGGTCTCTGTACTAGTTTCATCTTACAAGAGGGTTCAAAAGCAGCACAACTTGAAGCTTGCATTCATTAGCAGAAACATTCTATGACAGTATCCTGGAGGATTTGCCTTAATAAAAATATATTAACTTCTACATACCTAGTTAAATGTTCCTCTTTTCACAAGCAAAAAAAACAGATAATAATAAAAAAATCTTGACTTTCAGGTGTATTCTGATGTTCATGCCACCATCTGCTTGTAAAACTGTGTTATAGCTGGAAATATTTTGACAATGCTATAAAAGCTGATTTTCTGGCACTGCATTAGTTTGTTCCTGGAAGAACTGTCTTCCATGTTATGTTACTTAATATATCTCAGAAGAAAGATTTTCAAAACCCTTGTTCCATGGGCACAACTTAACCACTTGAGCATTCAGTTATTTTAAACTAGAAAGATATTTTTTAAGAACTTGCATATAATTCCACACATTCCTCTATTAAAAAAAAAAAAAAAAAAAAAAAAAAAAAAAGGAAGGGAACATGCAAAATTTTTGTTTTTCCACAGACAATTTCCTATTCACAATAACAATTCTAAGATAACTCAGAAATGCATTGATAATATCACCATGTAACCTCTTTCAGATGAAAAGTACAGTACACTTCTTCTCTACTATAAACCCAAGTTGCACAGTGCACATATTAAACATAAATAAATCAGCAAAACCCACTTCACTACACATATAATTCTCTTCCTATGGGAGAAGATGAGGGGAAGCATAGACCACATTTGAATTCATCATCACATTTCTTATTGGAAAAGCTCAAGATGAATGTGACATAAAAACCTGAATACATTACTGCAATAACTGTAGCTGTGTTCTGGTGGGAGCAGAATATTTAATTGCAATCAGGCACCAAGGAAGAGACAGATCAAGAAAATTCATAGTTGAATTGAGTTTTTAAATAAACCAAATTATTTTGGCTTATAGATCAGGCCATATCTAGAAAGTACATAGTTAAATCTTTTAGATATTTTATGCCCACTTTTTCCATGACTTAGGAGCATCTTCCACCAGTACCCACAATGGTTGAAATAGACATATGTTGCATCATACCTTATCTGTACCTATATCTGTCTAATACATGTGCTCTAAGGTAGCTTTCTTCAGAAGTATCTGCAGCATAGTTCATGTCAGTTCATGTAAAAAACAGTGAGATTTCTGATTTTAATAATTATGTCCATAAAACATTCAACTATGAGGCACTAAAGCTAACCTTGAATCCTGAATATTTGTTTGCCTGTGAGTGGTGCGTAATGGAAAAAGATGGTTATGAATAAAGTCACTTAAGCAGTAACAGAACTCTCTGTTTTAAATCAAGCTTCTATCACAGTATTCAGCAGGTTGTATACTCTTTCAGACAGAAAGCTGATAATGGAAATTAGTATTAATAACATGGCCTTGCTTATTTCTGAGAAATCATTTTAAAATCTTGGTTTCTAATCACAGGATGGACCAATGAAAAGGGAACCTTTAAATAATTTATTTTTAATTTTCTGGGTATTTTAGCCAGAATTCTATCAAGTAGTACTTGTCCTGAACACCTCCAGCTGATGTTTTGGAAATGCCTGAATTTATGCACACGATTGCATTCATGTTAATTCCTGATTGGCTGTGGTAGAGTTAATTTTCTTTGCAGTGGGCTGGGATGGGGCTGTGTTTCTGATTTGTGTTGAACACAGGGTTGATAATACAGACATGTTGTTGTTGAGCAGGGCTTACAAAGCCAAGCCCTTTTCTGCTTTTCATACTGCCATGCTGGCAAGGAAGTTAAGGGTGAACAATTGCCTGGGAAGAGACATAGTCGGGAGACGTGACCCAGACTGACCAAAGGGATATTCCAGACCATAAGACATCATGCTCAATATATAAAGTGGGGGGAAGAAGGAAGAAACAGAGACTTCTCTAGTGATTACATTTGTCTTCCCAAGTAACTTTTACCTGTTATGGGGCCCTGCTCTCCTGGAGATAGTTGAACACCTGCCTGCCCATGGGAAGTGGTGAACTAATTCTTTGTCTTGCTTTGCTTTGTCTGTGTGTGGCTTTTGCTTTGACTATTAAATTGTCTGTGTCACAACCCACAACTTTTCTAGATTTTACCTTTTCAGTTCTCTCCCTGATCCTGCTGGTGGGGAAGAGAACAAGTGTCTGTGTGTTTTGTTGCCAGCTGGGGTTAAATCACAACAGCACTCTTTCCTAAAACAAGTGCTCAGCAAATCCTTCTAAAAATGCAGTTTTAAATCTTAAGAAATTTCAGACATGCTTTTCTTTTGAGCATCACCATAGGTCTTTTCTTTAGGAGCTCCTATTCTTTTTTAAAATAATGAAAAATTAATATTAATATCTCTAGTTTCAGTAAAATTTTCCCAAAAGCAAACAAGGTCTACAAGACAAATTCTAAAATGCCTAATCCCAGCAGTCATCTGTTTCACTTCCATTCAAGTGAAGCTGTGCTTCAATACTCCACACAATTTGTATGGACTTTACTGTCACTACTAAAATGTTCTATTATGCATTGTGGCTCCCTGATGTGTCTAATTGTGTTACATTGTCAGCTTTATGAAATCTACTGTAAAAAGCACTTTATTCTTCTGTCTTTCCTGTGATGTTGTGCATTTATTTCTTGTATTAAGTGTTTGCTAGTTTTCTATTAAATGTTTTCTACTTTAATTAGATGTTTGAAAGTCTTCTGGCTTTAAGCTTTGTAGGCTATAATCAAGCTGCAATGCTTGATTTTGATTTTTTTTCCTGAAAAATATCAAGAATGTGCTTGAGTAATTTGAGGAGACTGTGTATAACTAAACTGTAGAAATGCTATATGATAATAGATTCCAAATGGAAATGCTCAATGCTCAAATGGTCATGAATTTAAAATGTTTTGTCCATATTTCTCTCTTTTTTGAAAATAATTATTCTCAAAGTTAATCTAAAGTAAATATGTAACAGTCTACTTTACAAACAGTGATTTGATAACTATATTTATGAATATAAATTTCCAAAGCTTAGATGGGTTTGTATTTATGCTTGTCTCTTTTTTTCAATTTCTCCACATTTAACAAACCTCCTTACATCCTAAGTTTAGGCATACTGTTTTTCTATTCTTTCAATGACTCAATCCTCTGATAATACTGAGATTTTTTTTCAGACTTTCCTAGACGTATTCTTTATACATCTTGAAGTATTTTTTAACTGCAACACAGAAAGTCAGAAAAAACCCTGACTATTCTCTATTTCTTTTCCTTTATAATAACCTTCATACCAACATGGACAAAATGCCATTTTAAATCAGAAAATAGCCATGGATTTAAAAAAAATATGAGAAGATAGTACACATTAAAATCAACATAAGACCATTGCTGCATTTGAAAAAGGTATTTTATTTTAAAGTTAATGTTTTATATAAAAGAACAAGCTAAGATAGTTTAAAGATATATGGAAGAAATATGTATAAGAAAACAGGAAGGAGAAGAAGACAATGGTGTTTAAAATATGAAATGCACTTTGGTACCAGCACACAGATTAACTGTGACAGGGACATCTAAATGCATCATGAAGAGCTGCATGTAAAGAGCTATACAGAGAGAATCACTAACAATGCATGAGGACATCTTCTGTTGATCCAACAAAAGCTATGAAGAATGCTTTAATGTATAGTCTTCTGTAATGTCTCAGAATTGTCGATGCATTAATTTTTTCTAGCTTTCATAATAGTATATGTTGCTGGTTTTTAAGCTTAAACTCCTTTTTGTCAGACTATAGTTTATAAAGGAACCTCAAATGTCTTGAAAAGTTTGTTATGTTTGGGTTTGTAAAGGAAAACAGTATGTGTATAGATTCTGAGTTTAAAATCAAAACAGAAAAGAAAGATCATCTTCAAATTAATACTATTTTGAACTTATTTTAATCTTTGAATGTCCAGAGATGGTAACATTTAAACTATTATTTTATCCGTTTACTAACTTACACTTTGGCACTCTCAATCTTTTGAAGAACTTTCTCACAAAACACAGTATCTGTGGAAATCTGACTCACTTCTAAGAATAAACAACCTTCTCAAATTATAGAAAGCAATTTAGGTTACACTGAAACTCTTAAAAATGGAAGCCAGTTTCAATCTAAAATTGTCAATTTAGATGCATAGTCAAATCCAGACAAAGGCAGCTACATATTGTCTCTGGTATGACTTTTCTTTCAGAATGAAACTATTAATTTTAAAGGCTTTGATACCTTTTAGTGGGATATTCTACATTTTTAAAATTTTCTGTAATGTTCTGGAAGTCCAAACATAAATTTAGTTTCTTCTACCACTCTCCTCAACTGGCTGCATCTTTATACCCTGTAGGTTTGTTTTTCAAAATTCCTTTGAGAGGCAAGCAGTGTTTCCACAGCATTTCGGAGAAGAATAGAAGCCTTTGTGACTCCCTACAAAAGATCACAGGGGAGCTGCTGTACACACAGATTTAAATCATCCAGAAGAAAGGGCAGATAGGCACACAGAATCTTTAATCAGTTAACATAAATCATCCATCTATTAGTTCTCACTCCAAAAAAAGGAGTGGAGGTGTAGAACCACTCCTCTGACTTCTGGGCAGTGACACAATGTGGGCTGTATGCCTTCCTTCCTCCTGGAGTTCACTGCAGGCAGAAGTCAGGAGAACATGCCCTAGCAACAGATTTGCAACAGGATTATAACTTCAGGCACCTACAAAAGAGATGTAGGGTAGCTGAAAGACTTGTCTTTTGCACATTCATGGCCTTTGATCTGAGAGACTCTGCCTGTGTTTGAATTTGAGTTGAGGAGACTATTACAACCCTAAACACAGTAGCACAAGAATGTTGTTTACTGAATTCCATGTTAATAACTGGTTATCCTAAAATATCTCTAAAATACATTTAGCAGTCTTGAAGTATCAAGCAGGAATCTTCCCTTTCTCAAACAAAACTCTTGCTAAATTCCAGAATATTCTGTCAGAATTGTCTCACAAAGATTTATTTCTTGTGTAAATCCTCTAAGACTTTTGGGCAGATGGATGCAGTTTGACAAAGAAGTATCAGTTTATCTTCAAAAAACATTTGAAAATAACTACATGCACATCAACATTTTTCAAAAAGCATCATTAGAGGTATCATTTAAATGTTTGCAAAAATACTACAGACACAAACCAGTTTTATGGAAAAGCTAATTCTATCTTTGACAATTTAATTTGAATCTAAATATTTTTTATTGCCTACCATACTCATTGTGCCAGTGATTCCTAAATACTTTGCCATATGTGATTTAAAATTATGCCTATAATTGATTTTCTCTTTTCTCCTTTTGTCAAAAAATAAAAATCAACAAAAATTAATGATATTTTTCAATCCTTGTAGAGAAATAAGAGAGAGAGGAGCCTACAGATGTTACTGACAGTTACTATGGTTACAAAATATGTTTTTTTTAATCTAGTTCATTGTACATTTTCTAGTGTAAGACAACAAGAGATTATTTTACTATATCTACAGTGTCCAAAGCTTGATAAAATAAGAAAGACAGTACATAATTAATAGCTTATGTTACACTCAGGACAGTAAAAAAATCAATTATATTCAAATGATTTCATGACATAGTCCAAATATTTAATATTCAGTATGATTATCCATCAAAAAATTTATGTCAGACTAAAATAAAATATCAGTATAGATAGCAGATGAAGTTCTAAAGATTAAGCACATGAAGAGAGGAGAGGAAACCAAACAAAGCAAAACCAATGCAGGAAGCAACAATCATACAAATCATCTCCAGCCAATAAACTTTCAGCTTCTTTATCAAACTCAGTCTGAGAAGCTGAGGAATTAGCTTCAGGAATAGCTTTGTGTCATCATCATTTACCAAATAAATATCTTTGCTTGAGAAAACACACTGCAAAATAACCAAATGAGATTCAAAAACTCAGAAATAAAAAATACATATGTAATCCATACTATATTAAGAAAAACAAAACTCCATTTAAAAAAATTACTTTTGGCCGGTTCCAGTAAAAATGTTACCAACTTAAACTGTTAAGAATGTTCTGCACTGATCTCTGCTGACCTTTATTATTATATTTTGCAGCTGCTTTCAGAAATATTTTTGTATCAAAATATTTTTATTCAGCTCTCAGCAGTAGATTAAACACTATGTCAAAAAAAAGTCACAAGAAGTTTATATAGTATTGCCTGTAATCAATCTAATTCCTTCATATGGACTTCAGATTCTCACTGAAATCTCAAGTGTCTGCTTGCAGCATTGTTTGTCACAATCTTTGTGCTTCACTGAAATGTCATTGTCACATTACAGACTCATCATTTCCATTTCTCTCTGCTGAGCATCTATCAGTATCCACATTTCTCTCTTCCTCCAATACTTCTACTTGCCTTTCAACTTTCATTAGCCTCATTAGAAACACATCCATATTTTTGCTTTCATCTTTTCTTTTATGGAGCTGAAAGATGACAAAATAGTTTTCAAAGGGAGCTGGGTCAGAAGAATAAGACATTTCTGATGAGATTTTTCTACCATGCAAAACACAGCCAAAAAGAAAACAAGAAGAGATAAACTAGACCTATGTAACATTAACTTTCCTTTCATAAAGAATTTTCTAAAAAAACCACAACTTTTTATGATCCCAAGTGAAGAGTTTGGGAAATATTTTGAAAATATGTATTTACAGTAACTCCATGGCTCCAGTGATAATTGCATTGATTAAAACATTTCTGGTTCAGAGACTGTATATTCCTATGTATCCCAATTAGCCAATTGGATAGTACTTAATTTCAGAGGGGTCTTGAAAAAATCTCACGAAAACGGAGTAATTTCTATTCCTATCAATAATGTAAACAATTTTGTTTCTTGTCAAAATGTGTTTGCAAAACTTGTCAATTTCTATCTCTCACTGTAGTGGAAATGAAAGAAGAAAAGAAATCCTGTGAAGACTGAGTACATGAAGAAAAAAATGTCTTTTTTCATGAGTTTTATATAAACATGTTTTGTCAACTATTTCGCCAATTACAGCAGAGCTGTAAATCTACCAGCATGTGCTAGCTTTGCGAATCTCTTAATTTTGCTCACAGCATCCAAGTGTGGAGCCAGAGATAATTCTTTCTTTCAATCACTTCTTATATCAAATAGTGTCTTTTCTATTTACAAAGTTAAAGAAATAATCTGCTTTTCTTCATAGAAATTAAAATATCGACTTTGTATACAATAAAATAAATATTTTAGAACTTTTTTTAAATGGAAAATCAATTGATTCAATCAAGAGCCTATAGAAAATATTTCCAAAGTCAAATGCACATAGCTGAGGTATATAAGAGTTTGTAAATAAGGTTTGTAAATCAGAAATGCTAACTACAAGACCTGTCCAAGAGTAGTTAAGGTATCTATAGCTCTAGGCCAAAGGTTGAGAAGCAAGTTTATGGACTTCAAATGTGGACTTTTGAATTTATGTACATTCCATTTTAGACACCCTTTTTTTCTTTCTCTATCTGCCCCCAAATAGAAAATAGCTCAGCACTCCTTTAGCTGCAGTGGAGTGAAGATTCTTCTTGATTTTAAAACACTGATAAGTACCTTAACATACAAAGCCTTAGTCAAAATACTGCAATTATTATATTATAGTAACTTCAGACACCTGCCAGTTCAGAGATTGTATTCAGTATTCAATATGCAAAGAAAAAAAAAATCTATACGGGATGTAATAAGTAACACATATAGGTTACATGTTTTATATGCAAAGGTAATTGCCTCAAAGAAAATTAATCCAATTCTTCAAGTCTCTTAGAGACATTTGAGTTTTAATTATAGTATGGATATTTATGGTATTGCCCCTAATTCTCCACCTAATGCAAGATTAAGTTATTGATTATTGACACAAAAAATTCTATACATTTGTGTCTTCAGTCATTTTTATGATGGCTGTTATCAAATATAGCCCAGCTATTACACAGTACACAGAAAAAAAAAAAAATGACATCACTTGAACAGATTTTCAAGTTAGTTAGATGGGAGAAAAAGTAAGTATAGTAAGAAAAAAAAGTATTGTAACTATATATAAATGGGCTGCATAAGAATGAAAGAACAGTCTTCCTGAGGTCATAACAATGGTCCATCTAATCTGTCTTGTGGCCAGGAAAGATGCCTATAGGAAACGATAAGAAAATGGGGCAATAATTAGGCAATACTTCTCTCCCATAAATTGTCAAAAATGACAGTAGCCCAACGTTTAGGAAGTTCCTAGGCAAAAGGTTGCATCTGCTTTGCAAATCTAATTGCTCCTGCAGAATTTTCCCAAGCTTTCTTTACTAACTCATATTCTGGAAAGCCAAACATCCTACGAAAATGAAATCTATGTTTTTAATTTAAGTTGTATGAAAACCTTTCACTTAATTGTGATTTTCCTGAACTCATGTGTCTGTATCATTCCTAACTTCAGTCAACTATTCTGCAATCTGAACACTTAAGGCTATCTTTTGCTGCCATTTTTTGACATATTTTCTGGGAAGAAGAAATCAGAAATGTGGAAGCATTCAAAAGAGAGATGTACTGTTGAATTAACTGGTGTTATAATTTGATTTTCTATTTCACTATTTACCCTCTTTTTGCAATTTCCAATTTTATTTTTGTTCTGCATTTCACAATCAGATACATAAAAAAATCTGCTTAAAAAAGCTTCATTTCTGAGACTTTATACCTGATTTAGTATCTGCTCTTATTTCTAAACTCAGAGTTTACTTTTCCCTTCATGTGCATTATTTGGCATTTTTGAATCTTGAATCTCACCTACCTTCTTATTGAGTACTCTGTGCTGTGAAATCTTACTGCAGATTCAGTCAATTTGTTTTTTTTCAAGCTTAAGAGGTATACAAAAGCATCAAATTTTAGGATCTTGCTATTCACCCCAATCCTGAGTTCCACAAGAATATTTAAGCAACTTCAAAAACCAAAATCTGTGGGATATCTACATTACCTTTCCTATTTTAGCAAGGAACCACTTAAGTATAAAGTATACCTTTTAATTTCTTTTACCTATTATTGATCATTAAATTGAATCCTAGTCATTGATAGTTTTCTTTCTGAGCCACAGTGAAGGATCTAGTTGATAGCTTCTTGAAATACATCGGGGGTTTCAAGCAGGTAACATATACATGTTTGTTAACATTTAAAGAGAAACCATACATCTACTCTATTTGTGAATCACAGACTTATTCAAATGTCCTATGTTTACTCATAGTCAAATCCTTTAGAGTATTTGTCTGAGGATGATGTTATTTAACATATTTCCTTCAACATTTGCCTGAAATAGCAGTCAGACATAAAAATCTTTAATTTCCCAGATTCTTTTGTTATCCTTTTGAAAATAGTCATTACATTAATTCATTCATCAGACACTAAAGCAAATTTAAGCAGTAAGCTATCAATAAGCAATCTCATATTTGATTTTCTTTGAAGCTCTAGGCCTAAAGTAATTTCATCCTGACAATACATAGGCATTCATTTATTATAAAACATCTTTGGGACAGTTCCTTAGAATTGACACCCATAAAGAAAAAACTTCTTTAATGGCCATCACTGTTAATACCAATGCAGAGAATTATTTTATCTTTTATGCAGGACCTTCTCATCTGCTGATATTCCTTTTACATTCAATATTATGTTAGTTATATGAATTTTTTGGCATGGTTTCTGCTTCTGACATATTAAAAAAATATTATTCATTTTTATGCTGTTAGCAAATAGCTCCACAAGATTTTTTTTGGCCTGTTTTATTGTCTACTTGAGTTTATGTTGCCAAAGTCTAGACTGCCTTCTTTCATCTTTCAGATACAGTTTCTGCTTTTCAATTCTAATGACTTCTTCAGCCTTCTTGAAATGAAACCATTGGCAGTGAGGAATGCAAGAGTCATAGGACCAGGAACCAAACAGACAAGAGGAGCTTGAACCTAGCTGAGCAGAAAGGGTAGAAAGTGAGCTTGTGATCTCTTATTCGAGAGGTCCTCTGCTTTTCTCTTATGATGATCTAATGTAAAATGCATACACTCTGGCAGAAGCAGAAGCAGAATCTAGGACCTCAGTCTGTCCTCACTCAGGGGAGGGCTTCTATTTTCTATATGGCTGTATGACTTAGCAAGGTGGCCATCACCTCTGTATTTCACAAATGTCTGGGACAATTATTGATTTCTGGCAGAGAGACTTAAGTGTCTCTGACAGAGACTGAGACTTCACTCAAAACTCACATTTCTCGTTTTGTCTAGGATAATATTCTTCATAGAAGTTTATATCCTGCTGTGTTTTGGATTTGTGACTAAAACAGTGTTGATAACACAGGACTGTTTTAGCTATTGTTGAGCAGGGCTTACACAGTCTCAAGACTTTTTCTGCTTCTCACTCCACCCCACCATCAAGGATTCTGGAGGTACACAAGGAGCTGGGAGGGGACACAGCTGGGACAGCTGATCCCAAAATCAAAATGGATATTTAATACTATATGACATGCTCATCAATATAAGCTGATGAACAAAGGTGGGGGGGTGGGGAAGAAGGGGGAGAAATGGGGGGATGAATGAGAAAAAGGGCATGTTTGGAGTGATGGCATTTGTCTTCCCAAGTCACTATTAGGCTCCCTGCTTGATGATGGAGCTCTGCTTTCCAGGAGATGTCTGAACACCTGTCTTGGGAAGCAGTGATTTAACTCCTTGGTTTGTTTTGCTTCTGTAGGCAGCTTTTGCTTTACTTAATAAACTGCCTTTTCCCTCAACCCACAAGTTTTACGATTGTCGCCCTTCCAATCTCTCCCCATCCCACCATGGAGAGAGTGCAGACTGAGCAGAATTAAACTTCAACATTCAACACAAGTTCTGTAAGCACAGGGCAAGCCCCAGTTTTAACCCAAATATAAAATTAGAGACAGGGACATCTCTAGATCAAAAGGCCGTTGTTTACTTTCCCATGGCAGCAGTGTCAGTGAAATGAAATTGCCTTAGTTCACCTTCCATTCCTCACTCTGATTTTTAGCCTTGCATCCTTTTGATTAATATCTTTTTATTTTCACCACTTTAAAAAATAAACTATGCAAAAGTCTTTCCTGACTTTTAAATCTGCCACTCTCCAGAGAGCTAAATGCTAGAATTAATATATAGTCAATCGTGCAGTAAACATTTGTGTTCCTGTATTGGTGTTTCAGTTTGAATCAAGAGTAATGTTTAAACAAATCTCCAATTGTTCTCACTAATCACACTTTGTATCACAGCATGCAGCAGTCTCAGCACACAGAAACCAAGTTCCTTTTACACTGAAAATAAACTGAGGCTTTCAATGGACTCCAGGTACAAATGAACCTTCTAATATTCATGCATCAGACTGGTCCGAGTTGGAAATTTTGTAAAATGTGTATTGAATAAGCATCATGTCTTCAGACTAAGTGTTTTGCTCTCCTTATCCTTGCCTTGTGGTACAGACTTTTTAGTCATGTAGATGGAATTGGAATTGGTACTAACATACCCCTTTGTAGCAAACTTTCCCTTCTGACAAATCAAGTCAAAAAGCTTAACCATGATAGACTCAGAAACATTGAAAAGATTAAGTAAAGTTTCATTACATAATTCTTCTTCTTAAAATGTATGTAAAAAATAAAGCTGTTGTGATATAATACACTGATTAGTCTATACAGGCATTGAATGATTATACCAACATTTTGTCTATGCTTGTTATGGCTCAATGTTGTATAACTCTGTATCCCCCTGGGCATCCAAATAAAAAAGAAAAATATAAAATCCCTAAATTCAAAATAACATGCTTGTACATTGTTCTGATATATGTACTCTTATGCCAAAGAAAGCAGTTTAATTTGTTTTCAATTACATTTTAGAATGTATATAAAATGAATTGACAGTAATATATAATATGTTCTAACACTTGAAACATCAATCAAACATATATCTCAGTATTTAAATTGTATAAAAAGCATGCAAATAATCTGGTCTTCTTTTTGTTATGGTTTTCAGTTATCTTTTACTGTTTGTAATTCTTTGACTTTTTAATAAACAGAACTTTATTGCTGCTTGCCATCAAAGTAGCTGAGATTTTCTAAGCTGTCCTTGTCAGAATCATGCAAGTTATGCAACCAAAAAAGCACATTTATCTATGCTGAGAATACCAGACTAAACATTTTTACATTTTATAAGGAATTGTTATTTTACAATAAAAGCTACTTGCCTAAAATTTTTTCAGAACATAAATAGTTCTAATATTTATCTTTCAAACCATGCAGTTTTCTAAACAGTTTTGTTCTTCTCCAATTACTACACATTCTGTCAAAAATCTGTGCTGTTTGTTAGCCTGGTACAACATCTGCACAGTTATCAGAACTCAGAAACACACAGGCTTCCCAAATATCATTTTATGACATAAAATAATACTTCCTGAAAATATTTCACACAGCCTACCAAGAAATTCAACTTACCTTCATAAAGTCTCCTTCATGGGAAAATCCTAAGCACAATACAAATAAAACCAAACAAGTAAGTATTTAAAAGGATAAATAAAACACCGAATTAAATCTGCCTTACAGCTGGATAGTGATTTTCATAGAATCAAAAACTATAGAATCATAGAATGGCTCGGTCTGGGACCAGCCCTAAAGATCATCTAGTTGCAACCCCCCTTCCAGGGGGAGGAACACTTTTCAATAGACCATCCAATCTGGCCTCCAGGCATTGGACATCCACAGCATTTCTGTGCAACCTGTTACAGTGCTTCACCACCCTTACAGTAAAGAATTTCTTCCTAATGCCTAATCTAATCTATCCTTTTTTTCAATCTGAAGCCATTCCCCATTGTCCTTTCACTACATGCTGTTGTAAGTAATCTCTCTCCATCTTTCTTGTAGGCTCCCTTCAAGTACTGGAAGGCCACAGTTAGATCACCCAGAAACCTTCTCTTTTCCAGGTGGAACAATCCCATTTGTCTCAGCCTTTCCTCACAGGACAGCTGTTCCACCTCTCTGATCATCTTGGTGTCCATCATCTGGACTCACTCTAACAGGTCCGTGTCCTTCCTGTTCTGCAGACCCCAGAGCTGGATGCAGTGTTCTGGGGGAATGTCACCAGAGGGGAGCAGAGGGGCACAATCCCTTCCTGGCCCTGCTGTCCACACTGCTTTTGCCCCAGGACGCATTTGGCTTTCTGAGCTGTGAGTGCACATGACTGGGTCATGTTCAGCTTCTCATCCAGCAGCACCCCCAAATCCTTCTCAGCAGGGCTGCTCTTGTTCTATTCATCCCCAGCCTTTATTAATACCCAGCCCAGGTGTAGCACCTTGCACTTGGTCTGGTCACATTTAATGAAATTCTCATGCACCCACCTCTTGAGCTTCTCCAGGTCCCTCTGGATAGCATCCCATCCTTCAGGTGTGTCAACAGCACTACTCCTCTTGGTGTCCTCCACAAATTTTCTGAGTGTGTACTCCATCTCTTCATCTATGTCATTAATGAAGATGTTAAATAACACTGGTCCTGGAGGCACAGCAGCCACTGATGTCTCTTGGACTCCAAGCCATTGACCCTCTGTATGGGACTGGATGAGATACATCCCTGAGTCCTGAGGATATTGGTGATGTAGTTACCAAGTCACTCCCTGTGATGTTTGAAAAGACATGGCAGACAGGAGACATTCCTGTTCACTTATAAAAGGAAAACATTGCATTATCTTTAAAAGAGTTAGAAATGAGGACCCTGGGAGCTATCAACCTGTCAGCTTCACCTCTGTGCCTGGGAAGATCATGGAACAGAATCTCCTAGAAGCTTTGCTAAGGCACATGGAGGAGAAGGAGGTGATTCAAGATAACCAGCACAGCTTCACCAAGGGTAAGTATTTCCTGATCAACCCAGTGCTCTTCTATGATGTGTGACCACCTCAGTGGACAAGGGAAGGGTTACAATTGTCATTTATCTGGTCTTCTGAAAAGGCTTTGACAGGATCCCTTCTAACATCCTTCTCTCTAAATTGGGTGGGTGGACTGCTAGACAGGTGCACTTAGATAACATTCATCTCAAACAGGAAAGAAAAATGAAAGCAATTTATCAATTACGATTTAAAATTTCTTATTTCTTGCTTTAGACTTGATCATAAAAAACCCCAGCTTTAATTTAATCCTGATTTTTTTTTTAACAGCTGGGACAGTAAAAACATGTTTAAAATTGTGCCATCAAGACTTCTAATAGAAGTTCAATATCAACAAGGTCATAGTCATTACCTGAAGAAGTTAAAAGAGCTGCCCCTTGCTGATATGAGCATGGATTATACCCAAGATATCTGTGTTAAAGAACCAATCAACAGCAACTCAGTTTTATCTTTCCTAAGTTCAAGAAATTTTGTTGACATGTGTGTTTGAACAGCACAAAAAATTCAACAAGTCATGAAGCAACATCCCAGGACTGTAAAGACTGGAACAAATGTTCCAGCGGCCTATCAGTACATGTATGACACACCAGGCCATGACAGTGAATGGAACCAGAACAAGCCAATACAAAGCAAAAGAGAATCCTGAGGAGATGGTGAGAGTTAGAGAGGAAGAACAGAAACTCCACAATTAAAAAAATTAATACAGATTAGTTGAAAATAATTCTTTAAAGCAACAACCTGACTTTTCCAGAAGGAAAATCTAAACCAGACCAAGAGAAGAAAGTAAAATTAAAATATTAAAACAAAAAGGGTTTTCTGTCAAAAAAAAAAATCTTACCTCAAAAGGAAATATGCGTTACATTGTCAATTCAGAAAAATATCAAGCTGATGAACATCTTGAACATTTAGATATAAATTTTAATTATTTAACAAATGGTTAAATAATTAAAATGCAGATATTCTACACAGATCTTCTTTTACATTGTAACAATCTGTGTTCATTTAAAGGCTTGAAGAATGAGGAAACCAGCTCTTCTGGATTTGTGTTAAATACTTGAATGTTGAAATTCTATGGCCTTCAGTATGGAGGTGACACTAGGCAATAATGGTTTCCCATCATTGGCTTTGAACTTGATGAATTAAAACTAAGATAGATGCACTGTGTAAAAAAATTACAAGAAATTCATAAACAATAAAGTTATTTTCTTCATGAAAATTTTCTAATTTCTACTGTAGCATACAGTTTTGTAAGCATCTGGCTTCCAGCAAATCAAATATTACAGTCCAGTCTTAGAACTAATAAGGAACTTAGAATTAACAGGATTTAGAACTTGTTCAGACCTTTCAAGTAGTGAGGATCTGGACTTCCTAAAAATCATTATCTTTCAGAAATGGTAGAAGAGTACCAGCAGATCTTCTCAGGATTGGTGTTTATAGAACTTTTATCTAAGGTTGCTGTGTGTAAGTATTATTCAGCTGTGTGATACCTTGCTTTATCCTGAGAGCCAGATCTGATGCTGACAGCGTCACCTTGTCTAGGACTACTATGGATATTGCCTCACCTTAAACACTTTACATAACATGAACTTCTTAGATTCATATAAACTTTACATGGCATTTTCTGGTGATATTCTTAAACCTTTTTCTTGCAGTGGTACCCTACATGAAAACCATTAAATACCTGAAGATAAATGGTCAAAGTTTTGGCTGCATCCAAAGAAAAGCTATGAAACTAGTGAAGGATTTAGAGCACACATTTTATGAGGAATGGCTGAGGGCCTTGCAGTTGTTTAACTTGCAGAAAAAAAGGCTGAGGGGAGATATTGCTCTCTACAACTACCTAAAAGGAGGACATTGTGGTCCTCTCTCTGAAGCAAAAAGTGATAAGACAAAAAGAAATTCCCTCAAGTTGTGCCAAGGGAGGATTAAATAGGATACAAGAAAAAAAATTGTTCCCTGAAAGGGCTATCCCCCGAAGGGTTATTAGTGGAACAGGTTTCTCAGGGAAGAGATTCAGTTACTGTCTGTAAGGAGTTAAAATGCAGGTTATGCAGCACTGTCATAAAGCACATACACACACAAAAGTAGTTAATGTTCTGAGGCTTATAATTAAAATATCAACATATTAAAGCAGAGTGAATATTAGTTTCCTGGGTACTGGCTCTAAAATAGGACAGAATTTTACATGACTGATACAGCAATATCAAAGCTGAATAATTCTTAGATAGTGATGACAGTCAAATATTAAAAAATAAAATTTTGAAAGAAGAGTGTTATCTTCTCCTATTTGCATTCTGATTAGAAATCTAATGTGTTCATTAGTCACAGATGTCTCTAATATTAGGAAATTCCAACATTAAAAATACATATTTTGGAGTCAATCCATCACTTCAATGCAACAATAGCAGTGAAAAAAAAATGTATCTTTTATATACAACTACTGCTGGAACATGGTTATTTTTTGTTTGGGTTTGTTTTTTTTTTTTTAAAGGAAAAGGGAGACCCATAGCCCTGAATTTGTTTGCCCACTGATTTCTTTTTGGACAAATATTCATGTGTATATGCTCTAAATAGTTTAACACATTTCCCCTCAATTAGAATGTTTTTATCTGCTATTTGATGATTCCCAAATTAAAAATTTAAACAAGCTAACATAGAAAATCCTTTCATGGTAAACAAGCACCATTGCTGCTGGCAAGCTGAGGCGCTTGAAGCATCCCCCTTGAAGCTGTGTATGCCTTGAAGGTGTCCATCTGGTTGCTCAATCTCTTCTTAAGGAAAGAATTCATGTCTTCTCCCTAGGGGAGCCCTGTTTGGTTGTTAACAGTTTTAGAATAATTTACTCATTAAGTCAGAGGGTAACCTGGTCAGGATCCCTTGCAGGCAATAACTGTTTGGTTAAAATTAAGGGAAATGTTTAGTTAATATCTTGGTAAATTGGGGTTGGATATCTGAACAGGAAACTGAATATTTCATTGCAAGGCCAGAAAATTCAAGATAGTTTTGATAAAAGACTCATTAGCCTCTAATAAGCTGTCAGTGATACTGCTGCATAATATTTTCAGTGTTTAAATTTGCACATGATGCAGAACAGAGCAGTTACCAATTCAGAAATTTGTCATATGATGATAGATTTAAGTAATCATCACACCATACTACTAAGAATAATATCCCAAGTGGATGTCAAATGCAAGTGGGATAGCAGAATATGGTAAAAAATAAAGAAAAAATAAAAAAATTAGATCCAGGGAGAATAGATGGGGAACAATTAGAGTTACTTCATGTTCTTTCCTCTAGTTGCAGTTCTCAAACCAGTCCCAGCAGGACTGACATTCCCTGAACAAGCTAATTTCTTGTCACTTTGGCACATTTGCCACAAAAGCCAAGGATGGAAGGAGTATGAATACAGAACTATCACGTTGCTAAAATGTCCCTTTGTACTAGCATGTAGGAAAGGATAGATGAGGGAAGGTTGTTGGCTATTGCTCATTCTCTACCTATGCTACTTCTATAATTTAAAAAGTGAGCTCTCATCTGCAAAGCTGTCCATCTGTTGCAGCATAGAATCATAAATTCAAAATGAAACATTAAAACACAAGAGGAAGGCAAGCACTGAGCCCCAAGGCAAAACAGCAGCAGTGCAATTCTTATGGACATGTCGGGTACAACATTTATTTGCCCTCAAAATGAGCCAGAACAAATCTTTATTCCAAAGGCTAATGCATGACTTGTGGGAGAAGAGAAATAAGACATGGAAAAACCACTAGCTGCCATTAAACACAGGCACTGAAGCCTCTGCATTTCTGTTTCACAAGGATTGAATTCAGAAGTGAAAAACAGATGTCCCCAAGATCTCTCTTATTTTTCTTCTGTGGCTTAGACCTGAAATAGTACTTATTTATCCTTTTTACAGGAGTGGAAAAAAAGAATGATTTGGTTAATTTCTGCAGCATACTAGTTAAATGTACACTATTTATAATTAAATAATAAAACAATTTTTGAAAAAGCAAAATAACTGTTCATAGGCATAGTAAGATTTATTACTTCACCTGTAGTTAGCAATATAAAATAAAAGTAATCTGTCCAAATCTCTGATCTGACATTGTGGAGCTCACTGCACTCTGACGTTTCTTTTCATAATACATTTACTGCATATTTGCAATGTTTTTTAAAATCCTTAATAGGAGATTATACTAAAAAATACAAAAGACAAAAGCAAACAAGCAAACAAAATAACCTTGCTAAAATCTGAAATGAAAGATAACCAAAGAACCTACTCTATATGTCTTTTTTCTCAATTACTGTTGCCTGTGGATTATGTAGTTGAACAGACAGTAGTTATTTTGAAAAGCAGAAAAGATGTTGTATGACAGTAATTTGAAATAAACAAATAGCAACTAAATTTGATACAATGAGATGTAATGCTTTTGAGAAAAAAATCATACAGATATTTTATAAAGAAAGGAAGTTTAATACAGTTGGGAATTTGAAAGCACCGAAATTCACAGGGAGGTTATTTATTCCCCAAATCTTGATAATGTTACGCAAGAAACTTTGCATCACTTCCCTAAATTCCTCCCGTGTCAAACTACAACATCAAATGAAGGTTATAGATAAATTTTATTTATTTCTGCAAAAGAGAAAGCCATGTAATAGAAGCATGGTTGGTTTTAAGCAGAACATCTAAAGAAGTGCTGTAAAGGCACCATCCCACTCAACTCCTTATAGATGAACCCCTGAAGCAAATAGACTTGTATGCAGTGAAGACTCTTTCAGATCCCAAAGGTAGTACTGATTTCACTTCCCTGAATGGAACTGTTTGGCATGAGTGTCTGAACTGCCAGCCAAAATCTTTACCTCAACCAAAAATAAAAAAACAACCAAAAATAAATAAAAGATAAAAAAGAATAAGATGACAGGATTCTGTAAGAACACTAGTCAGAAAAAGAAGACCAAATGCAAAGTTCTATACCTGGGTCAGGGCATGAGTATGTTAGAAGAAAGAATTCACTGAGACCAGTCCTGCAGAGAAGGACTTGGATGCTCTAGGGGATGAAAAGCTGGACATGAGCCAACAATATGTACTCACAGCCCAGCAGGTTGGCCTTTTCAGCCACCATCTGGGCTACATTCTGGCCAGAAGGTTGAGAGAGGTTCTGCCCTTGTTAGACCCCCCCTGGAGTGCTGCATCCAGCTCTGGGGTCTTCAGCACAAGAAAGACAAGGACCTGTTGGCTTGGGTCCAGAGGAGGGCAACAAAGATGATCAGATAGCTGGAGCATATCTCCTATGAAGTCAGGCTGAGTCAGCTGGGGTTGTTGTACTCTAGAGAAGAGAAGGCTTTGGGGAGATCTCACTGCAGCCTTTAGCCTTAAAGGGAGTTTATAAAAATGATGAAGCGTACAAGGGTAATAGTTTTAAACTAAAAGAGGAGAAATTTAAATTAGATGGTAGGGAGAAATTCATTACTGTGAGGGTAGTGAGCCACTAGAACAGGCTGCCCAGAGAAGATGTGAATGCCCCATATGTGGGAGCATTCAAAGCCAGTTTGGATCAGACCCTGGGTAACCTCATCTAGTGAGCTGCTTCCCTTGCCAGAGGGGTTGGTATTATGTGATCTTTAAGGTGCCTTCCAACCCAAACCATTCCATGATTCTATAAAAAACATTAAAAGCAACCTTCAAAGTATATATGCTCTATTCTCAAAATCAAATCAAAAGAAGAAACCATTTTTCTTTCTATTGACCATGAGGAGAGTGCGGGATTAATAAAAGTTCTAACTCATAAGTTTCTTCTTAAAAGTCTACCCCTCACGCTCATATGTCAGCTTAATCCTTTCTGCAGTTCTTGTTCCTTTCCAGCCCTGTTCACTCACATTAATAAAGAGAAGTAAAGATGTCCAATATACTGAGCAGTGAAAAAGTGACAAATAGAGAACAGAATAAGCTAGATTATTTTTTAACACGTCATAAATAATAACTGAAGCAGAATAGAGACTATAATGTCTGTTTCTCTGCATTTTGGATTATAAATTGTGTTGGATGTATCTAACAAGATCTACAGCACCTTAGGACACATACATGTCTTGCTAGCTCTAGACAGAAAATAAATTTGGACTATCTGCTCATTTATGTGGACTATTTTTATATCTATATGTCCTAATGGATCCAAGCCATATGAGGACTTCTACAGCACTCTAGGAACCTAGGTTTTAAAATCTGGCCTAAGTGGCATTTCAACATCTAATCCAAATCTGAGGCTAAATAGGGAAAAAATTTCTTCTGCCCAAAGTTCTGGGTAAGCAGTCAAGTCATCAAAACCTCTTCCAAGTTCCAAATACTTGTGCAACTATTTCTGTAATGAATTTTTGTTCTGCAACATGATTTTTTTGTAAAAGGGCAATGAACACTGTTCTTTGATCAAAGATACTTTGCAAAGCCCAGTCTATTCACTCTAGGCTTCAGGAAATCAACTTTCCCACCTCTAAGAAGTAGTTCTCTCTCATATCTTCCCTTAGGTGGTTTTATTTTGTCCTAATTTTGTACTGTAGCAAAAGTACAAAAAGGAAAAACAATTTATGAGTGGCAATTACTTAGACAGCAACATCTATATTTTCTTTTACCCTCTGGATTTTCTTATTCTTATAAGTTATATAGCAGACAGACAAGCAATAGAATTAAAATGAATAAATCTTTGGTTGATCTTCAGAAAAAAAATATAATGATTGTATCATTATGAAAATCGTGCTTCCTTTCAAAATGTCACACATAATTGTGCATAGCCAGACTCAAATGAACCAGTAAATGGATTGGCGTTAATAATGATATTGGATATGCATGCAGTTTCAAGTATTAACTAATAAAAATGATTGATAGATTTTAGATAATTGCATTTAAGAATATGAAAGAACTTTTAACAAAATGTGACTTGTAGCTTTTTAGAGAAGTTAATTAAATACTTGTTAAACATAATAATTTATTATATCACTGTTGTTTTATGAATAAAATAAAAAGGATAATCTGCATTTTTTTATAGTGATGGAGTGTCAGAGGCCTGTAAACATAATTTGCAAATCCTTATGATTGTTCTTGTCTTCAGTCCATGCTATCAATATGATTTTTAAAATTTTTTCTGGATTTGTATTCATTTAGCTACAGTGGCAGTTTTGCCCTTACCTCTTATCAAAGGCTTGTTAGTTAAAATCTAAAATAAAATAAAATAAAGTAAGGAAAAAAGTAAAAAAACCACAACAATCAGAAAGTGCTTTCAAGACTCCTGATCCTGAAGATTTACCTGAGATTTTCAGAAGATGATGTTGCTTTGCATCTTGCAACAAACAAAATCATTGGTTTTAACTTGATTTGTTATGAGTTATTAAGTGTTCATCTTAGCAATGTCAGGTACTGAGACAATTATTACATTAAGTAATGTTTGATTTTTCAGGGGCTATGGCATATTGCTAATAACACTGCTTTAGTAAAAGCGGGGAGGAAGTGGTCTTTATGGTTAATAGTTCACAATTCAGCTGAATATACAGAGATACACCCCAGTATCTCTTTGGAAACCACATTGGTCTATTGATATATATCTATAAAAAGATGCAGCAAGAGAGCCTTTTCCACAAGAAACTAGAAAAAAATAAGTGTTGCTTATTAGCTTTGGTTTGTTAGAGATTTAAAATACCACAACAGTGATCAATAGGAGGTAACGCTTGGGAATTTTCCCCATCAGAACCTGATATTGGTTGTCACAAATGAAAACTCTCTGGATTTCAGTTCAGTTATATGATTTACCTAAAACGTGGGGAATTCTTGACATGCTGTAACTTCCTAACATGAACTGTAACTAATATTGTACCTGGAGAAGCAGGATGTGGCCCAGCAATCAATTATCCCTACCTATCCTTGAATTTGCAATGTAGCAAGCAAAAAAATTAGCAAAAACCACACTTGTCAAGAAGCAGAATGAGGTATTCAGAAGTTAAGAAGTGCTGGAATCTTCATTCATCTATCTTCACACTGTACTTTTTGGTGCAGTTCATAATTATGTGATGAGATAATATTTTCACACAAGTTCATTCATCATTTCAAATAGAGAATGGAATGTGTTCTATAAATGAGAAATTGAGCAAAAAACTTTCACTAAGCTGTCTTTGGTTCCTTATCTTTGGTACTAGAGACTTACACAAGTGATAGGAGACCAAGACTTGGTTTCCACTCTTCTTAAACAGGCATTTGAAGACCTGACAGCCACCTCTAAGATCAGAGTCAGAACCAGCAAGCTGTGGAATATTTGGAAAGATTGAAAAAAGCTTTCAGAGTGTCTTCTTGACACAGGTCAATTCTGATAAGCAAGAAGAGAGAAGGGGCAAGAATTTCTGAGAACATCTTAACTATTTGCATAAAGACTGGTTCTCTCCCTTTGTATTTCAAAGAGCACTGAGTGATTTTAAGTGAGGAACACGAACTCCAAGCACTGAGCTGAAAATAACCTTGCTTTAAATATCCTACAAAACATAAAGCATTCAACAAGGAATATTTAAGTACTTAATGGTGTTTCTATTTGAGGAATGCAAGGATATTTGTTAATATCTTATTCCTCACATTCTTTAAATATTTTCTAATTAAAGAATAAGAGGAAAATATAAATATTTTCAGTTCTCAAGGATGATAGATGTGGTCCTTGCAACTCAGTTAATAAGATAGTTGGTAAGATATTATGTAATGAGGCACTTAGGTTTCAGTCTGCCCAGTGAAAGTTTGAATTTTGTATAGGAAAAAATAAAACTATCAAGCAATCAAATCTCTCCAGAAAAATATCAATGACAGAATTTAGGCAACAAAGCAATCTCTGCTGAGGATATTTAGCAGTGGAGCAAACTTCCAGAGGCAGCAAAGTAGTCCGTATATTTGACTATCTTCAAGAAATTTTTTTCTTTTTGCCTTTTTTGGGCATATCAGCACATGGAGAATAAGGCAATAGAACAGGAGAGATGGTGTCTACAGTTATTTTCCTACATGCTCTTCTAAGGGGAAAAAAAAATCTTTCTCTTCTCCTGAGCAAAATTCTCATCCTTTAAATTAATAAACCAAATATAACTCCAATAGATCACATATATATCATCACCATAGTTATTCTGTTCTGGAAATAGTTATAATGAAATCACATTAAATACAACCAAAACAAAAACAAGTAAAAGAGCAAGAGCCATAAATACGTATATATTTATAAAGTTGAAATATTTTAATTGTATTTTTCTTCAGAGTTAGCACTAAAGAGCATCCATACACATTTGTGGATGTTTGACAATAGCTATGCTCTTATTAGCAACAGGACACATGCATTACTGTTCAGAATACAGTAATCCTGCTGACCAATAGCTCAAATGCATACAACAGTTTTCCTCATCTTACCAAATGGGAAAAAAAGAATTGTTCAAAGATTTCCATTTCTTACCTGTCTTAGCAATGGATGAAATTTCATCCTTTTTCCAATAAAAAATTAGACAAATAGATCTTGCAATATTTTTGGATGACCATCAAATTTAGATTATTCTGGGAAGGAAATGTAAAGAAGAAATTCACAATTCTTAGGAGATACAGATATTTCTTCTTTGGTATTCTGTCTGTTCTACACTGTATGTCACCTAAGTTAAATACCTAAATGTGGCTTACAAACTTTTCAAAAGCCCCATTATCACCTACTGGCTTTTTTTTTTTCTTAGGGAAAGACTTAGCTCTTTAGTTAATGCTGTAATTTACATTTTGTCAAGCACATGACTAATATTACTGCTTTTATTATTAGATATACCCTTAATTTATAATAACTGATTACAGAATATATATTGCACAAATTATGGATATTTTAACAGAGTATTTATATTTCATCAGCCAACAACAAACACTTGCCATTGAAGTTAGGATGAGTATTTCAAATGTGCAAACTCAGAAGACTCAAAGCACTTCAAGAAGTTTAAGCATTAGATCTGTTCTTTCTTTTTTAATTGTATGAGTTGTGAACTCATGAGAGAGGGAGACATTTATACAGCACTTAAAATAGTCAGACTTTTAATTATTATACATATGCATAATCTAAATTGATCTGATCAGCTACCTTTGTAAAAATTTTCAAAGGTCAGTGAGAATTGCACCTGTTTGATAATATTACTTCTTTACTGACAATTTATCTACACAATTTACATTGTTGATTTTTTTCTATTTACAGTATATGACCACAGATTCTTTTTTGTCATGTGCTGGACAAAACATAAACAAAAAGAGTCAAATCTTTATTTTATGATAGCTTATATCTCAAGTAAGAACAATATTCTTTAGCAGAAATAGCTGTAAAGATTCTGTGAAGAGGTTATACCATATGGACAGAAGGGAAATTTGTTACTCTTGAAACAAAAAACAATGACAAGAAAACAGATTTATCATTTTGAAGTAAGATCAAGGACAGCTCCGTGGAGAATTTTTCAGTTAGCAATGTATAATGAAAAGGATTTGCATTTTGCAAGAACATAAAATATCTCTACAAATGTAAAGTGCAGATCTCTATAAAAGTTACCAAAAAAATGAAGGTTAAAAATATACTTTAAAACATTTGAGGCTTGAAACCACAAAAGGTATCTCACATTAGTATTTGCCAGCCTTTAGAAATTAGTCATTATGTAGTCCTGTAATCACCTTACCTGGAGATGTCATTCATCAGTGTTGACATGACCATATTTAAAATAGTCTTACCAATTTAAAATAGACATACTAATACTCAGGTTTTGCTTTTTTTTTTTTTTATTTTCTCACTTACCTTGATAAAGCATAAGAATAAAATGTTACCATGACTCTTGAAAGTTCAATTTCCACCTTGTATAATGTGTTTGGCTCAGAAATGACATATACTTGGCACTATTCTTCTTCATCACTGTTAATCATATTTTCTTTCAGCTTATCTTCAAAGATTTCATCTGTCTTATACATTCAGTACTTCTGGCTTCAAAGTAGTTTTTGATTTCCTTATCTATTTTTAAAGTCTTCATTGTTGGTTATTTATTTTTTTATAACATTGTTAAACAGGATTTTAAAAGGTATCTCCCAAAAGATATCTAATCTATAGAATATAGAGCTCACCTTCAAAGCATATTAGGTCACCCTGTATTTTTAGTTACAGAACATAAAAATGTAAAAGTAAAATGGCTAAATTATATTTTAATTAGTATTGCTGCTCTAAAGTCAAGAAAGTCCATCATTATTACCAGAGATACAGGTAGCAAAGCACTGAGGGAATCAGAAGCATAATTTTTTAGAGGATGAATATTTTGAAATACTGTACAACATCCAGTAGAGTTCACAACAATTTAGATCTCACCCAGGATTCTGTGGAACATAAATGCCTTTAATTTTATGATATGATGTATGATAGTCAGAAGTACACAGAAATTCTGAAATGTCAATGTATACAGCAATTTGTAAACATGAAACACAGCCAGGAAGTCTGATTTGTTTCTGGAGAAAATACCCAGGGTTAAAAGACTGAAAAGGGAGAGCTGCCATCTTCTGTCTGAATTGGAACTCTGAAGAAGGAATATTTGTAAGTATGACTTCATCAAATTTCAGATTTAAAGATGACTAGTCCTTATGAAATTTGAAAAAAATATATACAGGGACAGAGGTATGTTTTCTTCACATTAGAAAAATAACAAGTGTAACCAAAAGATACACATATACATATAATCAAAGCTGTATTTCAACAAGATATTCCAAACAATGATTTGGCATGAGTGTATCAGAAAGAAATGTTCCTCATTTTATTCCTATTCCAAATATGCTTTTATGCTTGCCACAGCTGCCCCAGGATGTCCTACTTTTCAGGAAAATACAGCTGATTTAGGAATAATGTACATCCTTTGTATTAATTATAGGGTTCAAAGAAAATAGATTAAATGAAGACTTCAACAGAATTGAAGTTCACCCAGACAAGGAGAAATCTATGCTTGTTACAAGTGTTTTGAACTGATTAAAAGAAGGATCATTATTTCCATCATAGAATCATAGAATGACTTCAGATAGGAGGAACCTTAAAGATCATCTAGTTCCAAGCCCCTGGCATGGCACGGCACGGCATGGCATGGCACAACATGGCATGGCATGGCATGGCATGGCATGGCACAGCACGGCACGGCATGGCATGGCATGGCATGGCATGGCATGGCACAGCACGGCACGGCATGGCATGGCATGGCATGGCATGGCATGGCATGGGGCACCTTCTTCTAGACCAGGTTGCTCAGAGCACCGTCCAACCTGCTCTTGACCAATGTTGTGGAAGATTTTAATGCTTATTCATTAACAAGTTATTACATAGTAATACACAATTAACTAGAATGCAGTAGGCATTCTAAATTTGAGGTGCAAACATCTTGCTAATATCCACCACGAAAACCAAAATTTTTGTGTGCAGTAGGTACAGATTGTACTTACTCTATCCTCCTCATCAGTCAGTGAAGAAACTGACACTTACAGGAAACAATTCAGACCATTTAATATATGAATCCACCAAAATATTTCAAAGATTTCATGAATCTCAAGTGATTACAGAGATTGCAAAAAAGGGTGACATTTTCCAACAAGACCTAACCCAGAAGGGACATTTTCAGCTATGAGGTTTTCATTTCCCAAGAACTACTTCAAACCAGCTATACTCCCTCCTTCCAAAGCAATGTCAGAATGTGATGTGAGTGCTGCAGCAAACATCACAGACTGTAAATGACATTAAGACATGCAATAGGTAGTTTATGAAGCATAAGTGAAGCTCTTTCTTAATTATTTTGGAGGAAAAAAAAAATTTTCTTGTCTTAGGAAGGAGGGAGAGACTGTGTTCATCCACTCATTTGTACAACATGGCACACTGGCCTTCCAAGACAATAGCAGTACTTCAATACTGCTGACACACTGGTAGATCTTGTCAGGACAAGGCACAAGGCAAAATTCAGCGGTAAGATTCTTAAAAGTGTTGAAAAACTTCTTAAAATAACCAAAATTACATCCTGTATAAGAAGTTAAAGTTTGTTCCGCAATCAAACAAGCTGCTTTGTGGCACTTCACCCATACACTATCCTTTCATATTGGAAAGGTAACCAGCATTGTGATGTGTGGTATTACAATCTAATACTTTGTCAACCCAGTCATAAAAAAAATAAAAATTCTTATGGTAGTCATATTTAAAATGTATGACATCCCAAAATGTAAGGAAAATACAAGGAGTCAGTTTAGGTCAGGCCAAAAATTAATCTTGCCCAGAATCTTGTCAATGAGATATATCTGTTATTTGTTGAATGCATGTTTAGTGCCTAGGGAAGAATGTAAGAAAGGGGATGATGTACAAGATCCCAGAACATACACTTATCATTTTCCCAGTTAACTTATTTCCTTGTGGAAAAGACCTGCTTTGTCTTGTATTTACACTTGAATTTTTTCTTGAACAAAATTCCTGAGGAAAATCATAGAAAGGACAAAACCTGCTATATTTCAGTTCATTAACAAAGATGTGTGAATTGAAATCTGAATTCTAGACTACATTTTTCTTCTTTTAAAAGAAAATACAAAGAAACAAAAAAACCAACAAAAAACCAAACAAAAACACATACACACACACAAAAAAAAGCCAAATACCATGAACATATAACAGTCTGCTTCACATTATTTACTATTTCTGAAAAGCAAAGACTACACAGTCCATTTTGCATTGCCTACATCTACCAGTGAAAGGAATGGAATGGAAAAGGTAAATCAAGGACAATAATGGCAGAATGTGATTTAAAGAAGTACTATGCTTTGTTCACTGTGATTTGTAGGATCTTAGTAATTATTCTGACAAATTGTAGGTACCTACAAAAATGCCCGTAAATCCCCAAGGTTTCATCTATTTCACAAAGAAATGTTGTGTAGCCAACAGCTCCTAGTGTTCCAATTGTAAATTTTAGCTAAAACCTGTTAGACAGGAATCTGGCAGGGCAAGTAATATTGTTTGACTTGTGTCAGTGTTCTCACTTATTTCTATTTTTCATACTTTTAATTAAAAAAATTATCATGGGTTTAATCACATCTCGCAGCCTTTGCATACAAAGGGTGATGAAATTATGGTCACAGATCCTAATTTTGTGTGAGTTTGTAGGCATAGAAGCAAAGTATGAATTATCAGGCAATCAGGATTTAAGATTAAATCTGAAGGAAGGAAACAGAGTCAAAAAAACCCTTCAACACCTGAGCATACAAAGGGCAATATTTTGCTACTAAAAGGCAGAGATGTTGAATCTTCTCACTATGGCATTCTACAATGCTGGTTGCCTTGGAGAAAAGTACATACCCCTAAACAGATAGGTTCACTTATTGATGCCATATCAAATATGGTAACGATACCCATAACATTGCTTTCATAATCCAAGAAGAAATAATCCAGTTCAGGGGGGTGATGTTTTACATGGAAAAAATATTCTTTCCGATGATTTTACTTGTGAGAAGTGCTCAGGTATGCTTAATGCTGTTGCTAAAATTCTTACAGGTAAAATTTCCAAGAATGTTCTAAAATAGTAATATTATTGTAAGGCTGAAGAAATTAAGATATCCACTACTCTTTTGTCATAATCACAGTGCTGATGTCTATTCTCTGACAGAAAAAGGATTATGATTTTATTAATATCAGGCAAAAAAAAGACTAGTTTTCAAAATATATATTTTATTCCCACAACATTTTCCAATTATAGAATGGGAGGGATCAGAATTATAGTGCAATCTGCCCAACTGTGCACTGTTTATACAGCAATCATATTTCTGTTTTCTATTGCATATGGCTGCATTATGCATCTTTACCCACAGGTCTGCAGGTATGTTCAGAATTTGGTAACTGACACTGGCCTTAGATGGATAATCCAGAATTTAAAAGACAATTTAATTTATATTCTGCTATGTTCCATTCAGATGAGTCATTATATCAGGTGAAGTCTACTGACTATCATGAAAAATCCAGACGCACACTGCCCAGACAAATAGAGATGTCATGATGAAAATTGAGTAATTAATGAAGTACCATTTGCATTAATAGCTCAATTTATATAGCATACCAGGCTGAGTTTATCGTGTTACTTCACTAATTCTCTTCTCTGATCTCATTTGGCAAAGTCCTTTTTTTTAATTTTGACATTTTTTTCTGTCATCAACTCTTTGTGCAGCAAAAAGAAAAATATCTGAATGTAGGTGATGGGCCCAAAGAAACTTTCTTTATAAAATAACTCTTTCCAATTACATGTATTGTTGATATTTTTCACCATCTTTATATTCTTTACAAGATATTCTATATTAAAATAATTCCAGAAGTGATTATGCTGATTTCCGCAGAGTCACACCTGGGATGAATTTGGCCCTTTGTGTTTTCCTCAATACTCAGTTGTCACTTTAACTCTGAGACACTTGTTGGATTAAAAGGGTCTTTTCTTGATCTCAAAGCTCATTTAATCCTGTATGTGACTTTTTTTTTTAGTTATGTGAAATGTAATCACATTCTATTGACTAATCATGTTCTCTGTGATGCATATTCGTTATGCTGTAAATCTATTAATTCCATGGTAATTTTGCATGTTATTGTAATTCCCTTAACCATTACTTCTTTCTTTGTAACAAATAAAAAAGTAAATGGTGCATATATGGATAATAATCAAATAGTTCAGCTTTGTTCTTCTCTAATCTGTATTTGACCAAAAATATCATCTTGAACTTCTTTGAAAATAACCAAGGAATTATTTCCCCAAAAGCCTATTCAAATGGACAACAATGACCAGGATTATAAAACAAGTTATATTGAACTAAAATTCAGAAACTTGTATTACAGTATTTCCATTTATGCTGAAAATTAGCAGGTTTCACTACAATTGTATCTTTTTGGGCAAATCCTTTCAAACCCAGCCATACAGGATGAAATTCTATGTCTATGAAGCAATGCTTCCTTGACCCTTTTTTTATTGTTTTATGTTGACTTTGAACACTTGCCAGCCATGCCTTTCCTGCTCTCTGAGATCTTTTTTTCCATCTCTGTCTCATAAGTTTCTGAAAGAAAAAGCGGAACCAATAAAAACATAGCTAAGCAGGGAAACAAACAGAAGATTACAGAGGACGAGGAGGAAGGGATCAGACAAATGTTCAGTAATAATCCTTCTTCTACCTGATCACGTGTATCATCAAAAAATATCTTGATATATCCTCCACAGTAAGGTGTTCTCACTGGATATTCAGGTCTTCATTGTATTCTTTCAAATACTGTTTTCCGACACATAAGATTTCTCACTTTCATATATTTTTCATAAGAAATTGTACTAGCCAAAAGTACCAAACTACATACGTTATGTTAGATCAAATCTACATTCTTTGAAGAATTAATTGTTATTTTGGAGGGCATAATCTGTGTCCCTCTACACAATACAAAAGAAAAAGAAAATGAAGGCCTAAAGTAATTTCTAATTGGTTATTTATAATGGACCATGTTTTTATTATTTTGCAAAGAATGACAGGATATTTATAACTTCTTTATCTGGAAGACATGAATCTCTCCTATATATTACTTTTCTTTCAGGGCAAAGTCTACCATGTTGCTCTGTAATATTTTAGACCTTTGCAGGGAAAGGGAATTTTCTAGTTTGACCTTTCCATGAATCAGTATGAACTTCTCAGGAAATTATAAGTAGCAAGGAAATATTACAGTAAGAAATCAGGAACCCCTTCTGTCCTGGAAAGCGGGGAAGAACAAAATATTTGCTCTACACCAGGAAGAATGTCCTACTCTTCACCTCATTAAGAGTTATATTCTAATCGTTAGAGAATACTGATTCTGAAATGTTAGGCAAAGGTCTTTAGTTATACATACTCTTCCTTTTGTATTTTTCATTATAGTTATTATTTATGCTTAGCAATAATTTAAATAAATCAAGACTATTATTTAGAATTAAACAGGTCATGAAAATCATCTTTATGTGATTAAATGTCTCCTAATAGTGGATTCAGTTGTCAAAAGGTCAAGGGAAGTAATTATTGCTATCGATTTAGCACGTGTAGTCCACATCTGGCTTTATCTTTTATCTTTATGCAATGTGCTACAGTTCCCTATGCATGTCAGCAAAAGTTGACAAAGCTGAATTTCTCTAGATTTAAATAGAAAAGGCTTAGGGAAGATCTAATTGCTCTCTTTAACTACATAATGGTGAGCAGCAGAGAACACCCTTCACAGGGAAGCTTCATGAAGAAGAAGAGACCATGATCCTAATTTGAAGCAAAAGCATCCTCACTAAATACAAGAAAAACAAATTTTATTTTAAGAATGCTTAAGCACAGGAATGAAATCAAGTTGCTGTGGGATATTTTTTAATGGCCATCTAGAGATCCTGAGCAGGCCCTGAGCTACTTCATATAATTACAAAACCAGCACCACTCTGAGGAGGAAGTTGGACTACAGGATGTACAAAGGTCCCTTCCAACCTAAAATATTCTATGCATCCATGAAGTATGAGGATCAACATACTGAACACCCAAAATGGACATTTTGCTAGCATTCTCATCAAAATGTATTCTTCCTTCAGCTGTATTACCTAAACATTTAGTTGCACTGTTCTCTAATTTTTTTACAATGCACTTCAGTACTGCAAAACTTTTTCAGATATAGATTGAAGCTTCTCTCCAGCTTCATCAGTTAATTTTGAAAATAGCATGATGATCTACACAGAAGGAATTGTCTCTTATTATTTCTTTATTAATTAAGTTCTCAGTAATGCAGTTTATGCACAGTCCCATAGCTGAGCCTGTGCTTCCTGGATCTCCATGCTCACAAGAGATATTTGGGTACTATTAGTTATTAATTTACATTTGCATTACACCTACAGCTTGAGGCTCAGTGATGCAAGATTCTGTCTGAACACACACCCTTGAGATCACCTGTCCCATCCTTAACAAGTTAAAAGTCACAGAAGAGAAGACGGGAAAAACTTATGAAAAGTAAAACTTTACAAACAGAAAAATGTATCTGAGAGTGCTGTTAAAAGACACAAGACGTCACATTTTGCAGGTCACATTTTGGATCCAAATAGATATTTATTGAGGATGTATCAGTGATTTAATCACAGGACCATGTCTTCCTTCCTTCTGCCCTTCTACATAGCTCTACCTATCCTGCACTCACAGTAACAGGCATGACTGCTCGCTTTGGTTATTTCTGAAATAAATTCCATCTACTGGAAAACGATGACAAATATCTTGTCTTTGTTTATTAATCAAGAATGTGGCAGAATGGTTTCTCCCTGCACAAGATACTTACCTATTTACATCTCTTCATTGGGATATTGGGAAAATAATACTTTTAGGAGGCAGTTATTCACAACTAATTTAAATATCTACATTAGAATAAGATAAATTGAATCCTTCTTTACATGCACTACAGAAACAGTTTCGTTAGAGTATCTAGCACAGAAATAGACTTTACAGGTGGATCTCATGTTCACAATTAGTGGATTACAAAGCTGGTTACAGATCTACCAGCCTAACATTCATAGGAAGTGGCTGGAAGGGATCTTTGCAGATCCTCTAGTCCAACATCCTCCTCAAAGTGGTGCTAGTTTTGTAATTATGGTAATTAGAAAAGGTCTGTCTATTGTCTCTTGCTTCTGGGACCCAAAACCTTCTCTTTACTGTTCCAGGTAGACTGCTCAGCCATTATTGATGTTGTCTGTTTGAAATGCTACCTCCTTTAAGATAAAATATCTCACCATACTCAAAAAATTTAACCATAAACTTTATTTAATATTAAGTCCATGGCATGGTGCATCATATATATATATATATATATAACTCTTTATGGTATTGATAAGCTTCAGACAATACAAATCATTTCCACTGTGACTTAAATCAAAATAATCATTTTCAATCACTTAACAATTCATTTTTATGCATCTATCATGCATTTTTACTGAGTTGATTATATTTTTTATCTACTCAACATCATTTAAGTTACTATCACTATATGAGTGACATATAGCTGCTCTTGTCCTATGTTATAAATGTTAGATGCAATTATTTCCATGTCATCCTCCTACAGTAACACAGGTTGTATGGATTTTGTTAGCCCAATGAATGGAAATCTTTTTTTTGTCTGTATTATCAAATAATCATCACTTCAGTGACACAGCTACACCAAGTAGGTTTTCTCATCTTTAGATCTTCAATCCAATTTAATTTTCAATCCAAAATAATATTATCAAGTTCAAAATAACAAAAAGCACTACAAGAAGAAGTGTATCAGACTTAGCTAATATTTGTAGGTGTTGCTGGAGATAAAAACTGGCTGGTTGTCTTATAAAAAACTTTGTGTTCTCCTCATTTATAATGTTGATAATAATGTTCAGAACAATTTTAGGAATCTATGTCCAAAACCTTGATTCAAAACATTCCACAATAAAGCAGGGACTCAACAGTAGTGTGCAGCCCACCAGTGGTCAAATATCTGTCAGTTATTCACCCTTTGATCATCATTAAGCCATCTAAATAAATAGATTCCAGGTTCATCAAAAAAAGAAAAGAAGGAGTTTAATACTGTTCTAGACACAGCGCCATGTGTGAAGAAGCAGTTAGTTCAGATAGCAATACAAGTACCCATGCACAGATTAGGCATTTTCCTACCTCTCTTACCTCCCCAGCCCAATTCAGTGAGCATTCTTAAGATTGGTTTATTCATAGGAATTCCTGCATAATAAGAATAAGAGGATACAACCTTGTGTTACAATGGGACAGTGACAAAAGATGCATGCGAAATGTAGACAAAACATATTAATTTTTCACTCTCTTTCCAGAAGAAAAAACAGTTGAGACATTCAGGGGTTTTGGGTTTTTTTAAGAGGTAATGTTTTTTCCATTGGAAAGAAATTCTGAATGGAAAGTCTGTTTTCAGTTTTCCTTTGTAGGTCATTCATAGTGAGCGACATGGTTGTGCCAGCAGAAGATAGCATTTTATGGGAATTAGAACAGAGTCTGAGTAGGAAATTCATCAGCTTTCACCCTATTCCCTAGCCCACATATCCCAACAGAATAGTTATAATTGTTGCCACCTAAAAACCTATTACCTGAAACTTCTGAAAACTTTTAAATTCCAAACTAATTGATAAGAAAAACTTTCACAAGATCATCTAATCTTGGAACAGCAATGGCTATCTGCCACTTAAAGCAGAATTTGACAAGAACATGCCATTACCAGAAAAACTCTTGAGACTGTTGAATGTTAGAGTAACAGATAAGTTTAATTACTTAGGTAACGTGAAATAGAGGAGGGAAAAAGAACTTCATTGTCTGAAAGACAAGTTCATAATGCACAGAATACAAAGTCAAGTTTAAAAGGATGACCTCTTCCATCTGCATTTCACTGACAGAGTGGGATGGCTTGATAATGGAGAAAAATAAAGCTCGGGTCAAATAATATTTTGCTTCACACTAGGCGAGTCTCATGTCCAGAGAAAGAAAAGAGTTATATAAAGTAGAATTATAAAATTAGCAGATGAAAGATATATGAATCTGTCATTATTCTAAGAAAGGAGGAATTCAAATGAAACAAGTATTTACCTCATGGGATAAAAAAGAACAAAGTAAATCACTGCCAACTGTTAAAAGGATTGCTGAAGAGTTGCTGCAGTATGACCCTGACCAAATTAGTCAGTCATGAAAGCATCCCCAGAGAAAAAAAATCTTATGAAAGGTAAATCTCATATGAAAAAGAGGAAATTATACAGAATGCAGGGAGCTGAGTGTTGTAGAAGTTATAGGTTCGTCACAGATACGGTATTATAAAAGCATCATTCTTGCATTTTAATAGAGTATTTCTGATGTTCAAAGTCATGACAAAAACCAGAACCACTGAAAGTGCTGTTGTTATGTTTCACAGCAGGACCTTGGGTGTCAGTAATGCCCAGGACTAACGGTGTCATCTAAGCCTGCCCTGAGAGTGCATTTGGCTGGTAGCCATTGAAATATCCTAACACATACACCTCTCACCCCATCTATTTTTCAGACAAAATAAATTTAGGTATTCAGAAAAAAAGAGGTTGTGTTTTTGAAACACTGCAGTTGCACAAAGTTTCAATTTTGGATTGTTGGGGGACCAGGACCCTGCAATGATAAAACACTAGTGCTACGAAGGTCAATTTACAGGCATTGAAACAATAGATCTCTCTGAAATCACTTGATCTCTGATGGAGTAGTTAAAAGCTGGGTTAAAGCTCCTGAAAAGGGAGATGAAAACAGAAAGGTTTAAAAGGTAACAAATCATTAAATTTCTGCAAGCCATGCTTACCCTAAGAAAAGAAGACAGAGGAAACTGCTGGCAACAGCTGGTCTTGAATCACTTAATGGTCATAGTGTTTTGCAGTTAATTCAGGTAGATGAGGCTCAGGCAGAATAGACAAACTGTAGAGATTTAATACAGAGATTTGAGAAGTGCTGCTCATTACATAAAAATGAAACACATCAGCAATGCATTTATAAGCAGAGAGCACAAAAAACCTGAAAACATAGACGTGCTCATGTGTGAAGAGCTAATGTAGCAATCCAGGGATAAACTGAATCCTTGATAATATTAGATCATTATTGGAATCTGGAACAGAACAGCCTAAAGAAGAAATTAATGTAAGACTCAGATTTAACTCTTGATCAGTTATCAGAATTTTGTCTAGCAAAGAGAGCTACAAAGAGCAGATAAAGCCATGGTCTGCAGACAGTCCTCTGAGAATTGCAGACATGACAGAGAATCCAGAATACTGCAAGAAAGAGCACCTGAGGCAGAAATGCATTCAGAGGTCAAAGTATGAATCTACTGAAGCCAAAACACAATGTTCCACATGCTGGGGTAAACAGCTGGAGTCAGCTGAAACAACTGAGCCCCAGGATATGGCAAAACCAGAACTAATACACTTACTCTTCTCTGACAGTAGTTATCCTTATTTCTCACAGGAAACACTGTCCCCACTCCTACATTGTCCTCAGCCTGCATGCAGGGCATATCTAAGATTAAATCACACATTCCTACTTAGCTGTAATTAGCAACTGGGTCATGGAGATTTTAAATTTTGCATTACGCTACATTATATGTTAACCACTCAGCTGCTGTTAAGTTCAGCTAGAAACAAAGAAAAGAGGATAATGTCTTTAAGTAACCCTGATATAAGCTATTTAAACTAGATGTAAATATAATCTAAATGTGCCAAAGGTTAAACAGTTACAGTTTACACACTGACAGATCCAGTTTTAACTGCCTAGCTCTGAGAGGTAATGCTTGACCCCCATACTGGCCCTGTTCAGCTAAATTGCTACAGCTGCAGATGACTAGACTAAACTAGTACTCACAATCTGAGGAAAAGTCTGTCTTTAAGATGTTGTTCCAGACATCCTCACTTGTTTCTGAGACCTGTACTTTTTGGTTAAGCTAAGGTCTGTGAAGAAAGGTGGAATGTGTGCGCACACCAAGAGATGAGACAGCCACAGATTGAGTGTATCATTCTCACAGATATCAGCATCTGACAGTTAAGGGCTACTTTGATCTGCAAAAGAGCTTGACAGGCACCAGATAAATTGTGAAAGAACAGGCAACACACGCACTGAGAAAAATTCCTTTAGATAGTCCAGGAGGACTGCGTCCATTCCTCATTTCAAAAGAAGAACACTTTTCTTAAGAAGTAATTTGGTGAAGGGTATCTTTGATGGTTGAAAAGGCCATATCTTCAGAGCATACATTTTCTTCTTTTTTCCACAACTGAGTTCTCTAAGTAGGTTTTAAAAGACATCATCAGAAAGTATCTTTGAAATAAAATAGGTACCTAAGTAAACTTAAACTTAGAAGTTTTAAAGACTTTCAAGAATGTATGCTTTCTTGAAGCTAGAGATCTGTCAAAATTTATATGGCATGATGAAGAATATCATGTAGCAAATGAGGCATTCTCAAATGAGAAATTAAACCAGATTAGGTATAAAGGCCTTCTTGAAACACACATAGCATTATAATCATCCTTAAGCTGAATAAGCCCACATATTCAATGTGTTTGTCTCTGATATTAGTGGTATACTTTGATATAATTTTTTTGTTATTTGCCATGATCCTCAATTCAGTTTTCAAGCCTACTCTTTCACAGTAATATTTTGAGAAAGAAGCAGCATTTAAAAAAAATATGACTGCTTAACCTTGATGCTCACCAACTTCAACAGAAGAGGAAGCCATTATCAGACTAGACCATAAAAGAAAAGTAAATATATCATCATGGTTATACATACCAAATATACAATGTATGAGGAAACTACATTCTCTATGCAAAAGAGACATTCTGCTCTATAATTTCAAACTGAATACTTTTTATCTTTCATTTTGGAGAGCTTTTATCATATTCACACTTTCCTACTTTGCTAGGGAATAATGAATTACTTCAAAAGGTTATATTTTAGTTGAAAAGGCTTTCATCTGAATTTTAATTAAAAAAAAAAAAAGCAAGAAAGAAAAAATTGAGGAACAGGGAAAATATAAAGCAAAGTTACAACACAACATCTCCTTCTCTCTCCATGTAAATACTTGTTTTCTAGCGTGGTGTAAATGGCAAAAGAATACAAAATCATTTTTGGTACCTGTGAAAACTATAGAAATATGGTTAACACCACATAAGAGAAAAAGAATCATGAGCAGTTAGATTTGTCGGCTAGCACAAAGAAGCAAAATAACACCTACTAGCTGTCTCAGTAGAGCAGATAGAACATGTCAAATGCTAAGAAGCAGTCTTCTCCACAATGCATTTTTAGACAGTTGAATCCAAAATGCTAAAACCAGCTTATAGTTTCTTCTAGTTTTGTTTCAATTATAGAAAGACCATTTTTTACACTGCCTCAGTCTCTCCTATAAATTATTCATAGAAACACTTACATGTGAGTAACTTTGTGTGAACTATTCTCTTAGTAAGTCTCTCTACATATGTACATAATTATTAGTGAGAACAAGCTACTGAACTGTGTGTAGAACACAGCAAACATTATCCTCTGGTCACAGACAGAAACAGAGTGCAATACTGAGAGCTAGAAGAGCTAGAATAGCTTGTCATTTGAGAAGAATAATGCCCCAAATCCATACACAATATAATGAAAATCCTCTTAATATTACTAAGCACAGTATATCTGCTTACATATTTACATATGTATTTGAAGCACTATGTATACAAAGCCCCTGAACACCTTTCAGATCCTAAGCAGCATAATACTGATCACAAGAGTGATTATTTACAGAACACCAGAGCTGGCAGTCAGCAATAGCTTACAGTGAATCATTATCGCCAATTCAAGATCTCAAAAGACATTGGTTAAAAGTGAAGTTAAAAATTAACAATGGTCTGAAATATTATTTTAAAGTGGATAGGCTATTCAGTCTCTTCAAAACAATTGAGTCTTAAAAACCAATTTTTTTTCAAATGAAATTTTCCCAATGAACAAGCTTGCCTACCATCTTAAATGTTTGCTGATTTATGGATTCCTGCAGTATAAGGATTTTGCTTGTGTAAAATAGAAGACCAAAAGCTGACTAATGCTCTGCAGAACTTTTGAATGAATCTAACAGTATGCCATGGTATAAAACAAACCAAGTGGAATTTTTGACTGGCTGAATTACATGCAGACAACCAGAAGAAAAACATAACAGGCACAAATCTGAATGAAGGACATGCAGTCAATGAATAAAATTGTGCTTCTTGATGAAGAAGTTAAAATACCATTACAATAAAGATGATACTCTAGGTCATAACAAATAGAACCAAATTGCATGCAGCTCTGCAAGTTTTCACATCACATCTTCCACTGAGTTAAAGAAACAACAATCTTGGGGTCAGAAGAATGTAACCAGGACATGATGTGGTCTACTGAGTTCAAGTAGAAAAATATTGCAGAGCAGTTGCTGTAAATTGTAACTGGTAATAAAAGCAGTAGATCTGTCTGGACTAGAGAAGAAATTACATATAAAAGACTGCTAAAATGTCTGGAGAACACAGGAGTACATTTTTCAAAGTAAAGAATGAATGAAATATAGGCACTATATCCTGCAAGGATCTTCTGGAATGTGTTTTGAATGACAAACCATTGCACTCTTTGGCATTTACTCATTTAATAAGAAATAACTAACAATTAATGAACATAAACAACTTAGGTTGTTTGTGAATTGTATCTCTCCACTGACTTCATAGTACCAAAAACTTCATCATAACACCAACTTGCCGCATCATTTAGTGGTGTTACTAGACTGTGGCCTTCTAGATAAATAACATTTGGACTAAAATTCTCCTTTTCTACTGATGACCTGTACAAGCTTACAAAAATGAGAACTTTATTAGCACTTTGGCTTCAAGCAAAGTAACTCTGTCATGAACTTCACCCCACAAGTGCCAAATTAAAAATAAGAGATTCTTTGCACTGTTTCCTCAAAATAAAACAAAAGTGTTAATTCATTAGCCTTGGACCCAAACTTATGTCATTATCTGCCAGACAACTCTATACAATAGCATAATTTTATAATCGTTGCTGTAATTAGTGATGTTTTCTTTTGTCTACTGCAGTATTCAATTAACACACGATGTACAGGAAACATTCCACTGTCATTTGCAAGGCATGTAATTTTTATACTTGATTAAAATTTTGGGTAATATGGGAATAAATCAATTTCTTTCCAGTTTCTATGTTAAGGATTGTTTTTAGTGGAGAAAAAATGTTTATTTGTTTAAATAAACACTTTATTTTGCATTTCCATAAGAAAAATATTATGGAATAAAACAATTAATATACCAAGAGAGACAAAAATGCGAGAAATAAACTCAGTGACAGCATCATACTGATAGGAAGATAGTTTGAGATATTGATAAAAATGTTGAGTCTGCATCTAAAGATAAATATTTATATTTATGATAAATGTATATCTGATTCACCCAGGGATACATTTCTCCCCAGGGAAAAACCCTCCTAAGGGTTTCACACCTTCAGTTAACAGACTTTAGGCTTTAATTCAATCTACATAATTCAAAATAGCAATACACACTGAGTAATTCCATTTCCATGTCCTGAGATAATAAACATTTTCTTCTACTCAAGGTGGATCAGAATTGCTGAAGCTGTTTATAACAACATAGAGGTTGATTGTATTAGTTATTTGTCTGGTGACTTTCTAGTTATGGCTGAAGTAAAAAAAAGCTAGAAGATGATGTGGTTTTAAGTCAAGAAATGTAGCTATTCCAAAATATCTCTCATTTCACAAAATGCTTTGAGAGATATTAGAACATACAATGCACAAATAAATAAATAAATCGGTGTTTGCTGCTTTATATGAACAATTCAGTAGAAGTAACATTCATTAAAGTTTGCAATTCTCAACAGTTTTGAGATTCAAAAGAGCTCAAGTGATATATTATAGAAAACAATACATTACATACCTGCAGGTCGTATTATAATATAATGCATTATATCTGTTATATATATATATATATATATATATATATATATATGTTTTAAAACTGCATAATGCTATTGTAGTATTACATATCTGAATTATTCTTCTGCTACAGTAATGATGTGACTTTTTATTGTGATCGTTATATATATGTGCATTTATACAACCACTTATATAAGTTCCTCCTGGAGCAAGTATATAACACTAAAAAGAATATTCAAAACGGAAAAGGGTTATCTATTCTTGTTAGGAAGAACTAGCCTGCTGCAGGTAATTTTTTGTAACACTGATATGTTAGAGGCATTTTACTGCTTTAGAGGAAGAAAGCATATCTTACTATTTGACCAATGACACAGCCAACCCTATTACATATCCTGTAGGACTTTCAGAAACATCTATTATAATTTTTGTTATCATCTGTCCCAAAGGCAAAAGCACCTGTGAAGGAAGTTGTGGTTTTTGGGGGTCACTCGCTGCTGTCCCCCATCCCTCCCCGGCCCCCCGGGACCCTCTGGCTAGCTGTCCCCTCCGGGGCCGGGGTTTTCCGCGGTCCCGCTGCCCTGGGCTCACCAGGCAGCGGCTGGGTTAGCACGGTCCGAGCTGCGGCGCTGCCTCAGTCGCCGCAAGGGTTCGAGATAAAGAGACCAAGAGAGACCAATGGTATGCTTGTCCAGAGAGATTGTATTGCCTGAACCATAGCAGGGACCAAAGGCTATTGCCCAGATACAGTTTTATACAGCAAAATTAAGAGATAAGGATTAAACAATAGAGACAGTGTCCAGCTAAGGCACATCAGAACCACCCCAGGGGCCAGGTCCAATGGGAACTGCTCAGGGGTGGGGAGAAGGGGGTCTACAGAGGAATGCTGAAGCGGGACTTTCCCGAAACAGTGGAGCATACATAAATATATCTTTTCCCTCAGTCTCTCATGTGGAGTTGCGTTATTTGTATGTTTTATTATCCCTGTATTATGTATTGGTTTATTCCTTTGCACCCCCGTGTGCAACTTGGTTTATCCCCAGTTTTCCCACCTTGTCCTCCCTTCCCGCCTTTCCAGTATCTATCCATCACCCTGAAAGAGGCATTTTACCCCCCCCGGGTGCCTTGTCTGTCACTCGGTGCCCCTTCCCATCCATCCAGAAGCTTCTACTCAGGGCACCGGGTGATTGGGCGAGGACCTGGGGCTCCCCCCATATCCTTCCCCCATTGGACCCCACCATATCCCCCCATCCCGGAGCCACCCCCTATCCCTATCCCCATTGGTCGTTAGATACCCCTCCCTTAGAGTTTATAAGCCAGTGCAAGCACCTTGTGCTTGTTCCTGTTGGCTGGCACCGTTCTAGGATATTTGGCCCCGTTGGGCTACAATAAACTCGGACTTAGCCCCCAGCAGGATCCGCTCTTCATTTACCACCGCGAGGCTTGCCAGCGCTGCCCGGGACCCATGAAGGCACTCTCCAAACCCTAGCTGGGAGCGGCGGAGGGTGCCTCCATCGCCCACCCTCGCCCCACAGGAGCTAGCCGGGGCTGAGAGAAAAGGGATTTGGGGCGGGAGCGCAGCAGCACTCTCATTCCCAAGGCCTTTCTAAAACAATGGGTCATACATGAATGTATCTTTTTCCTCAGTTTACCATTCCCAAGGCCTTTCTAAAACCTTCCTCCACACTACCATGACATCATGATAGCAACAGGAAGTCTTATGGCTTTTACCAAATTTAAAATAAAGTTAAACTCTGGAAATCAGTGAAAGAATCATTGCTCTAGCTGTTGAAAGGTAATGGGATTAGAATAATGATCATATATTTCTGTTTGGTAATTACTTTACTTCCCTGAGAAAACTGTTGTGCAAAGGTAATTGCACTGAAGGTTTTCAAAGTCATGCTTTTATTTCCACAGCTACTCTGTTTTACACAGTGCAGTTCTGATAATATCAATTAAATTTATTACAAAGAGATAAAGATATACTTTATAGAATATTGAATATATTTCAACATCTGACCTATGATCTGATCTTAGAAGGAAGATCTATGCACTGGGATCTTTCAATGGAAATGTTGAAAGAATGCATGCAATGTTCATTGGGACTATACTGTGTGGGTTCCACTTGTCCAAATAAGCCGTGGGTTTTGACTTGGGGACCCTACTGAGCCTTGTTTATGAGTCTGGTGCATAAGCAGCAGCACCCTCAGATGAGTGAGTGCCTGTAGACCCTGGACTTGCAGCTTCAAGAGTTACAATCTCACGGGCTTGACCAAGCTGGAGAAGTTTCCCTTCTACTGCCTTCCACCATAACACCAAGCAATGAAATTCCAAGTTAACCTATACAACTGAGGCTTTGAAAACCTGTCTGGAAAAACTTACACTCTAGCCTTAGGATGCCCAGTTTTTGACTTGTGAGTCAAACGGACCATTGGTCAGGCTCGGGCTAAGGTGCAGTCTATGTGTACTTTGGGACATGACAGTTCTGAATTCCCAGGCCTGGATGTTCTCTTGAGCTGTTCCCAGTACTCTGATGGCTTTAAAGCCCTACAGATCCTCACTTTCAATATACTACCCTTCACTGGCCTAAGAACCTCAAGTTCTCATTTTCACAGGACATGAAAAATGAGTGGAGAAATGGGACCTGTGGCAATATCTGACCAGCTGTATAATGTGGACCCTAAGTTACCCATTGTCTTGCATCCCAGTGCACTCCAGTTACTGGGGTCAGATTCCCAGTAGTGTCTTTGACTGGTAGTCAACTCAGTTGATCAAATGCAACTGAGGCTACAAGACATCCGTCACTTGTAAAACACCCATTGATCTGTTTGCTATTACCCAAAACCAACAGCTTAGAAGCCCTAGGAGCAAAGAGTATTTATGTATTGCTGATATTCACCTTTGGATATTCTCCTTATTTGTGTCAAATTCAGATTGCCTCCCTCTGTATGTACAAATTCAGGAACAGTATTTTCTTTCAAATATATTGAGGAGAACATTTAAACAATAGTAAAAAGAAGAGATACTGTTCTCCTAGGAATAGCTTCTGTCCTTTCTGTGGCTTGTTCCCTGTTAGATAAAATTGCTTTCTCAGTTGATGCTGGATGTAAATGTAGATAAACAAACAAACAAAAAATACTCAGTTTGGACTGTTCACTAATCTGCTGATGTTGCAGTTATATAAGAGTTTCAAAGTTTGTATCAAAGTCAACAAGAATATCTTGTACTATCAAAAAGTTGTTTTGGAATAGAAAGAAAAAGGATAAAATTATTTTTACTTTTTCTCTCAGTGCATATGATCCCTTGCTTAAGTATATTGTTAACAGGACATAGTAAACATCTTTGCAAATTCCAGTAACTTTGTGAATTTCAACCCATTATTTTCCAATGAATATTTTTATTTTAAATATTTTTTACTACTTTTGTTTTTTTTTTCAACTTTAAATGTACATTTCATCCCCTCAATGAATTTCAAATGACCAGGTATGTAACATGGATTGTATATTTTAATTACAGTTAGTAATACAGAGAAATATAGGTATCTTGACTGAACAGTGATATGATAAATTACTAGCTGTTGGAATAAATATGATTACTTGGATTTTCCTATTACATTAAGCATGCTGCAGTTTAGGTATTTATACCTATTTCCTTTTCTAGCTGATGAGAGGGAAACAGTCATTTAGCATACAGTACAACAGACCTGGTTTAGACATCTAACTCAAGAGAGCTCTTTGAACTTCTCCTTAGAAGCACTTATTTCTCCTGGATGATTCACTGTATATTGCACATTTCTGCATGCAATCAGTTGAATTTCACTGCCAGGCATTCCTCAAGCAGTGTCTCCAAAGCAAAGCAGCCATTAACTGTGAGGCAGACATCCCCAGAATATTCACCCTTTTCCCAAGTAGTACAGTAGCAAGCAATTTGCCCATAATTTCTCAGCATCAGGCTAATGGTTAGGCAAAACTAGATATGATTAGGGTGAACTAGGATGAACTATGACTGTTCACTGAGAATTTTAGAACTTTGTAATAACTCAGTTTTGTTTATTTATATATATATATATATATATTTACATGGCACAACTGGCAAACATTTGAACCTGTCAGACAAGAACCCATCAGGTTGGGATTTTTCATCATGCATTTCTATTTCTGCCTCCATACATCTTGAAACCAGTTCTGTATGACAGGGAGGGGATCTTTTTACACTAACTCTACATAAAAGTCTTTAGGGAAGGAGGAGAGTGTAAGTCTGTCTCCTTCCAGCTCAAAAACATGCCCTCTGTACCCAGAGAATTCCCAGTTTATAAATGTCAGTTAGACAATCCCACAAAATTAGGCAATTGTAGCACCTTTTTCATTGCTACCAGGGAGAATCTTGTCTCATTCTTTGAAGATGAGCTCTAAGTAAGCAACTTACCTTCTAGGCAGGGACAGTGTCAGGGATCACAAGTGGCTGGAGGTATCCTCCAATGAGCTCTCAGTCAGCCAGCAAGCTTCAGAGGTGGTCAGGTTGTTAGAGATACACTTGTCATCACTGATGCCTATGCTTATATCAAGGTAGGTCCTCAGGCAGCCTAGAGGTTTCCTGGATTCAGTGCTGAGCTGCTCAGCTCACTCTAGACCCTATGAAGGAAGAATGCATATATCTAACTCTAAACTCTGAATCCCACTTTGTCCCAAGACAAAGTTAACGCTGAAATTTATCATATCCTCATTTTTGATATGGCTCATTGTTGCAGAGGATAGATAGATATGATTGTTATCTTAGCTAGCCGAATGTCACTTCTGCCCTTGGATGAATCCTGGAGTGAAATGGACTGTTCCATCCCACCCCCCAAAAGATTGTGGCTCATCCCGCACCTCTGTATCTGCCCCTAAAACATCAATGTCTGTAACCCCATTGGCCCATGCCTTGTCCCAGCCCACCTGGGAGCCCCTGAAAAGGGGGCTCCGAGGGGCCATGCAGCCTCTTGGCCCTCTCCTCCTCTCTTGGACTTCCTCCCCATCTGGGGCTTCCCCTCTCCTAAACCCTCCGTTTCTCTCTCCCCTCCCCCATCCTCCTAAGCCCGACCGCGTGCTACGCCTGAGAGCACGAGGCTCGGGCATTCCTGAATCCTCCAATAAATCTCTCTCCCCAAGAGCAAGCTTCAGAGATCTCTGCCTCCCTACGCCCCCACCGTGCAGGAGAATAATCTTCTCACAGCTCATTCTTTTTCTTTCTGTGGCTCAATACTCTGTTAATTATTCTCTCCAATAGCCTCAACAGAAATTAATCATTCACAACAGCAACTGAGCCAAGTAAACACTTAGTTTCACCATATGAGAATATCTGGATGATTTGGGAATCCAGTCAGAAGATGCCTTTATTCCTGTTTAGTAAGGTCTTCTTAAAATTTTAATAATACAACAAATGCCCCATTGAAGGCTTTGTAAGGAGGGAGATGGAATATGGGGTTTTAGAATTGCCAAATGTTATCAACTATTTTTAGTGCACTGACATAAGTCAGATAGCTGGGCCAAAAGACAGCAGTTAGAAGTAGATAAGGAGGATAGACTTTTTCTTTAAATTTTTGGTAAAAGATGTGAAAGGCTACAGAAGTAAATAAATAATGAAACTGTATAGTATAGTTAAAATGCAGAAAGTACTGCTCTTAAGGAAACTGCTACAAGTAGAGAAAGAGGTATTCTAGAGTATATTTGCACTAACTGAATAAAACTGCTTTTTTACCTCAAAAGAAACTCTGAAAAGAAAAGGGTGGCTATTTGAGTTGAGGTAACAATGTGATTTTGGTGACCTCAGAAATTAAAGATCAGGAGCTAGATCCTAAATTCCAGAAGGATCTCAATAGAGCATCACAGATATATCCGTACTGTATAGCAAGTAAAAATAATGGTAGCAACAATTTTAATGAAATTTCTCTGTTATCATCCTGAACTTGAACACTTCCAGGGATTGGACATCAACAAATTCTCTGAGAGACCTGTTCCAGTATCTTACCACCTTAATCATCAAATAGTTCTTTCTTACATCTGCTTTGAATCTGCTCTCTTTCAGTTGAAACTTATTGACCACAGTCCTGTCACTACAGGTCCTGGTAAAAAGGTCTCTCTTAAGCTTTATTGTAAGGCCTTTTAACTACTGGAAGGTGCTGGAAAGTCTCCTTGGAACCTGCTCTTCTCCAGACTGAACAACCCCAAATCTCTCAGCATATCTTCATAGAAGAGGTGCTCAAGCCCACTATCCTTTTCATGCTCCCTCTCTTGACTGGTTGCAGCAGATCCATATCTTTCCTGTGCTGAGGACCCCTGAGCTGGAAGCAGTGCTCCAGCTAGGGTCTCATGAGCCTGGAGTTAAAAGGGAAGAATCACTTACTGGTCAGTCCTGATGCAGGCTAAGATATGTTTGGCTTTCCGGGCTGTATGGCCAGCTCATGGACAACTTCTCATCTACCAGTATCCCCACGCCCTTTTTTTTAGGGATGCTTCCCATACATGCACCTCCCACTATTTACAGGTACTAGGGATTGCCCCAGCACTGTTGTGGGACCTTGCACTCGACCTTGTCAACTTTCATGAGCTTGTCATGGGCCCACTTGTCAAACTGCAAAAAATCCTCTGGATGCCATCCTTGTACCTACAGAACTCACATTTAGATCTAATCTTTTTTATAGGTATTAAAAAAAATAATATGGTCAATATTAAAACATTTAATGTGCTTACAGAAAGAAAAAGAAGCCTGTCTAGATGCTCTTCGTTGCTAAATCTGTGTCTTCACGTGAACTTAAAAAAAAGAATTTTTGCTTTACTAATAGCAGTTGCTATACCCCCCACTTCCCCAAAAATCAACCAGTCATTTAATCCAGTAACTTCTACCAAATATTTAATAAGATGTAAAGAATACTTCCTAATGAGAACAGATGAAAACCAGATAAAAACATTTAAAACTGACTTTTGCAGAACATGAGATTTAGGATTGAATATATTGAAAGACAGGGAAGTGAAACACCAAGCACCTTGTGCTTTGTACATTTCACGTAGATGAATTTTATTGATAGCTCAACCCAGAAATCAAGTTTCATCTACCTAAAACACATCCACGTCCCTATGATCTTAGACACAAACAAAATAATATGAATACAACATGAAAAGAAATATTTCATTTTGATTTTCAAAGAAGAAAAAAAATAGCAAATCAAAATATTTTCAGCAAATTTTTCTTTTTTCTTTTATTTCAGCAGAAATTCTTGAGCTACGTGTTTTATATGTGACATATTTATGACATTTTGAAGCAAATGTGTGTGTTAATAAAACAGTAATGGATCATCAGAGTAGAAAGCTTTTATACTATACCTAGTATACAATGTTCTTGGCCAAAACATACAATTACATTCCAGTTTTAAAATTTATCTGCTATTTTAATTTTATATATTTAAGTTACTTTGATTTTCATAAAAAGAAGGAAATTGAAGGTGTTTGTAACTCTAATACTTTGCAAATGTGCTAAAGGGTATAAAATGACACAATATATGTTGCTTTCAGTATTTCCTACCCATACAAATTGGCCATGCAGTATTTTGACCTATCCAGATGCTCCCCAATTCTGAAATAATTCTAAGCAGACTTGCATAAGAATGGAAAAGAGTCAATGTAAATCATTTTTATTCCCAGTCTCACAATTTTTCTTTCTTATAATGTCCCATGCAGACTGAGGTCACACATATTAAGAAATTACTGCAACATCATAGCAGGTTATATTAGCTAATTTCTATCTTAATTCATAACTCATCATCTTGTGGGTTTTATTAGGGTAAACCTATAGATTTCTGATTAAGGAGAGGCTAGTGAAATCATAGAATCCTTAACTTTCTTCTGCCTTACAATAGAGTCCAGAAGTAACCAGTGATATTTATTCACATGGTGTGCAAAGCAATCTGGAGAGACAGAGAGTCCTCTGTCATCTTTGATAGGTTATGTTCTCCAAATTGAATATCAAACAGCCTGTTGGCATCATCAATCATGAAAAAGGTATCTTTTCTCCTCTATTTGGAGACTTAATTTCTTTGGAATAAGAAAAAAAAGTCCTCCTAGTATCCTTCCCTACAAATTCCGTCTTTTAGCTCATAAGTCTATATAGACTAAGCAGAGGGGATTTTGCTACTTTGGGATAAAGGTGAATTATTTGGCCTTGAAACATTACTTGGATTTTTGCTTTTTTTTCCCTTCCTTTTTCTTGTTTGTCTGCAGAGAGAATAGTATCACTTTGTGAAGACACTACAAAAGAAATAATTTCAGGAGTCATCTTGTCATTTACAAGAAGGATTCACAGATGTTTTAGCTGCAGGTCAGAGTGTCTTTTTTGAAACGACTAATCTACTAAACACAAAAGTAGCTCTCTCTATAAGCATCTCTTCAACATCAGCAGCAGTTAATCTGAAAACTTTTCTGCTTTTAAAATAATTTCCCAGATACTCAGTTTTAAAGGATAGTGACATATATGGTAACAATTGCTTTTACATTAGTGCAATTTTCCTTGAAGGCATCAGACATTGAAAGTGATTCATAGTATTTAGTACCATTGTTTCTTAAAACATTCCCATCAACAACCAGAGACCCTCAAATCCTGACTCTTATATTTTTATATTTGTTTTGGTTTTTTTAAAGGAACAGATGCAGTATTAAATTTATCAGTTTAAACAAATTGTCTTATGTTTTATGTTTGACAACATGACCATTTATATGTGCTTGCAGGAAAAAACTGTCAAAATTAAGATGCTTTTTCATATATAGAAGAGGTCTTAAATTAGGCAGAAAGGGGAATACTTTAGTAATGAAGTCATCTCCTGTCAGTTCTAATTAATCCTGGTCTATAGGCAGGTTTGTACAGAGCTGTTGTGAAATTAAGGGTTTCCTGGACAAGCCAGACTTTCTAGGAGGTAAGAACTGATACATGCCTCCCAAATATGAATGACCACTCTCTCTGCTTTGGCAGGGTTTATTTTATCTTCCTCTTACTGTTCATGTAAAGCTTCTGGTACAAATCCAGAAGTTTTACTAGGTTTTGCTTTCTGACACTGCATGCAATCTGTACTGCAGTTTCACCACAGTGCCTGGAATTATGAAATTTGTGAGCCACAGCTTTAAAAGAGAAAGCATAAATACTTGTTTTGTAAATTTATCTCCATCTCCAAATTTGAAGAGTGATAAAGACAGCAATCCTTATCTTTCCCCTAGGGAACAAGTGTACAGTCCCCTGCTCCAGCAATACTAATCATGACAGAAAAGCAGACAGAGTCATCCTAGTTTTTATCAAGCCCCAGCTTTATTGTTTCAATTCCTCCCAGTGCAAATAGCCAGAAAAGGATTATTTACACTCACACTCCTCACAAAACAGCAGGTTTGCTCACTGGGGTAAGAATCCACAAATGTATTTAGGTGCCTTGTACTCTTTGCACTACACATCACTGTCATTAGATCAAACAGAAACAAGGACAATTTATAAAAACAAGATGAAGATTTATGGTATATGGATAAAAAGACAGATCTTTTCATTTTTACCATGGCATCAAAGTGCACTTTTTTCAGTTCTCAAAATGTTTATTACACAGGTAAAAGAAAAGTGAGTCTGTCTGGATCTCTCCCAAATTTTTGTGTTAGAGCAGGAGAGGACTTACATTATCTACTCATACAGGAGTTTACAGACTCTTTCACTTGATCCCTGTGCTGAAAGACACCTTTATTCCCAGTCAATCTAGGACTCAAGCCAGGTCATAGGAATTACCTGTGTAGACAAATAACCCTACAAAAAGATCAAGCTGGGAAAGACTGAAGGAGGGGATGGGAAAAATTTCCACAAGAATTACTACTGAAGAAAATGAAGTTGCGGCTTAACAAAATCTCAAAACTTCTTCCAATTCCGTCCACAAAGTAAAAAACTGGTGTATAATTTTATATCTGCAAGACGAACTTGAAGAACACTAGACTGAAGCTATTCTTTTGTTGTCTACTTTTGCTGGGAATATGGCCAGAGAACTTGTATTGATATTAAAACAAATTCTAGTTTTTCAAGTGAGATGAAAAAAACCCTTCCTTAGAAAATACAGATGTGATATGAAAATACAAAAAGTACTGATGTAATTTCCAATTTTCCTAAGGGTTCCTATGATACGGGCTCTATATATCATGTCTATCTCTCAGCTAGAGCTGTCAGCATTTGGTCATTTTACTTGTGAGACTTTTGCCTCACTGTTAAAACAGCAAATCAAATTAAGAGACTGCCTTTCATCAACTTTGACTCCTTTATTATGCAGGCCCATATCCATTGATTTGAAGATTTTATTTTACACAGAGAATGAAAGTAAAACTGCAATATCTCGGTTTAAGCCTAAGTAAATGTGCTCTTTTGTTCTCTTTCCCTTATGACTATTTTATCTAATTTTTTGTTCCTTTCCCTTAGAAATGATACTTTCATGTCATTCTTAAAAGACTCCTACAACTCTTAGGCAGATAATTTAAAAATGCACTAGATTTTTTCCAAAATTCTTACTTTTTTTCCATGTTATATACTTCACATACATCTTACTGGGGGTCAACCTCTTTCTGCTTTGGTACACAAATAATTGCATTATCACTTTCTTATCAGGCAAATGAACAGCTAACAGTTTAAAGTTTAGGGTCAAGTGAAATCTATCTGTGGCTTTATGGGTAATTAGGCTAGGTTACAAGAGTCAAGTGAGTATTCATTAGTTACAGGATGAATACTCAGCATGTAGTAGTAATTTGCATTTCCCCATGCTTCCAAACCTAATTCATGACTAGTATTGACATAGCAATCACATTTCAAGCATTATTTCCTTCCAGACAAAGGAATAATTGATTTGTAATAACCCTTAAAGTATACCATCAAAATTTTCTAATTTTCCTTTAGAAATCTGATAAAATTAATGCTACTTTCTGCCTGTTATTGCTGACCTTTCTCTACAGTTTTTAAAGTGGACTTACATGAAATAGGGAAAGTTAAAATAATTGACATAATTTTATTAGCAACTTCATTCCATTTGGTACAGAGCCTGATTGACATATTAATGTCAGCAACATTTATATCTCACCAATGAGTTATAAGAATTTTAAAAGCCTGAAAAGGATTGCCCAGGACATTACATAATAAATGACTGGAGCTTAGATACATATGTTCTATCAAAAAATTCATTACATTTACTCTACCATCAGACATTCCTCATCACTTTTACCCATTATAGTTTTTACCAAATGCTTACGCAGATTTCAATAGTACAGCACCTGTGTTATATAGAAAAAATTCATTCCTATACATACTTATTTATTGAAAGAATTAAACAAGGAACAACCAAACAGTATGGGATGGCTACATAAAACTAATTTGTGATGATTGCGCATATGAAAGAATCTTCCCTTCTCAGGAGCTAAAAGTAGATTCATCAGCATCTGTAGTAGTTGCTGACTTTTGCATTGTGTTCCAGTCATTTCTATGGGCTCTCTAACTCTTTACATATACCAAGCAAAGTTAGTAAAGAGTTTTTAGTGCTGAATAGACAGGTAGAGGCTCTTTCTGTTCTTCTTACCAATCCATAAAATACAATCAAAAAGTCAATAAAGCCGGACATCTCTCCATTGCTTTGGGGGAGAACAAAATAGACCAGGTATGTTTGCTTCTTATTTTTAATAATGGAAATTTCCAATTTAGATATTATAACACTAAGTAGATAGCAAACTATTTCTAAATTCAAATGAACAGAGAGTCACTATACAGATGCAGTTTGAAAATTTTAAGTCACTGAAATCAATGATGGGCCAGTCATTTAATTTCATGAGACCATAATTTTGTCAATTACATTTTGCCATCAGTTTAACAGCAAAGGATTAATGAAAATCCATTAAATATGTAGGTCAAATTTCTTCAGAGATTTTTAAGTTGTCACATCTCTATTTAAGACACAGGTGCATATCTGTATATATTTTATTCCAAGATCCTTATATTTATCTTTTCAGAATTTTATTGCCAAGAGCATTAATTCCAGCACAAATATTTCTGAGAAAAGGTGTTGGGTTTTTTTTAATCTGGATGAAGATAATGGCCAGAAGTGTTCACTCAGCAACTTTGTTTCCATCTCCAAAAAGATCCATATGTCAGAAGCTATTTGACATACAAAGACAAAAGAGGACTGAGAAGGAAAGTTATTTTTTAAATTTTGCATATAAATTCCATTAACTGAGCACCTTGCATGAGCAATTGTGAGCAAAGGAGAGGGAAGGGCATCTTGAACTACAAAAAAAGGAGGCTCTTTCACTAAGAAAAATAGGTTTTTGCAAAATACATGGTTCACACACTCTGGAGAAAGATTTTAACTATATATCCCACTGGAATGTGGAATATAATTCATGTTGGTTTTGGAAACATACCCAGTTATGGACTGATTGTGTGTCCATTTGGCCTGTATCTAGACAAAAAAGTTAAAAACAAAGCACCTTGGCAATAGATTTAAGAAATTTCAGCAATTTGGCATCCACCAGCTGCTTGCAAAATACTCAAGGAAGCCATAATAGCTATTGTATTTTTTTGCTTTTCCATCAATGGGAAAGAACCCAGATCCTTTGCAAAACTGACTGAATGTAAATTTTCTCATGTAGAGGTAGTGAGGAAATTAAGCTACCTTATAGGTTAATTCCTTGGCCTCTTTATCAACTTAAAGATTTTTCATTGTCTCGTAAGATAATTTATCATTCCAATGTTTTTATTGTACTTTGCTTCTGAAAAACAGCTAATACACTGTACAACTTGCTGGTCAGTTGTGCAGCTCATTTGCATACTGAACATGCATATCAGTTCATGTAAACACCCATCACTATAGGATCTAAATACCCTAAAAGTAATTATTTATTCTCTGAAATTATCAAGCCAATCTATAGAAGTAATGCTCCTGTTATACTGACATACAGGACACAAATAGAAATTTCACAGAAAACCCACTCTGTGCTGGAGACAGAAGACATTTTGATGAACTTGGGTTTTTTTTGCCCTCAACTTTATTTTATTTCTGTTCCCCAAACACAGCTTGGAACAGGATGAGAAGTGTAGACACTTTTTGGTATCTGAACCAAGCTCCTCAAGAGTCCTTATTAAGAGGATGACTTCTTCTAAATAATCCACTTTCCATGTAGGAGCCTAACAAACAGTGTAGAAACCCTGTAGGAGAGGAAACTACTCAGCAGCTCCTCAGGCTTCCTACTGGGGTTAATAACTCAAGACAGCATGTGCAGCTGTTGTGAGAAAACTACACAGAGTGGATAGATAGTGAGGCATGAGAAATCTGGTATTGCCAAAGAAAGTGAAAGGCCTAGAGTGTGTTATTCCACTTATGGCCAACTAGAGCATTTTAAGGGGAGAAAACAGAGATTCAACACTAATTAAAATTTATTTATTTTAAGAAATGTTTGATCTTTCACAAACTTTTCTTTTATATCATATCTGATTTTGAAAAGCTTTTCCTTAAATTCTATTTTAATTTTACACTGGTGAAATATATAGGAACTTCTTTTGGTTTACATCAGTGTAGCTGATATCAGCATCAGACCCACTGTCTCCATTGTAAGCAAGTCATGAATGGCCATTCTTCATGGTGATATAAAATGATACAGAGGTCTCTTGGCACAATCATTACTTTTTCCATTTTCTTTAGACAAACAAACCCATAAAACAGAACTGACAGATGTTATAACCCAAGAAAATGAAAGAGAAAAACCCACAATACAGAAGAACTAAAGAAATTCTAAATAAAGTAAGACTATGACAACCATCTGGAATACACCTACTTGTATTTCAGGATTTGGAAAGCATAAAAGATACATTTTAAAAGTTACTAAAGTTGCTGTCCTTGCTAGATCACGGTGCAAGAAACAGCCAAAAGATCCCAAAACACTTGTTTGGGATGTGCAATACAAGTTTCTTTATATTTGTTATGCAACAGGTCTGTATAAATCTGTTCATTTTATTGTGGCTTACATTTAATTCTGATTTCTTTAAAAAAAAAAAAAAAAGTCTGATTTTGATTTTTGAAGTAACTTAGTATGTGTTTTACTTACATTCAACATCCAAAATTAAAATGTATACCTTTCCTCATACTGTATTGAGAAAATATTGTGATATAAATTAACAATTAATAGCTAATTAAAATTAATAATTTCAAGTAACCAAAGTTCTCAGACACTGAAAGCTTCATTCTCAGTTGAAACTATGATCTAAAATTCAACCTCAGTCACATCAGACTGTAGCTGGAAACTTCTGAAGTACCAGCTCTCAGGCTGAAGCCACCCTCAACATAGTGGGGAAAAAAAAAAAGGCACTTCTTTGAAAATATTTCTTTTCACATATAAATGCACAGGCTGGAGATTTAGCAGATTCTCTGATTTGAGAGTGGCTCCAAATGTAGCAATTTCAAGGATCTCAATAGATACCACGGCTCAGGCTGCAGTTGAAAGTGTTGGTTTCAACATTGCTGGAGGTTTTAGGAATATAGAAATCAATAATGGATTGCACTGAATAAAACACAAACAGGACATAAAAATCTTCACACTGACAAAGAGGTTTTTCCTACTTTTTCCCTATCCCGGGGCATATGGAGCTAAGGCAGACAAATGTAATGCCTATTACCACCAGTGAATTAGTGTTTCATAACAGCATCAAACCTCATCAGTAAAGCTGAAAGCTGGTTTTCAGTAGTTTAAACTTGGTTTTGCTCCAAGCTGTGCAGTTCTATAATATTCTGACTTTGGATTTCCTCAGACTCCAACATTGAATCTGATATATTTGAAGGGAAATATGCACATACGTAAACACATCCATTTCTATTTGCCTGTGTTTGTGGACATCTGTCTTTACCAGTCGTTCTGTCTACTTAGCTGTTTATTTGAGTAGTGACAGTAATTGGAAACCAGCATCATAAAACTATGACTGCAAACACAGAATTAACCAAGCAAGCTGTCTTGGTCCTTGTACAACTGCTCACTGAAGCATAAAGCAGACATAAAACCCTTACAAGTAAAATGCATTCAGAGTTATGGTAAGGTTCAATTAATGGTTTTTAAGTGGCTTAGGACACTGAATAAAATGAAGCTAAGCACAGGAGAAATGGTGCATATGTGTTTATATGTGTTTAAAATCGGTCTCTATAGCTTTTAGCTTTATATGTTCTGGATGCGTTGCACTAGTTGAGTAACACAAAGGAGCCATAAAACTGGCTTAACCAGCCAGTTAAAATACATTAACGGGTACTTTGTATCCTTGTTGTGGATGCCTTGGGTCATCAGATTAATTCAAAGCAGTTGGAGAAAAGGAGGGAAAGCAACCTTTGAAGTAGGTGAGATCCCTTAGAGCTTGATCCCCAGCCAATTGACATCAGTAGTAAGATTCCCATTTGTCTAAACTGCTGATCATAATTAGTCTAATTTAATGAATTGCATCAGCCATTTTCCCTGCACTCTAGTCTTGACCTGAAAAAGTGTTTGTTAGCCCTTTTTTATAAATAACAGCCAGGGACTTCAGTGTGGCTTAAAAGGCACAGCATTAGCTACAGTGAGCTTTTAAAGTGAATACAAAACTATGGTTGTGCTGTAGATAACATTTCTGCAATAAAAGTCTGAGTCATATTTGTGGTTGCTTTCAATGCCTGAATAATTCTCTACTACTGATGAAGCACCATGAATGATTTGGGTGTTGTGGTAGTTTCAATGATGAATGCCTAATCTCTTCACTCTAGTTGATGTTCTTTCTTACTCCCTCTCAGTCTCGTGGCTGCAACAACGTCCTTTGAACAGGCCTGCTAAAAGCTTAGTGAAGCTAACACTGCTCTTCTCTCCTTTTCCTCTTACCAATCACTAGAATCCAGAAAGCTTCTTCAGAATAGCATAAATATTGTAAGAGATAAGAAAGCAGAAATTATGAGATGCTTCTGGTCAAGTTTTCATAAACTTCAAAAATCCCACTGGTGGTTTCTGCTGGCGATTTTTATTGATAATACCCAGTCTCTAAAACCTTATGTCTAACACATTTCTCTCACGCACATCACCTCAGCCTTTTCACTTTCTCCCTGCTGCTTCGATATCACATATGTCTGCACTGAAATTGAAGCTGCCAAGGATGGTTTTCTAAAGCATTTGTTAACATGGTTATACCAGTTCTTACCTTTAAAATCTCATTAAAAAGCTAAACACATTCTTTGTAATATTGTTAATTTGAAAGGGTTTTTTTTAATATAAAATTAAAGATACAAGGCATTGTTGATGTCAATAAATACTACAGAAAAGCTAGATAACTGACTGGCCATGTTTGCTTTTTAAAAGAGTGGGGTTTTGGTTTCATTCTGGACATTTGCTCATCTGTCAATCAAAAATCTTGTTATACATGAATCTGATGTCAGATCAATATCTGACAAGACTTTTGACTGTCAGGACAAATTGTTAGACGCGGATGTAATGCCACATCCATGTATAACAAGGCCCATGTAGTACAGCTGCCAGTGATAGAATCCTGTCATTCATACATTATCAAAACAGTTAGAGCGCTTCCCTGAGATCTCATGTGTTAAGTAACTACATCAGAGCCTGAATTTCATCTGTAAAATATGAGAAAACTCAATAAAATTACAGTTTCAATTAAAGAAGACAAGAATCCATAACTGTTTGTGCTTTTTGATTCACAATTATAAAAATCTTGTGGGGGTTTCTTCTCGCCAATGGTCTCTTCAGTATAGTAACGATCATATTTTACTTTCCCCCTATCAAAGACATAAAAATGTGTGGAATTCATGTTAGTGTGCTTAATGAATGAAACATTCTACAAATTACACTGACAACCGATAGAATAGGAGGGTTGGTAGCAAGAACTGAAAGAAGGAGAAAAGCAATGCATGTACCTTACATCTCAATTCAAAGTAAGATCACCAAGAAAGCATATACGAAACATGTTTAAAGTTCATCAGCTGTACAAAATCATTGTTATGCCATATTTATTTGGAATACTAGTTTACTTTCTAGATTTGCCCTAACGGCACCAATTTGGTGGACCAATTTCTACAAAGAGCAGAATTCTGAGACATTATCTGGTAGTAATGTTCATAGCATATTAGGGTGGTGCAAAAGAGTTCAGAATCCTCAAAGTCTGCACAGAAATTGAAGTGTTTTAACTGAAAAGCAAGGGAAAATGCTGGAGGAAACACAACATTTCAGAAAGGCATTCACTGCGAAAAGAGAAGCTGAGTTATACAGAAGCAGGTACACATAAATTTGTAGAATAAAAGTAGTGAGGGAGTCTGACAGAATGATTAATTTGCCTAAATATAGGTTATTTCATATTATCTTAGTTAATCTAATGTACCTGAGGTCTAAATGTGGAGCTGAGAGCTACAATGCATGAGAATCCCATACCTTTCTGATGTAATAGCTGGAAATTAGGAGGAGTACCCTATATATCTAGGATGGCTTTCGATTATTCGAGTGAGTCAGGTGAATCCCACCCAGGCTCTGCTTTCATTTCTCTACCTGAGACATGTCTACTCTACCTATTACCATGACAACTTACCAAAGACTAATCCTTTCTCTGAGCACAGACCATAAAGGTTTAATACAGACTAAGCTGCTGGCATCTATATACTACTATTAATATTCAAAACCTAGAGTGACACTGTCTTCAAGGTAGATGCCTTTCTAATATGTGTGCATCATGTGTTCATCCCACAAACACACAACCATTTTCTATCCTTAGGTATTGTAGCTGTAAATTTCTAAGATTTAAATTAGGTATCCTTAAGTCTATAACCAAGGCAGGACTAGTTATTTCATGTTACACATATTTTGAAAACCCTATATAGAGCTAATTCTTGTGCTGGCGTGTGACTTTTTGGAAAAGGGGAAATCTTTACAAGCTCCAGCAATGCTGCAAACTGAGATTTGGAAGAGAAATTAAGTACAGCCCAAGCTGTATTGTGAAGCATCTTTAAGTGAATAAAAATTACTTTTATTGCTAGAAATAAAAGAATTCTTTAAATATAATATCTCTTATCTTATAAAGGGCAATTTGACCTTGCATTTCCCCATATTTTATGTCTTTGTACTTGGTTCAACACCAGATCTCATTTGTGCTTCACTGCATTTAGAAGACAACTGACTACACACTGTTTCTTGGTGCCAAGAGTTTTAATTAAAACTCAATTGGAATACAGTCTCTTTTTGGTAAACAGGATCAGTTTTTCTGGATGATCCTTGAAAAACCACTGATACAGTCAAACTTATGAACCTCCTCACTGTACAAACAAATATATCTATGGAATACCTAGACCAAAACTAACTAGATTAGAAGGGATAACTTGATCCATGGACATTTGATGATTGAACACTATGATAGGACTGGAGTGACAGTAGAGAATGAAAATGCTGTGATTCCATGAAGATGAAACACCGAGACATGTCAAGCCCTTCCTTTGTGGCATTCACCGTCAAGCCCAGATGCATTTGTTCTTGGATCTTGGATCTCTTTCTTTAAAAAAGAGCAGGGAGTTAACCTGGTGAACACAGCTTCACTTGTGAGACCTGAATTTCTTTGCAGGATTGCTTTGCAGTAGTAGCACGCTCTCAACTTTGCTTTATTCATATTTCTGAATACTATACAGTTTAACACATTCATTTTATTATTCTACTAAATTGTGGATGATACATTGACAAACCTGTTTTCAGTTACCATAGCTTGTACTTCTTCTGTTTGCTGACAGTATATTCTATTTTAGTAGTTGATTATAAATTGCCTTAAGTCATCTGAACTGCATGATCCAAAGATGTTAATATTTCTTTCCTTCCCTGATGGCAAAGAACTACTTTCCTTTCACAGTCTTTTTTAAAAAATTATAATTAGTCTACAGTCTTGCCTCTACACTCATTCATCATCCTCTTCTATTAGTCTTATCACTCTGTAGGGCTTGAGAGAATTGGCTAGTAAAATCATCAGTAGCTCAATTTTGAAATAAGGTTATCAAAACAGATAGGCTTAAAAGTCCAACTCCTTGGACAAGGTGTAATTGTAAAGAATGGGGCAAAGTAGTAATGAGAGGAAAACCTCCCACCTTTGGGACTCCTGCTGTACTTCTGCTACTTTTCCATACTTCTACAGGCAATTTTCTGTAGCTCAACAAGTAGAAGGCAAAACCAATGATAAAGAATTTCAGTTAATCATTTAATTAATGCTATGCTTGTCCTCTCTTGGTTATTATACTAAATATTCATATTACAATATTTTGAAATAAACATTGTTGTCTGGCATTAGGAATGGTATTCTCCAGTTTTAGTGCTCTTGCTGAAACCACATTTTCACTCTCTCACTCCCCTCTCCCCACTTATGGGTGGCAGGAGAATTGAAGGTACAAAAGGCAGAGATCACAGGTGGACATAAGAACAATTTACTGGAAAGAAGAAAATAAACAGTAATAGCAACAATATCAAAAATAGAATTGTACAAAAAAGAGTGATTCACATCATGCAAAAATTCTCACTGAAGAGCCCATTACCCAACTATGGCCATGCCATGCCAAACCACTTCCTCTGGCCGGGACCACAGCCATGCTCACTCAACTTCTCTTTTCCCTGAAAGAGAGTCCCTTTTCCCCATCCCCAGCAATGACATTGGATGGTATACAATAACCTTTGGGCTGCAGCCTTGCTCCATTTCAACTACTGCAAAAATCAACCCTTTCCTGGCCAGAACCAAAACATTTGTTTTATGGTCCTAAGTGGTGATACATGAAACTGATGACATTTAAGAGCCTCCTCCACAAATAAATTGTCACTGTCCATTTTGTTTTTCTCCTTAAAAGTTACTCTGTTGCCATGATCTGCAGCTTTTAATGTTAGGAAAGTAAATGGCAATAGGAATGGAGAGGTTAGAAACTTTTTCTCTCTCATCTGGTAGTTAAGAAAATACAAGAAGCTGCTTTTTGTGAATTATGGGTGCATTTAAGCAACAGAGGCTCTATTAATGAATATGATGAAAATTATAGAAACACAGATGTTTTCCAACAAGCTATTACTGAGTTAAGCTACAGCGTTGCACAGTTTTAGGAAGCCAACATTCATATCACAAAATAACCTCAGATCTTCTAAACTTTAGCAACTAAATCTAACAGGAAATCCTACTTTTAGTTGTGTGATTATGAGCAAATAAGAATCTGAACCATTCTTGAAGTCTGAAGGGATACCTATGGTTGCAAAAAATGAACATGTCAGCTTATCCAGCATGGTCAGAGCCTATATCTTCCAAAGAGCCACAAAAGATTCAGGAAATGGATTTTATTCTTTACATTTTAAGGTCACATTTTTAGGTATCTGTAACCATATTCAGAAAAAGGGACTGGAATTACTAAAAATATGCAGAATTTAAATGGTTAAATCTAAGGTAGATTTTCCTTAGAAATAGCAAAGAGAATTGTCATTGCTGAAGTGTGAATCTTCTGACCAAATGCAGACAAACTAAGATAAATGCACCTTGAAATTAATTCTCTCCACTGACTACAGAGATTCTAAGAAGACTGGCCAAGGTGAGGGGAGCACCACAATGCACTGAAAACTAAAAGCTTCATCTCCACAGGATCATAAGTAATGTTAGAATTAGGTACTTAGCTTGTAGTGCATGCTAAGAGAAAGACAGATCTCACAGTTATGCTGATCAGGACAACTGCCAGGAACAATCAGTTACAAACAAGTCATGTTTGAACACCTGCCCTTTTGAGGGATTCAAAAACCTCATTTTAACAACCTTTATGGTTGTTATACCTTTATGGGTTATACCTTCCTTCAAGATATAGACTTAAGGATTTTTTCCAGACTCTAACAAACATTCCTACATTTGCAATAGTTCATATTCAGCAGATTCATTCAGAGATTTCCCATACACACAATTAGAAATCTTTAATGGAGTGGAAATACAATCCTGAGGAGGTTTAGAACTCATGTTTCTTGCTCAGTGGTGACTGCCCCAGATATTTGTCTGATATGCAGAATTTAGGCAGAAGTAAGAAGTTGCTCCACTGCCAGCTTTGCTTTGAGAAACTGGACAATTGTAATTTCTTTGTATGCAATTCTTGTTTGTCCAGAAGACCCACTGCTAGAAATTTAGCAAGTTTAGGTATCTTCTTTAACAAAAAGAATGTATAACAGTAGACCTCAAAAGGAAGCTAAACCTGTTTCATTTAACAATGCACCTCTGTATGCATGGAAGTGACAGGTTAGTTCACATGGGTCATACCTATATTGGCCAACTAAATAAGGCCAGAACTGTTCTCTCACACTGGGTCCAACAAACATAGGAATACTAGATAATGTCCTTACTCTCCTGAAAGAGGATGCTTGACTCCAGCCTTACTTCTGTGGAAGGTACCCAGCCACTCTTAACTCCTAAACAAGCCTGTGAGTTGTATGGGAGAGTTTTAAAAATTAATAGTTAAATATTACTAAGTAATTTAAACAAATATTTTGTGCTCAAATGCTATTATCAACACAACCCAAGGGAAATCTTTGTTGTAAAATGAAGAAACATGGATTTCTGTGTAATTCAGTTGTTCCTAAAAGCAGTTTTATGAGCTGTTCTTTTGCATTTAAAAGTGGATTGTTTGAATCACTTTCCTGGATACCAAGCTGTTTCTTCTATAATTTGAAAAAAATCTTCAGGTTTTACCAGTAAACCTAGGTTTCTAAAATCATTTGACTCAGCCTCAAAAGGCATATTAAGGCACACTTATCAGTCAGAATGAGACTGAAGAATAGCCAAGAAGGACTTTTTAAAATATCTTTATGAGCTTGAGATGTACTGGAAGTCAATTGGTCTTAGATTGCTAAGTCATTCAATTTGGCAACAGAACAGATAAAAGTGGATTTTATCCCCACAGCTCTTTGAGGGAGAGAATGTAGAAAAAGGAAGGAGAAATCAGTGGGTGTAGATGAAGATGAATGAAGCTGTGAGATTAGAAGGTTTAGTATTATGCTAGAGTCTATCTGTGAAGTGTAGAGAGCCTTAATTAGCAAATCATCTGCAGCAGCCCATAAAGCACAGTTTTATAGGAGTATGAGATGGCTGGGCTAGTATTTATTACCTATTCTGTGTATCTCTCTTATTTACTTAGATGGCAAGATCTTTGGAGCTTACATTGTCTTTAGGCAAAACTATGAGAAATACAAACAACAATGTTTTCATAGATGAGCTTTCTAGACAATCAAATGGCATTGATATGATTAAATAGTAAGACTTTTAACAGGAGACTTTTTGTTAAGTAATCTGAATACCTGGACTTATTTTAGATCTCCCATCCATAATTTCCTGGGAGACTCTCAGACACAGGAAAAAACAAATTTAGTTCCCACTTGCGTGTCAGTTAAATTTACTGTCCTTTACACCCAAAAAAATGGATTATCATGGCTGGTATTGCTTCAAAGCTTCCTTATGCCAGGAGAGCTATCTAGGATTTTTTTTACCATGCAGAATTCTCAATATCCATCTGGGAAGGATCTCCAAGAATCTGAGCTATCACTCCTCAAAAACTGAAGAATTTGTGATAAGCTAGATACTTAAAAAATACATAAGTGGTATTGGAGGTCTTTTCAGACCTGAAGTACAAAAATATAACAATAACCTCAAATATTTTGTTTCTTCTTTCAGCCTTAGGCTGAGTATTTTAAGGAACTTTGTATAAACATTGCACTGAATTTTATCTGAAAACTGTGCAAAGATAAATATAAGGGGATTTTTTCTTATTCATATGAAATACAGTGTATAAAGTAAATCCTTATCAGAGTTATGTAAAACCTTGGAGAAAGTATGACAATGCCATCCTTCTTCCCTTATCTTCAGTGCTGTAAACATTTTTCAGAAATAAAATTACATATCTGACATGGGGAATAGCAACATATCCAACTGAAACGCACCCAAATCTACTCCATGAGGCTCTCATAAGAGCTTTAATGACCTCCACTTTTACAAATGGACTACTTAATGCAGAAAAAATTATTGCTACTCTGAATGAAAAGAAGCCTTAGACAGGCACAGTCATTCACAGATTTACCAAATGACTAATAAAAATCACCTTTGTATCTGCTTTCTTCTGTGAATTACTGACAGAAGACAAAGAATTAGCAGATTATGAGGAAAGAAAGTCAAGCTCTAAAAATAAATTAAGTTAGTCCTAATATCCTGCTGGACTCCAGTCTTGTCTATTTTTCTTGTGTAACAAGAAACTGTTGTCATCAACAGACTTGACATTAACTGTTTTCTTGAGTATTTTCTCCTTAGCTTTTTTCTTCAAATAGCCTTTATCAATAAGGCCTGAGCCATGTGTCAAGTAACTTCATTGGGGGTAAGAAGAAAATAAAATAGAGAAGAACAGAAAGGGGAGCATGCCTCCTAAGAAATTTACTTTTTTTATACTTTTTTTTCAAACTGTGTTTGGACATACAGTGGCCTATTAAGAGGAATGGGCATAAATGAAGAATGAGGGAGAGAATGAGAAGGAGAGGAGTGCTGAGTCAAAAAAAAGGTAAGAAAAGAAGGAAAGAAGGGCAGAAGGGAAAGGAAAAGAAACACAAAGTAAAAAGACATAGAAGGGAAAAACAAAAAATAATGAAAAAGAAAAGAGAAGAAAAAAATAGAGAGAAAAAGAAGAACTGTCAGACTTAGCACAAAATGATAGTGCAACTATAATGGCCCCAAGCGAACAAGATTTTTTATCAAGTTGAAAAAAATTGCAGTTAAACATGGAAAATTCAAATTAAATATTTAATGAAAGGAATATTACTTTGCTGACAGAAACAAACTAGACAGCACAGCTAAAAATCAAAGCTGTGTTGCCTACTTATGCTTTGTCATTGCCTTAAGACTACCCACAGAGAGTACCAATGAACTGAATTCCACAGGTTTTACCCTATCTGTGAATTTTCATACTTTGGTAATTGAAGGCCAGCCAATAGAGTTCTTTTGATGTTGCTTTCTAGGTGCATCTTTCTAAAGCCAAAGAATTTTAATGGAAGTATAATTCTATTTCTGCAGTAGAAACCAAAGTGTTGCAGATAGCACAGCAGCTTCTTAAGCAGGACCAAAACACGTGGAAAACAGTCAAACCTATGATCCACATACACCTGTCAAAACTCCTGAAGTAGGATAGAAGACAAACCAGAGCAGGTTACCCAACGAGGCTGAAGAACACAGGCATTCTTTTTTTTTTTTTTTTTTTTTTTTTTTTTTCTCTGACAAGTACTAACAGTAACTTCAGGGAGAAAAATAATAAACTGAATCTAAAGATTTATTAGCTTCCACTCAGCTGGATATTTAACCTGAGGCAACTTGTTGGTCGTGTGTTTTTGAACGAGGCTATGACTTGACATAAGAGTTGGAATTGTCCCATAACATCCCCTTTCTGATAAATTTCTTTTTTTTTTTTTTTTTTGTAGAACAACTGTCTTGACATATGAAACTAACAGCTTTTATTCTTTTATTCCAGGCAGCATTAATTCCTGCTATATCCTACACCAGTGAGACTGAAGACACTGCTCTGGGTTCAGAGAGCATCTAGCATAACTAAGACCAGTCTCATTGGAGACTAGGAATTTTTCTGTTCAAACAGTAAATGTGCATGCAACAAGTTGACATGCTGAAAGAGATTTACTCCTTAAATACTTGGATACATACAAACCTGCTAGAAATAACTACAAGAAAAGTGATTTTAATTGAAAATATTTGCATATCCAGAAACTGTGTACCTGGAATCTTTGTGATTAATTGAATGGGAGAGACTTTACTCTCCATTCTTTTTCTCATTCCTTTTTCTTTATTTTAATTAATTTAAATTTTAAGGGGTTTTAAACTATGCTCTTGTATCTTTTCTCTTCATCCTAGTCTTGGCCCTTGAGGTACAGCTTTATTATTTTTACCCCCAAAAAATGCGTTGGCTATGGGCAGTCTACTTACTGTTTTTAATGAGAAGAATTAAATGGAAAGGCATTTGAAAGGAGATTGAAATTATTTTAAATTTGAAATTATTACCAAAAATAAATGTTCAATAACTACAGTTTAAAACAATTAGGAGAAGTATACCCACATAATTGATTTTGATGCATCTGTTTATTTAGATTAAAATTATGTATTTCCTAAATATCTATTTCTTTAAAAAAAACAAACAAACAAAAAAAAAAACCTCCCTTACTAGTTATGCTGAATAGGAAGTTGTAAAAAACAGGGGGTTGTTGGTTATATCCCTTTTAGTAAGAAAAACTGTATCAGTGCAGATCATTTTATTCTTTAACTCTAAGCATCCTCCTGGCAATGCTGATTCTCCCAGTCACTGTTTAGGCAAAAGTCATGTCAGTAGTGGGTTTCTCTATGGATTTGCACAGGATCTCTGTTTTGCCTTGTAGATCTAATTAGCATAAGCAATACCTTGTCATTCAGTCCCCGCATTACTTACGAAGAGGCAATAGACGCTCCTGCACTGCCAAATGCAGTTACTGATCCCCTACTCTCCTATCATCTCCACTACACAAATGTTAATTCATCCCATCACCACTTTCCAAATCATCTAGTTCCCTTTGGATTGAGATGGGATCTGAAAGACTTCTAGGAGCATCTTCCTGAAAGTTTTGAATTGCTCCCCACCAAAGAGTCATCTGTCATGATGCTGGAAGGCTTATACCCTTAAATAATCTCATCTTTCATGTGCTATGTGATAGGGTATGCATAATTTTCATCAGTTTCATGATATAAAAACATGTTCTGCAAGCTGATGTGTCTCCACTATGCCTCCTGCTCACCTGTGCACACATATATACACGAGAAATTTTTATCTGAGGTTCAAAGAAGCCAAGGACCAAGTGCTTCATAGAAAAGGCACATCAATCTGCTCAAGAAAAGGTGAGGCATGAGCAGAGCAGATGCATTACTGAGCACCACTTAGTAGAGGAGAAGGGAATCACTCCCTGAGACTAATGGATTTAATATTTTCGTTGTAGGCCATGTCCCTTCTTGGGCTTCCTACTGTCACAGCGAGCAAGGATTCCTGGCAGCAGGTGGACTTTTGCCCCCTTTTTTCTGAGAATAAGTCTTATTTTATCAAAGCAATCTAAAAATTGTGTGTCAGAAGGAAATTAGTCTAATTCACTACTAGTCCAAATTCCAATCACACTCCTACCATGAATTGCTAAGTTATAAGCATGAAGAATAAACAAGTTCATGAAACTGATATTAATTTTTAGTTTTAGTAAGCAGAGAATTAGACTGGTGTTGGATATTTTTTAAATACTGTCAGGAAGATTGTGACCTATTATCAAAGTTTTGTGAATTGAACTTCTCACAGCTTTCCTAATTGAGAGCAGAATATGATGTGGTAGTATCTAATCCATCACCAGCTGCTTTATTGAGACAACAAGTAGTTTCTTAAACAGAAGGACTAAGGAACCCTGGCCTTTAATGAATTTGTGTCTTGATTCCCTTTTAAATTTTTAACTTCTACTACAGCTATAGGGCCTAAACCTGATCTTTGTTAGTCTTACAGACTTCTCTAGATAAACTTTGATCAAAAAGTGGATTTTTTGATGCTTATTAATACACAATCTTTGATTAACTAGTTTCCTATGGATTTGGACAGTTACAGTGTCTCTCTCCTTAGGCTAAATGTATTTTAAGGGAAGATGAAATCTTGTATTGCTTCAGTCAGGGACAGCCTAATTACAGGCTCTTTCCTAAATTCAGTTGCTTCTGAAAAAATTGCCTTTTCTTCTCCTAAAATCTGTCCAAAACATGCCAAGAGACTCATAAGGTTTTAGAATAAAATGGATACTACTTTCTTGTTCTGTCACTTCATTCCTCCCCCTTCCCTCATGTTAAAAGATTAATCCCACAAGGTTCAGTTAGGAAATACAGAAAAAAAAAAATCCATTCTTCTCTATTTCATGAATCCAAGCAAGAGTGCTGAAGATTTTCAAGAAAAAAGAAGTACAGATAGCATTTATAGACTCTGTTAGACACTTCAGAAAATAGTAAATATCAAGATAATATTAAAGTACCAGAGGTAATATAAAAGCATTTATCCAGTCTTTTGTAAACCACAAAATGTGTTTATATGTATGTATGTGTATATACATGTATATTCAAAATTTAATTATTTTAAGGGATATAGAATAATTCTTGAATGCTCAGACATGCACATGGGAATCCAGAGACTTGAACACTCTTGCAGTTCCCCTCTTCACAGAGGAACTTGGAAATGAAAATATAATCTTGGGAAAAATCAGATATTGTGGTGAAAGGAAGACTGTGGGGAATTAAAGCAACCTCTGCTTCACCTGAAATGCTAAAATGCATAAGCAAAGACTACCAGCCAATACATTTGGACCTGTATCCTACCTAAACTTCATCTTATAGGCCAGTCAATGTTCTTTACAGCCACATGTTTCCTTCTAAAAACTGTTCTAGAACAGAAGTTAAAACAATGAGAAAACAAACTCTTAATTATATTTTAAAACAGCAAAAAAATAAATTAAGCTAATCACATGCTACAACCAGTCCCACTGGTGAGCAATCTTTTTCAAGACTGTGAAATTCCATGCACCTCTGTGATACATATCAACAAGATTTACTTGGCTTGTGTCCATTGTCCCAAATCATTGTGGACAACAATGCTTTGCACTCCCCCATTCACATTTCCTGTTCAGTGTGTACCAGCTATGTAATTTCTTCCTTTCAGAGACTGTATGAGTCTCCAGAAAAACATTTTCTCTCATATCAAGAAGGGCTGCTGTCCCTCAGTATTTTTGCTTTTCTTTTTCTACCTTTTTACACATCCCTTTTCGCCTTCTTCATTGGTGAATTGTCTATATTTTATCTTTCTGTATTATGTTTGTGATTTCTTCTCTGCCTAGCTTGGTACCTTTCATTGTCTATTCTCAGCACTATCAGACATTTTAAATTCTTAGAATGTGCTTTGCATCATTTTCTTTGCATAAGAGTTTTCTATACTTGTCTCTATTTTGGGAGATACCCATCTGTTCAATTCTCCTGAGAAGCAGGTCAGAACAAAGGAAAAGGCTTTACTCAAACTGATGGGGAACTGAGTATCTGTGACCTTTGCTTAGGTTGCTTTCTTTTTTAATTGACGCATCATTTGGAGGCATTTGGTTCTGCCCACAAAGAGAAAAAGAAATATCAGCAATCTGAGAGGAAAGAATCCCTTTGCTTTCAGACCATAATAATACACTACAGGTGTGTTAAATAATTTGTCCAATCAAGCACTTAGTCTCTTGGACAGACCCTTCAAGCTCCATTATGATGGCTGGCACTTTTGCCAGTTTTGGAAAAGTGAGATCAAAAGAACTGAGACAAGTCAAGAGCAAGAAGAGATGGACAAAAACAACACAGTTAACAGAGTGTTAAACTACTTGGAAACCAAAAATAATTTTTAGCACTACTGATAACAATACATGTGAAAAAAATAGTAAAAATAGTGAATACACACAAAAAAAGTTTTGTCTAGATGCTTTGACAAAGTTAATATTAAGAATTATGGCACCTGTCTTGCCCTCATGCCTCTTTGTATTACTCTTCCTATATCTCCTTGGGTGCACTATACTAAAGGCATTAGCAAACTATATCACACATTATCTCTGCAAAGTAGCATTGCAGACCTAGAGAGGCAGAGAGGTAAGGCACAGCACAGAATACTGTTTTCCTCGTCCTTCAAGTTCCTGATAGCCACACATTTCTTCCCTCTCTTTCTTGAATGATCCTAATCAACATCATCATGTTATTTGATTTCTTTAAGACTGGGGACCAGGCTTAGGGCAATGAGGTTGCCATGAACTGGGAAAAATTAATGACAGAGGCAAGCAGTCTTATTACAGTGTTGGGTATTAAGACTGAGAACTGAACATACTGTAATAAGTATTCATATTCTGATTAGAAACTGTCTACAAGTACAAATGTGGCTGTACATTACATTGATACATTTAATTTTTCTTTACATTTTCTACATTCAGCATTGACGTCTAACTGTGGCCAGACAGTTCAGGGGACACTCAATCACTTGTCCCATGTGCCATCTGTGTTCTTCATCCCTTTTCTGAGCTCTGCATTATCACAGTTATCCCACTGGCAGCATGGGTGAGAGCAAGGCTGCAAAAAGGCTGATCTCTTCTGTATGAGTTGCTGTCACACTAGTGATCACATCCTGTAATCTTATTATCTTCACCATGTCAGCAGTGACTCCACACTGAGACAAAGCTCAGAACTGTTACACTGGTTCTCTTCTAAGTACAAGCCCTCCCTTGCCTAGAGAAATAGCAGGAAGGAAGGATTATGATAGCTCACAACATTCAATTTTTGCTAACAAAAAAAGGATCAAAAATATGCTGATTAATGTAACAAACATCAACATTCTTGCAACTTCAGTCAATGACAAATTAAATTCACGTGAAATTAAATAAATATCAGAATTAGGACCATCTTTTTAATGTTAAAAACAAACATAGAATCATATTGAAACATCAATACTCTGAGTCTGCTACCTCTAAGATTGTTCTTATCAGAGAAAAAGGGTTCATAGTGATACAAAGCAAGTGGCAGGCAACATGATAATGAACATTGCCACATGTTGCCTTCTAATAAAATTCAAAATACAAATTAGGCACCCTATACTGGAGTGAACAGAACAGAAACAAGAATTTATTCTATAAATACATAGGTCAGAAAAGAAAGGCCAAGAAGACTGTAGCCCTCTAATAAAAAAGTAAGAATTGGTGATATATGTGGAGAATGGTGAGGTACTCATCAAATTCTTTGCCTCAGTCTACACTGGCAGTCATGTTTCCCACACCTCTCAGTTTCCTGAAACTCCAGGTGAGCACTGGGAGAGAAGATTCCCACCCACTGTCAGCACAGAGCAGATTTGAGACAAACTGATTAAATTGAACAAGCACAGGTCTATGGGACCTGTTGACAAACATCCCAGGGTCCTGAAGGAGCTGACTGATGTATTTGCCAAGCCACACTCTATCATATTTGAAAAGTCATAGTGGTCAGGAGAAGCCATTGTCTTGAAAAATTGAAATGCCTCACTTTTTTAAAAAAGGGGAGAAAGGAAGCTATGAGGAACTACAAGCCTCACCTCTGTGTCTCGGAAGATCATGGAACAGATCCCTGTGGGAGCAAGGTTAAGGCACATATATGCACAACAAGAAGTGTAGCATCCCATGAACTCTCCCACCTTGGTCAATTCCCAAGTCCTTGGCCCTGGCAATGGTAGGAACTACTTACCATGGAGTCAGTCCTCCTGGGGGGAGAAACAGACTCCCAAACAGACTTCTGTGTCAACTTCCCCTGTATAACTTCCCCTGGTTTCACCTTTCCCTGTCCCCTCACTGGATTGGTATCCCTGGTGGCCATCCCCCTTCCCCTGGAGACCAAACCCCTCTGCCCAGCCCTTAGCTCCGCTCCCAGCCCTTCCTCTGCTTAAGCTGCCTTCTCTGCGTGTTTGGCCTCTTTTCTTTGCTGGGTCCCCTTCAGCCAGATGTGAGATACTTCGCTGGAATAAAACCCTGCAAAAAGAGCCTTTCTTGCCTCTATCGCTGAGCCAGCTGCAGTGAGTGTTGAGTGAGGGTCTGGCTGCGCTGCCTGAAGGTTAACTCAACTTGCTTTTCCACAGGAGAGTTTGGCTGGGGACAGATTATCGGCAGCAGCAACCACTACTCCAACACCTTCATTTTTAAAGAACATGATCCAAGAAAGCCAGTGTGACTTTGCTAAGGGGAAATTGTGCCTGACTAAGCAGGTGGCCTCTTATGATGGAGTGACAAGGGAAGATCAGCTGATGTCATCCATGTAAACTTCTTTAAGGCCTTCAACACAGTCACAAACAGGGATAGACTATTAAGTCTATTAAGATAAGAAATTGGATGGTGCATACATTCAGACAGTTATGGTCAAGGCCTCTCTGTCCAGATGGAGGCAAATTATGAGTGATGTCCCTCATGGTTCTGTCTTCAGACTGGTGCTCTTCAATGTCTTCATCAATGACACACACAGTGGGATCTAGTGCATCCTCAGCAGGTTTGCAGATGGCACCAAGCTGAGAAGTGCAGTTGATAAAACAGAAGGAAGGGATGCCATCCAGGAGGAACTGGATGAGAAGTATGTCCATGGGAATATTATGAGCTTCAACAAGTGCATGTGGGTCAGGGAAAGCTCAGACAGAAGTACAGACTGAGAAGTCATTGATAGCAGTCCTGCAGGAAAGGACTTAAGCATTTTCATGGATGAAAAGCTGGACATGAGCCAACACTGCATTTGCAGCCCAGAAAACATGAGACCATGGCCAGCAGGGTGAGGGAGGCGATTGTGCTACTCTACTCTGAGACAAAAAACCCTCATGAGACCCCACCTGGAGTATTCTGTCCAGATTTGGCATCTTCAGCACAAGAAAGATGTGCCATATCTTTCACAGGAGGGACACAAAGTTGATCAGAAGATGTCTCCTGTGAAGACATACTGAGAGAGTTTGGGTTGTGCAGCCTGGAGAAGACTCAGGGGAGACCTCATTGAGACCTTTTGATACTTAAAAGGCATTTATAGAACAGAGGAAGGTCATGAAGTTATATAACATGGTAAAATATTTTTAAACTAAGAGGAGAGATTTAGATGTTAGGAATAAATACTTTACTGTGAGAGTGATGAGTCACTGGAAAAGGTTGCCCAGAGAACTTGGGGATGGCCCATCCCTGGAAGTGTGTAAGGACAGGCTGGATGGAGCTAGGAGCAGCCTGGTCCAGGGGAAGGTGTCCCTAACCATGACAGGAGGGTTGGGATAGGTGACCTTTAAGATCCCTTCCTACTCAAACCATTCTATGAATCTATGAAACCCATGACCTGTAAGCACAGAAAAATTACTGGTTTTAAACAACATGAGAAGTGTATGCAAATCAAATCCATTTTCTGGAGTGTCAGTAACCAAGAAAGGGTCTGGAGAACACCCCTGTCTACTCATAATTTGTATTTTGGAATACTTGATTTGGTCATGCTATTTAAAACCAAGTAGACCAATGTAAGCAAAAGACAAAATACAATTGAAAGAGGCATCCACGGTAGCTTCTCTTTTCTACATAAAAGATTTTTAAAAACTGTGAGACTGGTAGTGTACCCTTTTTGGCTTTTCAGAGTACACATTGGTATCTTTTGCCTTTCCACAAGTTCACAGATTGCTTGCGGTGGGGAAATTAATTTTATGCTCTGATTATAGAAGCTGTTCTACAAAGAGGGTGTAACAGACTTCAGCCTATTATTAGTGCACTAAGCTGGGAGGAGAGTTCTGGGTTCTAATCCTTGCTCCCTGAACTGGGTCTGTATTTTAACCTATATGTATTTAATGCAGAAGGTACAACTGCAGCCAGTGCTGTGATTTGTAGCATTCATGCAGAGAGTATGAAATCTTTTAAAAACTATCCTTAATTATAAGAAGACTTCTGAATGACAGGGAGACTCTAACAAGGATTAAGTTCTGGTCTCCTTACTCTGCCATTTAACTGGGTGAAGACTAACAAAAAAGGAGTATAAAAGTTATAAGCATCCACTAAATTCTGAAGCAGAATAAAAACAATATATTTCAGAAAGGTAATGGATTCATAATTTCCAATACTAGATTTTTAATGCTTCACCCACCTCCTTTGGGGTTTTATCCTGGTAAATTTGTCATTGCATATAATTAGACATTAGAAAGAGCTGTCTATCACTCCTGGGTCAAATATTGCAACTTTATTGTCAGACCAATACAATACATTTATTTTTAAGAAATAGGCTGGAAAATTTCTGCTCCTAATTCTGTGGCTCTCCTCTCTTTCTCTCTCACAGAATTAGAATTAGAATCAGAATTAGAATCCTAGCTCTGTGGGTCTCATTCTTCTCTCTCAGAACTAGAATTTGTCTAAGAAATGTTGACATAATCATGAATAATTCCCACTGGAAGAATTACTGACACTCATTATGGTTTTCCATTCTGAGACTACTTACTTTTTAATGTTAAAAAACTGTACTTTTTTTGTCCCGAGAAAGACTAATCTAAATGGTGTATTCAAGAAAGGGTCACCAATAATTGCTCAAAGAAGCCCTAGTTTTCACGAATGAGCATTACCTGAGAGATTTCTATGTTATGTAAATGTGCAGCATGACATTGAATCTTATTTGTGATTGGATACTGCCAACTGTTATGAAATTTCTTTCTCAGTTTTTTGTTAAAATATCCCAGATGCTGCAGTTTCATAGGTTCAGTGGTAATGAATTTTGACAGATTTGTGAATGCAAAGAACTCAGATTCCCTTTTTTTTAAAGGGAGACTCTAAGGCATGAGGGACTCAGAAACCAACCTGTGCAAAATAATGATGGGGAATAGCAGAAATAGCTCATGCTATGATATAGAAGAAACCCTCCATAGCCAGAGCAACACAAATGCTTTCTGTTCATGCAGCTTTTCCTATTAGCAGTGTACTCATCACAAATCAGTGTTAATTTTTGTATGTATTTGTTTTTCTCCTCAATGTGCACAGGAAAAACCATTAGTAGTTTGGGTAACAGCCAAAGGACAGGCAAATACAAATAATCAAATTATTCCAATTTCAATGAATACAAAATGTTTCTATGGTACAGAAAAGCTGGAGATGAATTTCCAGAAAGCTTCAGAATCACAGAATCATAATATGGCTTGTTGACCACGCTCCTTTTAATGCAACCCAGGATACAATTGGTTTTCAGGGTTGCAAGTGCTCATTGCCATCTCATGTTGATCTTCTCTTCAGCCAACACTCACAAGTCTGTCTCAGGGCTGCTCTCAATCCATTCCCCATCCTGCCTATACTTGTAGTTGGGATTTCCCACACTCATTTGCAGGGCTCTGTACTTGGACTCCATGAACTTTATGAAGTTTGCACAGGCCCATCTCTCAAGCCTGTGTTGACCCCACAACAGAGCTTGGTGTCAAGAAGTGTGATAAGCTCAAAGATAGGTGTCTGATTTAGATATCGAAAATTAGGTAAGAGCAGTCTTAGATTAGTATTACTCCTGAGAATGAGTAGCATTTTGTGATATTGATCTACTTGTCACCACAGCTGAGTTTAGCCAAACTCAGAATCATGCCTAAAAAAGCAGAAAACATTACGAGCAACAGAATATCCACAGACACTCCATAAAGCAGGAGATGTCACTTTACAATCTGGGAGATGTAAAGAATGACACTGGGTTATACCCATTAGTGCTGACCTACCAATAGGTACCTTATAGTGCTGAGCGTGTGTCCTGGGTTGTAAGATAAGCTTGTATTCTATTTGCCATCTGTTGAAGGTAAACCTGTTGGGCAGGTTTTGTTATCTCTCTCAGAGACAATGTTTTGCCCCGTAGAGGCAATGGTTTGTTTATACACTATTGACTGACTCACTGCCAGGCTGGTAAATGTAACACCATCCTATTGTGAGGGGTCCCACCCAGAGGGGGAAGCCAAGCACTCTATTATTGTATAAAGGGGTAGCTTTTGGGGAGAGGGGCAGCTGGCTCTCTCTCTTCGCGGGATTCCCGGAGAAGCAGCTCTCTTCGGCGGCACTCACAGCGAAGCAGCCGGAGCGCGCTGAGCCGACGGCGGCGGAGCTCAGAGGCAACCCCAGCACAGAGGAAGACCGGCCCCACTGCCACCAGATCTTCAGAGGAAAACTATACCCTTCAAAAGATCACCACTGCAGCTGCAGTTCATCAACCACTGCAAGGGGAGCAATAGTCCCAGCAGGACTGATACTGGCACCCCGAATCCTCAGGTTCTGGACTTTTTTCACTGGTTTTGTTTGTACCGATTGCATTTGCCTTTTTAAATTGTTGTCTGATTTTCTCCTAGTAAAGAATTGTTACTCCCATTCCCATATCTTTGCCTGAGAGCCTTTTAATTTAAAGATCCTGGTAATTCAGAGGGAGGGGGGTTTGCCGTTCTCCATTGCACAGGAGGCTTTGCCCTCTTTCACAGACTCCTGTCTTGTCGAACCAAGACAGCGTGTCACTGCAAACTGCTGCTACTCTTAGAATCAATCTGCTAACACACAAAACAGCAAATCAAAACCAATGGATGAAAGGGGTTTCTGTCCTTTATTTTTTCCTAAAACATCTCTGGTGCTTCTTCCTTTATTTTGCATATGCTTTCTTCAGGTATAACCATAGATCTGCAATCCTATCCACTGTCTCTGAAAATCTGTTGATTTAAAAACTTGGTATAGAAAGGATAATATCATAATGTACTCCTTTGTCAAAACTATTAACTTCTCTAAGTGTAACAACATAATAAAAAATACTTCAGGAGGCAGTACTGGCACCATTAAACTAACTATTATAAGCTATCCCACTTTCAGTATGTAGTTACTCAGGGAAAAGAGAACAGAGCAAAGTTCCACTGACATATCGTACCAGAAGTGCAAACAAAGAGATGTGTGATGATAACACAAATCATGAAGTTAAACTAGCTCAACAGTTCTTTCTTAACTGCAAGTTGGACAGCCCAAAGCAGTTAGCATCATGACATTCAAACCTTAATTATTCACATTTTCACTCTGAAAACATTACCTGCTTAACTTCTTGTAGGAAATAAGAGTTTTTCATAATGCAACAAAGAGAAAATTTTATTCACCTTATGCCAGAAGTAGCTTGAAATACCTTTTTAGCTTAATAGAAATAATAGGAATGAAAAAAGTAGAGTTTTCAGTAGTGCAAAAGAATTGTATCATCCTATCTGGAGCTGATGAATTGCAAACATTCATTAAAATAACCAATGATGGATTTCAAATGAAATCCATCAGCCATAAAAATTGTAAGTCATTCACAACTGAGTATATAATATATCAGGTGTCAGAAGAGGGAAAGAGAGGTCTTATACCACAGATGTGCTGCAGGTATCCCTATTCCACTGGTATGAGACAGTCTTGCTGTCTTTTCTTTCCATTTCTTTCTTGCCACATGATGCTGCACAGAAGCACATTACGAGTAGGCATGCTGGACTATCCAGGTATCACTGCGGTCATGTAAACCAACTGACTGTCCACTGTTGGTTACCATGGCTATTATTTTGTTATAAAATGTTAGTGTCTCCTAAGAGACACTAACAAGACTTTTATTTTAAATAAAGCTATATTTATGCAATGACCAACTTTTCAGTCTTTTATACATGCTTTGAGAAAGCACCCAATGTTTAATCCCCCAGAGAGCTAGAAGGAAGAACAATAAACTTTTGATATCATCATTTGACATATTTGCTTAGATTCCCTCTACAGTTAATGAAGAGAAATAAACACTTCTCTGGCATGATTCATGTGTTCTGTTTGGCTCAGTATAGGTTAGGATGAGATAAACCCCACCCTAGAAATGCCTAGTTTATTCTACTCATCTAGCAAATCTAGCTGGCTCTGCACTAGAGATAAGTACATCTAATTGAACCCAAACTTTTTTATGCTTTCTAAATCCCATTCAGGTGGTACTGTGTATTATTAGGCACATGCAGAGGCAGGGACTCAGTGTCTACTCAGTATCAAATACAATAAAAAAACATGTATGCATAAAATTTACATGTCAAAAGTCCCAGGCAGTAGTTGACCATAGGTTGCCTGATTCTGGTTTCTGGTTTCTGGTTTTGGACAGTTTCTAGGTTCTGGTTTTGGACTAGTTTAATGAGTTTTCTCACTGAATTTTCTTCCAGATCTGGAATGCCATTACTATCCTGCCATACTCAAAATCCTAAGAGAAAGTCTTCAAAGGTTGGAAATGTTCTAATCTTCTCTATGGAGTACAAATGTTAAAGTAACTTCAAATCAACTCACAACTGAAGGTAATGCAGTGCTGAATAAATGAGCGAAACAGTACAGCACCTGATCACTGAGCCTTCAGCTAACAAGAATAACAGGAGACTATGGTTTATCCCTGTCACAAGCCTCTGCAAAAGAAAAAAGGATCTGACACATACTTATTAGTTTTTTACAGCAAACCAGAGGAGAATTGGAAGTACGGGCCTTAATCCAAGTGCCAAATGTAATCTTACATTACACTGTAACTCAAATCCCCATTCTACATCTATTGTACAAGACTGTCTGCTGGAAAAACAGCTTGTGTAGCAGAAGGAAAATGCAGTGACAGGCTACTTAGACAATTTTATTTAGCATAATCTGACTGTTTGTCTAGTATTACTTAATGTCCACGATGAAGTGATTTTAAATTTTATCTATCTGTTACTCTTAATTTAATTTTAACAACAAAACTCAGGATCATTTTTAATGTATTTAGAAAAATAGAATCTGACTGACACTTATAAAGAAAATGGAGTGTGAAGCACATATCCTTGGATCTCTGTTCTTCACCTGAGAACAAGAATACTGACAAAGAGGTAGTTTCTCCACAAAGCCAGGCAATTTTTAGATGAGAACTTCTATTTTTGTCATGCTGGACAAGCTTGCTTGACCATGTTGAGAATTCTCTATTATTGTGCATCTTTCACAGCACCTCAAAGGAATTCATTACTTTCCTCTTTTTTTTTTTTTCTCAGAGATTACTCTGGACAGCTAATTACAATATGTCACACTATGTCAATGATCCTTTGACTCCTAATTTAGAGCAGAATAAAAGATGATGGTATATCACAAAGGCCCTGTAGATAACACAATCAAGACCTCCTTTAAGAATTTTCTATTTCAGCAGATTGTACTTGTCTGTCCTGAACTAATGGAAAAAAAAGGGTTTGAGGAGGAGGGTTGAAGTTTTCTGTTGGTGTTTGTTGTTTTTTGGTATTTTTTTTATTTTATTATAAATAGCAAAGTCGAATCCACAAATGGACAAGAGTTAAACTAGCTGAAGTTTTAGAAATTAGATATAATTCTTGTCTTTGATGAGTCATAATTTTCAAGGGAATAGGGTGTTTGTAGCTGAAATGGACTAGCTCTTGGATTTATCCCATAGGCCATTTAATTTATGGCTTTCATCCCTTTTACAAACCCGAGGAAAAGTGATCTGACCTCTAAAAAGCAGGAAGGAATGCAGATTAAGAATGCAGTTCCAGCACCTTGCTCTTTAAAATGCTTTTAAAGCCTGTCTTACTCATTCATCTTTTAACAAAGATGAATGCACATGACAGGTCTTATCCTAGTTGGCCTAGTAAGGCAAAAAATAATGCTAAATCAATGCCAAAGTGATCAGGGATGAGACCAGGATCAAAGTTCTGATCAGCCCACAATGGGTTATTCTGTCTTAAATATTAAAAAGAAAATCAAAAAAAAAAAAAAAAAGTTAGAAAAATAGAAACATGTCCCTGAATCACCTAAGGTATCTCACTGCTACCATTAACTAAACTTTACTTATCAATGAAATGACATCTGAAGGAAAAAAAGCTAAACATAAACTTACTGGAGGATATGACCACTGTGGAATTAAAACAAAATTAGAGTTCTTGAATACAAAACAGTGCCTAAATAGTTCAGATATACATCAGAAATACAATGACGAGGGTGGAGGGAGGGGAGAAGAACAGTCTAATGAATATGTATAGTGTTAAGTGCAAACCTTTAAAGGCCTGTGAGTATTTTGCACTTGCTTATGGAAATAGCACAAAGATCTTCAGCCAGTCCTTCAGGCTTCAAATATCCCCTTGATTTCAATTGTTTTTCAACAACTTACAGTAGCTGTGCAACCATGCCTAGTGGGTATTTCATATCTATTTGAGAAATAAATAAGTAAAATTTTCAGAGAAAATGTGTATTTTCCATTAACTCTGTCACTAATGGTTCATGCACAAGGATTCCTTCTTCCTGCCTTGTATGAGAAAACCAGTACACAACACACAGATGGCTTTTTATGTAGCATGTAAACTCAACAGAATGCATAGGGTCTCTGTGAGCATGAAAATGTCTTCACATTTTTAAATATTCTATGCACTTGTGAATAACTCGTCTCCTCCTCCAGTGGAGTCAATCCCCAACAGAGAACATCTGGTCTTTAAATCCTACATTCTGAAGCTAATGAAGATACTGAAATGCTTAAAGACAAGGGAGTTACCAAGCTGAAGATCTTCTTTGCATCACCAGTACTGCTATCCTCCAGTACTCAGAAACAGTGTGTTAGCATATACAAATATTTATGTACTTGTGTAAGTGAAGAGATATATCCTCTGACTGACCATTTTCTCTTTTGTCACTCTATTCTCTCCTCTTGGGTTCTTAAATTTCATGAATCCGAAAGAAGAGAAGAACAGAATTGTTTAGGTTGGAAAAGACTTCTAACATCAAGTCCAACCTTAAAACTAACACTGTCAAGTCTATCAAAAAGCCATGTCCCATAAATTTACATATCTTTTAAATAAATACCTCCAGTGATAGTAACTCCACCACTTCCGTGGGTAACCTGTTCCAGTGCTTGACAACCCTTCCGGGTAACAAATTATTCCTAATAAAATCTAAACCTCCCCTGTAAAAGATGGTCCAAAGTTCCCCTCATTTTTGCCTCACGATCGTCACAACGGCAGAGACTAAGATTCTGAAGACCTCAATTGGAATTCTGGCCTGGGTGAGGTGGATGCTCACCAAGTGATGGTTTGCAGGTGTGTTTTCTGTGTCTGCACTGCACTGCTTTGAGCAGGGCCTGGCAAGGAGTGGCTTGTTCTATACGCTTACACCTGCTTCGCAATAACCGAACCCATGGATTTTACCACCTCTTGGCCAAATTAACTTTCTGGGGTAACTTTGGTGATCTACGGAAGATCCCCCTTCTGCCTCACAACCACCATGACGGACAGAGATTGAAGCTCCCTCCCAAGGCATGAGACCCCTATAATCCTAACACAGGGGCACTGGCCTGACTGAAGGAGGATGTTTGTCAAGAGGTGCCTGCAGATGAGTTCACTGGACCAGGAAAATAATGGTTCCTGCTCACTGCTGAAATTGATTTGCCCTGCTTTGGAACATGGATTATCTGTACCTGTTTTTCAACAGACTCATTTCTCCATTACCTGTTCGCCCACTCAGCAGAGGACTATAAAAGATCCCTAACTTAACCAAGACTTTGGTGAACCCCCACAGATGATGGTGAATCTATGTGGCTGGACCATCGAGGATTTTGTGTCTCTGGTAGCTGTATTCCCTCCCCCCTTTCTCTTTTTCTTTCTATCCTTCATCTCCTTTTCTGCTCCCACTCTCACATTTGCTGTTGACCCTTAATTAAAGGTGCATTTGTTGTGATTAAACTGATAGTCCCCTTCTGTTTGCCTTTTGCACTTTTGGGATCAGTAAAATGAACCATCACGACACCCCACTTGTCCTAGCAGATCGTGACACCCCCAGAGCAACTTATGGCCATTTCCTCTTTTCCTCTGGCTTGTTACCTGGGAGAAGAGACCAACTCCCCGCCTTTGTTTTCTTTTCCTTTTTAGAACATCTTGCATGCTTCTTCTCTCGCTAATAATCATAGAAGTCCCACTGCAACTAGCAATCTGTACAAGACAATTGGAATAGTAAGACCACATAGTTTGAAAAAATTGTAGAACATCTCCTGCTACAGGGTGATTATAGTTTATCTTTTTTTTTTTTTTTTTTTTGAGACTCTCTCACAATTCTAGACTGCGATCCTGGTATGACTCTCCCAAATAAATCCTGAACATGGATTGACATTTAACTCATTCTGAGGACTGTTCCCAGCAGACAGGCTGCATTCATTCTCCCTTCTGCAAGCTAAGACTGGTGGTGCCATTTCTTACCAGCTGATCTCAGTGCCCAGGAAAGTTCACAGTTATGTTTAACTTGTATTGATATGGTCAGTACATGCTCAAGGTGATGCATGTGCAGTGCTTGTTACTGTTACATTAATTTTGAGTTGTAGACCAATTAACGAATTATTCCAAATTGACTTGGGATATAATCAGAATATTGAAATGCTTCCAGTATACTTTGAAGTAAGATTTTTATGGATTTTAAAGGCTTTATTTGTATATGTTATATCAACAGGAGAACAATGAATTACCATATTCCTTGCACCATTTACCTGAATAATTCTTGCATAAATTCTGACACTGAAGGTCATTGTCAAGTATCAGAGATTCTCACATTTTTTAGATTTGTCAGTACAGATACCTAAGGAATATTAAACAGCCAGACCCTTCAATTAGCTTCTGCAATTACCTTTATTAAATAAAATCCTTATCAGCTGTATTGTTATTGCAAAAGAAATTACAAACACCAAGACATATTCATAGCAGTACCTGATTTCTGCAAAAGAGTATTAATCAAGAAGTTTTAACTTTATCAACTGCACAAATGAAAAGGCATTTTCAATTACTTATTGCACAAAGATCAGTGAGGTAAAGAATAACAAATCTTAAGCCTCCAGAGTTGAACTAATGTATTATTTCTCCAGCTTCACAATACTTTTGAAATACTTTACATTTCAAATCAAGGAACATACAGTTTAAAGGTGATTTACAAAATAAAACTAACATCTGCCTGACTTTTTAATTTCAACATCGTTTGTCTTAAAGCATAAATTGGTATGCTTATGAAAGTTTACATTTAGTTAATGATTATAAAGCTGTTGGAATCTATTAAAGTATTTTTTACAAGGAAAATGTGAGCACTTATTGTAGGACTAATGACCAAGATTTTCTTGAAATTATGCAGAGTGCAGTTAATGATTTAATAAATTTTTATAAAAGCAGCAATCAACAGGAAAAATACACTTGTGTAAGAGAAGATTTCAGCCTTACAGGTGAAACAAAAAAATTTAAACCAAATACCTGAGCTGATCTTCATTTGACATGATTTCTCCCAGATTAAAGAACTTGTAAAGAACTTGTAAATAACTAATGTTGCTAATGTAACATCAAATTTGTGACTCCTGCTTTTAGAGCATTTTTAAAGGCAAATTATAGCAATTCATGTTTTTAAACCAAAATATTAAAGAAGATTTCTAAATCAAATTACAGTTCAGAAAGTTTTATGCCAGACTGTTGTCTTACCTATTATGAGTACATATTTTATTTGCATAATATGCATGTAATATGGCAAAAGGCAAGTAATAAAATTACTTTTTCAATGTCTCAGAATACTTAACAAAATACTTTGACATTACTAGATGATGATGCAGCAAAATCCATATTCCAGCCGCATCTGGAGTACAGGAGCATAAAGTAGGTTTCATTAATATGTATATCATACTTTTTCTTGGTATTTTGTAGTTCTACCACAAGTTTTGAACATGCATTTTCTTCTTGAAAATAGTTTTTACATTTGATATTTAAACACCGAAGCAGGACAAAGAATGCAATAGCTTAGAAATCTGGGGTTCCACCAATCATAAATGATTATTCACTAGTAAGGAAAAAAACTAATTACTCTAAAATATAGTACGTCAAAGCTTCTCCTGATTTAGGCCTGCCTATGCTGATCTCCTTCACTAGTAAGAAAAAAAAAAATCCCATTGCTCTTCTTACAATCTTCTGAAACTTCCTAATACATATAGATCTACAAAGCAAACCCTTTTGTAAAACATCACTACTCACAAATACTTTCGATATGTTTAACACTGATATGTATAAAGATGCCTGGAGACAGGGTCAGTGATGGAGCCCTGGCTAATCTTCTGTGGTGCCTCTGGTTCCATGGTTAATTTGGAAAAGAGTAAATGTCCTTCCAAATTTCAGTCAAAATGATCTTGATATTTATCCCACTACCACAGGAGAAAAGAAGATAAAATTTGCCCACAATTCCTTACATCATAAGTAATCCCTTGTCTATCCAGAGAAAGAATTGGTAGCTGCAAAAGCAGAATACTTTAAAAATTGGCAATTTCTTTTAATAGTGTAATACAGGTTATTCCTAAAAAAGATACATTGCCAAAGGTGCTAACCTCAAGTATCTTCCAAGTCTCAGAAATGGGCAACTTTTGTGTCTTAGGCCTTGGACCCAAACTGATTCACAGCAGAGCATGAGTGGTTTTGAGTTAAGCACAGGGCTGCTAAACCCTGGAAGAAAAGGTAAAGCCAAAAAGACATTCCGTTCGTTCTAGAAAGGATCTAAGTGGTACCAAAAAAAAAAAAAAAAAAGATTATTTAATGTGTCTCATACAGCTAAGCTTTTAGAGTTTCTCATGATGGCAAAGAACAGTTGAGAAAATTCTTACATTATCTGGAGAAGTGGACAAAATGTAATGACAAGTGTGTCCACAGTAACTTCTCACTGGTACATAAATAAGCACTCGCTTAACAATATTGAAACCATAAGATCTGTGATTTCTCCTAAGACTGTGCTAACCTTGATTTCATAAGTCAGTGCAAAATAATCATTATACTTCCAGTTTTAGCAGTTCCTCTGGCTTGTTTTACAAAGGTTAATAATGCTTTCCACATGCCACTGGTTTTCTGATAGCACAGATTTAAGATAAATTACTATCCAAGAAAAGAAGCTACTTTAGGACTTTACTTAGAGGTAGTGTCTCTAAACCATGAAAGAATTCCAGTCTCCAAATACCACTTCACATGTTTGATGCTAACCTTACTTCATCTCCTGAGCCAGCACTAGAAGAATGAGTTGAATATAATGTCCTGTGCCATACTGCTTAGTTGATGACAAGCAAAATGTAGACAGTCTTTTATTCTGGCCCTAGATGTTGCTGTCAGGCTAGGGTAGATTAAACTTGATGGTCTTCAAGGTCCCTTCCAACCCAAGCCATTTTATGATTCTATGAATAAAGAAGTAAGAAGTACAATTATTCATGGCAACTCATTGTAACATTACTTCCACTTTACCTCTGTCCATTCTATTCTCTCTTCCTGATCTTTTCTTCATATGTTCTTCCACTTTCTTCTACCTGTTTTCCACCCAGACTCAGTTTTATCAATAACATTAACCCACTCTATTGTTTAATGTTTCTTTTTTCCCCATAAAATAATGAGCATTTATTATGATTCCCAGTAAGGTGGAAGAGAATTCATGATTTTGTCTCTGCTAGATAGAATTTCTTCCCAAAGCTTCATCTGCCAGAAAATTAAGTTGCTGTTTTCAGGGAAGGAGTGTTGAGCATTCAGATTTCATACTTTTTTTCATATTCAGGAAGTAAGAGAGTAGAAAAATGTTATGTGTATATCTTTATCTATATATATTTATATCAATCATTTTATAATATTTATAACAATTACTTGTTAAAGGAATTGCTGTACATTCATCAGAAAACAGTGAGTGTTCGGCTACAATGTGCTGTGCTGATTAAAGGACATTCAAGACACAGATCTAAGACACAGAAGTCTGGGAAAAGCAGTCAGAAATAAGAACTTCCTTTTTAAAAATGGAACTTCCATTCAGTAAAAATTGTTGAGATTCTGAAATAAAATCACAGTCAAAATGAGGACAAAACATTGAGATATCTTGGGAGTTAGTGGGTCAAATATATTTATTTTTTAAAACTTTCATTTCAATTCTATCTTTAATTCTCTTTAGGTAAAGTGAAATCTCTGCATTATGAAAAAATATAAGCTGACCTCATTCCTTGTCCAATAATTGACCTTTGAATTGACTCCTTTTCTCCATGATGTCTGTTGGAATTTCCAGCAATATTGCACTGTTTTATTACCAGCCCATAGCTGTTCTCAGCTCTTCTGCTTCAGAAAATTCAATACAAAACCACTCATTGGCACTAGAGATTGCTAACTCAGACTAAGTATTTTTTAAGTCTTTTTCCCAGTCATAATTCATAATGTTCTTGAGGTGGGATTTATTGACATATGACATAGCCAGAAAAAAAATGAAGTCAAAATAGTCAGTTTAAAAAAAAATTATTATTTGTCTCCTTGAAATACAATTCTTAATTTAATTGCACTGTTACACCTTAATGAAATTCCTTAAAAGATCAAAATGTGTTCACATGAATTGTTGACTTTTTAGATCAAGTAATTCAAAAAATGCACACTGGATCAAGGCCTCTGTATTGTACCTTGGGCAAAGACATCTGCAGGTAATCATGATGGAATCATAGAATGGTTTGTGTTGGAAGGAATTTTAAATATCATCTATTTCTAACAGTCAGGGACACCCTCTACTAGAGCAGGTTATTCAGAGCTACATCCAACCTGGCCTTGAACACAAGGACGAGGCATCCACAACTTCTCTGGGCAACCTGTTCCAGTGCCTCATCACCCTTACAGTATTCTGAATTTCTTCCTAATTTCTAATCTAAACCCACCCTCTTTCAGTTTAAAGCCATGCCTCCTTGTTTTAGCACTGTGTGACCTTGTCAAAAGTCCTTACCCTACTCTCTTGTAGCCCCTTTAGGTACTGAAAGATGCTGCAAGGTTTCCCAGCTGTTGCAGTCTCCAAGGAGCCTTCTCTTTTCCAGGTTGAATAACTCCAATTTTCCCAGCCTGTCCTTATAGAAGAGATGGTCCAACCCTGTGATCATCAGTAATAAAAATCATGGACATTATTGCTGGATGAAATTGAAAACCTGGGAAGAGGATTTCTTGTTTTCAAAGGCTAATTATGAACATCATCATGTTGCACAGATAAAACGCTATTAAAAAACAGGCAAGGAAAAATATAATAGCTCTGTAAAAAAAATTGTTTGTAAGATGAAATAGTTTTTCCATTTCTCTAATATAGCAATAAAACTACTGAGGTCTAGAGGAAGGCCTCCTTATGCACCTAAGAGTTCATAAAAGTCAAGAAAAGTTCCTTATCAAAGAAGCTTGAAAATGAAATAAATATGTCAAGCTATAGGTCCCCAAGTTCAGCAGCTTCTATGCTGTAGGGCACACTGCACAGCAAAACTGGCCTGCAGCAAGGGATCATTCATGGCCTAAGGTCTCTGAAGAAGCCCCAGAGTTAGAGCTTCCAGTGGAAATGTAACTGTTTTGATGGTGAAAGGTAAAGTATAAGAGTTTTAGTAAATATTCTAGATTTGCTGGACTGTCCAGTCTTAATAAAAAATCCATATAAAAGAAAGACTGCTGGCTAGCTCACCAAACTCTGTCAATTAATCCCCTGAAGGCGAAAATCAGTCATGACTTGGCTTACTTAGAGATAGATGGAAATGAGCAAGCAGCACAGCTGAAGACTTTTGTTAGACTAGTGTACTAGTCACAGTTTAATAATTTAATTTCCTTCTGGCTTTCTGTCTCAAAGGAACTGATGAGCTTTGACACTACTACTTTACCAGAATTGCAAAACTCTGTGCCCTAAAAGAAGAGTCAAGAGCTCCTTAAGTTCTCACTCACTTGAACATTTTCTTACCCATAATATATTTTTCAGCAGGAAGATATAACATTACTGTCATCGAATGCTATTAAGTCATTTACACAATTAAAAAGTAATTACAAATGAGAATTGTTGGATTAGATGAAAAAACCCTGTATCACTTGTCATGCATAATACAGCATAGCCCTGTTACATACAGAGTTTTGAAAGGTGAAATAAAATGCAATCATTTATGTAATTAAATGTAGACAGGAACACAAAACCAGAGTGCGGTGCCTATGGTTTGTGATAGTCAGTTTGTATGTCAGCAGAAAGAGTGAATTTAAGTTGAGTTTAATTACCAGATTTTGGAAATTCTCAATTGCTTTTCATACAAATTATTAGCACATCATATCTTACTAAATAGTATTTAATAATGTAATTTAAAAACATACTGTATTAAATATAATTTAAATATCCCTTGTAAAACTCAGCTATTAACTGACTACACACAGGGCACTAGGAAAAAAAAAAAAAAGAAAAAGGTTTTTACATTAATTGCAGTGCTTTGATTAAGAGTATTTTGAATTAAGGTAGTTGTTCTTCAGTCTCCATGTACAAAACCCTTTGAATTTAAAAAATTCTATAATGATTAGACTCCTTGCCTGCTCTGAAAGAGCTAAAGAACCAAGATTGACAGCTCAAGCTGGAGCTTCCAGAGGAAATGTCTAGAGCTACAGAGTAGGAGGAAAGAACAAAGGATTTGTAACCATGCATCAAGCCAGTAAATTAGGGGAGTAGAACACAGAGGGACAATGGGGTAGAAAAGCAATTTGGAAAATCACCTGCTTGGAAGTGGAAGTTGATATATCAAAAGCTGCATGAAAGGGAATTTTTTAAAAAGCAGGTAGACAAAATTCTGCCTTGGAATTCATGATATATCACATTGCTCTTTTGGTTTGCAGAGCTCTCCAGGCTTGCATCAAGCAGTTCACACATTAGAGAGGCTGCTAATCTCAAAAGCATGTCCCTTTTCAGTTCTGGAATCTCACCTACCTCTTTCCAGGTTGGCCCAAGGTCAGGTTTCTGGGATCCAGCTGGGATGTGGATGGATTGCAGGGGTCTGTCAAACAGCATAATAGTTTCCTGATGTGATCTGCAGAGTATTTTTCTACACTGCAATGTGACCACTGTTCTAACAGAACTCATTTTAAACAACATAGCCCAAAGAAAGTTCTGCAAGATGTGTAGCTCCAGCAAGGACAATGCTGTGCCTAAAATTGGAAGTACAGTGAAGCAGACTAATAAGATGCATCAGTTTCATCAACTCTTCCTTCTTCAGTAAGCCCTACATGTATTAATGGTACCAGCCCCTGCTTTCTTGCTACCCAGACTACTTCAAGAAGCCAACTGATAAGGCTGGTTTCATATTATACTCAATATCTACTGCATGAGGAGCTGCAGACTGTCAGGGCAAAAATGATCTCATTCTCAAAAGATCTAGCATTAGCACTTAAATTAAATAATGACTTATTCATTTATGTGAAATTTATTACATTGTATTTGAGATATAAGCACTGAATTTACTTAAGTAATGTTTTATTAATTTTAAAAAATTACGTGAAAGAGTAACAAATTTGACTTGCTACTTAAATAATTTAATTCTTTAACTGAGTAATTGTTTTACTTTACATTTCAAAAAGTATATGAAACACTGTTGTTTCATGCTGTGAAATAGCTTTTCGCTTTTTTTAAAAACCACCCATGGTTCAGAGATGTTTAAATGTTAAATGTTAAATCTTAAAGTCAGCTGTCATGAACTTCTCAAAGCAGAGAGTGATAACATATATATAAAAATACATATTACTCCATAAACCTCAAATGTTAATCATTGTTCAAGTATCAAATATTATTTTGTATAGTATCCTAATATTTAAATTACAGCTTATTTTACTACAGAAGGTAAAAACTAACATGGAAATATCAAATTACCTTGGATAGATATCCTTACCCTGGAAAAACAGAAAGTGGAACTCAACTTTGTATTCAGTCCAACTCTTTATAAGTTGAGCTCAATGATCTCAGAGGTCTTTTCCAAGCTAATTGATTCCTTGATTCTGTGAAGTGAGAATGTGTGAGAGCATCAGCCCTAAGAGCACCCAGGACTGAAGGTTGCCTACTGGCAAGAACAAAGTAAAAAGCTAGAAACTTTTTCTTCTTTCTGTGGGAAAGTTTGGTGCCTTGATTGTCACTTGGAGAACATGCCAGTCACAGCCCACATTCAGCCACCCTCTCCATGCACACTGCTGAGCTTCCACTGCTAAGGCAAGGTCCTGGGAAACCTAGAGTGAAAGGCAACAAGGATGATCAATGTCATCCTCTTTCTTCTTTGGACAAAATGAGGTAAATAGGTTTTTTCATCTTGGAAGATGGATTAATTTAGGGGGATATAAATGTTAATGAGGGATACAGTCATAGATGGCATGGAGGGCATGAATACTGAAGGGGTGGGGAGAGTGCAGAGACCTCTGTGAGAAGCACAGTTTGGGTTGTTCCATGATGAGCACAGCTGGTTCCAGCTGTCTCCAACTGACCCACAATAGGGTCCTACAGCCAAGGGCTGGTGCTTTGAGTTAAACATAAAACAGTGAAAACTGCTGCACAGTGAGTGTGAGAAGTTACAGACTAAGTCCTATGAATAACAGCTGACGGAGCTGGGACTGTTTAGCTCAGAGAGAAGGAGGCTCATGGACCTGAAAGTAAGTGGTAGCACAGTGAGGGTTGATCTCTTCTCCTAGGCAACAAATAACAAGACAAATAGACACAGCCTTAAGCTATGCCAAGGAAGGTTTAGGTTTGACATTAGGAGGAATTTTTTTCACAGAAAGTGTGATTAGACATTGTAATGGGCTACTTGGGCAGGTGGTGGACTCCTGAAGGTGTTTAAGAAAAAATTTAACATGGCAGAGGGAGCCATAGTTTAGTTGACAGGGTGGTGTTGGGTCATAGGTTGGACTTGGTGATGTCAGAGGTTTTTTTCCAACCTTATTGATCCTGTGATTCCTGGAAGTGAGAATATGTGAGTGCTTCAGCCCTGCAGAGACCCAGACTGGTGAAACAGCAGAAGGCGAAGGTGTTCCAGACACCTGAGCAGAGATTCCTCTGCAACCTGTAATGCAGACCTTGGTGAAGCAGAAGTCCCTCTGCAGCCCATGGAGGTCCATGGGTGAGCAGAGATCCACTTGCAGACCATGGAGGATCCCACACCATACCTATGAGCTCTTTCATCATTTTTCCTCCCCTGCCTTATTGAAGACGGGGAGTGAGAAGGCAATTGGGCAGGTGTCAGGCTGCTGGCCAAGGTCAAGCCATCAAACTCTCCTGAGGATTTTGACAAGTTCTCACAGGTAGAACTCATTTTCTTAAGAAGTAAATTGTGCACTGGTAAAATAAAAAAATACAGCACTGAAGAGCAGAATTAATAAAGCCAAATAATATAAAGTTTGCATTGTAAAGGTAGTTCAGGATGGTAATATCATACATACTCTCTTTGAAATTGCAGGTGCAGCTCCCCCTGAATGCAAGGAAGGACTTTAGTAAGGTCTAACTTACCAAGAAAGTACACATCATCTAAGGAGCTATGCCATGGAAGAATATGTGTTATATAATTTCCAGGGAAAATATTATATAAAATACAAAAAATGGGTAGATTCTGTCTTCCAGATGTTACAGCACCTGATCAGAAGAAAACCTTTTCATTCTGCAATATGATAGGAATTCAAAGGATTAATGCTAATACCATAACAACGGATATGCATGATGAATGTTTGCATTATCACTCTGCCTATTCCCTTCAATAAACTCCTAAAACTGCAGCTAGGAAAGCACCAGCTTGAAAAGAATAAATGGCATATATGCTGTGTTTCTGGCTGATAGCACAATGTTCAGGTAGTGAGAAAATGACAAATTCTAGCACATGCTGCTGAGAATGAATTGTACACGTTGAAGCCAATTAGGTCTAGAGTTCCAGCACTTTTTAGCAACCTTCAGATCTTGCATATGACAATTTTAATTGTGGACAGCTTTTGCCAGGAGCTCCTGGCAAAACCAAATGAATATGTGATATCACCTAACCCTCATCCCCCAAATAAATGTGACTCATCATGATTACAAAATCAAACAGTGTGTTGAATTTTAAGTCAGTTATTTCCAACTAAGCTCCAATTGCCTTTCCCGTATACATTTTCTAGTTTAGTTTGGTGAAGTATATAAAATTTAAAGACCTCTAGGAAAAAAAAAAATTAAGGAGCACTGAAGAGAAGTGTGGTTTATGTTAAAGTCATTCCTACGAACACCTGTGAAACTGTTGAGTTTAATTGGGCTACATCTGCTCCTGATTTTGCAAGTTCTGACTGATTATCTATCCTTATATTGTATTGAGTTGTCTCTTCCTTTTTGCTTTCTCTGTGTCTTTTGGGGTGCAGTTACACGGAATGATACACCTGAGAAATGAGCAATCTAAAAATCTGCAAGCTGTGTGGGGGGGGATTTGGTAGTTCTCAAAGACAGGCATTCAAAAGGCAGACAGATTTACAGGCTTACTTGGTATGGCTTCAAAAAGACTAACTCTGGCAGTGATGTGGCTTATACTGACCTCACAGAGCCCAGCAGATTTGGAGAATCAGCAGTAGAAATAGAAGGAGAAATTACAGTTTCCAGGTGGAATGTTTCTTCCGCATAGTGTAAAAACAGGACTGTAGCTTATATCTTCAGAAGAATTCCATGCACCATCACAGGAAACAGTGCAAGACCATATCATGTCCTGAAATGCACTTTATATCTGTTCATTTATGCAACATGGGTTATACTGATTCATTGTGGCAAAAATCCTACTGACTTCCTGGATTAGACTCTTAGTGCATCTTTATGAGTCAGAGCAGCAGTAAATCACTGTTATCTCAATGGATTTAGAAGCAGAGAAAAAGAGGAGAGAGAATATCGCAAGGTGGAACATAAGTAAGACGGGGGTAAGCATAAGACTTCAGTTCAACACCTCTATCCTGCTACTGCAGAATGCTAAATTAATGGTAATTCAGTTTGAATGAAAAGCTGTCTGAACTCATGGTTTTGCTTCTGCTCATCTCAGAACTGCCCCTTTCTGCCCTTCAATCGCATTACATATGTTTCATTCCTAATAGAGAACAAACCCAATCTGTATTCCCATAATTCACAAATATTTGGAGAAACAGCTTATGAAATGTTGCCAAATTTATTTAGAGAGAAAGATAAAGGTATATCTACATTTTCTTTTATAGTCTAGTAGATGGAACACTGTAGTAGGTGGAAAATTCAGGTTCATCATCCCACTCAGCATTAGGCAATTCAAACTGGATGTAACCAGGATCTATAAAAAGTGTCCTGATCAACAGGAATAGAGCTATAACAGACATTTTATCTCACATTCTTCTTGAAGCAATGTTAGAGACAGATACATCAAAATAATGTTATTCATTTAAACTCTAATAATTGATGATCTCCCCAGAGCAAGAACAGAATAATCTGTGGAATTCAGGAAAAGTTAAAAATTATATAATAAAAAAAAAAAAAGCAGAGGTTCATATTTATAATTAAGTTTGTTAGAATATCTATCCACTGAAATTGAGCGGAGTTTGACCACTGATAATTGATGGAGTATTGAATGTTAAAAAAAAAAAACCTATAATATCTGTTTATTTGAGGAACAACCCCTCAGGAAGATACAAAAATGCAGACTTTATACAAGATTAAAGGCACATAGGAAATAAGTGGCAAAAAAAGTTTTTCCATTTAAAATTACAGCAGACCTGCAGCCTGGAGAGAGTTCAATTTTCTCCTGTCAGGAGTTTGAGATTGAAGTAAAAATTAGTGCTTAAATGTGTAAAAAATTTTTCCTATCATTTTTTTTTGCAGTACATGAATGGCTTAAGTTTATCTGCAATACAGGAAAGCAAAAGCAGTGCATTCTTCCCTGGAAACTTTAAAAATATTGCTGTCCTTCAGAAGATTTCTGATCTGTCAACAAAAGCTAACCCTCTGCTTAAATAAACTCCATAGGTGTCTCTTTTTGATTTTTGAGAAAATTTTAATCTAAATTTGATCTTTAAATCTCTAGGTGACTCTATGTAACCCATAGCTGTTAAGAATAGCAAAAAGCTTTGAGAACAAATTTCCAGAGCAGGCAGAATAGAAGAAAAAAACCTGCAATGAATCTGAGGAAGAAAATGAGTTCTTTCACTTCATAATAACCCTTTTGTTTTAATAATTTAAATACGCTATTAAGATAATTTTGTAGTTTGTTAGTTCCAAGTTCATTAATATGATTAAAATCTGGGGGAAAAAACCTTCATTTCATGGTCAAGAAGACAGTGGACTAAATTATTTTTAAGAAATTCAAGCACATAAAAATACCCATGGTGAGATGGGGATTTTTTTACTCTGGAAGTCATTCACCTATCTCTTCCAAACAATTCATATGGCTTCATTATATCCTCCAGATGCCTTTCTGCTTTTATATTTTCTTTACCAAATTGAATCAAATTTCAATTTTATCTTCTTGCTACACACCTCAAAAGCTAACCTGCTGGAACAATCACTTGAAAAACTACAGTTTAAAACTATATGGATACTCTATAATGACTAGATATAAGTAATGCAATATTTCCTATTTCCATCTATAGACAATGATATAAAAATATTTATCCCTCTTTTCTTCATTGTATGCTTTACATTAACATATTTGTCATAACAATAGATTTTCCACAATACTGAGAAAAGAAATCACAACTTCCCATGGCTGGAAATTTCTCAAGTTAAATATGATGTGTTCTCAAATTTTAAAATAAAATTTTACATTTTCCCTTTAAGAATATAAAGATATTCAATTTAAGAAAATATTCATATTTAGGCTGGATACATTTTTAAAAGTCAAGAAAACTACCTTTTTCTTGAGTCGTGCACAAGGAAGATGCTGAAACACTAATTAGTAATTAATGCAACTCAATTTGCTGTCTTAATGCCCCAGAGACAAAAGGCTGTAAAATGTTGTTATTATTTGTGTAAGAGCAAAGATAGATACAAGTTTCCATTTCAGTCTCCCCTTGTGCTAGAAATTGCAAGCTATATAATAATTTAAAAAAAAAACACCCTAAATAATCTTATATTATAAAAGTAGATTTCAAATATTATATAAATAAAGCAATGGAAGGAACAGTACTCAGAGCAAAGCTGTGTTCTGGAACATTTTGCATGAAAATTGTTGTTCATGTAAACATTGAATCAACTAATATCTTCAGCCAGACCAGTGGTTAGGTTAATTATTCAAAGGTCCTATGGCTTGCTTCTCTTCAAACATTTTCAGTATTCCAGCAAGCAGAATCTGAAGCAAACATAAGCAGCATGCTGACTAATTTCAATCTGTCATAATAAATGACTGGATCTACTCAAATTCAACAGCTCATATAAAGGAAGTACTCCCAGCTGAATTGTGCAGATGAAAGAAAAGTCAGTTTTATTTATTTAGTATTCTGTTATTCAATTGTGTCCCTTCTTCCAGCCTAGGTTATCATCATACAAGTCATACTTTCTGGGGATATATTTTTAGAGCTGCTAGTAAAAGAATAACCCTTCTGCTTGAAAAGTTTCCAACAAATAAGGAATCCTGACAAATTTGACAATCTGCAGGAGACAAAGCTATGTGGCAGAAAACAATACCAAACTGAAAGAAAAACAAAAATAGCAAATGTGAGAAAAAAATTGCACAATGTTCCAACAGCTCTACACAGTAAATCTTTTGATGAAACAAGAATTTTATTATTTACAACAAAAATACTAATTCTATGGTATTATGAACCTAAATAGATGGCATTTAACTAGCAAATAGACTGTTAAATAAAACGAATTGAGAAAAGGAGTAGCATTTGAGATTGGAATGTGCCTTTGACTGATTCAGTATTATATATACTACCTTCTAAAATTATTTTAGCTAAGTGAGAATGTACAATCTACTAGAACTGTTTGGAGATTTTCTAAGTACAAAAAGGTGGAATTAATGTGCTGCCACCCTCCCAGTTAATAGGTTTTTCTTAAGACTTTTCTTAAGTACACATTTTCCTGACTAACTCTTTCAAAATAAACCTGAGCCACCTTCAAAGCATCTGGAAACCAGATCATCTTGCTCAGTCTCCCAAATTTGGACATAAAAAATGTTAAGGAGAGTTAAACATTCTAGACAAGGTGTGCTTCATTGCACTGTATTTTCAAGCATCAGCCAAGCCATCAAAAGGAACCACAAGATTATATCCTGCCCAGCCTACCCATATGAATTATAATCCTGAAGCACCAATATAGATTCAAATCATCAGCTCTACCCACCTGACCAATTAAATCATTCAATTTTTCCATTTTAACTTCTTTATTTTTTAATTTTTTCCTCTAGAAGTTATTCATCCATCTCTCCCAAAGTAGGATTTAAGAGAAAGAGGACAAAGAGAACACATTATCTTCATGAGATTTTCTCTGTTCTTTTTTTTCCTTTTGGAAAGAAAAGCAATTTATGTTTCCCTTCCATTTTCCAAAGTCAAGAGCTAAGGAAGAAAGTTTCTTCTCCTTCCCATCAAGGTGTGGAAGCAACCAAGAAGTACTGTACTTACCTCAAAACTGTAATTCCTCACAATGAACTGCTCTTTGCAATCTTAGAATGACTTCTATATGGAGAATTTCCTTTAGTATACAAGAAATGCCCTTCAAAATATCACCATAAAAACTTTCTGCCAAGTGAAGAATCAGATTTTAGAAGTCCCAGATACAACAGAAAATGCAATTAATCTTCGATTAACTAAACTAACTTCTCAGGCCTTTGGAGGTCTTTAAGCAAGACTTCCCCAGATGTTTTCCACAATCAGCATCTCCTCCTTTCATCAGGCTTGCAAACTGCCAATACCCCCTCACTTTCTTCTCACTTGAAAAACTTTGCCATGTCTTTTAGGGTCTCCACCCTTGGCTCTCCAGCATTGAATAACCAGCACATAAGACTGTTATCTTAGCTTTCACTCCTTTTCTTCTGATTAAGCCCTGAAAGGTTTCTGGTGCTCTCCTACCCCCAACAATTTTCCTATCCCTAAGCTCCTACCACATATTATGGGAAGTGTGCTGTTTGCCCAGCTATTATCATCTTTATCTCTACTAAGTCTATAAGCAAGTACCTCTGCTCATATTTTCACTTCTGCCCAGAAATCTTGCTGTATCCTGTATCTTAGCAGGGATTTCACTCCAGGCCTCATTGGGCTCCTTGGACAAACAGTTTACTCAGTGCAGTGAAGGTTTTTCATTACAGAAAGGGTAATTTAACAGAACTGGTGGTGAGAAAAAAAAATTATAACCCCAGTAAAATGGCCTTGGCTTAAGTGTGGACCTGTACTGGGCTTTGGAAAAGAAAATAATTTTATTATCATATCTTAATACAAAGCCAATTAGTGTAATAATAAACAGTTACAACAAAGTATTCTGGTAAAATGAATAAATTAGAGCAGAAAATAATGGTCATCATTAAAGGAAGCAGTTGAAGAGGAATTTTATTTTCAAGACGTAAAAAAAAAGTGGTGAAACATAATTTACGTCTATTTACTTCTGTTTGGTAGCATTTTATGCTAATAATAAGCAAAATAATAATCAGAATTAATAAAGAAAAAACTGTCCATTTGACACAAAACATGAAAACACTGCTTCATGTAATCTCTAAGATTATTATTGCTTCCTTTTATGTATTATTTATTATTTATTGCATTAGGTAGGGAAAAACACAGGAATCCATACTGTTGCTTCTCCTTTCTGAATCTGCACCATTTTTGCTGTGCTTCCACAAAAAAGGGACCCAAAATAAATCTATAACTTCAGAAGGGACATTTTGCACAGTTTGAAATAATTTTCTGGAGATAAACCCTGAAGTAGGTTCCTCTTATTATGATACTTGAATGATAGGAAAACCCGTCAATTCTGTTGAAACATTTATCCTTCTTTTTGGCCCCATACACAATAAAGTTTTCCTCTTTTGATTTTAAGCTCCTCAGGATTGGAATGATATTTTCTTGTACACTAGTAAATCCATTGCACAATGGAGTGGAAATATGGGGTTCCTGGGGAACAACAGTTCTTAAAACAATATTAGGGAAATTTCATTTTTTAGGACATGAAAGCCTACATGAAAAGCAGTTGTTTTTACTGCTCGTGGTTTCAAATGGGGATAGACTAAGAGACATCTTATATAAAATTAAAGAAAAATACTAATAGATACAATCAGCCAAATATCTCCGCAATAGGTAAATATTATAAATAATGCCAAATATTATTTATAGACACTTTACTTTCATCTGATCTGGCACACTAGTTAATAGCAACCAAAAAAATAATTATAGACTGATATGTTTGCAGATAGACAGTGACCTCATTAATTGCTGTGATGGAGATGCTGGTAGCTCCCTGCAGTGAGTCATTATAAAAGTGCATCAAATAACAAACAATGACAGCTAGCTCATAGTGAGTGAAGTCTGACAGATGGTCAATAAATTCAAAACTGACACTTTTTTGTAACTAAAAGGTAGGTTTGAAAGCTTTTGCGGTTCTAACAGTGCTTCTCCTGATCACCAACTCTGGGTCATAAAAGTTAATATCCAGTTCAAGACTTTCAAATATAAAGGAAAGAAGAAAAACCCAAATCCTCCAGTGAATAATCAAACTGCAGTAGGCTCAAGTTTCTAAATACCAGTGACATTTCCTCGTTCACTACTGCTAGGAATCCTGCATCATTTCTAGTCTGCCACTGCACCATGCTGTGCATCACCACAATGCATTTTATGCTAATGTGATGAGATGTCACGCAGTTTGATATGATGTGGAACAACACAGTGGTGAAAACTTATGGACCAACATAATTACTTTCAGATAAGAATTATTAACTCAGCTGGCAGAACTCAGATCTAAATGTGCATGATCTGAGGATAAATAAATAGATTAGATAGATTTACTAAAAACAATTTGCAAGAATGGATATTCTGTTGTGTCTGACTCTGCAAACAGTTCTATTTAAAGTGCTTCTCCCTATACAATAGTACACACTTCTATTCTTCTCCCTTTTGCCCTTTTCAAGACCGCCATCTTTTATTATTTACTTGTTTTCTGAGTTTTGCCCTTTATAATTAATTAAGACAAACATTTGGGGGGGGGCATTGGTTATTTTTTAAATAGCTGAATTAGCTAATATTGTTTTAATGAAATAACTCTCTTTGGTAGTAGCATTATTGGAGAAGTAATCACAAAACTGGTAATTAAGAATAGATGCCTAGATCCTCAGCAGGAATAAAGAGCTTTTGGACTTTGGAGCAGAGCCAGTTTCCTTTTCTGCAGCACTGTCCCTGGAGTCATCATGACCTGTTTATTGAGGGAGTTACACTAGACCAGGGACATACAGCAAAAGAAAACTTGCAAATCATGTTTGGAAATAACAACTCTTGGACAGTTGATTTTTTACTTGTAGTTGCTGGGCTTGTTTTCAGAAGCACTGAAGAGGGCATCACTTTATTTAAAATTCAAAACCCAAAAATGCAGACAAGAATTGGGTAGGCAGAAATCTACAAGTGAGTATATGAAAATAGGTACTGTGCTTTCAAAAACTGAGGAAAGGGAAAGTGAAGTGGAAAGGAAAAGGCTCATATCTGTGAAAAGGAGGACAAAGTAAACAATGAACAGCAGTAGTAGAAGACACAAGTGTATGGACTGAAGTGATTCCACCACAAGCTTTTAAGTGGGCCCAATATACTGGAAGGCCCTAAGGACCAAGGATGCATCTGACAGTTTTGCTGATTGCGTGGGCAATAGGTGCCGGGCAAGAATAGGTGATTTTTTGGTTATATTTAACTTGTAATACTTCACAATGCAGTGAGATAGTCTCTAAAAGCCTAAAGAATAGACCTGGCACTGAGACACATTTTATAAGAGACAAAGGCCACTGTACACACTTATGCTGCTAAGAATAGAGAGTAACTGGTGGCAGCATGGCACTAAGAGCAGAATATTCAGTCAAAGCCATCCTTCAGCTGCTATTCAAAAGTCATTTGATGTTTATAAGAGGTAGAAATGACACAGCAGCTTCCTAAATAGTATGGTTTTTCTCTTCAGCTACAGAATAAAGTAGGTGAAGAAAACACACATTTAGTTCAGCTTTCATGTTAGAAATATTCTTGCTGGGTATTTGAATGTGACAAAGGAGAATGAATTATTATACAGCCACTGATAAACCTGCTTATGAATTCCATAATATATTTTCTAAATATGGGATCCATAAAAAAGGTGTCTTGTGTTGGGCTAAGGGAAGTCACCAAAATATTTCTAATATCCTAAAGTATCCTATATCTCTATATGACCTTTATCTGTCATTCCCTATGCTCAAAGAACAATCTACTGTAACCAGAATCAAAACTGTGGGGTTCTGTTTTCAGGCACATTAGTTCAGAAAGCTTGTTGCATTCCAACAAGGACTAAAAAAATTATTATCTGACATAGATAGCCATCCATGCAACTGAAGGACAAAAATTACAAATAACTTATAATGAACTGTTTAGGAGCAATTGATAAGCAGCAGTTTGTCCAAGAAAATGATTCATTCACAAACATTAACTAATCAGTGAAAACTATGACTCAAACTAGGGCAATCCAAAATCAGATAAAAGAATAAATTCACTGAAACCATATTTACAAGTAGTGAACCAAAACCGGAACCAGGTCCCTGGCTTATTACCTATCGTCACTAGCCATTGCTGATGTTTGTAGCTGCTGCTATAAAAGAGAGGAACCTTTCAAAAGTGTTGGATTTTGAAAACTGCTTCCTTCCTTTTCATTGTATATTTTTTCTTTTTCCATTTGTTGCATTTTTGAAAGGATTAAAGAAGAACTATTTGATTTTAAAGGAAGCAATATTTCAAAGCTAGACTAGATCAATGAACAGAGAAAAAAATTATGTTGCTTATCTTTTTTTTGCTCATTAATGTTAGGCTTTTAGGCAGCTTATTAAAAGAGTTATTAAAAAAAAACACAGCAAAACTAATACAAAACATGTAATTTTTCCCTTCTTATTGCCTGTTCTAAGCTCAGTAATACTTTTATAGGCTGTATTGCAAAACAACTATAGATGATAGAGAGCTTACAGATTTCTTCAAGCAGATTGTTATGAAAATGAGTTGACCTCATCCCCTTTTGTCAATAAAATAGGATATTACCAAAAGGCAGCTTTTGCAATTACATGTGAATTGGTTTTCAAGCTCCACAGAAAGGTCGATTCAAACAGTGACAAACATCACCTTGGTAGGCACCACTGCCTACCTCCAATTTGGGAAAGCTTTTATTAGCTCACATTCATGCTGAGGGTCAGCTTTTCAGTGTTCTTTTCTGAGAGACTGAGGCATGAAAGCTATTGAAATCTCCATTTACTTAATGAAAATAATATTACTGAATGAATGATAATCAAGTGATGTTTTCATTACGCGAAGTAATTTTCTGCCAGTATTTCAATTCCCCTTAGCAACGTGTTTCTGTGAGGGTTGTAACCTATAGGCTCTTTATAGCAACTATCTCTCACTCCTGCAAAGGACATCTTGACCACAGGAGGGTTAGCCATTTGAACATACCAAAGTAGCTGTCTAGAGCTCTCTTTGCTGCTCCACTCCTAAACAGAAATTTCTTTGTAATTTTCTTTATTGCTACTTTTTTCTGCAAAGTATATGTCTTGATACAGTCATGTTAATTGATAGCAGCAACACAGAAGTAGGGTCTTGTAAAGTGAGACCCACTGTCAGAGAGACAGGAGTTGGGCTGTGCTCTGCCATGGATGGAGAGCTGGGAATCAGGAGTGGCAGCAAGGATGGCAGGGCAGGGACCCATCTGGCAAAGGACACAGACCCTGAATGAGGTGAACAGAGTAAGTCCCATGGCAGAAAGCTGGTTTAGCCAGCATCTAGGAGCAAGGCAAGTCTGTGGTGATGAGAAGAATTCAGGGTGAGGGCAGGAATTCAAGTCATCAGGTCAAGGTTAGGATCAGTGATGTGCATGGCAGGTACAAAATCTCATGGAAAGACTGAGGTTTAGGACCCCTCCTGAGCAAAGAGAAACTAGGACTCAGCTCTTTTCCCAACAGTCTGACTCAAGCTCAAAGCTGCACCAAATCACTCCTGGCTAGGAGCCTTCCTTTTAAATACCTTTGGAAAAATACCCATTATTTCTAACACTTAAATTTAATGGGTTAGGACCAAGTTGAGGTTATAAGGGATTCTAAGGATGGAAACAGGTGTTTGTGTCAAAGTTTCAAGAGGATGCACAGAGCCAGACAAAATAAAAGCAATGGAGAGGATTTATAGAGTAATGTCTATGACAGCTTATTGTTGAAAAAAAATCTGCAGACAAAACAAGACTTTTCATAATTTTTCATTGATTCTACTGAAAAGAAGTTGTGCATTTCATCTAGTGAAATCCTTTCTGCAGCTAAGGGCTTAATTTTATGAATAGGGCTTAATAAGTAGATTTGGTTGTAATCATAAGCATTTTATAACAACATCTAATTGTGAGGATGTTTTGTGTGAACAGAGATGTATCCAGGAAGAACGTAGAAATCTTTAATGAATTTAAATTGTATTTGACTAATACTTTTACACTTGAAAATGTAAGAAAATCTTTTTGGAAAGAAAAATCATTAAATTCTATCACATTTTTTACCTATTTTTTTTCTTATAATTATTAATCTAGAAGTGTTGCTAAGTATATCTCTTAAAATAAAAAGACAATTTTAAGAAAAAATAAAAGTTACTTAAGCCAACAGAAATCCCCTGTTCAGAGGGACATATTTTTTCAGACTTTTAACTCTGCAAACAGAGAGGATTATGTCATGCTTTTGTGTGGATTTTTATGTTCAGCTAAAAATCGGTTATTCATAAAGATCTAGTTAAGACATAAAGATATTTCATGAACACTATTAAATAAATTTCAACACCTATAAAGTCTTAACATCTTTCTGTTTCACAAAATGATTTGCAGTTCTATGTTTAAGAAACAAAAGCTTATGAAGTGTTAGGTATGATAGTAGACTAAGATTCCCCTGTGAATTTAAGACCTAATACAAGCTTTCTGACTTTTCTAGTAAGTTTCAGTTCTGGAAACAATTTGTGAATTATATTAGTGCTAATCCACTGTGAGATAACAGTATATAATAGAATATGAAGAGATCTAATTATGGTTTTCTGTGTATACTTCAATAATTTCAAAATGCAAGTGATTCTTTTTACAGACAGACATTCCTTACTCTCATCGATTTAGTGTTTATTATGAGCACAGATATGTGCCAGAACAGAGGTTATGTCACCATCAGTGATTGCACTGTACTTTAACTATCTACATATCAAAGAATTAATGTAAATTCATTAATTTTCTAATAAGCCAGGTTAGCCTATAAAGCAACTTTCAGCTATCTATAATATAATATAATTTATTAGAGCTTGCTTAGATATTGTTATGTAGCAGATACAGTATGACCATATTGACATAATGGGGCTGTTTGCCTGGGTTTATAAAAATTTTTAGATCACCTCAGGGTTGGATTACACCAATTTAGGTAAAGATACAGCAATTTAGTTATGTCAAAAAAGATTCAGTACAGTCTATGGAATTATCAGAAAAACTGTGGTGAAGCTCATTGTTTATTTTAGGTCAGGAGGTTAAGAATCATAACAAACACATACATTATTTGGAGTGCTGGTCCAAGTTTGGCAGGTTTTCCTGGTCCAGTCCACTCAATATTGTGAGACTCATGTTCAAAAAATTAAATATGCTACTTCTTCCAGAAATACTAGCAACTGGCCTGGGAGTCATAGGGTTAGAGTAACTAATATGACTGACAATATTAATGGGACACCTCAAATGAACTTTTTCAAAGATTTGGATTAATTAGTTAATGGATTAATTAGCTAATATTATACCCCAGGGAAGCATTATTAGCAGAAGCATAGGTGTTTTAGGGATATAGAACAATTAATAATAAAGGAAAGCTAGAGAAGCCCTTTGTAAGTGTAGAAAATAATAGCTGGCAGGAAAGGTATCTCCATGAAAATGCAGCATCACCAGCCATATTGCACCACGAGCAGCACCAGCCCTGTCAGCAAGTGCTCGATGCTGGGTGCCAGCCAGACCGTTCTGGCTGATCCCGACACATGGGAGTGCAGTGTAATTTGGGAACCACCATATGGCAATAAACATGGCTACACAGATACAGGGCAGCCCCTTCATCACAGTGTTATTAGGCACCAAGAACACTGTGTGACAAAAAGAGAGCAGACTGTCTGGGGCTGCCTCGCTGCTGCCTACATATATTAAATATGTTGGCATAATGTTTTGCTTTGCAACTTTGGAGAGATAAGTATCCTGTCTGATTTTTTTTTTGTCAGACAAAATATTTCATTACTGTAGTCAATTTTAAAATACAAATGCTTCCAGTTGCATGGTTAGAGAACTGATAGGAGTCTGAAGGATATTGCTGAAATACTTACAGCCTCCACAAAAGCTCAGTTTCTTGTGTGTTAAATTGGTCACATTTCCTTCCACAGATGAAACTTCTTACATTGTTCTCACTTGCAAATGTATTTGCGAATACTGAAGAACTTAGGTTGACACATTTTAAACAAAGATATTTGAAGATTGATAGACCCTGATGCATGTGCTATTCTTTTTTTCTTTTACCTTTTTAATTCTTTTTACTTTTCTGCCATGCACATCAGTCAGGATACTTCAGCATGCACCAAATAACATAAACTGGCTTCTGCTTTCTCTTGTTTTTTAGTATTAAGTCTAAAGTGTAGCTACCTGCTGAGACAATAAACATGACTTCCCATGACTTTTCAGTAAATGGAGCTCACTTCTGAGGCCCTGGGGCATATTCAATCTAAAATATAGATATGAGGGCTGGAATTAGAAATTTCATGATCAGCGAAGTGTACTTATAGCAGCTACATTTTGAAGGGGCATTCTTTCATCTATTAATTATATTCCACTTGCCACTCTAACCAATACTAGCGACTCATCATTTTACATATTTAATGGAACATGACTAAAAATACATCAGAAAATTAATCGGTCTTCATACTGTACTGAAAAATTTTCACACTTTCCGTTTATTTCTTTCAGGCAGGCTGCTAAGTCTTCGAAAATCTAGAAACAAAAGGAAAGGACTTACAAAAAAAATTATTATGACAAGATAGCTGCAGGATATAACAGAAAATCAGTGTTCACTGCATAGCATAGTTCAATATAGAAAGTAATTTCCCAATTTTTTCCTCTATCTTTCGCTGCCTACTTCCTTGCATGTCATATATCACCATACAGATTTTGCAAAGTAGATAGCATAGTGACACTACCAGCCTCCGTAGGCCTCATCTTTAAAGTTGAAAATATATAGGAATAGAGATGGAGAAGTACACTGATTTGTTTTAGCAATACTTTAATTTTGCTGATCCCTCAAAATAAAGCATACCAAAAAGTATACCCAAGCAAAAAGAGTATGCCATAAGAAAAACTTTTTCTTTTACTACAGTTTTCATGCTGGGTATATCAAAACTTTAGTATTTATTTTAAAATATATTTCCACCTCTTGTATCTGTGACAGAAAATTCTTTTAAATTATTCAGTTTTAAAATGTAAATACTAGTTAGCAAGACAAAACAAACAAACAGAGATTAAAAAAAAAAAAAGAAAATTCGCCCATATTCACCCATTTACCCATAAACAGTTTTTGATCCTTAGAGCATCACTCATCTGCTGTTAAAAAAGTAGGATTCTTTACTGCTTGTACTAGAATTAAGATTGAGGGAAATAGTTTGGGAATTAGCCCATGGTGGATTTTCTGGTTTAGACTATATCATTAAATGCCTGGGTATGTTCACCCTCCCCAAAAAGGCTCCCACTATGCATACTTCCAAATTAGAGACTGTAGAAAATACCAATTACTAAATATGGAGTACATATTGAAAATTGACTAAAAGTGAAAGATGCTTTTCTGTTTCTCTGAAAAAAACCCTATGGGATGAGAAAGGACAGGATGCCATTGGATAGGGATGGGATAGGGAAAGAAGGAAGACAATCTGCTTGACAAGAATACAGAAGTTGCATCATCTCTCTGACAGGTGGAAGGAGAGAAACCAGGAGAGATTTTGTGTGCCCAGGTGTGAGGGAAGAGGTCATATCTGATTTAATTTTAAAATCAATGCAAGATAAAGAAAGTGTGCAGAGAATGAAGATTTCTCTGGGTTAGTAAAAGTGCAGGATATTAAGATTTTCAGTCTAAAATTTTGACCCCAGTCCAACCAACTGATGACTGGCAAGAAAAGTTACTAATTAAAATGCAGGCAATGTAGGTTTTTGTTTTCCAAAATCTATGTATTTTCTGAAATATGGGTAAAAATATCTACCAGAAACCCTCTTAAGCCAGTCATTTTTTATGTTGTACCGAATGTTCATACCTTAAATCCTACCTTTTCTGTTCTTTTAATCTAGAGCAATAGATATTACACAAATACTAAAGCTTATTATGTGACCTGAAGATCAAAAATATCCCAAAGACCTAACCACATGGTGAACTATTATTTGGAGGAGAAATTAGGTTTTCACCTCTCTAAACACACTAATCCTGCCTGTAGTGCTATACAGCCACTCCCCTTTTCTTGCTCTAGACCTGTGAATCCTTAATTACTTTATGCAAAGTGGAAAAACTTTAAAAGCAGGACATGAGAGGAATCTTGCCAAAAAAAACCCTCATGAATTCAGTGATAAGAGTAGGCAAAAGTAGGCAAAATATCCTCAGACTCTCCTAGCCAAGGAAGGGCCAGAACTTGATTCAGCTGCATTTAGAAGAGTACCTTGGATACCTGTGGGGCTGTTGGATAAAAGAGAGAAGCAATCACACTTTGTATAGCACTATTTTAAAAGAATCTCCAGGTGCATTCTTCCAGAACAAACCCACGTTGGGTCAAAGTAAAAAAGTTATGTGCACTAGAAAATCATTACACACCCCTTTATAAAAAATAATTTTTAGGAAGTAAGTCCTCAGGAATAATTTCAGTTTTAATGGATCCATTTCCTAAAAGCACTTAAGAAATTCCAAACATTAGGCTGCTTCTAGACTTCATCTTGCAGTGCTTTACCTATAACAGAACACATGCAAAACCAGGCGAAATCATGGACTGAGATGGTAAAATGAATACAGGAGCTGACAAGTCTCTTGAAGTTTTTAAAGTGTTTGGAAAAGGCCACTATGACCATGTTGCAAAACGCAATCCACATTGGTAACCTCCAGGTCAGATAGAAGCCCAATAGGATCCATAGAAAAATATAGAACAATCTGTTTCTGGCAGCTAGGAGTAGCTTAACTTGGAAAATGACAGAGCTTTAACCTTCTATTCTAAGTGCTTGGTGGAAACAAGGATGCAAATAACACTTTAGGCTATGCTAATTCATACCCTTTCCAGGTTAAGCAGGTAAATTTTTTATTAAGATGATAGTAATATAATTCATATTGCCATTATTATTATTATTATTATTAGTAGTAGTAGTAGTAGTAGTAGTACAGGCCAAAATGACGTAGGCTTTTTATGTTTATGATATAAATTTTCACCCAAAAAGAAAGGTTTTTCTTTGTAGGAACACCAACACATTTCATTTATTGCTAGAATTTACTACAATAATATACCACAAGCTTGCATTTTAATAAGGATAATTAAACAAAATGTCAATCTAGTTACCTATTCCTAAATTGGTAGAGGATAATTGCTAGGAAAGTTCTATGTCTCTGCATTAGAGGATTTTACATACAAAACAAAGCAATACATTATAGAATATGATTTTCAGTTAGTCCCCTTAGCATGGAGCACGAACTCCACATTATCGTCACAAAATTGTTGAATGCATAAAAGAAAGATTTCAGCCCTAGAAGGTAGTGTCATAATTCAATTTACTATGTTTTTCTCCATTTACATCTAGTGGTTTGGATTTTTTTTCCTTTACTTTTTAACACTCAACAGCAATATGCCTTCTCCATAATCCTTCATATCTCTACATGCACTGGAAAACATACTGAAAACTAGTAACAAGAAACCTGATATAATGTTTCCAGCCTGACAAACATTTGCACTTTCCTTAATTTTGTATTAGTGCATGAAATTAATTCACCAGTAAATTTTATTGGAACAGATGAAAAGTTTGTGAAAACTGCAGGGATTTATATTCACTGGGGTTTTTTTTTATGTCTTTTGCTTTTGTACTAAAAATTTATGAGGGTTTTTAGACAATTTTTTTTTCATTTTTCCACAATATTAATTCAAATTGCTGACAAAACTTCCAAACTAGAGGTGACTATAGTCAGTTATTGACCTTAAAATATTAATTAATCTATGATTCCTCCAGGCTGATAAACAGGGTGTAAGATTTTTCTAAAATTATTACTATTATTGTTGTTGCTGAAATTTTTTCACTGGCCTTGATTTCAAAGTCTGGCATGTTGCCATCTCTGTATATTAAGAGAAAGGCAAAATAAATAATTGCTTGTCACTTCTGTACACTTTAAAAACTCGCTGTAATGTAAATCCCACATCACCTAAGTAGATGAGACACAGGTTAAGACTAAGGTGTTTTAGCACATTATATGGGAAGTTTGCACAGTGCTAACACTTGGCACTAGCTGAGATTTAACTGTGGCCTACCTGTATGAGTACTGGAATTTGCCAAACAATTTTGCATGATTATACGTTCATATTGCAATCTGCTTGTGTGAAAATATACGATTGAAAAAAAAAAAAAGAGTGAAAGATAAGAATCAGAAAGAAAAGTGATAAATAAAGCATCAGTTGAATATCCAATTACAGGTCAAAAATGAGCAATGCCCAGTTAAAGCAGCAAATTCTAATTTCCTGAAATAGAAGACCCAAACTGGAACTGCGCAGAGCTGGAGAAGTGAGAATCTTGCTGGGCAAGGTAAGCCAGCCTTTAAAATGTCTGGGTCTCAGTAGGTGTGAAACTAAAGGATAAGATCTAGGCTTTAAGGGAGAGTCCAAACAAATCTAACATGAAGTGACTATTTCCTGGGAAAGTTTCAACAGTTGAAGATATAAATATAAATTATATAGATGAAAAAAGAAGTAAAATAATAATTCTGGCAGTTCTTCCTACAAAGACAGGAAACATGGAAGTTTGAATAGTAAGCTATGAAGTGCAATGTTGATGTTTTAAGTAAACACAATGAAAATTAAGTCTCACAGCTTCATGCCCATTTTCATGGCACTGCCTGGAGTTGGAATTTGAAATGCTGTATTTGAAATGCTTTATTTTGAAATACCAAACAATTTAGTTGGTGCACCTACTTGATTAATTACTTTCAGTCATAATTTAGCACCAATAATGTAAATAAATAATAGGAATGATATTATACACACAGCCTTTGGCTAATATTCTCAAGGTCTCTGCTAAGACTGGAAGTCATGACCAGTGCCTGCTCTGCAGTTATGTGTGTATGAATCAGAGTTGCTTTTCACTTCACAAATTGCCATCCAAACGAGGCACACTTCTTTGCACAAAGGGAGGTTTCATGACTAGAGTTTTATTATGGCTATTTCTGATAAAATTTCATTTTGAAAACTGCTTTTAATACCATTTAAGTACCCATTAGCTCTCAGTGCAGTATATAAATTAGATAATTGCAGAAAACAGCCCAATGAAGGGTTTTCTATGGTCTTGGAAAGTGTCTGTTTCTAGTTAATCATCCAATGATATTGCATTGCCTACTTTGTGTAGCAGGTGAAGAAGAGAAAAAATGAAGCCATTAAGAGACCTCATTGACACACCCATGTTAATTACCCACCATTCTGAGTATTTATTTGCATAGATAATTTGCAATTCTTCATAAGACTTGCAAGTTACTTACGTTACTATATTTGATCATGTCTTTGAAGATTTACATTGATGATATTATCATTCCTAACCATTTTCCCAGTCTCAGAACAGAAATTCCTTGCAATTTCACTTTGCTTATATTGAAAAAATATTTAAAACACACTTTTATATCCTCTGTTGATAAAATTAATAGTTTTTGCAAATAATCTTATAAGGAAATGAGTATCAAATTGGCTTTAATTGTCAAGGTTGATCAAGATCATTTCTCTGAAGACTGGTTGTATTCAAATAACTGGGAAAATGAGAGAAGTTTCCATGAGGAAATGGAAAAGCACAACAAATAGCAGATGTTGTCAGCAAAATGACACAGATTTTGAAGACCAAGAAAAACTACTGCATTTAATGGACAGTAAGGGGGGTTGCAATGCTGTGTCTGTGTCATCAGCAACTGGATATTTTCTGCTTTGTAATCTTCAGTTTTTTGAATAAGTCTCTCTGGGTTTTCAGGTTTAAATCCTTTGGGAGCAAGAGATTTTAAATACTCCTCAGCCACTAGAGAATAACTATTCTGTAAGGTATATATGCTTTGGTGTTCAGAAGGAGGCCCATAGCAATTTTCCATGCAGCCAACCTCAATATAACAAAAGAGAGTCACATTCACTGTTACAGACAGCTGCAGAAACCTACATTTCCAGTTTCCAATGCCAAGCTATTACATCCTCAGGGATGCAGAATTTTGAGAAAATGAACATGTATTTCATGTCATCAGAAACAAAAGATGTTTCTCCAAGAGAAGATCTTGCCTTTCTGTAGCTATTGCATTTTTGCCAAGATTATAGACAAAATTAATGGATAAAAGAAAACACACTATATAATCAAAGACATCCTCCCTAGAGTTTTCTTATGCCTGGAGGATGAATTGCTCCAGTGGATGTCCTCCCTGCCTTTCATGATGAGGTCAAGAATCTTGCTGTCACTACCACTGTTGTGATTAATGATCTGACTAGTAGTGACAGTAATCAAACCATAGACTGTACAGCTAGTTCGTGCTAGTCTCTCAGTGGTTTGAGTCACTGCACTGGCAGGAGATCTATCTGCTTCTCCTGCAGACATCTCCTTGTGTCCTTCTTGAAGAAATTTTTCATAAAAATATGGGTGAAACCAAAACAAATTATGACAAAAAATTAAAACATTACATTATGTTTTTAAAAACCAAGTGATAAAAACTTTAGAACATTTTTAAAAGAGTGCATAATGAATAATTAAACTACTAATAATATAATCCTCTTAAAAGCATAGAACCACTGCTTGGGAAGATTAGGTGTCTAACAGCTCTCAGTACAATGAAAGTGGTATAAGAGAAGCTGAATTTCCTTCTCTCTCCATTTTTTGTAACAGTTTCAGTATATCCACTTTGATTATATTTTAATAAATGCTCTTTAGTTGAACATACAAAAATATCTGTATATACATATTAGTAGGCAAAAGGTTAGTATAAAAATATCACATTAGCTAAACAATGGTAAGGGTTAAAGGGTTAAATTTTGAAGCTGGTTTGATGGCAAAGTGCACTAAAACCTGAAGGTGAAGACAGAACACAGGAAAGGAGATGACAGCTGAAATGAAAGAGATAAAAAGGTTATATAAAAATAACAATGGAAAAATCTATTAAACCTACTCTATTCTCAGAAATAAATTTCAACTTCCATCTGGTTAAATGCTATCTAAATTAATTCTTTGAACCACACAGGAGATTGAGTACTAGAAATAGAAACTACTTATAATATTCTTGGATCTTGTTAACAAGTCAACTCCTATTCAGTTTCTCTACTAACTGAAGTTCTCTCTCCAGACCTATCCCATAACAGGATATTTAGCACATCATTAGGGAAACAATGAACATTCACATTGGCAAGTCAAAAAGGAGCACATTTATAAAATGAGATTGTATTTGGGAAGAGAGCAAGCGAGGAATCCCTGGAAACAGCCTAGTGGACTGTGGGCTTCCTCACAGTTCTGTTTTGCACGGCAACTTTGCTCTTTAACACATGGAGCAAGATAGAAATGCAAGTCTTAGCAGGTGAAGTTCTCAGCTGTATCATGGTTTGTTGTGAGGAGCTGAGAGAGCCAGACTGGGCAGGACAATGAGTTTTAATTACGTGGAAGACATCAGTCTTGTCTTTTTCTAACATATTGGACTTTTGAAAAAATGCTGCTATGAATGTGTGGTCTCTGTCTAGAGGAGTGCTCTGAATGAAGAAATACATTCTCCTGAAGAAATTCATTCTCATGAAGAAATACATAACTCCTGCTTCAGACAGCTGGTACCCTGATCCCTTGCCTTGACAGAACCAATTACCTGCCTATTATTGTATGTAGTATGCCTTATTTATGTATTTGTTTATCTATTTATTGTAAAAACTAAAACTAAAAAATGCAAAACAAAACAAAACACACCATTCTGACCACATTTTGGAGAGGGTAGAAAAGAACCAAAAGGTATGATATCTGTTGTCCTCTCATGATAATCCAGGCCCAATAGCCAGTCTAGGAAACAAAATTACAAACCTAAAAGTTAGATAAGCTTTGATAAGCTTGATAAGGCTTTGATAGCTTTTACAACCATGACAAAAAAAGCATGAGATAGGTAGATTTTGCTCTAATTTTAAGCTCTTTATTGTTGTTCAGAAAATAATTTTCCTTCTCATGGATTTTTACTTGAGCAATCATCTACCAGATAGGCATTGACTACCCTGTCACAGAATAGAATAATAGATGTTTCACTTTAAATTAATCTTATTAATAAAACATTCATGGAAAAGCACTGAAGTACATTTATTTGCTGCTAAACTCAGAGGGCTACATTTTAATCTCATCATAATATGACCTTCCAAAGTCTCTTCTGCTTAGTCCTTTTTGGGATGGAGAATTGGTTGCTTTCTTTTCTTCTTAACTGAATTTAAAGCATGAAAAAGACACATTTTGTATTTAGTTTGCCTAGGTAAAATGGGTATAGAGATCAGGAGGGAAAGGATGGCAAGAGCAAGAATAAGCTTGACTAAGAATATGAAAATAGCCTTTATAAAACAAGGATAAACAACATTGCAATCTAATTTACCCCCACATAAAATGCAAAATAGAACTCCGAGTGTAATAAAACATTAGTATCTTTATTGCCAGCTTAATCTTAACTAGTCTTTTCTTACATTACTTCAATAGCTAGAGTAATTCATCTGCATGAAATTTAAATGAATAAGGTTGCCTTGCAATGAAACTATGCGGATTCTTACCCTTCTATTCACAAAATACTTCATTAGTATTTGCATATGTTCCTAAGTCAGTTCCAGGCAGGATCAGCCTCCTCAGAATGTCAGCAGCCCTGAACAGTTTTCCTCTGAACATCCCCTTCCTTTGTAATACATAAATACAATCTTCTGGGGCTCTGTAATTATACAAAATGAGCTTTAATGTTGCAAATTACTTCAGCACCCCTATGATTTATCTGTTGTAAACACACTTTATAATATTTATATTCCTATTAGAACCTCCACTAATAATGAGCTGACAGAACATAAATATTTACATGATAGTACATGGACAAATGCGTGATACCCTCTTATTAGTTACGTTTCTGGTTCTCTCTATCACACTTGGAAAAAAAAATAAACCTCTGCAATTTTCTGTCTTCAGAAAAATATCTTTGAAAATGGCTCAGAACATTAACAGAGCTTCACATTTGCCACACTTTTCTTTAAAAGAATGGCATTTCTTCATACTTATGCAGTCTGGGTTATTGCTTCTTCACATTATGCATCATTACTCTGAGTAGGTGTCTTATCAGCAGCTCCAGTTGTTGTGGAGACGATTGGAATTAAGCACTGGAAGCTTTTTATTTATCTTACTTGCTTTATTCCTACAAGATTTTCAGCATATAAGCTTCTTTGTTCAGCTCAGAATTGGATACATTGCCAGGCATTGTAAAATTTACATCTTCCTTTTTTTATTATTTGTTCTTAAATTGGATTGAAAACAAAGTATGGTTTTAATTAAAGCTCTGCTTAACAATAGACAAATTTTCCATACAGTGGAATTTCTGAGCAGTTGTGAGGATTTTGCAAAGGCCTAATAGGTGACATTCACTGCTAAGCCCCAAGTAGAACTGCAATATACTTACCTGTGCTAAGTGTCTGCCTGACAATACTCACACAAAGAAAACTCTAATAATGCTGTCGAAATACTGACTTAGCCAACAAAACCCATGGAATGTAAAATGAAAGTTACCTTAAACTGGCTATGATATATAATAACTTACAAGTTCAAGGATAAATGTTGATGTTTAGAGAAGTAAAAGAAAAGAAAGGGCGGGCAGGGAGGGCAGGAGGGGCAAAAGGAGGGAGGGAGGGAGGGAGGAAGGGAGGGAGGGAGGGAGGGAGGGAGGAAGGAAGGAAGGAAGGAAGGCACAAAAAATATGGAATAGTGAATTAGAAATAAATTTCAGCCTTTCTATCAAGATTCATTCTACACTAGATATGCTGTAGATGACAAAAAGATGAAAAACAAAAACCAAACCAAACTTACTGGTCAGTCTGTTAAAGGCTGTTCAATAAACATTCCTATTCCAAAGACTGCTTGAGGCTTTTTTCTCTCCTTTCCTCAATATTTCACAACAGACATCTGCTGTTCAAACACAGATTTTTTCATTGCCTAATGAAACTGAAGATAGATGTTTTTTGGGATTCTTGCCAAAAATATTGTACTTATTGTAGAGGTCATAATGTGTAAGAAATGCATAGGCACTCCCCAGTCTGTGTTGAACAAAGGACCAATAATTATAACTTTCTAGGGAGTTGTCAAAAACATGTAGAGCACCTGTCCAGCACACTTCCCTTGTCACGTGCTTACATGTCAGTAGCCTGGAGGAGATGCTTTCAGGTGCTGAGAAGCAGGCTCTCCCTGTTTGGTAGTCTCCTGAGAGTAGGAGAAGATCAGCCAGGATTCCCTGCCTTGGTGAGAGAGAGAGAGAGCATGAAAAGTCACCCAACCAAGCAGTATTACAAATTGGTTAATTTCTAAGTACCCTGTAATGTAGTGTCATACCTGTCCAAAAAAATGTACCCTGAAGGTGTCTCAGCTTCCTACAAAGGCTGTTCCTATTGCTGAGTCATTCACATCTAAAATGGAAAATAATACAAAAAAATAAAAAAGGAAAAAGATGCTAAAGTAAAATCTCCCACATAAGGGAGTGAGATGATAGAGAAACTCATGAAAACAAAGTTCATTCTATTGCATGAAAAAAGTGCAAGGTAATTTTTAAAGCACTGAGTGTACTAACTGCCTGGTACTATGCTTTTTAGCTGAGTTATAATAAGAATCGATGTAGATGCTACAGTGAAAAAGCACATTATCATGAGGCTACGTCAAATGAACTGACTTTTTAACAGAGTCACAGTCCCACTTCAGAACAGGTCAGTGTTCAGAACACTGGGCTGCAGAGACCCCTGAAAATCTGAGAGACAGGATAACTTTTCTTTTTCACTATTTCCATGGAAGTTTCATGTATTTCATGTATTTCACTGCTTAGTCTGTGCTTTAACAAAAAAAAAATTTAAGAATTTTAACTTTTGCATGAGGAAAATTAACTGAGATATGGGGGGAAAAAAAGGAGCTTTGCTACAGTTTTTCAGTCCATAAAAGTCCCAGAAGCATTATAAAACAAGGCAATAATATAACTTGGGAAATTAATTTTTATTTAGCCACTCTACCAAAAAAAAAAAAAAAAAAAAAAATGCACCTCCAAAAAGTAGAAAGAACTTCTAAACAAACACAAAATATCTAATGTTATTTGCAGTATTTTAGACCATTAAAATGTGGGTATGCTGCTTTTGAAACTACTGCTTCATCACTTCTCCAATAATCTTAATTTGTCTAAAAGTCTGAGTGTTTGCCTCCTCTCTAAAGCTCTCCTTTCATCCATCTATTCTGCTACACTTAGCATAATTCCAAATACAGAAGAATAAATTTACAGGACACTTACAGGCATTGTGCTGTAAGATTCACATTTTGTTCAGACAAATCACCTTGTCTTTCTAGCGAGTATCTTTTGAGGTTGGTGTTGCTGAAGTACCTAAGCAATCAAGGTTTCTGAAACACATAAAAAATAAGAACTGCAGTATTAAATTAAACTCAGAGTTCAACTAGTCCTATATCTTTTCTTCCGACCTTCCCCAAAGCAAAAAAAAAAATCACACAGAAGGTGAATGTCATATAATCTATTCCTTCTATATCTCCTTGAATTTTAAAAAGCTAAAGATATTTTAAGTCTAGAAAGTGTGAATACAGTGGTCACCAGGCTCACATCAATACACAAAAACAAGCAAAAAGCAACATCTTTTTTTTTCTAACATGGATTTTCATTGGTTTCTCATGCACTGAGAAAATATATCCTATTACATTATAGATAAATCTGATGCCAAATGTAGTTTCTGAAAAGGAGAATATTTTTAGATTTTATGACAGAAAAAAAAATATGGCTTTAAAATGGGTAATCTTCTATTTCACTAAATGTGCTGCCTGACTGAGACCTTGTACGCCAAGCTTCAGCCTGAAGCAAATTGTTATAGTCGAGCTATTAACTTCTAAAAATAGGGGGATGTGATGGAAACATTAAGAAACCCACTACTGGGCACAACCACAATCCAGGGGAGGATGAAACAACACTCCTTTATTTTTCCTTCTTTACCTCATCACATTAGTGCAGTTTGTGGCACTGAACTGTGTCTGTGCTAAATGCATTTTGTTTAGCCACTTTCCTTCTCAACACCAGCTTATGATGGTAATATTTAATCTGTCTCTCCCTCTCTCTTGTTTTTGAAGAAACTTAATAGCAGCCAAATACTTCAGGTCAGGCACTTGCCATTTGTGACTTAGTACTTAAAGCAGGTGCAGCTTCCTGTGGGAGAAAGCAGACAGGCTGGAGGATTGCAAGAGTGATCTGAAATTAAAATGCTTTGCAACAGAAGTTGTTTGCATTTTCACTTGAAGCATTTTGAGAAACAGAAGAGTAGAGTTACATTTTGTAACAAAATGTGCAGCAGTGATTTGCTTTTCTGTCACGAACTGTGTATTCTCTTTGTTTTATTGTAGTGTACAAAATTTCTCATCATCTGCTATTTATTTTACATTCAGCACAGTAAAACCAAAGAACAACTGACTCATGAGTCAGCAGGTGGGTGCCCCTCTCCAGAGGCATTCCATGCTTTTTTGCCAAACCATTTAGCACATCTGCAGCCTTCACTAAATCATTTTTAAAAGTAATATCAGTAATAAGAGTCAGAGAGCCTTGAAAGGTATGTGTGGTATGTGTTCTGCAAACAGGCTCTCAACAAAAATCCCCAGAGCTAGGAACAACAGTAAAAATCATCTCAAAGGAGCAGTAGAGAGTGAAGAAAATGGATCTTGGTATAGAGGACATGCTATTTATGGAGGTCAATCTGCATCAGCGACATAACATTTCAGGGCTATTCAGCTATAAGCACATTCTCATCAGTCGTGCAGGGTTTTAAGGAAAAGATCAAAAGATGAGCACACACAACGAGTGTGTGTGAGTGCTTCTCACTAACAGACTGCTTTTCTACTTTGACCACAGAGAGGTGTGTTGCAATCAAGGCAAAGGCAAACTGGAAAACAGGCCTTAACACTCCACAAGGAAAAACTAAATCAATACACTTCAGTTCCAGAAAATGCCCTGCTTTGCAGGAATTTTTAGAAGTGTCAAGAAACTTAGAAGCCTGCTAGTGCCTGTGGTCCTGAGTCACCTGGACAGCCTAAAAGTCACTGTCCATGCGCTTCTGGACCAGCCCAAATTCTGCAAATGTTTCACTGCAGGTAGATACCAATTTGGATATAGACAGCCTGTAAAAATCAAGTTAAAGTCTCCTGGAGTGTGTATAGAACAAGAGATCTGTCCTTGTGCACAAACCTGCTCTTCAGAAATGCTTAGGTAAATAAGCAACTTGTTAAAGTATTTTGCCTGCTTATGGGGACAAGATATTATACTCTCAGAATACCACTTCTAAATGTATCTCAATCCCTTTGGTAACCCTTTGGTTATTTGACAAGCAGGGTAATAATTTGTCATGCCAGAGTCTTTTATGTGTTTTTCAGAAATCTTATTTACTTCTGAAATCATGTTTTTTGGATATTTTCTGGCTTCTGTGTCTGCTGTTCTTAAAGTGCTACCATACCATGCTTCCAATCATCTGGTCATCTCAGCAAAACTGCCTCATTTACTTGCCCAAGAGCATATGACATTGTAAATCACCTCCTATAAATTTCTGTCAATATAGTTTAGACAATACACAGAACAGTTCTCCCACAAAATTTTTTAATTTCTCTTCAATTTCAATAAGGTGAATATTTATCTGTCTCCACACCCTTTGTTGTTTTAGTCTGTATTGGCACCTGGAAGCTCCAGAGAACCTAATAGAAAACCAATTCTTTCATGTGACACAGATTTTGCAATGTTTGTCAAAATATTTATTACTTCTTATTTAAAGTAATACAGTCCAGGTCTTGAAATACTAAAACAGTTGTTCTGAATACTGAATTTCAGTAAGTATGGAGTGCTCCATGTTTCAAAAATATTATACTCTCCAGATAAAGGTACCTGACTTAGTATAGTTTCAAATGTTGAAATTACTTTTTTTTCTTTAGGATTTTATGGGCATTTTGTGGATTTCTGTGAGGTCCAAGAAACAAAGCAGAAGCAAGGAAGCAACTATGTTTTTTGGAGTGTTGAAATTTTATGTAGACCATAAAATAAAGCTGAAGATAAAATGTTGCCAAAAAAAAAAAAAAAAAAAGAGAATGAACATGAGGTAAAAAAAAAAAAAAACCACCAAAAAAAACAGGAATCCTGAAGGAACAGTAAAAAGAAGTAGAAAGGAAAATAAAGAAGCCATAGAATCTACAGAATTTTAATGTACAGGAAAGATTAAATTGATTTTTTAGTAGCTTTCAACTTGCAAACTTTCATGCAAATTAAGAAGTATGCCCCAGATTCACCAGTGACATAATTCCACAAGGACAATTATAACTGATAAGTGTAAATCATGTTCAGTTAATTGGAAGTAATGGATAGAACAAAGTAAACAGATAAGGTTATATATACATATATATATATAAACACAAAATAGAAAAAATATATATAAAAATGCAAAATATGTTTTTGCCGCAAAACACAACATGTGTTTTGATAATAACAGAATAACAGATAGTAATTGGTAAGTATGTTTTTAAGAGGTAAGGATGGGTAGAAATGAAAAAAAGGAAAAACAATAGACCACTTTGTAGATACACTCCCAAGCAGACCAAAACTGCCTGCTGTGTTTACACAAGAGAGCACAGCAGCTTTATGGAGGAGAGGCATTCACCAAGATGTCATGCCAGCATGCTGGTCCTGGTTAGTGCATACAGAATTCATGCCATGTCCTGTTCCTCCTTGCCTTCACTCCTGCAGCAGTGGCCAAAAAGATACAGGAGAGTGACAGTTGTGGGTTGTTGCTGTTCATGATTGTGAAAATAAAAGAGCTCACTTCCTGGCAGCTGATTCTGCTCTGCAGGCACAACGTAAAAATTTCTTAAAGGGAAGAAAGAAATGCTCTGAAGAGCATCCTGGAGCAATACAATAGTGAGATAAATAAAAGACCTTTGAGGCAAGAATGTTCATTCTATGGGTTTGAAGAGGAAGCAGTATTTTTATAAACATTTCTCTTGGAACAAGGAGAAGATGAGAAATGCAGAACCTTTCAGCCTTACCTGCAGCTGAACAGCTGGTACTGACAGTGATTTTACTGTATAGGACTGTGATGACTGTGTCAGACCTTATCAGAAGTTATTTCAAGTCTTCAGATTGTCCCTTAGAGCAGGAACTATTCTTCACTACAGCCTGACACTTTCATATTATTTGCTTTGGTTTTTAAACACATTTTATGTCTCTATAAAACCTTGCAACTTGCACCATCATTTACATCTCTACAGAGGGCTACACATACCAAAATAACCCCCAGATGATCTTGACAAGATATACTTTTTTTCCTTCACTGTCTCTATATGGGAAAGTTACCAGGCAAGTACAATCATCTCAGTGTCCGTGTGCATGTCAGCTACCTTCAGTGAATCCTGAAGGGAGATGCATCCCTCAAGTGTATTTGCAAACTGACCATGCTGAAAAGCAGCAGCCCAAGTATGAAATGAATGTGCTTCCCATTTGTAAGATACACAAGCACTTTAAGAGCATTTGGAACTACCTTTCCCTTTGCAGACAGTTGGCTGATTTGATCAGATTACGTTTTCAAAAAGTGACTCCAGAACAGAGTTGAATTGAATACCATTTAAACTTGTTTCTTTTCCACCTAGACTTATTGGAAACTCCTGATCCACCCAGATAAATTCATACAGAAATTTGAGCATCTAATTGTGACTTAATGTCTAATGTCTTAATGTCTAATCAGAGTGCCTAGAGTTACTGAACTACAGATTCAACACTCAGATACTCTCTTGTGTTGTAAATACCTCATATCTCTCTAGTATCTACATTTATGGTACAGTCACAGGGACACACTCTGCAGATCTTGCTGAGTGCTTCACAGCACTTGGTGTCTCCTACACTTAGGAAGACTTCTCATCAACTCCCTGGAGGAATAAGGTATTGAATCTAATGAATCAATTGGGCAGAAAATAGAAAAAAAATTATTGATTTTTCACTTGGTGGGTTAAGATCTCATATGGGATATGCAAAGTCAGATTCTTTTGTGCATTGTGGGGTTTGGTGTTTGGGGTGGTGTTTTTGTATATGCAATTATTTTTTTTTTGAGCTAGAGTAATGAAATTATTAATTCCTTCAGACTGTTGCTTTATGGCATTTTGGTTTTTTTAACTTGGGCTGTAGGAAACCTGGATTTATGTTTCTGTTCTAAGCTATGCCACTGGGACTGCAAGATGAGGCACAACCTTGTCCCAGTGACTACTGTCTTGACTATCCATAGATGTCAGGGAAGTCTTTGCCTGCCTCCCAGGAGAAGAGCTGGCCATAAGTACTTAATTCTACAAAGTTTATAACTGACAATCTGATATCAGAGGGATTTCCAGTGGGAAATCACTGCCTCCCTGTGTTCTGGAATATGATGTCTGACCATGTTCAACTCTTGGGGGTTAAGGCCTCCTCTCTATTTTCAGATTCTCAAAGTAACTAGTCTGCTCAAGCAGCTGACTCCTGCTTATGTATTTTTTTAATATTATCTCTTGTCATTGTAGGCAGAAAATGCCTGGGGATTTGCAGGAATGGGGAGGGTGAAGCATATTCTTCAAAAGAACCTATGGACCTATGTCTCTGTGCTTAACTATCATAAACAATTTATTTTCCAAAATAAATTCAGATAATCTAAATATCTCCCGTTTTGTTTCTCCTGATTGACAATCTTGCCCTCAAAGCACAAGGCCATATTTCAGTGTTATCAGTGAAATGTACTTTAACACTTTAAGTCAGCAATCTGTTTGAGAAGAGGGTTTTGCCTTTCCCAGAAGCACAGCAGGGAGGCTGTGGCCACCTCCCTCACTTCAAGTTTAAAGAACAAGCAGAAGCAGAACACTTCAATCACAAGGATGAACTTAAAAGGATATCCAGTTAGGTGTACAGTGCAGGTGTTTCATTTCCATGTAACAGAGACAAAGTGTTTCAAGAGTGACATTTCCTTGCCCAAGTGTGGGTTTCTCTGAGTAGCAAACCCTTAATGTGTGTCTCTCCCATAACCAGGCTCACCAGAACTGCACTGCAGCCAGCAAATAATTTCCTAATACATTCAGGTTCGTATTCAAATCCAAATCTTTTGTCTTTGATCAGAACAAAACAAACAAAACACCCCAAACAAACACAAACAAACAGAAACAATTGCTGCTGTTATTTCAGGTTGGGGTTAATAGTATTATCCAGTACCTTAACTTTTATAGATTAAAGAAAAAGAAATTGCATCATGCACCAGCATCGAATTCAGTACAGAATTTGTCTCATTAGAACTGCATTTAAAGGTTTAGTGAAGCTATTAGTGATTATTTTTCTGGTGCCTGTAAAAATATCTTTTTCTGTGGAAAAAAGCTAAAGTTGTATAGTTTTAATTATCATCTCCTCTAGCATAACAGCACCAAAGGAGGGAAATGTAACACTAAATGTAATGAAAAAGCAACAGTGTTTGGATAATATTGCAGAAGAAATCGAATATTGTGAAGCATGGAATTACATATCAGAAATCTCATATAAATTTAAATGAAATGTTATAATGGGAAGCCTTTTAATCTAATGAAAACATATGAATTTGCAAAGGACAATGTCTCTCATTTAAACTATCAAATTTTATAAAATGATCCCTGAAAGGTTTAGGTCTAATTATATTTAAGAAAAAAAACAGTTGACAGAGAAATGTAATAATCTTCTTGAAGAGAACTAACAGAAAAAATTAATTATACCAAAATGCTACAGCAGGGAAAATGAGGCTGATATGCCTTGTTTACCAGTGTAGAAACACATTCAGCAAACCAGCTATTGAAACATCAATTTTTTTAATCAGTATTTTTTCATCAGTATATCAAATGTTCAAGTGACTGTTGTTTGGAATATCCTTTCTTCAAGACTCATTGAGTGTGACTACCTACAATAAATCCAACACTTAACTATATAAACCAATGAACACTAAAGGACTTCCCTCAGATACACTTCTTACAGTGATGCTCATATTAGTTAATTAAATAATTAGACATTTTGGCAAGTAATCTGGCACTGTATCTCCTGTTAATGGCAGAGATAAATGAAACCTTTATGCTTGCATAGTTCTATATATTTCTATTCTAGGCTTTCTGGCAAGATGAAAAACCTGTTTCAAAATTGTTACTCTTTTTTTAGCCTGTCGTCTTAAATGAACCCAATAGGTGACAATGCCTGATGATACTTAAATTTTTATTATTTGGTTTGTTTCTAATCAATAAAAACTGGGAAAGTGGAGAGTTCTGTATTCATATTGTATGATTATGTGACTATCTCCCTTTCAAAAAATGTGAAATTATAATATTCCTTCAATAAAAAGAAAACAATACTCCCTTTTAAAATTATCATGTACTAGTTGGGTGCAGATTTTAGCACATATTTTTTATGCTAACTACACTACTTCCGAATATGATCAAATATATGTTGTCTGCCCCCAGTCTGGTATTATTTTTAAATGTGGAGGGAATGTTTCGGTGTCAACCAAATTTGAAAAAGCACAGGCTTTTTTCCTCTGCTGTTCTCTAAATCATCTTAGTGCTAATTTTGACTTCAAGCAGATTTATGATAAAAGTAACTATATAAGTTTTAAGTATCAAAAAATATTCTAGACTTATTCTGTTTGAATTATACTCCAGGTCTTGAAGAAAGTTTTAAAGGGCTTAGCTCATTGGAAGTCATTATGCTTTTCATAGGCAGTCAGAACAAATGTTATTAAAATGAATATCTCAGTAAGATTCAATTATTTATCACAGGTTTTGCTTATAATGATACCACTTTCCTATTTTTATCATCCTGACAAAAAAATTGTAGGAAATAATAGTTAGTCACAAACTAGTATTATTCAACCTCAGAAAAAAAAAAAAAAAAAAGAGTTTACTTTGCGTCGCAGATTTTTTCCTGAGAGGGCCACAGTCCCATTTCAGAGGAGGTGGAGGGTCAGTGGAGATCTTGCAAGCCACCTCCAATAAGATTATGGAATGACTTGGGACAAATTTAGGGGTGATAGAAGCAAAGTAATATTAAGTATTCTGTATGCTTTCCTGTAAAACAGAAGATGGATTAAAAAGTAAACCTCAAGGAAAGAATCTACCCTGCAAGGACAAGGGTCAGGAAGGAGATTTGTTTGCAATTTATATTTTAATTTTTAATTTCTAACAGATCTGACTTTTGCTATTAGCTCCCTCATACCTGTTTGTTTGTGTCATAATAAAACCCAGCTTTACAGAAACAAAGGTATAATAGTTTTTTGAATATTGCAGAAGTAGGGCTGAGGTCATGGTATGTCTGAGCTTCAGAAGCTTAAGCTCCTTACACCAGCCAAAATGTCACCTGTCCTCTGTTATGCATATCTCCAGGTTATTATAAATATTCTTCCATCATTTTTTCCCCATGTAGGTCTTGTCTCAACAAACTGACCAGTGGAGGGCACCCTAGAAACTTGGCAGGCTACATGTACCCTAAATATCATACTATTAAATAATAATTGTAAAGGACAATTTACACAGAGAGGAGACTGACAACCAGGTGCTATGTAGAGTGGGTGCTTCTATACCCTAACAGAGTAACTCTTAATAGCATAGTTTTAATATATTCACATGTAATCCCAGAGCTAAATTTAATTCCCTGGCAATCATCTATTAAGCAATGTAGAAATAATTATTAAATCTTAGAGATCCACCAGAGGTCTTTTGAAGAATTGGACAACTACAGCTAACCAGCATAAGTTTTTCCTTATTAAAAGCCAAATGTGATTAGCTTGGTTTCAAGAGAGATTTTTGTTGCAAAATTTTTGGAAACCTGTTTTAAACATTTCATTCACAAAAATTGATAAAATATTTGGCATTTCTTATTAAATGTTAATTTATCCATTAATTTGGAATCTTTCATGTAGGGAAGAATTGTATTTTATTTCCTTTATTTCTATTCACTTATTTTTCATCTGAATATTATTCTGTTATAGGTCAAGAGGGGCAGTGCAATACTGTTCACTACAGCATATTATTTCTTTAATATTCTCTTTGTCATTTTTAAAATATTAGGACAATTTTGTCCTAGAAAAAATCAAAACATCCCAATTTCTAGATGAATGCCCTCTTTCCTTGACAAGAAATGAATGTGTCCAAAGTCTACAGAAATGGGCAGAAGTCTTGCAGTTCCTATTGAGATGACTTGAACCAATCATAGAGAGCAGTGCTTCAAAAAATGAAATTTAGCACAGGAGAATTAATCTCCCAAGTCTCTTTCTGCAGCTAATGGAGAGATGGAAGCATCTCTACAGGCAATTCAGAAGAGGATTCAATAATCATCAGAGGAGGAATAATACTGAATCTGATTTTAGATTTTTCCTTGCCCTCCAGTGGAACCTATCTCTCCCTGTTGAACACCTTGAACTGGGGGACATTAGCACATTTACACCCCTAAGGCTGGACTGTTTCAAGATAACACAGACACAAGCTAATCTAAAGCATACACTCAAATAATGGCATCTGTAGGAGTTGTCTTGACTTATTTCTACATATAAATTTTTATAATCTGAAACATCAAGTATTTCTATTGTTTTGACCCCAGCCATCAGAAATAAACAATAAATAAAGTAATATTAATATGTCAAGATGCAGTTTTATAATAATGTTGTATATCTACACATATGCAATCTTTGATTTTTGGGAGGAAGAAAACCTTTTTAACAAGTTGTGTAAACTTGTCACTTGAAAGTGACTTTTACTTTTCCTTAGTCAAAGAGATTTAAAGAGAAATACTGGCTTCACCAAGGCAGGATTTGGTGGGTAGGTTCAAGAAAAGAAAAAATGCAAGTAATTCTGCTTTTACATGAATTCCCCTTTTGATTATTTCATGCTCCTCATGACACTGTGACAATTAATGAATATTGACAGCACCATAGCACTAACAACTGCACCTCAGCAGTCTCCATGAAAGAGACCTTAGTGTTGGAAATTAATTTCTTACAAGGTGAAAACTCCATTTTCTTTCCACTCCAGCAGATAAAAACTGAATGTTTGATTTAGGCTGTGTACAGCACATAGTACCATGAGCATTCTCTTCCAATTGCATTCCCACTGCTCTCTGCCAATGACAAAGCAAAAGGCAACCAATACAACAGTTCTTATGGAACATCCTAGTTAGATGTGAAAAAAATCAAGGAATATTCTAACCATTATTTGTATCAGTGGATCCAGCCTTGTTCCACAGGGTGCATTTTTAAGACTCCAGCTCCACGGCTGCAGACTCAGCCGTGCCCTGTGGCGGCTCAGCTGGGGATGTCTGGATCTGGCTGTGCCCAGTATGGGCCAGCCTTGGCCACTACCCACAAAGGCCACCCTGCAGCCCCCACTTCCACTGGGCACCTGCTCTGAGTGCAACCACTTGCCTTACAAGACTATAAAAAAAGATTTTTTTCCCTTGGTATTATATCTTAAACCCACTAACACCCATGACGAAACTTCAGTACTATTTTTATCCATTACATTTGGCTTTGTTTAGTCAAAACAATCTGGTTCAGCAAATTGGAAGTTCCTTTCTTTTAAACTTCCTTTCTGTTTTACCAAAGCCCTCATTGTTTCTGCACTTATAACTGTGACTGAAAGAATGCAAATCCTTGAAATGTTTATCCTTACTATCTCTTGTTTATTTCATTTTCCCTCAGCTTATAAAAAATAATTTTTATGAATCTAAATTTGTTAAGATTTAATGACATTTAATTTGGATGCTTTGTTAAAATCCAATTTCACCACAGCTAAACTGTGCATCTTTTGAGCAATTCCATACAAAATCTTTTTTTTTTCTAGCTAAGTAAATCCTTTCTATTTCAAGGAAGCCCATTGCTCTAGACTTTGGTTGGCATTTTTGATTTTGACTTTTCACAGTTTTAGCAGAAGTTCAAACTAAGAAGCAGAGATTCCAGAGTAAGGGGGTAGTTTCATGGCAGTAGTACTGGACGCCTTGGAGTCCAAAACCAGTAACCCCTGAGGAAAGGGCTGATAAGCACAGACAAGTGCAAAAGCATAGATGATAGAAATCATCAAGATTAAAAGGAAGAAGAAAAGAATTTTGAGCACTTCCTTGACCAAGCTAAAGAATAGGCTACTAGTGCCTTCAGTCAGTGAAACAGATGAAGGTGAAATTCATTTGGAAAAGATGAAGAAAAAAGTTGAAGGCTAGATTATTCATGTTTTGCACACAGCTAATTTCCCATGATAATGCAATTCCATTGGTAGACAGATAGACCAATACAATAGGAAATAAAATAAAGAACATTCTTTTACATTATGAATATGCCTAAGGCCTGTTAAAGCAAAGATGATGACAGAAATCTGTGAGGCTGTATTGGATAATGTTTAATTACTTGTATCAGGTCTGATTGTTCTACTGTCTTTTGTTTGAATAACTCTTCAATGAATATTTTTATGTGACTTAAAATAAGTGAGCGATGGTTACCATTGATAGAAAAATTGATTGAGAACAGAACAACTACTAGTCATTCTTTGGACTTCCCAGAGGACCTAATCTGGTAAAACGTATCATGGTTGCTCAAGTAGGGATTTCAGAGACAGATTTAAGGACTATTACACACAGGAGGCACTTTACCTTTAATGAACACACACGGCATTAACAACCTGTCATGTAACAGATGTAGAGCACACAACAAATACTTAGAGACACTATTCCAAGGAGAACAAGTCACCATATTTTTTGTCCTTTTGATATACAACTGTGATTAGATAAGCTACATTCATTTTATGTGACAAAGGCTGCATTGTGTTTGTATTTGTTCTGGGAACAGCATTCAAACTTTTGAGGGTATCATTCTGTGCTTTGTGTGTAAAAAACAATTTATATTTTTACTAATGAAACAAAGATGTGAGTTAAAGGCGATATGTAGTTTATTTTAAGTGACTAAAATGCTTTTTATGTGCTGAATTTCCCAAATAGTAAGGGTAATGGGAACAATCTTCACTTAAATTAATTCATTTCTTTTGTGTCTGTGCAGCACAGGCCACTTGAAAACCAGAATAATGTACTCATTTTGTGATGCACCAGCTTTCCTGCAATCTGCAGTCTAATATCACACCCAGGAAGGAACCTCAATTAGACACAATGAAATAATTTGGGTAAATAAAGGAATTTTATACTGGTCAAATTTAAGAGTCACATCTAGAGGATCTAGAATGAATGTTTTGTTAAAAAACGGTATGATTAAGATTTTATCTTAATGTGTGCTAAATTTTAAAATAATTTAGAATTAAACTTTTTTAGGTTTAGAAGGTTTTCTGCCTCCCACATATATTCAGATACTGAGACACATTTCCTTGTGTCAATAGCTAGGTTATCAGATCAATCAGACAGAACCTTCATGTCTAGTTGCTAATTATTCTTTATTACATTTCATATTATTTCTAATGTATATGAGCAGTTCTGAGGAGTTATAATCCCTTTTACTACACTACCATTATCATTTTATATACCCAGAAGATTTTATAATCGCAGGAGAAAAAAAAATAATTTAAATAACGAGAAATATCTCAAGAGTTTTCTTTCTAAAGACATGACTGCAGAAAAAAAAAATTTCCCAACCATAATATGACCTAGAAGACTTTTTTTTTGTGTGTGTTAAGAGATGTACAGCCCAGACAAGCTTACTCACCCTGAATTGAGGCTCTGGTATTTAAATACTACAGCTTAAGGACACAATTGGTTTAAACTCATGAAAGTCTTTGAGCAGTAACAGTTTGCAGGCACTTTACACAATGTACAGCAATTTGATTTTCAGCTTGGCACTTTGTCTCATTACCCTCTTGTCACTCTAAAATTTACAGCAGGTGACAAAAATTTTGCCTCATATAGAAAAAGTATGAATTCTGTATAACATAGATAATGCTGATTGATAGAATTTGTTACCTAATATTCAAGCAGATGGGTGAGGACTTTACTATCTTCCTTATCAAACTACATCACACCCATTGCTTTGTACCCTAGTTAAAACTATCCAGAGATTATCTTCATTATGCAGCCAATACTCAATAGCATTTGGTGTGGTTTGCTTTTCTAAGAGAAATGCTTCTGACAAAGAGAAAAAAATTACAAATCAGAGACAGCAAAGACCAATGTTGTCATGGCACCATGACAAAGTGCATGAAATGTAACACAGTAGTTTCCCAGCTGCTCCACTTCTGGGGTCACAGTCTTCCTTCCAGTGGCAAAAAAAACCTAGAGGGTTCTGTGCTAAGCTCTTCCAGGAACTAACTACACACAGTGTAGATTAAACATATTTTACCCAAAACAAGCACTGAACACTGGAACATAAACTCTCCTTATGTGTTGATAAGCTCTCTTTTAATGTCTTTTTTTAAAATTTTTTAATAAGCCATCATAGAGTCATTCTTAATCTTTCACTTTGTAAGATAAATAACCTTATTATCAGGAGCTTTTTGCTTTGCAGTGGCCTTTAGCTGTGTTTATGCAGACCAGTGGCACTTCCCTGATTCCTTTCTTTTTTATCATCAAGACTTTTGAGAGGACATTTGAGAATTGACTTACATAATAACAAGAAATTGCAGAGGTATTTTATCAATGGTAGTCTTGGTTTCTGCTTTATGCCATGAAGTATGAACTAACCAGACCACAGAGAACCATTTCAGATTTTTAATTTTTCCTGAATTTTATAAGTAGTTAATGATCCAGCTATCCATTTTACAGTGTAATTTGACAACCTGGAGTTTGTAAATTTGCTCTATCTGCATAACTGACTAGGAGCATGGATTTGTAGATGCTACTTTTTCCCAAGTTTACTAATATAAACACTGGATACCATTCTTCCTTTTTTTCCTCCCAAAGTTATTTCTAACTCAAAAAATGATAGAACTGTCTTTTGGGGTTTTATAAGAAAAAATGCTCCTCCCCTTACTATTTTGCCTAAATGATATTTCCTAAAAGATGCATAAATGGTGATTTTAAAATTCTAGTCATGTGAACCATCCCCTCAGGTTTCTGTTATACCAATGAGGTTGTGTTTATGCTCATAAATAAGCAATTCCAATTATGCTTGTTTATTACCCAAGCTCCTATCACTGGTGTATAGGCAATTAAAGATTAAAGAATTTCTTCTCTCATCGTCCTTTGGTGTCTTGATTAATTTTGTTCTCAGCATCACAATTCTGTACTGAAAGTTCATGTGTTTTCTCTTTTCACCCTTCTCTTTTATTTGATGCCATCCTAACCACTGCAGTATACTTCTTTGGTAGTTGCCTCAGTGATGTTTTCCTCGGAACGTTAAAAGGTTTCTAGGACTTCCTAATGCCTATGTTGAAATTAATTCTCAGAACTGATTGCCATTTTATTAGCAGAGTAATTCCTTAAAAGAAATGCATAGCTTATTGGCAGACAGCAATGTGATGCCTCTTTACTTTTTAAGGAAGCAAACAATCTACTTCAGCATTGTTCTTTTTGTGACACATTTCCCAGCTTTTCCATCAGGATAAGTTCTAGTATGACAAAATACTTACTAGTATCAAGCAATCCACTTGAAATTGTCATATATATTAACTTTTAACTGGAGTGCTGCTGGACCATTTCAGGGCAGACTGAATCAAATGTCACTTCATATAAGCAAAATCATGCTCAAACTCCTATCATATCAAAGCAAAATAAATTGTGGTGTGGTAGCATGAATTCCTTTTGCCAAGCTGTCATGCAAAAAAAATTGAACAATTCACAAAAACAATTACATTCATGGGCAGTCATTCTTAAGCGTGCCATTTCTTAAGAAAGTTTTATAATTCAAGTAGTGAGTTTAATTAGTGTTCAAATTATCAAAAAGAGAGCTCTGCTTAAATAATGATGTGATTTTACTAGCAACTGTTTTACCACAGGAAAATTATTGAAATAGAAAACTTCCTAAGACAACTAATCAAACTTGAACCAATACAGATGCCACTATATTTTTATGCAGGTAAACGTGATTGCTTTTGTCATGCAAGCAGAGTTTATAGCACATCTTTTGTGAGTACACAAGGATCTTAATAAATCTCAATTATGTTTTTCACAGGTAACAGATATTCTTAAGACTGACATGTATGTCCTTCTTCAACTTTCTTAAAAGTCAGCAAAATGTCTTGTGTTGCTAATATTTGGAAGAGGAAAAGTTCCATATCAATTATGCTCTTCCAGACTTCTGATAGGAGGTTATCATTAATATTTTGCAGCTATCATAACCACAGGGTTACGACAAAAAAAAAAATCCTCTTTCATGGAAATCAGTGAAAGTTTTTCTCCTGACTTCACACATTATCTCCATCCTAAAAAGGTGTGATTTGGTTGCCTAACTGGAGTTAAACAATATCACTTTTGGTATGCTTTCACAATGCACCAGATCATCTGTCACTCCAGAACAAAGGCTGAACCCCACTGTGTCAGATCTGTCAGCCCCACATGAATGTATGAGATACAGAAAACCTGAAACAGAACCACATGCTTTGTTAAGGCCACTGAATTGTACCCAAAGTAATTCTTTACTTGGGAGTTACATATAAGTGATGGGGAAGATGAAAAACAATTTAATTTTTATATACTTTTTCTAACATGACTTAAGCATTCTAAGATTCTGTGAACTTGTCATTCAACCAGGCTTCCTTTTAAGTAGCAATGCCTCAGCTAAAAAAAAACAGGAAATTGAAGAGCTGAAGGAAGATATACTAGCAGGTCTCAATTTTATTTTTCATGGAAATTAATTTATAATTTTTTTCTATGATTTTTACTTTAAAAAAATTAATTTGTTTTTGCCTGCCTCTAAATCATCTTTCTCTATTTTCCTGACTTCTTGGACTTCAACATGGTGAGTGGAAATGAAGGTGACAACTTTAGCATGAGATGAACACCGAGCTACTAGGCAGCTGAGCAGTCTTAGACACAGCCTGGAACAAAATCCTTATTTCAGCTGCTGACACAGAGGTGATTGGTTCCACTGAAACAACCAGAATGTCTGAGAGCTCATGCAAAGGCAGAATACACGACACTCAAAGCCTGTGCCTGCTGGAGGGCAAGTAAGGCACTATAAGGTGTCTCAGCTGGCCCTATAGAGTTTTGTTTAGGCAACTGAACTGGGCCTGTAGTGCCTTCCCAAGAAGCTGGAACTAAGAGTGTTGCCAGATCTTTCTAGGCAGAGCAGAATGAAGGCTAGTCTAGATTTTGGTCCCATGATTATTATGGTTGATGCTAAAGAAAACTCTCTACCTTCTGTCAGTCCAGTTGCCTCTCAATATATTATAAAAGTATGCAGCTGACAAACAAGATGCAAAGGAGTTTACACTGAAATTTTTATAACAGTGAAATTCTGAAAACATTGAAATGTCTCCTAATGGACTTACTGATGTTTATATTTACAGGGAAACAGGTTTCCAAAACACAGTAAAGCTTTTTTTTTTTTAATCAGTAAAAATATATTCTTGTGAATTGTAAAGATTCCTGCGAAGATTAATTTGGAGCAAGAAGTGATTATCAATAAGAGGATGGTAACCTCACTAAATGGATGAACTCAGAGTTATTCTCATGATGTACAAATGTTCAAAGCAAGAAGGGTTAGAAAGAAGCAGAGTTAGGAATTAAAAACAAATAAGCAACTGCTTATATTTCAGATACATCCAACTTCTTTTCATCACCATGTCTTGTAATATTGCAACAATGGGGGTGAGCCGAACATATGTGAATTGCAGGGTTTTCAGGGATTAGTTTTGTTAGTCCACCACATGCTGTTGGAAAACAGTTTTCTGTTACGTTGAGAAGCAAGATTCATTCTTCATGGGGACCCTAAGCTTATAGGAAAAAAAATCTAATATTTTTCAAGGTTCTTTTAAAGGACAAAGGAAGAGAGGTACATAAAAATTTTGACTTACCCGTTCTTTGTCTCACATTGTTGTTTCATGAGAAAGACTTACAGAGAAAGAAGAAAGTCACTTTGCAGTTCTCCTGGGATATAGAAATCGTGTATGAATCCATAATGTCTTCTCATCCATGCATCACTGGGGAAGGAAAATATAAGTGAGGTTTCTCTTCTAGCCCTGCAGTGTGCTTACTTTCTCTTTTTGCTGATTACATGTTGAAATAATATTGAAAACACATAATAAAAACAGTAACTATTTATTTTAAACCATGTTGTTTGCTTTAAACAACACGTATAGAAATGGTCATCTACCTCCCAAAATAAACTGGCAAACAAATTTAGCAACAACTACCATGAATTATAAGAGGGTTTTATATTTCCTTCAGCATAAAACAGGGAAAAATAAATCCCATCAGTAAGTAAATGAAGTGGATCTCAGCATAACCAATCTATGAGCTGAAAATTAGTTTAATTCCCATGGTAGGAAGTTTAAGAGATTCATAGACTAGAGGGCCAGAAGGGACTGTTGTGATCAAATTTATAAACTTATGAAGAGATTTTCAAAGGCACAGAAGACATTTGGATATGTAATTCCCACTGACTTACAAAAGAAGTTGGATTTTAATTGTGACTTCATTACAGAGCTCCCCTTTCAAAGAATCATAAATTGACCAATAACCTGAATCCTAAATCATGATGCATAATAGTCAATGTCACCTTTGATTCAATTACAAGTGTCTCAACATAGACAAAATGCAAAGAAGTTATAGTACCCTCAGTGGCCAGTATTTTTCTTCTGACATTGCCTGCAGAGGAGCTAAAAGAAATTTGATTGCTAGGCCTGTTAGAAGACCTGTGCAGCTACGGTAGTAGCAAAAGTACCTTTAGACTGAAATAGAAAATATAGACTATCCGAAGCAAGCAGAAGTACAGCAGTAGCATAAGCCTACATCTTGAGGGAAAACACATTTCTTGTTTATTTGACAAAATTATTCCTCCTTTATGGAAAATGTCCTGATGACATCAACAAATCATAATAAATTACAGTTTTTAATGTTTACTGAGGCAGAGTCAAGATTCAGCTTGGAAGGGATTAAATGCATTTTGGTCACCAAAATAACTCTTCTTGAACAGGAAAAGACATGTTCACAAAAAAAAAAAAAAAAAAAAAAAAAAGGATATTTGTTAATCTCTTATAACAGACTGTTGTTTCTCCATGGTCTACTTCCTGCATTTAAATACAGTTTATCTTAGTTTTAAAAATAGCATTTAAAAAAGGAACAGAGGAAGTGTTACACTGGATGAGACAGTGATCCATCTATTCCTAGCAGCCGGTCTCCAAAAGAGATTGCTAACACAAGTCCTTCTTTTGTCAGATATATCTGGTGTCTTCTAATGACAGCTTTAATACTCTGTTTGTATTTCTCTTCAATTAAGGGCTTTTTTTCTTTTAATGTTTATTTACTAATTTATTTATTTCACTAATACTATGCTTTCTCAAGTGCTGCCACAAATACAACTGCATACCTTTTTTATTCCAATTCTGTTCGCTCTGAACAGCCAGCAGTTGATGTGTTTCTCCAGCAGTCACTTTTTGAAAATTGCTGTTGGTCTCAAGCATTCTCTCTAGTTTCAGAGACAGAGAGAAATTTTATGGCAAGGAATAGTAGCAGATCTAAAGTTTTTCTTACCAGAAAGAAGGGTCTTTTCAGTGTATCTGCTGCTGCTTCCTTCCCAAGGTGGCTGACATGGAAGCTCTGACTGACAATATGCTGACTACGAAGAATAAAAAAACCAGAGAGCTCAGCAATGTTTGCCATCAAAACACCTGTGGTATCGGTACAATCTCAAAAACTGAAGAGATTATGGGAATTTTTTTATACATCAGTTAGGTCCATCTACATTCTGGGTTCTTTACTTCTACATATGTTAATGGACTTATGCTCTGAAATTATAATTTTGGCTCATTTTGGCCAACAACTACATTATGTACTAGATGGAAATAAAGAGAAATTGATCTGACTTATGGGGTTTTTTGTATGGGAAAAAGTAGAGCTCTCTTTTCAGAGACATCTTTTCCAATCAAGTACCCTATTGAGAAAAGTATACATCACTGGTTTCAACAAATCATATTTATGCCTATTTTGGAAGTTCAGGCATATGCAAAATAACAGGATACAAAGGATATATTTGAAAAGGCAATTAAATTATTGGAAAGAGATAGTGCACTTTTTTCTTTATCTTCTCCAAAGCCCAGCACCACCTTGTCTTTCCTTACTATTGCTAGCTGTAACGAAGATTAACTAAGCATACTGAAAAACTGAAAGAAACCTCTTTTCACAGACTTAGTTCTATATTTTCTGTAAAATATAGAGTCAGTTATCCATACAACATAGATCAGTTTTCACTTTAGCTAGTATATGGAAGACAGAAGTCTAAAGAAAATTTATAAACCTCTTCCTGACTCCATTTACTTATTGCTCTCGATCCTTCAATGCTGCTGTTACTCAAAGTCCTCCAGTTTGCCTCTGTTGAAACACAATCAGCTGTGTTCTTTCTCAGCTTCAAAATGTTTACAAACACCATGGTCTTTCCAAGAAAGCTACAATATCACCAAGTTTAGATTGAATATAGAAAGATTCAACTCTAAGAAGCCACTCATTTTATAACAACAATAACATTTGCAGGTTTAAGGCAGCATGAAGCATCACACATCACATGGATGATCTGGAAGAAGTCAGTAACCTGCTATCAGCAGGGATCTCTGTCTCTTCCTCTGTCTCTGTCTCTTCCTCTGTCTCTTCTTTCCTCCTCCCTCTTTCTCTGCCAATCAACTTTTTCTCTTCTATGAATCCGAAAACCTTGATGGCTGTTGTTGGGCCGAAATACCTGTTTCCATGCACACCTTGATTAAAATGCTACTGTGCTACCAGAATGTTGGTTTCATTACTTTGTACTGATGCTGAAACTTGATTTGTTAGGCCTTGTTTAAGCTCACCATGTAAGTAGTTTTCTTTTGATCAACTCACTGGTTTTCTTGAGAATCTTATTTTTTCTTGCTTGCTTCCTGTGGATGTAGAAGCTAATTTACCTCAAGGGTGACTGCTGTGCTTACTCAGCAAGGTAATATTGCCTTTGGAATTAATATCTAGAAAAGCCAAGAAAAATAACAGAATCTACAAATGTAAGGTTAAGAAGGAAATCCCACTATTTTTGGGGTTTGTTTTTTTTAAACTTTGGTTTCAAGGACAGAAATTTAGCATTTGTGGGAGACAGACACATAAAGACAAGTATATAACATGTTCTTTCCTGGCAAACTGGGAGAAGAGTCTATATTGATAGCAAATGCTGTAGTAGACTTCTTTCTTAATCTTGAAAGGTAGTAAAACACCACAGTAACAGCAATGAGCTAGAAAAATCTCTATAAAAGAAAAACAATTAGAGACATATGCATTAAAATACATTATGTTTCTCTTATTTTCATTTTATAGGAGTACAGAATACACAAGCTACAGTGGGAAAACAGCTGCAGCTCATTACAAACATGAAACATCAGGAATACTAAAAGATTCTTAATCTTTTAGCAAGGCCTTCATACAAAAGTAGTGTTTCTGAAAAATATGGTTCTTGACATTAGTTCACCACAATGAAATATTCTTCCATATACTTCCACTTTTATCGACCCATAATCCTCCTTTCTTGGTTTCAAAACAAGAAGAGGAGGAACACCAAACCACAAATTAGACAGGTTTTGGGCACTGCTTTTATAATGTAATTATATCATAATAAAATTTTGTAGTTTGTAAAGGTTTCAGTGTCTAAGAAAGAAAAAGGTATTTTAGATATTTGAGTTGAAATTATCTTGAAAAATATAATTTAGGAAAATATTAAGTTAATTTCTAAGATGTCTTTGGTATCAGTATGTTTCTTTATAAATGTTTTTTTTAAACTAACTTAATTTTTTTCATCTTATATCTTCTTATCAGAGACTACAAAGAATACATATCAATCTCACATTGTGTTTCAATGATATTTCTGTGTTTTGTATGCCTCAGCAAACTAGGAGTTTATCTGTTACTAGTCAGAAATTATGAAATCAGTAGCCTCAGTCTCCGGTTTCACACATTCCTTTTATTCCACAAGTCCCATGAAAATCAAAATTTTGACAATTTTTTATTGCAATATTTTTATTTGACAATATTTTATTAACACATTGGTCACATCTTAACTACTGTGTATGAGAGAACTGAATCCAGCAGGCAAAACCTGTAGAGAAGCCTTTTAACTTTCTAACAACATTAATGAAGCAGATTTTACAGAGCAGGATTAGAGTCATGATAAGGAGAATTAGACTGTGATTTGAATTAGAATCTCTGTTATTGTTTTTTCACATGTTTATGTGAATACTTATGGCCATTTTCAAATTCTATTCTATAGTGTGTTCATATAATACTTGATAATGGTATAAGGGAGAAAGGTAAAAGAGGAAAATTGCTAAAAAGATAAAATGAAGGAAAGTAATATTATGCCTGATTGTGGAGATGCAGCAAAAACCTGTAGTTTTCCCAATTAAAATGAAGTGGTTTGAATGATCATTTTAACTTTGAGATATAGCAGTCTCAGTTTTATTTAGGATCTCATAGGTAAGAAGATGGAGAACCGCCTCTCCCTTTTATGAAAGTATAAAGATCTTTTTTCTTTCACACACAAAGAGTTCTTTTTCCCTCCCAGATGATTTATTAAGAGTACAGAAATTTCAGTCTCCTGTGAAGTCTCCTAAATTGTTCGTCTTTAAGCATACACAAGGATGTGATAACCTAATATTTTTAATGCAAAAATATGCAGAAAACGCACTTTAAAATACCACAGGGACTCTTAATACAGCAAAAAGAAATTGGAAAGGCACATCTGCATTTTGTTTTTCTCTTACTTCAGCCCCCCTTGGAAATGGCAGGTTGGATATTACTCTCATGACATTCTGAACATTTTATACCTTGTTAGTGAAACTTGCTCATACATTTTACTCTGCATCCAATCTGACAGTACACAAGCCATCCTGAAAGAATCCCTTAAATATTTTTTTTTTTCCTACAGTGCTCTATTTTTTTATTATTAATGGCTTTCATAGCATGGGTTGTGAGCACCACTCTCACTACTTTTCTTGGACAGAACTACTACTCCTGGAGTTGTCAGCTCCAGCTGTGCCACGGAAGTCTAAAAATAAATGGATCTGCTGCAGCCTGGTGAGACTGTTAAACTCCCGTGGTGCTCATTCTTGCTCCTCGGTGAGCTATACTAGTTCATCGGGTCTAGACCAAAGAAGATCCTCCCTGCTCCCATGTAGTTGCAGAGAAAGGTTTTGAAGTAGTAGCCTATTTCTTGGGACTGGGCAGGAAACTTGTCTGTTCTTGTTAACCATGCAATAAAAAGCGCTGAAGGTCCTTTCAAGTCTGCAGCAGTTCTGTCATCGCATGGTGCCAGCACAGGATATTCCTACAAAGACCTAGCTTGTGAAGGAATATATAATCAATTCACCCCTACAAATCAGTGGAACAAAATTCATTCAGTGAAAAATACTGGTTTTCACCCAAACATACTCTCTTTTTTTCCCTTTGTATCCATCGGTGTGCACGTTGTATGCACGAGGCATAGCCAGTCTCTGAGTACAAATGGCTGATGTGTCATTTATGTAGCTCTTCTTCTTCTGAGCATCCTTCTGAAGGCATTTTTGCCATTTTTTCCAAACAATGTGGCATCAGTGTGGGTTTTCCCTATCAGAGGAAAGCAGCAACAGCTTGAAATAAAATCAAAGCCACAGTCTTATAAACTTATTTTCAGAAAGATAAAGCGACTATATTAGATGTGTCATCCCAGTAGTTTCAAAAATTAAAAAGGAGAGAGGGTCTTAAATAATTTCAGCAAAAGCCAACACAGTTAAAAGTAAGCACTAACTCACTGTTCTGGAAGAGAGAGACAGAGAAAGCAGATAGTACCAGCTGCCTTTATAAAAATAAATGTGTTAAGTCACTTGAAATAACCATCAGTAGCTATAGTTTAAAAAAAAAGTTACAACTAACATCAGTGCTAAAATTCAGAAAGTTGCTTCAGGCTTTTAAAATTTGGTAATAGAAGGTAATACATTTTATAAACTGTTAGCTCAGTGACTTGACTTCAGCTTTATCTACTGCAAGGCGAGAGGTCAGGGTTAAAGAACAGCCAGAAGCCTCCTGCTTTTGGGACCAGCAGAGATTAGAAGGATCTGTCCTTCTGGACTCAGGGGAGTGAGGAGGTGCAGCTCACTTCTCTCTGGAGCACTCCCCAAGTAGATGTCTTGTGTCAGCAATGACAATAGTAATTATAATCTAGAAAATGGCAGAATAGCTGAAACAGCATGGGACAGTATTAAAAAAAGGAACAATCCTCAGGAGCTTTTGAATTCCCTTTGGAAGGCTGAGTGTGCTTGCTTTAGAAGTTGTCCTGAACAGCGAATAGAAGGATTTAAGACAGCAGGTATAAAAGCATGCATTGTTGGAATCGAAGACAGGGGAAAGCAAAAACCATGAATCATCATTAGACATTATAAGGAAATAAAGTTATATGTTCTGAATTCAGATGAAGCCCTTGACAGAGGCAGCGATAGCTACTGAAAAGACAGCAGAGCTCTCAAATCTTCCTTATAATGATGGCACTACAATTGGATTTTACATGAAGCATAGTCTGCTTGCTCCTTAGTTGTCATTTCTGAATCAGCTAGGGGCTGGCACATTGCTGCTCCAACAAATAACTTATCATTGAGCTTACAAAAGGTTAAAGTTCTTTTTATTTATAGATCACAGACCAAACAAGCAGTGAGAGGCAGTATTCACATTTATTTCTTAAAATTTTACCCCTAAAAATTGAACTGTGAAACGGGCATTTAGCTAAGGATGTTGTTGGTATGCACATATTGTGGCAACTCTGCAAAGGTGTGCTGAACAGGTTCTCAGCTGCTCTGCTCCATGCAGAGGAGACAGAAGAACATTCTCTCCAGCTCAGGAGCAATCCCGTATATCTACAAAAGCCAAAGCAGACTTGCCTACAGGAGGCAAAAATGAAACAAACACCACCAACAGAATATAAACCAAACAAATCAAATGACAAATAAACAGTACACACAGACAAAAATCAAAAAAAGAAACCAAAAAAAAACAAATTCACCCAAAACCCCAAAATAAAACAAAAAAAAAAAAAAAAAAAAGCCCAGAAAACAAAAAAAAACCTCTTCAATACAAATAAGAAAACTACATAACAAATTTATTCTGAAGGTGCTCTTTATAGAGATCTGGTCCAGGTTTTCAGAAAACATTTTCATATTATTCCTTGCTAGACTATGCACTGACCCTTACCTCAGGTTTCAGCATGTAAATGAGACTGAAGAAAATTAGCTCCAAAGTTTCATCTATTGCCTAGTGTAGCAATCACAAATCTTTTCAGGTTGGTATCACTGCTCCCCACCTCCATCCCATCTGTCATCTTTTCCCCTCACTAATTTCTTCTCTTCCCCAACTTCTGCCTTCATAGAGAAATGAGAGAAGACTTCCTATCTTCCTTTGGAATCCAGCTAAGCTTCTGACCCTCTCAAGTCTCTCCATGACTCGCAGCACTTTCTGTCTTTTTCCACAAGCAAATAAAAAAAAAAAAAAAAAAAGATATTTTTAACTCTTGCACGACAGTGACAGGAACTGACATCTCTTGTCAAGACACTTCAATGTGCAGGATGCAAATTGTGTGGGTAATAATCACAGCATAAAACCAGAAGACATCATTGGATTATTTTGTCTGATATCTCATGTACCATAAAACGTTCTAACTTAGACCATTACATTTTGTCTTGTTTATGCCTTTACAAAAGTCAGTAAATTGCATTTGATTAAACCAAATATTCTCAAAAGGTATCTGGAAAAAATATAGAAATGTAGAATTTTTCATTTATTTTGGTAGTTTATTCCAACAGTTAAATGCCCATTAAAATCACTACTAAATCCAAATGTTTATTTCCAGAATTGTTGTTTTTTTTTCCCTAACTACAGCATCTTGCTATTGGTTCTTGTCACAACTACGGTTATTTTTTTTTCTTTTTTAAAAATTAAATTTAAAAGCCCTTAACTATACAGGGTGTTCTTACAAAACAATATTTAAATACTGTAACCAAACTGCATGTACATATTCCTTTTAACAGATAAAACTGTGAGAACATACTAATGAAGTACATCTCTCTATGCTCCTTAAATTTTTCCTGTGACTTCTTTCTGTTCCACTCTAACTTTTTCACATCTTCTTCAAAATGCAATAAACTGAATCCTTCTCCAGAATCAGATGCCCTACTACAATATTGAGGAATAGTATAAATCCTATAGGACATAGAGGAATTACAGGCAATGACTTCAAGGGTGTTAGGAAAGAGTCAATGTTATTTGGCCTTTAAAGTGCAATACAGGAATTCAAATGTCTGGAGTTTAGTTTCCATCATACTGAAAACTGTTATGTAAATTTGAATAACTATTTTCCAGAATTTTCACATTTTGTTAAACTAGATGTAATAACTGCAAGTAGGACCTTCTCTTAGATGTTGTAACATTTAATTTTTTATTGGTTCTATGTTCTTTGGGATCCCCATCTGGAAATCATCATTACAATTAACTTTCACATACCTCACCACATAAATACAGATATTCTAGAAACCACTGCTAAAATCTCTATAGTTTATATGCTATAAAATACTTTCTTGAGGCATAAAAAAATAATCAGTTAAGTTGAAAATACGTAACAGTGGTTCTCTGATTGCATGGCTGAAAACTAAAGGCTTGAAAGTTAGAAAGAATTCTTAAGAGGAGACTCCATCTTCCACTTTAAAAACAAAGTCCAATTTATTTATGCATCTCCACTTATTGAATATAATTCTTCTATGTACACAAACAGAAATACATATTTATGTGCAAATTTTAATTCCAAGGTTGGGAGGCATAATGGAGCCTAATTTTATTATACTAGATAATTTTCCTAGAGGTGCATATTGATTTCACACTGTCAAACAAACTGCAAAATACATTATAACAAAACAATTAAAACTGCTGATAATTATTACAATTAACTCGCTGCTTCATACTAATGGAATGTTCAAGCATCCGAGAATTCCTGATTATCAGAAACTAATGGATGTTCAGAAAAGGATGTCATTTTCTGTAGCAATTTGTTCTTGGCCAATTTAATGTTCCCTCAAAACAGTTTTCCATTCCCAAATGTCTCATTTGTGGCTTTATAAAAAAAAGAATCATGACAGTATTGTTTCAGTCCTTATTTTGTCTTCAGAAGTCTCAAGTCTGTTCATTTTGCTGTTTTTTCAGGAGCATATAATCCAAAATAAAAGAATCATAGAGTCATTTTATACATTAATTTGTTAAAAAGAGCTGGATATTCTCATTTGAAGCAGTCTTAAATGTGAACTAATTCAACTGAAGTGTAAGAGTTTTGGCTGAAAGAACACTGATCCACTTTATCTAGCTGTATTTCTCTGTCATGTGTGCTTCTTTGGCTGTGTGAAGCCTCCTTATTATACAGCTCTTGATCCCCGTTGTGCTGCTGTAATGCTTGTGATGCTGTTCCAGTTCCTGAACATGATGCTTTTCTATCAAGCACCTAAGTGGAATTTTGCTATTCAAATCTGACCAGTTACTGCAGTAGTCCTTTGATAGAAAGAGTAAGCTGGGAACAGCAAAACAATCCCTTAAAGCTTACTTATGTTCACATGCATTTTTTGCACTTATGGTGCCAGATGCACATCAATTGAATGTTGCCCTGAAGTGGAATACTTTCTGCACGGACTCACAAAGCTGTTTTGGCAACCACTTTATTGTGCCAGTGTTAAAACTCATGATGCAATAATTTGCTTTATGAAATACCTTTATGTGCTTTTCAATAGGGAGCACTGTGATCAAGGGTGGCATCAATTGTATAGGACACCTCTTTAACAGAATATAACTTTTCCAATTACTAATATAATGGGAAAATACATATCTCCAAAGCTACGGTTTCTAAAAAAAACATGAGACCATTAGATTATTTTCTGAGATTTGTATTTCCAGTGTCTTCATTTTGTTATTCAGACATAAAGTAATTAACAGGGACAAGCAAGTATTATTAATCATTTCTTCAACATCACCCACATAGTTTTGTGTATTGAACTTACTGGAGAACATCTTGTGATGTAAAGGTCTCACTGTCTCTTAGAAATAAACAATACAATTAAAACAAATAAGTCATCCCAGCCTTATGAACTTTCCCATAGAAAACAAAAAAAATGAGTGAGAAAAGTTTTATATTCCTTCATTAGAAGTGTTTAAGATATGATACATTCTGAAGAATAACAGTCTCTCTTTGATTTTTTAAATAAAATTTCCAATAAACTGGGGCAGAATTTCCAAGGATTACTTTAAGACCTTTAATCTTTTTTTAAAGTAGGAAATATATTAGTGTTTTGCTGATTTTTAAAGCAGGAAATACCCTACTGCTTTGCTGAATCAGGGCCTAAAAGAGCAATCCAGTCACACTCGGGGACAAAAATATCACAGTGTGTAAAATATCCATAATGTGATTAAGAAGAAAAAGGTCATTTTGAAGCTTAAAAATATTTAAGCATTGAAACTTTAAAATGTTTTCACACCCAGAGCAAAAAATATATACCTTCACTAATACAGTCACCTAGTCACAGCTTAGCTAATTGCACAGCTTGAACAAACCCCTTTGTGTCACTGGGGAAAGAAGTAAGGAGCACTTAAGTCCATTTCGGATTTTAATGGCTGAGCAATATTTCTTACAAAACACCTCAGCTAACAGAGACTAAAGGTAGAAGTCCCCATCACACCAGATTTATTTTACACATATCTGGAGAAGGAACCAAGCATCTCAGCAGTTATGTGATGGGGATTGTTTGGTGAGACAGCACAGAGTGGGGAAAGGTTTGCCAGCAACTGAGCAAAGAAACTGCCAGTTGTTGTACCTGACTGTTCTACATTGAAAAACAAACTTTTTTGTAAATAATAAGGATGGCAAAAAAATAAATACCTGTCTCTCAGGAACTTCTCCTCTTAATGGGAAGATCATATCATCCTGAATATGGAGATATTTTTATGTGTTGGAATCACATATTTGTGCCAAAAGGCATGAACACATAATTATTGTCCCTACCTCTGCTATATTAGAGTTCAGTGTGTCAAATGAAATCACCACCTGGTTGCATATTTCCACTGAATTGCCTAATAGATCTATGATTTTGACTACAGGGTTTAGGTGCTGTCACAGAATAATTTTTTTTTCCTCTTTCATCTTAATTTTAAAATGAAGAATTAAAAATTCAGTAAAAAATTAGAAAAGGCCATAATGCTTTTTAAGGAGTACTCTGGGCTAGGATACCAAAACCTTTTTAGCTTCCTCATCTCAGAACAAATGTGGGCTCACATGTTTAGCAAATATCTGAGAACAGCTGAATCGTACTACAATTTCTAGCACAGTGTTCTTTTATGTATTTTTTTTACTATGGAGTCTTCCCACTCCACAGCCAGGCTGTCATAAAGAGCTCCTTAGAATTATTCACATTTTAACAGTACCATGGATATGTAAAACATGATTAGACTTACTAAAAGAAATAGAATCAGAATGCAAAGCAGAGAAAGTACTTTTTTAAGGATCTATGAGGTTTGCTGTCACCTCTGAATACAATTCAGCCCTTGGGCTTACTACTTCACAGAAATTGCACAAGGTACCAGACAGAGCAAATAGATGCCACACTGTCATCTTTCTCTGCTGCATTCAATTAAACATATCCTAGGTTCAAGAGTTTGACTTGCTCAGACAACTTATTTGTGTTTGCAAAACATTAATTTTTTAATTTCTATTTTCCCTAAGAGGTTTTCCCATATATTCCCATTAATCAGATGTCAGATGTAACGCATCACATCTTGGTTCTGACATTTCAGTACTCTTTTTAAACCTGAAGGCCATTATCATATTCAAGGATCTGAAATGCACATAACGCACATTTTAATTCTGGCTATATGACAGACCAAACTAGGAATGAAAACATGAAGACGTGTCATCACAGATCCCTGGAAGAACAGCAGAAGGCATTGAAGGTAAACACAGTAACAACATGTCCCAGCCCAAGATTTCAGGTGGAAATAAGAAAATGAGCCCAAAGATAATCCAAGTCCCAGCAGACCCATATGACACTATTAAACACAGAGAAAACCTTTATTTCCTAATATCAAGACCATCAAAATCAGCTTCAATATATGAGTTTTTAATTTTTCTATGTTCACATAAGAATGCCCCTCCCTAAAATACAAAGCAAAACCAAATCAAAAATTCCTGAGACAGTTGGCAGGCTAAGCTAAAAAGATTACTAACTGTTGGTAAGTGGAAAAAACTCTTTTAATTTGGTCATTTTATGAAGGACAAAATTAAGTAAGATAATTGAATGACTTTTTTACCTCCTGTGTTGAATTTTAAACATCCAGAAAAATAAAACTTGTCATCACCTCAAGCACTTTGTGGTCAGCCTTGTAGATGGGCTGAAGCATGTACTCTGAGAGTGTAGGACAAAGACAGAGTCAGATTCAAGTTTTTGGTTTCCCCATTGAACAGAGGCTCATTTAGGTCATGGAGGGGAATCACACAGAGCTTTTGATAAAGTATTTGAACAGGGGGTGATGAGAACCGTATTTTCCATTGTTCACATCACTTCTGGAGGGACACAGAAAAATTATTTATGTCTCCAGTGGGAAAAGACTTGCCTTTTTACCATAGGAGTGTTCATCTGCAGGTTTTTTTCATGGCCAAAATATTGATGACTCACTTCAGGAAAAATGTGGTGGATACAAGAGTAATCAAGAAGTGAGTGAACCTGATGAATGCATTTCACATCTGAGGCTTGTTTCCCTTTCCCTGTCCCAGGCTGAAAGAACTGTGAATTATTTTAATTAATCTGCCATAGAATGCCATAGCCTAAATTAGTTCAAAAGATTTCAATACAATCCATAGCACATCACAAATACTACCTTCTACAGTCATTTCTGTAGTCTCAAATCTGAGACACATGTAGATAAGATGACAGATGCAGCATAAAAGAATAAAATACAGTAGAAATCAATTATAGTCAAGTAATTTTTCTTCCTTAAGCCAGATTTTTATAAAAGAGAAATTACTATAACAAAAGTGACTGTAATTTCCTTAATGACTGAAAGATCTACGTATTTTCCCTAAAAACTAAATTTCATTCTTTCAGTGTAAATTAGAAATAAATTATCTAGTTTTCCATGATTGCTGTAGTTCATCACATTGAAAATTGTGCCACCTGCACTGAGAGAGATGCATTCAGTAACTCATGTCCTAAACAATCAGATGTATTTAATATGATAGTCACAATTAATATGATGTTTTCATATCTAAGATGAAACAGGCAGATGGGGACAAGAGTCTCACATGCATCTGGTATAACATAATAGGAGCCCAGCAAAGATTATTTTTCTAGTCTTCCTATTTACATATTTGATTAAGTAAAATCATAGAATCATAGACTTGTTTAAGTTGAAAAAGAATTCTAAGATCATCAAGTCCAACCATAAATATAACACTGCACTGTTCATCACTAAACCATGTCCCTAAGTCATGTCTCATATCTAGACATCTTTTAATTATCTCCAAGGGTAATTACTCAACCTCTTCCCTGGGCAGCCTTCTGCAATGCTTAACCACCCTTTCACCCTTTTTCTTCATATCCAACCTAAACACCTCCTGGAGCAACTTGATGCCATTTCCTCTTGCCCTACTACTTGTTTTCTGAGAGGAGTCTGACCCCCATTTTGCTACAACCTCCTTTCAAGCAGTTGTAGAGAGTGATAAGGTCTCCCCAGAGCCTGCTTTTTCTCCAAGATAAATAATCCCAGCTTCCTTTGCCAGTCTTCATCAGACTTGTGATCCAGATCCTTCACTAGCTTTGCTATCCTTCTCTGAACGTGCTCCAGCACCTCAATGCCTTTCTTGCAGTGAGTGGCCCAGAACTGAGCGCAGGACTTGATGTGCAACCTCACCAGTGCTGAGTACAGGGGGACAATCACTGCCCTGGTCTTGCTGGCCACACTATTGCTGATACAGGCCAGGATGCCACCGGCCTTTTTGACCACCTCTGCACATAGTTTTGGGTTCAGCCAGCTGCTGACCAGCACCCCCAGATCCTTCTCTGCTGGGCAGTTTTCCAGACAGTCTTCCCCCAGCCTGTAACTCTGTGGGGATTGTTGTGACCCAAGTTCAACTTGGCCTTGTTGAACTTCATACTTCATGGCCTTGGTCCATTAATTCTGCCTGTCCACAGCCCTTTGCAGAGCCTTGCTACCCTCCAGCAGATCAACATTCCCTCCCAACCTGATGTTGTCTACACACTGCCTGAGGATGAACTTGATCAGCTTGTCCAGATCACTGATAAAGATATTAAACAGGACTGGCCCCAGAACTGAGTCCTGGGGAGCCCCACTGTGACTGGCCATTACTAGATATAACTCCTTTCACCACCACTCTCTGGGACTGGCCATCCAGCAGCTGCCAGGAGAATGTTTTGGGAAGCAGTGTTGAAGGCTTTGCTACAGTCCAGATAGAAAACAACCACAACCACAACCTTCCCTTTATTCACTGGGCAGATGACTCTGCCATCAGAGGACTTGGGGCTGCTCAAGTAGGACGTGCTTCTCATAAACCCATGCTGGCCAGGCAAAAATGCCTTCATTGTCCTGTACATTGCATAATGACACTCAAGATTATCTACTCCATGACCTCTCCCAGCACCAAAGTCTGACTGCCCTGTAGTTCCCTGTATCTTCCTTCTGATCCTTCTTGTAGATTTTCTAACTTCCAGTCAACTGGAATCACTAGAATATCAGTTCCCCCAGAAAAACTCTGTGGGACTTATATTTTCAAATTGAGAAACACTCATAAATACACTAATTGCCTGTGTATCATTTATTAATTGAATTTCTACTACTATGAGGGATTCTTATTGCTATTGATGTAGATTATTGTATTGCTAAGAATGGTGTTTTTACATGATGTGAAAAAGCAGATTGACATTTTAACATTGAAAAATTGTGGGCTCTATGATTTCTATTTTTTTATATTTGAAACAAGAAGATTGCCTCTAGAATACTCCTATCGTTTCTGAGAGAAGCTTTCATGAACTCCTTCAGTAAAAATTGTATGTCTAAATAAGGTATTCAGCAGCATGACTCCATCCTGCTGTTACATTTCCAAGTCCTTTTTACCTTGCAAAATTCAGCCAGTGGAGAAGGAAATATCTCTACACTTTTAATAACGGGTCAATTTTTTGTGCTTTCGTTATATATGAAAGTTACATTTTGTAAATCCATCTCCTGCAAATATTTCATGTCTCTCTTTCATGTTGAACTTGCTCCACTTTTTTATGGAATAATTGTCATTGGGTTTAGCAGCACCCAGAATGACCCTTCACTTCTGTCAGATTTGAAACAGAGGATTCAAGATAAGATCTGATCCTAGATACTAAGTAATTCAGTATCAGAATAATTCTTCTTTCATGGACATTTTCTTTATTTTTATAATTGTGTTATTTTCATCTAAATATTACATTGGACCATAATAAAATACATGCTATTTTTTTTGTGCTAATCTGCCCGGACAATTGAGGTAATGTAGAAGCAGTAATCAGTTCTCTTCAATATTACGTGTCTGTTTTACTTCAGCTATTGTATTGTCCCAAACCTAACAGTGCTTATTTCCTGTGGGGGTTCATTTGGGTTTCTTTTGGGGTTTTCTTGGTTGCTATTTGGTTTTTTCACCAGTACTTTCTACAAACAGGAAATAGATCGGTTTTGCATTAGGGGTAGAAATGCATCCTGGCCAAAGTTATTCCTATATATAAAAGTATATACTGACTATTTCAGATAAATTCATGTGAATTGGTATGAATTTTATTTCCTAATAAGAATTCTATGGGACTAGAGACTCATATGAGGCACTAAAATTAAAAACTCTTTATCAAGTTGATTTTAGTGGTGTAACTCTGGATCAAGTGGTTGTGAGTGACTCAGCTGAAATGAAGGTGAACCAAATAAAAGCAATTCCATGATAAAGGTTTTAAATTCAGAAGAGAAAACTGGTGGGAATTGAATTGAATATACCACAGATTTAGAATCTCCCTAAGCCATAAGCATGAGAATTTTCTTTGATTTTTCAATACAAAGTAGAAGAAACATGGAGAAAAAGGGCCTCAAATCTAAATGAATGAAAATAGTGTCTTCAAAAGTGAGAAAAACTGCAAGAAAGGAAAAATGGGTTTAATCAGTAGTAAAAGTTATGTGTTACAGGTCAATATGTTTAGAGAAGAAGTGAGAATTGCAAAAGTCAAGATAAATTAGATCTTGCAAAGGATATTAAACAAATACTGAAAAGTTTCTTATCCACATAATTAAAAATAGATCAAGGAAAAAGATTAAATATAATCTAGATATGGCCCCAAAACTTGAATTAATATTTTGCCTCCGTTTTAAGTTGATGGCATTAAGCATATTAGAAGAGGCAAGCTGCCTTATAGAAATCAAGGTCTACAAATGTAAATTACTATAAGTAGGGTGCAAAAAAATCTCAGTAGATACGCAATGACTCAGGTCTAAGGACATTATAATCCTTATCAGGAAGATTATATGATCTCTTGGCCAATTCTTTCAGATGAGTATAGATTCTGGGTTTAGTCCATATAGTATTACTGCAGTTTTGAAAATAAAATTATTATTCGGGCAGGTATTGTTACCTAATTACTTAAAAGTAATTTGAAGGAAAGAATGATTTAAGACTTAAAAGTAAATAGAAAATAAGATAAAAAAACCCTACAAGGCCAAAAAAAATGTATTGGCCAGGATAATTGACTGCCTAAATGTTCTTCAGATATGATTTTAAATTAATCACAGGTAAATTAAATGAGACAGACCTCAATGAAGAATTTGTTACCCTAAATCATACAAAAAAATATTATATGGCAGAAAGTCTTGCAATTTGAGAGTAACAACACTTTTAGCTATCAACTAGGATTCTATCATTTTGAAATTATGAAAATGGAAAAACTTAATTCATTTGACAGCAGGATAACTATGGGCCATGGAAGTGAAATTGTTGCAAAACAGGGATAAGGGAGTAAGGGAAGTAAGGGGAAGACACCTTTTTTATCAGATTCATACATGAACTCTTTCACTGGGACAAATCTGTCTCTGTCAGTTGAACGGTTTACCTTTGGATTTTTATGGCACATACTCCTAACATACACTAATTTAAAGTGACATTTATAAAACTACATATTTCTTATCAAATGGAAAAGTAGAATAATAGATACACTTTGTTAAAAATAATATTAATGATACAGATTTTTCAAGTACATACATACTGTTCCACAATTGTACTACAGATACCATAATAATGACACCAAAAATAATACAATGACTAAAACATATGCACAGAAATCAAAAAATATTTTGGCAATATTTGATTGTATATGTGTCTGGGATTGATGTCAGTTTTTCTTCTGAGTAGGCTTGATTCGTTATTTCCCATAAATTATTATTTCTATAGAATATGAAACATGGCAACACACTATAAATAATAATTTGATTAGCCTTATCCCTTCAGTTTGGATTTCTGGAAAAAAAAACAAAAGCTGGCCATGAAGACATAACCTCTGAAGCAAAGTTTTCAACTCAAGATTCAATTTAAAATTTACAGAAGTGTGTTTTGCAGAGAAATGGCGTCAAGACTGAACAGATAAAGAAAATACATTCACTATTGTCAAATCTGTTTGCCTTATGTTTCTTTCCCAAGACAAAATATGCCACACATATCTTATGTACTTATACTTTCACATTCCATGTCTGATTCTATATTTCAAGAGAATTAGGGAAGAAATTAATTTTTAGAGCTTACAGAATTCTAAACAGGGTTTAACAGCACTTGAATGACCAAAAGGGAGACACAGTCTACCAAAATCCAGATAAACCATTTATCCAGAGGGAGTTTTAGTGCAACTATCTGCTGAGAAATAATTCACAAGTTAACATTTTTCACTGACTATTTCTCTCAGGTGCAACTCAATAAGGAGCATTCTGTTAAAACTTATACCCAAAAGCCTTTTCAATTTCTGAATACAAAGATGAAAAAAAATGCTAAAGCTTCCAAATTTTTTCATCTCTTAGGCTTTTGCTTGTAGTTTCTTGATGCCAAGGGCACACTTGAATATATCATTTTATTGGCTGGAAATAACTTTCTTTGGTAAAACTTTTAAAAGGAAAGATTATTTGGTATTCTGCACAGATTATTATAAAACCTTAGAAGAAACAGTTGAAAAAACATGGAAATGCTGTGTGAAGTTTCCTTTCAGGAAAATCAGGCCTGCTTAATGGTGTTTCACCACCGTACCTTTCAATCCTTCCCTAAACACTACTTAGGATAACTGCTTTGTCAGGTGAACAGTTGTTTTCCAGCCACCAAGACACAGCTCCGTATTCACAATCTAATTCAAAACTTTTACATCCCCAAATATTTTAAGAGCAGACATGAATCTGATATGATAAATATAAGCCTTGTACAGAATTTTATAGTATTTCAAAGAAAAATGAATAGTATATTTTCTGTTGTTCTTGATGTTCCTTTATTCAAAACAATTTTTTAATGTATTTGAATAAAAGTAGTTTATGCCTCTCAAGAAGAGTTCCTACAGCTTTTATAGGCTTCCATGGATTAATAACATGGTAGCTCTATTTTGTAGCAAGGTTTACTGAAAATTAAAGTGATCTACGGAGTCTCTCACAGCAGTAATTTGACAAACAAGGATATCAGCAGTACTCATATAAATGAATATAAGCATAATATCAGCACTGGTTAGAGACAACATGCTATTTCTAACTCTAAATTGCAGAATGATAATATATGCCCTAACGACATGATAAATGAACACACCTTCAAATTCTTATACTAAAATTATCAGAGTAAATTAAATAATTCTCTTGTGTTATCTTTACCTATGCCTTTATTTTATGAATTTTTCTGTTAAATAGTTATTTTGGTGAATCAAATGAAATAAATTCCTGGAATAAAGCACTATTCTGACATTATGAACTATTCACTGTACTTTCATTCTTCCTGTTACAAGCTCCAAAGCTGGTACTGTAAGAATGGCAAGGATTTTTCTTGTTTGATTTGGCAGAAGTAAACTCCTTAAGAATAGTATTTTTTCCAAGATGTTATTTTCTCTGCAAGTTCTCTGAGACTATTGACAGAATGCTCTAAAGTGAAGATCAATGTGAGTTGCAGCAGTTTTAAAAGAAAGGCCAAAAATATCCTAAAAATTGCAAACCATGGTACTTCTTTCCTGCCAAAACATTGTAACTTTATCTCTGTTTTTCCTGTAGCTAAGACTGGGTGTGAGTTACTAAAAGTACAGTTTATTCACAACTAAGCAATGGTCTGGGTCAGAGAACACCTAGGCAATCTTGACATCCTCATGTCCATGGGCCTTGAGAAAATGCATCCATGAGTGCTGAGAGAGCTGGCAGACACCATAGTAAGGCCACTCACAATCATCTCTGAAAGGTCATGGTGATCAGTTCAGGTGCTTGAGGGCTGGAAGAAAGCAAATATCACCCCAGTCTTTCTGAAAGGGCAAGAAGGAGGACCCAGGGAACTACTAGCCAGTCAGCCTCACCTCAATGCCCAGAAAAGTGATGTAGCACCTCATTCTGGAGGCCATCTCTATTCCCATGGATGACAAGAAGGTGGTCAGGACAGTCAGCATAGATTGACAAAAAGCAAATCCTGCTTAGATAACCAAATAACCTTGTATGATGAAACAGCTACCTGGATGGACGAGGGGAGAGAGCAGTGGGTATTGTCTACCTCAACTTCAGCAGAGCTTTCAACACTGTCTCTCACAGCATCCTCATAGACAAACTGAGGAAGGACAGTGAGTGGATTGAGAACAGGCTGAACAGCAGATCCCAGAGGGCTGCAATCAGTGGCACAGGGATGGATGTTGGATGACTGTCTCTAGTGGTATCCCCAAAATTCAATACTGGGCCCAGAATTGTTCCAACATATCCATCAATTACTTGGATGAAGGGGCAGATGCCTTTTCAGCAATTCCAATAATAACACAAAGTTGGGAAGAGCAGTTAATATCCCAAAGGGTTGTGCAGCCCTTCAGAATGACCTCAACTTGTTGGAGAGGCAGGCAGAGAAGAACCATCCAAAATTCAACAGAGTCATATGCAGAGTCCTGCCCCTGGGTAAGAATATCCCACCAGCACAGCCTGGGGGCTGACCTGCTGGAAAGCAGCTCTGTGGAGAAGGACCTGCGGGTCCTAGTGGACAACAAGCAGTCTGTGAGCCAGCAGTGCTCTCTGGCCAAGAAGGCCAAAGGCAGCCTGGGCTGCATTAGGAAGATCATTGCCAGCAGGACGAGTGAGATCATCCTGCCCCTCTGAATCATCCCAATCTGAAAAGACACACATCAACTACTGCAAAACAAAAAAAAAATATTTATAAAGTAACCTCCTGTGATCATGATTCCAAGACACTCAGTGGGAATTTTATCTTTGTTTTCAATGGTGTCAGGATCTCACCCATAATAAATAGTGCTGGTAGGGGAGGCATAAGAAATTCTGCCAGGTGACTTAATAGCACTTTGCTGCCTACTTGCTGTAAAGTAGCATCCTTCAGGCAAGAAAACTAATTTTATAAGATGACATGAACACAGGTTATAGAGATTATGCATTTTTTTTTTCACATATATAATACTTCTCACTTTTCTTTTATTGGAGTAAAGGTCTGATTATCCCCAGAGATATCTCAATGCATTTCTTTAGACCACACTTTAATCCCTCTGCTGATCCATCACTTCTCACTTGACAAGGCCTTGACCAAAGCCATACTCCAAAATTCTCTAATAAGGAGCTTGTAATTTATTGCTCACAAACAACTCTAAGACCTATGCTCTCACCTATGAACCATAGGTCATGAATCTTGGCATTATATTAGAGCTTGATTGCAGCCAAAAATTCTCAGATTATTTTCAGATCAACACATAGGCAGACACACTACTTATACTGCATACACTTAGTCCATCTGTTAAATAAAATCCATCTGACCTTGATTGTGTGTCAGTTGAAGTATGCACACAGCACTGTCATGGTTTGACACTGGCACAATGCCAGTGCCCCCATGAAAATGTGATCCCTACCTTGAATGCTGTGAAGTGGAATCTAGAATAGAGCAAAGCAGGCCCAAGCTTAATAACAGGAAAAAAACTTTATTAAACTACCACTACAAAAGAAAAGAGAAAACTAAAGAAGGAAAAAAAAACCACACAAAGATCAAATGAAAACCTTGCAAAACATTCCTCCCCCCACCACCCAACTCCAACAAACCACAGTGAGACACAATCTGGACCCCAATCAGGTTTCCACCCTCCAAACAATCGATACTCAGTCCATCGAGGGAACAGAGTCTCTCCTGTGCCACAGACCCCCCAAGAAACACAGCTCCACATCCTGTGTTTCCATGTCACACATGGCACCGCCCGGAGAAAAAGTTTGCCATGGTGACCCTTCTCCTTTCCATGCACAGTGCTCTCACCACCAATGCATGGATGGTCACTGCCTTTAGGATTTTTCCTTTCAAGGATGCCCTGCCAAGAGGGGAGAAAACAACAGTTCAGTTTTTCATTTTTTGGGACCAGAGTCCCCCCCATTTTCCCCTGGGGCTGAGGGCTCAAGAACAGAGATCTTCTTCTCTTCTCTTTCCTTTCCAGGGCAAGGGGGTGCCACCACAAACCCCCTAACCTTTTCTCTGTTCACTCCACTTTTGTCTTTTTCTCAGCTGAAGCAGGTCTCTTGACTCACTGGCATCCTCCCAAAACACAGTCCCTCTTGAAGGAGAAGATTTGGTTCAGGTTGTGGCTAACATAGAAAAGTCCAGCCAAAAGCCACTCCTTGTCCCCCTCCCATCCAGAATTCCTCCTTCCAACATCCCATCCCAGGGTCCAAGGTGTCCCTCTTCTTCTCTTTCAAACCGAGGAGGGGAAAGGAAAATTCACAAAGCTTTCATTTCTCAAGGAAGGGTTAAAAGTCCGAACTCCCAGGATGGCTCGATGCCCGGACATCCAGCAACTCCCACACAACTGGGCACCTTGCAGCAGCTCCCCCCGCTCCTCCTTCCTTGCGGCTTTCTCTCTCCCTCTCGGGAGAGGAACTCTGGGGGGGGAAATGGAGACATCCCAGATTTCTTCCACCCTTCCATCTGCAGGGGCCAGCCCGGTTCCAGTCCTTCCACCACCCTTGGGGCTTTCGGCCTACCTTTCTCAGGCCATGGGGGCTTCCCCTCCCCCACCCAGCTCGTGGCTGGGCAGGGGAAGGTCTGCACTGCACGCTGACCGGAACCAAAGAGAGCGAGTTCCCCTGGGAATTCTGCTTTCAACCCTTCTGTGTTCTCAGAGGCGTGTCTACTTTCAATTGGTCAATATCTAAATTGACCTCTTCCTTCCGGGAAAAATTATCTTTCCGTGTCAAACCACGACAAGCACGAACATGGAAACAATGAGCATAAACTCATTATTGTCTTTGAGATAATAGATTTATTTCATTATTCTGGGTAAAATGTGTTCATACAGAAAAGCAAAGGAGAAATCCCAAAAGGTAGCCTTTTCCTTACTATGAAGAGCAGCATTCCTGGTCCTCTCCCACAGAGCACTTCTGGTGCTTTTTTGGTCAAGAATGCTATTAGATGCAGGAATAAATCTAACAGTATAAAAATAAATCTTTAAAATAAATGCAACCTTTAAGATCACCTTCTGGCTGCACGCTGAAAATCTTCATTGTGGATTTCAATTTTCCTTTTTCACTTCCAGTTTTTCCCACTCTTCTATGGATTTTGCCAAATTTCCTCTTTTAAAGTCATCCATATCTATTGTAAAGTAGATTTGAAAGACCCGATAGCAGGAAGAAGAAAAATTATTTAAACATAAATCTATCTGGTCTTGAGATGCATACTGTGTTTGAGGCTTTTTTTAAAAACTAATAGTTGGTGTGATATTACAAAAGTGTATGCTATTAATTTACATATGGTCATACAAAAAGATACATTTTCAAATGTAGGACTGAGCATTCACTGAATTGTTAAGTATTTTCCTCTAGTAGCTATACTTTAATTCTCTTTCATCTTAAATTTTTCCTGAGTAATATCTTTGTGAAATGACATGCTTGTCATTTAGTATGTAGTGCACCTTCAACATGTATTGCTTGATAAATACAGAATTAACTTATTTAAAAAACACACACTATGCATAACTCATTACTGGAAATCCAAATTGTGTTTATATTGCTTTACGTCTTCTGGTGGCTCATAATCCCTGCAACCACAGTACACACAATTTAGAGGTTGAATTAAGTTTAATATTTAGGGTTTATTTTTCATTAAGTACTACAACAAGGGTAAAACATTTACTGGAAAAATGCAAGATTTTTTTTTGTTCTACAGTTCTGTCACAATTCATTTCCCTGACATCAAGAATAAAAGAAGGTCACTTTAAAACAAAACAAACTAACTGAGTAACTAAGCAAAAAAACAACAAAAAAAGGCAACCAATGAAAAAAAATCAGGTAAAATGATAATAATCTGATGGCATTGTAACTGATTTTACATTTCTACATGAATTAAGCTGCTTTGATTTTCTCTCTTTCTGTATCACAATTACCTTCCCTGTTTTAATGTCATTGTACCACTGCTTATTTTTACCCCCTCCTTCATTGTTTTCACTTGTTAATGTCAACTTCCTTCTTTCGTCACATTTTGAGGAAGATGCCAAATGAAGGCATCATTAGCACATACATAAGTCTTCAAAGACTGTGTTCCCATCACTGGGAAAATTAAGGCACTGATATTTAAATACAAAATTCTTTATTTGACAAAGCCAATCTGGCAGTTCTTTACCTTCCAGGATAACTGAATTCCCAGTATAACACATAAATGAGCCTGTTGGATTGCTGGGGGTTAAACCAAGCTGCTAGGAAAGCCAGAGAGACAATCTGACTCCCAGTTGCCTCTGCTAGAGAAATTAATCCTGGAATTTAGCATCTGGATCCTTCAACTGCCAAGCTTGCCCCAGTTGTGTGTTTCATTGCTGGGTTAGATTAAAAAAGAATGATGAGCAGGAGCAGGTTCTGCTCCATCAGTAACAAAATAAAAGGAGAAAAAATATCACAAAAACAAAACCCAAAAATCTAGGAACAAAAAATACTTAAATCAAGTGTGTCTTGACATTGCATGTGTATGCTAATCCACACTGAAACAATGCCCTGCTTTAAAACTATGTCAAGAAAAGTCAGCCGTGTCTGTCAGTTTGTTTTTGAAAACAGTGTGAAAGTTAGAGGTGGCAAATTTGTGCAGGTTCAAACTCCTATTAGGGTGCCACCTGTCAAGTTTTTCTTTGAGAATGCAGGTTTATAAAATGCATTTTGTTTCAGGGTGAGGGCAACCCTCATCAAGCATTCCACTCTCACACACACCCTGTACACTCATGGTAATGTGATTTCAAAATGCAGATGTGCTCCACCTGCTAAACTAAAATCCAGATATGGTCATAGTTCCCCTTACAAAGTTCATACAAGATATTCTAGGGATTTGAGCTAGTCCCATCATAGTTTGGAGTCCATCTGCAAAGCTGGAAGTGTATTCAGATTCTGAAATCTCTACTTTGTAATTCATGTCAAGAGCTTCTTCTTTTTATCTGCATAAATGTAGGATGCTAAGGAGCACATTTTGACATCTTGCCTATCCATATGTTTTAACTGCAATATTTTGGATTCTAGCCTTACCCAAAACTCTATAAAATTGTCCTTTGCTTTTCCCTTCCTCAAAACAAACTTTGAGAGCTTCAATCATAGCATTAGAAGTCAAAAAAATCTGGACAAAACATCACTGATCCACCATATTTATGGCAAAGATGGAGTGAATCAGCAAGGTGAGGTATATAAAACTTGTTTTTAGAGAAATCTCTCAAAGATAATAACCTCTCTGGTGAGGTGTGTCTGATTTAGAGGGAGGAAAAGTTAATCTAGGTCCATAGTTTCTGTAAAGAGTTTCCAGCTGTAGTTTTATGCAGCAAGATTACTGTGTGTATGTTGCATCTAAGGGTGATGCTGTCTTGATGGCAGAAAATGTATCTCCTTGAACAGCTACAATCTGCCATAGATAATGATAATTTATTTATCTGCATTATAGAGAGCTAGGACACATAGAAGTTGGTGATAAGAAGAAATTAACCCTGGGAGAAGTAACAGGATGAGAAGTCTATAAATGCTATTCAGCTTTTCTTGTTGATGCTGAAAGTCTGTAAATACATATAGATCAGAAACTGTGCTACAATGCTCAGATTAGCAGATACCCTGGTTTCCCTAGATAAATCACAGAGTAGAACACACTACTCAGTCATTTTCACTGAAAATCTATAATGCAGCCATTTTTCTTCAATATAAGGTGATAATGCCTACTGGCTTAATATCAACATTGTGTCATGGCTGGGTGGCTAGACTATATCCACAACACTCTCTTAGTGTTATGCTAGGGCTGGTATATTTGAAAATATAAGCTCAGGGGGGAAAAAAACAGAAAATTGCTTCAGCAACTAGTATAGACAAAAGAAATTAATTTTTTAAATTTGCCCCTTACTCCATGGTTTGGTCAACATGGCTAAGACTTTTGAAAGTTACAGTTTCTGCTACATGACATTGTCCTTTAGATTATGCATTTTAAAGAAATACCATTTCTGAGAAGATTGGAGTAAAGCTGTTTTAGACATTCAGTTTTCATTTTCTTTTGTAGGAAAGAAGATATCCAAATAGATACTCATTTTGAAAATTCAGGTAACTGGAGACTAGGGGAGGAAGTTTTCCTTCATGCCTTGCAGCACTGTAGATAAGTCTCTGCTGCTCTGTTGACCTCCATGAGCTCCAGGGGTACAACCTGACTAACCATCATCTTCACCATGGCCTGCAGGTGAATCTCAGCTCCAGTACATGGAGCACCTCCTCTACCTCCCTCTCCACTGACCTGGGTGTCTGAAGAGTTGTTCCTCTCACATGTACTCATGCTACTCTTCTCTGGCCCAATTACATCTGCACAATAACTTTATGTCACTTCTTAAATATGTTTTCATAGAGACATTACCATCATTCCTGATTGATTTGACTTTGATGGGTCCGTCCTAGAAATGGTTGTCATTGGCTCTCGTGGACATGGGAGAAGGTTCTGGTAGCTTCTCACAGAGGACACACCCATAGCTCCCCCACAATCAGAACCTGGCCATGCAATTCCAATACAACAGTGAAACAGAGAGAAAAGCAGAAAATTGGTGATTCTAAATATAAATAGATCCAAGAGACTTAGAAGAAAACAAGGAATGAACTTACAGTGAAGGTAAATGAGTAGGATCCATACTGAACAGAAACTGCTCAATTTATATTTTGCTGGCTGAAAAGCAAGACCCTTTTATCTAGTGTGATTTCTTTTTAGTGGTTTTAGCTTGTTCTATTTCTGACAAAACCCAGCTTCAAACATTGAAGGATATAAGGATAGAGTATGCTATGTTTAGTATCCTCTTAAGAAAGAATAGACCAGTTGCACTCCATGGCCTTGGCTGCCTGGCATGGCACTAGCACTTTTGTAAGCTCTTTGTCCAGATACTTAAAGCAAAAGAAACTTTGGCATAATTATGCAATTTGATTGTAGTCTTAAAAAACTTATAAAAAGTACATAAATTATCCACCAAAGATAGAAAATTGTACTTTCTCACAAGGATGTAGAGTAAGTCAATAATATGGGACAACTCAAAGATACAAAGTAAATAGAACAAACTATAACTGGTACTAATTCTAGAAATTTGATGGGGAGATCATAAATATTTATATGTCTTCTTGAATCATGCAATTTAATCAAGAAATGAAATTTATTAGCTGATGAGAAATGTTGAAGAGGTGGCAGAATATCTCTCAGAATAGAACCTGTGTCCTAATCAGATCAAAAACACATATTCCATCAAGGAGATGAGTCAAAATGCAGTTCAATAACTTCAAAAACATGAGCTAGATATTATGAATCACCCTTGCAAAACAAGAGGGCATTGTCCACCTCCACAAAACATTGTGAGGACAATCCTTTCCATACTGCTTCTTGTGTGTCATAAGCCATTGAGGACCAGATGCAATAACAATGCCTAACTAACCTAGATACCTTATAACAGGTAAATTTAGGCCTGGTTCCCAGAATGAAATTTTAATCTTAGAACTAGGTAAACAAATATAACCTATATAGGAGGAATGAAAATCATCTCAGAAGGATAATGAAAATAAACTCCTATGATGAACAAGAAGCCAAAAATAAGACCGGAGGAAGTGCTGATCACTAAACTTGCCTGGAATTAAATGCTGTGTCTGGACTTGAGACTCATAAACCTAGGCACCCTTCTTCAATTTGGATTCATGTCTGAATTAATTCCTGGATCTAGACTGCAATTGCTTTTTTTCAAAGAATGAGATATCTTGGATAGGGCTTAAGGTATATTTATACTTTGGAAGAAGGAACAGTGCTTGTTGTGAAAAAAACAAAAGGTTATACCTTTCTACCCTAAGGAATTATTTTTCCTTCATTCAGAATTTTTTGTATGTTTTCCCAATGACTATTCCACTGTGCAGCTTTTGACCAGGAGAGAGTCTCTGAGCAGGGCTTACACAGAGCCAAGACCTTTTCTGCCACACTGGCAAGGGAGGCTAGGAGGTAACAGCTGACCCCAGCTGACCTGAGGGATATTCCAGACCATAGGACATGCTCAGTACATAAAGCTGAGGCAAGCAAAAGGAGGAAATAGAGGACATTTGGAGTGATGGTGTTTGTCTTCCCAAGTCACAGTTATGTGTGATGGGTCCCTGTTCTCCTGGAGATGACTGAACATCTCCCTGCCCATGGGAAGAGGTGATATTTCCTTGTTTCACTTAGCTTGTGTGTGCTGCTCTTGCTTTCCCTATAAAACTGTCTTTATCTCAGCCTACAAGTTTTCTATCTTTTATTTTTCCAATTTCCTCCACCATCCCATTGGTGGGGGAGTGAGCAAGAGGACTTGGCTGTTGGCTGGGGTTAAACCACCTCCACACATACACAAAAACTATCAGAAGAGAATATATTATGATCCCCTAGTAGGAGAAGACTTCAATAACTGTAGTATGGAGTTACTCTTCCCTAGAATGATCTTCCTGATCCTGCACAACATCTACAGTTCTGCAGTGTTACAGTGGTACAGTATCAAAAGGAGCATGGATCTGTCTCCACACAACTCCACCTGACTCACTCTTTGTTGCACACTCTATAAATTGAGGTTTTAAGTGGCCCTCCTGGCAAACGACAGTGATAGGATTCATATCCTTTGTACTAAACAAGTCAGAAGGACTAAGATCTTCTGTTTCTGTAAGTGATTTCCCTTCCTACCAGAGGAGGGAAAAGTGAGGAGGGAAGGAAAAAAAATATTCCAGTCAGATTTTAAAAAGAAAGAATAATCATCAGCATTTTATTACATGCCTAATTAAACATTGTTCAGTTCCTATGTCCTAGATCCCAAGAAGGTGTAGGTCAATGATCTTAGCCTGAACAGTCCTGAGTATGTACAAAAAGAAGAAATGATAACAACAAGGAATTTTAGGCTGGACTAGAAGATTGAATTTTCAACATTTTTACATATAGTGAACACTAAGCAACAATTTCTTTACATAATAATACTGGTTGTAGTGTACATTTGCAGTGTTCAGCAGAAAGAGGGTTCCCAGGAAGAGAATGTATGTTCCTTGGCAAGCATTCCATAGAGTTTAAATCCATTACACTCTATATGACTTGAAATGAATCCTAAAATACCTATTGATCAGTTCTGTATGTATCAGAACCACATTCAGCATCTGTTATCCATCTCTACAAAATAGTCCAAATTATCTGCTTCATACTCCATATGGCATCACCCCAAGGACCTTTTGGAATATATATATATATATATATATATACATATATATATATATACATATATATATATATATATAAGACAGACTCAAAACTGACAAATTCAGGACCATGACATCACTTTCTAGTGCATTTCAAAATCACTCAAATATGGCCCCTTGCCATTTGGAAAAGTACCTGGACCTACGCTTAAAACTATACACCATTTTTTTACACTACCTAAGTCTTTTTTCTGGTAACTAGTACCCCTTGAAACTAAATTTTGAGGACAAATTTTGAAAGGTTCTTACATGCAAAATAATTCTGTAGCTCAACAACCATTTAGAATCTCCAACTACATATAAGCCACAATAGATTCTTAAGTTCATACACAAATAGCATTGAAGCATTGCTTGAAAAAGCCAAATAAAATTAAAATATTATTTTTCTTATATTTAGGTGAAACCAGCAAAATTGATCTATTGGTAACTGGATAAAAAAGGCTAAATCATGAAATTACATACTATTCAACATGTAACAAATTTACACAGAGCAACAGAAAGGACTAAAAAAATTAAATTAAACAAACACAGCATAAGCAGGTCCACATCTGAATGGTAAGATGTATGTATCATTCAGAAGAATAAACATTATTGACATTACTAAAACAGGTAAAAATAAATTATCATGATAAACTAAAGGAGATATGGAGGATTTTAAGTTACATTCTGGATTTCCTATTATAAATAAAATATATTTTAAAATACCATTACAAAATAATCAGAAACATAGTGAAAGTGCATTTAATGAAACATTGTTAATAGTCATCTAGAATTTGCCTGTGGACATGAAATCTATTAATATAGGAGACCTGTGTCTGCTGAATCTCATCCTTGGTGGTCAACTGCACTCCTCAGAAATAATCTGTTCTGATAGTAGTTTATCCCTTTTCTGTATGATTTTGACTATCATTTCTGTCAAACATAAGGAATTGGGTCTTGTACCCTCAGCTACTGGTTAAAATCCTTTTTCATTCAAATGAATCTATTAGTTAGATTCAGGAACTGAATAATATCAAAATAAATCTTTTGACTACATCACTACAATAACAAGATTTTGATGACAGCTGAAGCCCCATTTTACATAAAAAGAAAATGATAGTTTTATAAGCTATAATGAGAAGCAAGAGGGATGATTCATTCTGGCATCCTTAGGAAGAAATGAAAAAAATTATATCTCAACAGACAAGGGAATTGCCCACCTCCATGAAGTTACTAGATAAAAAAAAGAGAGAAGAGTAGGAAAAAATATTTTGGACAGAGAAATACCCATGCAAAGAAAAATTTTAGATCACTGAGTCTTAAGGAATGATTCTGAAAAATCTGCCAAAGTATTATTTGGCAAAATAGAATCATAAATAGCATCATTGATAGAAATTAGGAAATAAACTTTGACTTTAATTACATACATGTGTGTCTATATAAAGTCAAGATACATCAAAAAACATAGCTCTGACTAGCTTATTCCTTAGTCAATTGAAAAAAATCAAAATAGGTGAGTAAATCCAACTATGTTACATAAACTATTACCTATCTCATTTGTCAGGAACTAAACAGAAATGGTCTTCTACAGCAGTAGTAGCAAGCCAAACTGTGTGTTTAATGTTGAAGCAATCAGATGAGCAACCCACTGAATGAGCCCTGGGAGTCTCAAAACTCACAAGCAATGTTCCAGAAGGATTAATGCACTACTGCTTTATAAAACAGAAGAGGTAAATATGGAATAGAAGGGACTATTCCTACATGCATAGGGATCAACAATCATTTTAGAAACCATTTTGAACTGCACTGATTAGTCTCATCTGTGCTTTAAACTGGGGTAGGTTTGTTAATTCCATTCACTTATTTAATTTACATTGTGCAGGCATCAAAATTAAGAAAACTAGCAACAAGTCAGGCAACTATTTCCAAAATTCTTCACGGAGGTCACATATCTATTTACTCCTCTTTCTGTTCCCCCTACTGACACATGGAATAGTTTGATTTGGAGGAGACCTTAAAGATCATCTTGTCCCAACCCTCCACTATGGACAGGCACACCTTCCTCTAGAGAAGGTTGTTAGATGCCCATCCAGCCTGGCCTTGAAAAATTCCAGGGACATGACATCTACATCAGTGCTTCACCACCTTCATAGCAGAGATTTTCTTCCCAATACCTCATGTAAACCTACCATCTGTCAGTTTAAAGCCATTGCACATCATCCTTTTGCTACAGTCCTTTGTAGAAAGTCTCAATTTCTTGTAGGATCCCCCTAGTTACCTGGAAGGCTGCTATAAGGTGTCCCTGAACCCCAACTCTTTGAACGTGTCTGCACAGGAGAGGTGCTCCATCTCTGTGATCAACTTAGTGGCCCTCCTCTGGACCTGCTCTGACAGGTCCATATTCACTTATGCAGGCCTCCTGGTAGTTAGCCCAATTCTTTACTTTTAGGATGCATCTCTCATGAGCTTGGAGAAGGTGACAGGAGTATATTAGCCAGCTTTCTTGGGTTTCTCTTTCCTCTAAGGCTTTATCCAGGGTAGATCAAGCAGATCACTGGAGACCAAAGTCTGCTCTCTTGAAGTCCAGGGCAGTGAGCTTCCTGCACACTCTTTTCACTGCCCAAAGGATCTTAAACTACACTACTTCATGATCATTGCAGCCCAGACTGCCATCAAGATTCATATTTCCCATCAGCCCCTATTTTTTGGAAAGAACAAGGTCCAGCATAACACCTCTCCTCACTGTATTCTCTGTCACATGGCAAAGAAAGTTATCATCAATGCATTCCACTAACCCCATGGGTTTCTTACACCTGGCTATGTTATTCCTTCAACAGATACCAGGGTGGCTGAAGCCCCCATGAGAACCAGGAACCGTGAACATGAGGCTGGTCCTATTTGTCCATTAAAAGTCTCATCTACTCAGTCTTCCTTATAGGACAGCCTGTAGCAAATCCTCACTATAATGTCACCTGTCCCTGCCTTCCCTTTATTCTCTACCCATAAGCTCTCAGTCAGCTCCTCATCCATCCTCAGGTGGAGCTCCATGCACTCCAGCTGGTTGTTGATACAGGGGACAGCTCCCCTTGTGCTCCTGCCTTCTTTGCTCCTGCCTCTCTCCTAAAGAGACTCCAAGTTATAGAAGCCATGCTACTTTTGTAGCACGTGCAGGTGTGCGCATATTCTTCACTCCTTTTGCTTATTCCCCATGCTCCATGCACATTTTTTTGGAGGCTTTTAAATTGCATTCTGATGAAGATGACTCACTGGCTGGAGTGGCTGGAATTACTATTTGCTACTCTCATTTGCTCTCCTGCAGACCTGTGATTCCTCTCCAGGCTCTGGGCATCTTTTGCTGGGCCTGGGATCAAACTGGTATGAGTGGGATAGATTGACATTCTCATCCCACAGCAATTCTAGTTTGAAGTTGTCATCACCAGCTTGACAAATTTATGACTGAAGATGTTGTTTGCTGACAAATGGAACCCATCTGTCCCCCATATACCCATTTCTGAGACGGAGTCTCATGGTCATCTTTGTCTGAAGTCTTCTCTTTTTCTAGTTTTTTGGGTTTTTACTTTTTGCAATAGCATATAATTGTGTTCTCTGCCTCGATTAGAAAATCTCTTTATTGCTGCTGTATTTCACTAACACTCCATAACATTTATATTATTTAATTATGTGAAGAGTTCTGGGAAATAGTATAATGAAAGGCATTATACAAAGCAAACGTACATTGTATTGTAATTTGGTTTGGTTACTTTAGTGTGTTTATATGCTTCAAGACTTTCTTTCCTAATAGTTAAATTCATTTATGTCACAGATGTTTGGTTATTGGTCTCCTGCCTCTTCTTAGAGATACTATAATTGAGCACCTGCGTGTGGGGACAGAGGGAATTGGGGGTTCTTGATTAATTTTCTCCAGCTATAAATTATTTATTGTCTTGTACCAATCTCTTGTCATCCTCTTTGGGACTCCTTTAAACTGTCAGAGATACCTATTTACTTTTAATTGATTGCTACTGTGCTCATTGAGGTTTCCTAGATGACAAACACAGAAGAAATATTAAAACTACTCATATCTAACTACAATAGGAAAAGGTGTCGAAGTACAAATTATTACTAACACTGGAGTCTAATCTTTTGAAGTACTGAATTGCAGATAGGAAGATCTAATTAGCCTCAAAGAATGGCAAGTGAGTTTAAACTTCTTGGGAAAACTTCTGCAGCTGACCCAAACTGAGCGTGGGGATGGACCATCTGATCTCCAGAGGTCCCTTCCCACCTCAGAAATTCTGTGATTGTGTGACAGATCTAGTTAAGCATCAAGCCATCTTTTTCATGGGAAATTAGGAAAGTGAATTGGGCTCCTTAAAATATGCAAAAAATCGGGCAGTTCCACTACTTATCCAATCTGTTTCTCAGCACTGATTCTCTGAGCCTAATAGTACTTGCCTTTTTCATACAGGCATTAGCATATATGTTTAAAAAAACTAAATTCTTACTACATTTTATATTAATGTCATATTATAACTGTCTCTGTTTTAACATATTATGTCTCTGGAATCTGCCAAGCATTTATCTCACAAGATTAATGAGACATTGAAAAAAATACCAGCTCTTCAGACGTTAATTTTGTCAATCTCACTCACAAAAAGCCCTTGAATAAAAGGAGAAAATTTTTTTTCACCACAGGAAAATACTGTTCACACAGTCATGTGGAAAAACACTACCTGAAAATATCCAGAGAAAAGGAGTAACTGCTGCCTCACAAGAGTAGAATCATTAGAATACACCAAATCAATGGGAGGTCAAAGGTGTGGTACTAGAAAGGTCAGGAAAATGATAACAGCATTTGGAGGAGCCAGTGGAACTGTTAGCAACATAACATCTGGCTGAAGGCTCGATACACTTATAAATGGATTACTGTGAGCCATCATTTGTGGAAAACATCAGGATACAGACAACTTGTATTGTGACTAGCTACTTAAGTGACTTTAAAAAATATTGTAGAGACGCATGGCAGAATTTATAACAACCTACAGTAATATATTAGATGTCTTAAGAGTGTAATTTTTTTAAAGTACTTGAATATAGCTAAAATTTACAATATTGAAATTAGCAGAGGTAAGGAAAACATTCCAATTCACCATATAATCTCTACCAGAAACCCTGGACCTGAAAAAATGTTCTGGCTAAAGAAAGGAAATTTTTGAAATGAGGGCACGCATATCTGCCTTCAAAATATTTATTTATATAGGCCAGAAGGACAACACACTCAAAATACACATTGTCATACAGGATGCATACAAGGCCTTATCAGCAGAGATCAAAAGCTATACCATCCCATTAGGTTTTAGTGGGGAAAAAAACGATGATACATAGTATATTGCTATATCTAAAGCTCTTGTCACAGTGCTGCTGGCATGTTGTTGCTCAGCATTGATCAAATTACTTTACACCCATATTTTACACATGTGATGGGAGATCCACAAGAAGATAATTGAACTCCTCTTCCCTGGACAGTCAAATTAATCCTTGCACTCCCTTTTCAGTCACTACCTGAATACATTTCAAATGGTTTACTGCAGCCAAATGCAGCCACTGGAAAGTAAACTGTGTAGTCCCTTGTCTATATTAGTACCGCATGCCATTAACATCCTTTTCTGAAACTGATAGGTGAAGAACATGCAATGGAACACAATATCTGCAACAAATATCTTAGATTACTTATCCAGATTTTCTTTTAAAATAATCTATTCAGCTCTGGGCATAATTAGCTCCCTTTAAAAATAATTAATATACTTATTAGAAAATTCTTTTGCATGTTCTTTATCATAGGCATTTGTATTTACACTTGAATTTAAAAAAGATATTTGCAGTGGTATTTGCTCTCCTCAATGTATATTCACTCTCCTCTCAGAAAAAAACTCTTTCAAAGAGGGATGGCACTTAATCCAAACCATATTTCTATGTTCAAAGACAGTTGCACCAAAAATAAAATCATCATACCACAGTACCTACGTATACATTGCAATTCTTTAAAGGAAGAATAAGAAGATTCATTCATTTAAATACAATGCATGAAGAACTGGGGGTTTCGTTTCCTAACCAAGTATATTGATAGTATTTTAAATAAGCCATTATCTTTATTGCACCTCTACAAAGACCTTATCATAAACCAGCAGTGCTTAAGGCATACTAAAATTGTAAGGATTTTCTTTCTCAAAGAATTAGCACAATGTCCCTCTGGCACTGTTTAGAAATTCTTCATTTGCTCCACAAACATTAAAGAGATGGAAGAGCATATGTGTAAAGAGGGAACACCAAAATAAGCATTATTTAACTGCATTCAAAATCACCCTAATTTTTAAAAATTATTTCTTGAAGATTATTATCATGTAAGACAACTAATAATACAAAGGACAGGAAGTTTTCAAAATTCAAACCTAAGTGGCAAAATTTGTAAACATTAGTGCTTCTGCACCATGGGATTACTTTTCATTAGCAATTAAATCAGCCTTTTAAAGCAATTACAATTTCTGTGGATCAGCCCTGTCATTTTTCTCTCTTTCATTTCTCTATTAGTCTGTTGTAGGTAGACAAGTGGTCTTATACCAAGATAGTGTTGGAGTCAATGACAAGATATGTCTATTTTCTTCTTATTCAAAACAGTTTTAGTAATTTCACACCCCTCCATATAAAGCAGATTTCAGCTTCTTCAGAAACTTGACCAAAGGGTGTTGAGCTCTTGTTCCAGCTGACTCCCGATTAATGAAGATCGCTAGTTTCAACAGGGATAAGGAGAGCGTACCAGATCTAGAATGGATCACAAAGGGACAACATTTTGTATAGATGAGAACAAGAAAATCTGGATCAGCTATTCGAGCTCAAAGAAGACCTCAGCCTGGTTGGAGCTCCTTAGGATGGACGCTGCTCTGCAGAACTGGGCCCATGCTTTTCATAAAAAAATTTCTTCCTTGTGTCCAATTTAAATCTACCCTCTTCCCTCTGGACCCACTCTAAGAGATCCATGTCTTCCATTTTGTTAGGACTCCAGATCTGTATGTAGCTCTCCAAGTGGAATTTCACAAGAGCAGGATCAGAGGGGCAGAATCCTCTTCCTTGCCCTGATAGCCACACTGCTTTTGATGGAGTCCAGGACAGGGTTGGTTCTCTGGGCTGTAAGTGCAGACTGCCAACTCATAAGCAATTTTTCATCCACCACTCCTCCTCAGGACTGCTCTCAATCCATTCATCCCCAGTTCATGCTGGTAATGGGGATTACCCTGACCCAGACACAAGACCTTTCATTTGGCCTTGTTGAGCTCCATGAGAATTGCCTGGGCCCAGTCCTCAATATTGTCGAGGTCCCTCTAGATGGCATTCCTCAGGTATCAGCTTCACCACTCACTGTCATCTGTAAACTTGCTGAGGTTTCACTTGACTCCATTATATATGTTGTTGATGAAGATATTAAATGGGTTTTGTCCCAGTACAGACTCTTGAGGGAGACCAAGAGTCTGGTTTTCACTTGGACATTGAACATGTGACTGCAACTCTTTGCATGTGACCATCCAGCCAATTCCTTATGCATATGACAGTTCATCTATCAAACCCTTATCTTCAATTTAGTGGCAAGAATATTGTGGGAGACCATATCAAAGGTCTTACAAATGTTCAGATAGATAACACCTGTTAATGACTTCCCCTATCTACAAAAGCAGTTACTTCATTTTAGAAGACCACTAGATTCATCAGGCACAGTTTGCCCTTGATGAAACCATACTGGCTGTTTCTAATTACTTCATCTTCCATATGTTTTGACATAGCTTCCAGGAGATTCTGTTCTATTATTTTATTACATATTGAGATGACATGACAAGTCAGTAATTCCCAGTATCCTCCTTTTAACCCTTTTTAAAAATGGGTTTGATATTTCCTTTTTTCCAATCACTGAGGCCTTGTTTTTGTAGGAAACAAATACTGAGGAAGCTGATGTCATTGTGATGCCAATCTCAATTACTTTTGAAGGTTCATGATGATTAGTGTAGGTTCCTTAGGGGCTGGAAAAGCAAAGGTCATCCCTACCTTCAAGAAAGGTAGGTAGGGTTCAGAGAATTACAATTCAGCTGCATCTAAGTCTTGGAGAATACAATGGAGCAAATAGCCCTGGAAACCTTCTCCAAATGTGTTAAAGGAAAGAAAGTTATAGGATTGGTCAGCATGGATATACGACAGGGAAGTCAAGCCTGATCAACCTTGTAGCCTTCACAACAAAAGGACTAGCTCAGCTCAGGGGGGAAAAGGGGGAGCAGGAGGCAATGAGAGAAGTGGCTGTTGCTTATTCCAACTTTAGTAAGGTTTTCAAGACTGTCTCCCATATCCCTTTCATAGACAAAATGAGGAAGTGTGGAAAAGATAAGTGGAAAGTAGTGTGCACTGAAAACTGGTGGAACCACTAGTGTCTGAGGGCTGTGGTCAGTGCCATGAAGACAAGCTGTAAATCATTCTGCAGTGTGTCCCTAGCTCAGTGAAATTTGTATGCATGAGACTGGCACATTTATGATAAAGTAATTTCTAATCATAAGTGTTTTAAACACAAGTGTCTCTAAGATTCCTTCAGAAAGAAAAATACTAGTGCCAAGCAAACATTCATTAAAAACAATGTAGATCTTTATCTATGGTATTTCTCAGACATTCCTTCCAGCCTTTTTTTTTCCAGTTACAACTGTCTTTCTAATAGTATGTGAAAATGAAACTTACCCATAGGGACAGACACCAGGCTCAGACTTTAGATTTTCTGTAATTCAGTTTGAAAATAAATGTCATTAGAGAGTATGCTTTAATGTTATCTATTTATGTTTTATCACAAATTGCAGAATCCCAAAATAAGTTTTATGAGCATTATGCTACCCACAACAGTGTAAATACATGGTTAGTTACACCTACACTTGGCTTTTATACATCCTTAAGACTTCAAAGTAAAATAAAGTTTAATTTTGAAATACAGAGGGTCAAAGATAGAGCTCTGAGTAACCTGGTCAATTGAAAAATTGCCCTGTCCACAGAAGGGAGGTTGGAACTAGATGATCTTTAGGTTTCTTCCAACCCAGGCTATTCTATTAATATGATTCTGTGAAATAAAAGCAACTATCTGGGCAACATACAAGAAAAACAAAGAAGAGTTCATGCTGATGCAAAGAAACTGTAAAACATAGTTCATTTAAGCATTTTCTTTTTTAAGATATGAGTAAAAAAAAAAATATCCAAACAGAATGGTAAAGGAAATGCAATGCAATGAACAAGAAGGGTAATACAGCTGAGATGCTAAGTGGATCAAATCATAAAGATTAGTGGAAAGGAGGGAGAAAGACAGAAAAAGAAAAGGGAAGATGATCTGCATAGGGATTCCATGGACCAATTGTGTAGAACAGCAAATCTAGCAGTTCTGGGCCACCATCTCTGAGCTCAGCTCTGTCATTCTTCATTAATGGATTCTAAGGCCAAGTTTCTCCTGAAATTAATTGCTATGTATTTCCAAAATTAGAACAACCAGTGCTAATTCTCTCTGTGGTGAAGGTAGCTTTTGCCCTTGAGCATGGAATGATCTGGGAAATGAGTTATCATTCAAATGCTCCGAAGAGGAGATATGATGCTAGTAGAGAAACAGACACTGGCATGTGCAGCAGTCATGAGTAATGCTTCATTTACTTCAATAGCTGTCTTTTTCCCTCTCTCTCCTTCCAAACTCCTTCCCAGTTACTGATTATTGCTGCACTGAGGTGAATTAGTGATGCTTTAAAAAGAAGAGGAAAACAGCATAGTAAAACATCTAGAATGCAAAATATGAAACATACAGCGTTGAAAAGTAAAATTGCTAAATTAATAAATTAAAAGCATATTACCACTTACTCTTCCACTTCATCTGACTTAACACTATATGCATACATACAAAGAGATGTAGAGAAAAATTTAAAAAAATATTTTTAAAATTGTTTAACATAGCCCAGTTAAAGTTTAAATTTATAAAATGCTTCTGTATCGGGTGGCATCTTTGCCCTCAGCATGGGGGTGGAAAATAAAAAAATTTAAAGTTCCTTCCAGACCATCATCCTATGAGTCTGTAAATGTTTGCATTTATGTAATACCTATTATGTACTTAATATTTTATTTGGGATAGAATAGACACATGGGGAAAAATCAAATATTAAATATAAATTCATTGAAGTTGGAGTTATAACTAGACACACCTTGTGGTATATGAACAACATATATTTTTATTAATTTATTAAGCAATTATTCTATTGCCACTTGTTCTAGAGCAAAATATGCAATTCAGCTCAAAGTAGCTTCAGTCACTGCAAAGTTGATTTCTTTAACAGAAATCTAAATAAAAATGGTGGCTTGATGTATGCATCAAATGTACCCTCATGTCACGACCAAGAAAAGGATGTGACACAGTGATTGGTCCTTTTGACTGCTTTGAGCCATACACAGAGGAGATATGTTCAGTTAAAGAAATAATGTTAAATCCTGTGTAGAGCTAAAACTCCAGACTTCAAGTATGGCAGACATAAATGCCAACATGTCCTGCTTTGATCTGCTGATCCTTCCCTACTGGATTGAATTATTTACTGATGTAAATTTAGCCCATAATTTCTGGTACTTTACATTCAAATTCCTGCCATTGATGGGTTTTATATAACAAGGACTGTTTCCATTAAAATTTTTACTATTGCACAAATTACCCTGATTTTTTCTGCCCCCAAATCAACTGTTTAACATCTCAGATCCACTCTGTAATTTCTCTCTGAAGAAACACATTTCTCCATCTTTTTATGTCAGCAGGAGCTGAACTTCTTGTGATCCTCTGGATTATACAATGTTCAACTCAATGTATCTTCATTGGTCCCAACTGGTTTTCATCAGCCTCATCTCTCAGTATGTTCTAGAAGATATATGCATTTTCATACTAAATGAAACTGAATTCATTCATTAATTTTGACACAACATTCTTGAGAGCAGATCCCCTCAGTGTGGGACAGAATCAGAGAAGCTGTGCAGTAGGAGCCAGAACATGGCAGAGGAATACTGCCCCCAGTTTTTACATCTTTGTTAGACTAAACTTTTATTTCCTTGCTCTATTAAATCTCCTACAACTATCAAGCTGGATTTGCTGTGTCTGTATACTTCTTCCTAATCTTCTTTGACACAATTCTCTTTCTCTTCATATCTATTCACTGTTATTCCCCATCCTTGCTCATATTGTCACCAACAGGTGGACAAATCAAGTAAACCTTGGAAACATGTTCACTGCAGCAGAAAACAAAAGCATCCACATCAAAAAAAGAAAAGCAGAAAAGAAAAAAAATGTACATTGAATTGCAGTTTCATTAATGCACTCAGCCTTTATCTGAGATTTTGTGAGGTAAATGGCCCAAATCAGGGTACAAAGACATTTGAAAATGCATATATATCTTAAGGGTCTGTATGGTATTTGGCTTTAGAACAATTATTGGAGAATTCAATTAATTTTGCAGAGTACTTTATGCTGATCTGTACATGTCATAAAAGAGAACTTCAGGCAAAAATAATGCTGTCTTTTGGCATGAACATTGCAAAGCAAAGCAATGTCTCCTGCGACAATCTCTCCTGCTAGCATTTCCTCTAGCACCTTGGGGGATTGGAGGGGAGGCAAAGGTGGGAGGGATTGTGTTGCTAGCACTGAATACCTTTCAACTCCACAATTACCTTTGAGTAATGGCTCTTGAGTAACCATTTTGGAATGGGATCCTTCAGCACAAAGGCAGCCTGTATATGGTCAATCTGAAAAAAACAAAGAACTGTGTGGGTGCACTGACAAGTTAAAGCAAATTAAGTTGTCATCAACATTTCGCAATTCAATATTGTAATGTTCTGAATTAGACAAAATAAAATAACTTCATGTAAAATTCCTTTCTGCATGATCTTAGGAAAAGCTCTGAACAACACAGTGCTATTCAAATGATCTGAAGAGAGCGATAACCTAAAAAAGCAAGACTGGTATTTCTAAATGACTAGTTTGGTCCAGTGAATGTAATGAAGGGGCAGGAGAGCTGAAATCTCAGAATAGAGATATTCTAAAACCTCACTCATACTAACTGAGTAAAATAGAAAGAAGTCCAAGTGCATCAATAAATCTGCCTTAAAAAATCTGTTCTGCATCTGGATGAAGCCATGTCATGGCAAACTACCAGAACCCAATAATGTCTCTAAATTAAATTAACAACTTGCTTTTCATAAAAAAAAAAAAAAAAAAACAAAAAAAAAAAAAACACTAACACTACAAAGTGCTAATGAGCAAAAAGATCAGGCTCAATGTTTTTGCCTCCTTCTATAAACCTTCATTTCAGTGCAAGGACACAGGAGAAAGGAACATTTTGCTGCACAGTTATCAGCATCTCTAATATATGCCTTCACCCACTCAATTTAGGATTTTGGGAAGAATTCAGTTGCCTAAACATTAGTGTTTAATGACTTTTGAGGCACTCCAAAGAAGTAAAGATGTTTCCATAAGGACAACAGATACAACACTGGACTTTAAGAGGGAACTGTACCTTTCAGTAACAACTGGGAGCCAGGCAGTACAGCCTACAGCCTCATGAGCAAAAGCTTAGATACAGAACTCAAGTGCATAAAGCTATCAAGGTACTTAGGTCTAGCCTGACTCTGTCAGACACACACAGCATAATGACAGGTCTGATGAGTAGGTCTGAAGGACAGTAAGCATGAAATCATCTCAAAGAAGGAATTTCCTTCCCATCCTCCTTTCTCCTTCAGCAATGGGCTGTTGGCACTGTTAAATTTTGTTGATATTTAATAAAAGCTAACATCTGTGCCTTGCTTGCCTGCAATTACAGAGCTTCATCCTAGGGCCACTTTGGAGCTTCTTACAAGCACTGATGCTTGAAGCAAAGCTATAACAAAGGGATAGATTGACAGTGTTTTTCTGCCTCTAGCTACCTTCATTTGCTCTTTTTTATTTTTATCTGCCTCATATTTGCCTTATATTTTTGTTGGCCACCCTAAATGACCAGCCTGCAGCAATGGTAGCCCTGTAGGAGACCATTTGATCAATTCTCTTTTTATGCAAGGCTTCCCAGGAGCAAAAAATATCAGTGAAGAATGTTTCCATGCCCCAATTACATGCAAAAACACATCACCACAGCTACAACACTGTCAGATCTGCTGAATTGGCTGGAGAGAATTATAGGGATACTTTGTCTGTAAGCCATGGTAGATAATGCAAAAGTACAGCTTAGAATTGTTAACAATGAACTCATTATAAGAAGGTTATCTCAGAATTTCTCTATAAAGCTTCTTTAGGGTTAAAATTCACTTCAGATCATGTTCAACATCTGTCAGCAAGAAGCAAAAACTGGAGAAAAAAAAATCTATCCAATTTTATCCATTCTTACTTCTCTAAGAGTCTTGTGGAACTGCTAGATGACTAAGAATAACTGATTTAGAACCTCACATTTAGAAAAAAGACAATATGAAATAAGATAATAGAGGACAGAAGAGAAAACGTAAAAGGAAACTAAAACAGCTCAACTGACATCTGAGTTTTATTGAACCAGGCATTCTTTCACTATCTAGCAAGCATTTCCTACTCACTTAAATTCAAATGTTTCTTGATTTTTCTGGCTCTAATTATTCCAGTTTTTCTGCAATTCAAATGTTGGCCTTTCCTGAGTCATCATTGTTAGTGATGATCATTTTTATAGATCATTATTAAATTAGATTTCATGTAAACAAAATATTGAAGCCTATTTTGCTACATAATCAACTATAGATATAACATGGATTTTTTTAAAAACTGCTGTACATTAAAGCAGTTGATATATGCGTCTCCTTCTACACCTTTTACGTGCAATTTTTTAACATGACTATATATTCACTATATATACTATGCTTTTGTTTCACAGACATTTTATAGGAAATGGTGAAGGTGGTGTAAATTAAAATGAACTTTGGTAGATAAGTTTCTGAAGTTATGTTGGACTGTATTAATATAAACTAAAGAACTTGGTTTTCGCCATTTTGTCCCACAGTCATCCATGACATGATGGTCATAATGCTGTGAAAATTCATATTTTAAAAACAAGGTCTTTCCAAAGTATCCAGGCAGAAAACAGTAGTGCATTTGACAATTCTGAATTTTTTTTTAAATTCTATTCCATAAACTGGCATGTACAATAACAAGAAGCATTATTGATCCAGCTCAGAAATGTATATATAATTTTCTGTGCAAACAGACAGATAACTGCTATTTTTTTCCTGCTGTACTGCAAAATGTTACTCTGGGGAGATGTCTGATATTCCCATCACACTAGTCAAAGCCAGGCTTAATGTAAGTTATTGCAAGCAAGAGAAATATACTACTTGCATGCCAAGAATTCAAGTTAGATCCAACACTCTCTGAAACACAGCAGATTTTTCCCCGTTTCCCCTAAGGACCTCCAGGTTATTCAGCAAATGGAGCTGAACCACTCTACCATTTTTCAGTCAGTGTGAAATAGGCCCTAAATGGAAAAGCAGTCAGGCTGTGACACACAACTTCAGACACTGATTTGTCATCCAGCTCAATGAAATGCTTTACTGAAGAGCACTGAGAAAGTAAATTTCTTTTTATATTCATATCTGCAATTAATTACATATTCAGCCTCACCACCAAAAAAACCCCGGAACAGACAATCACTGCTGATGAGCACTGGGTCAAAGAAAAACTGAGAACACACTACATCTGAATTATTCTCTTTAATTGAACTTACTTCTTAATAGCAACAAATAAAATCTCCTTTCTCTGCTCATAAAATGCATTTATGTCTGCATCTTCAAACCCTAGTTTCACTCAGGACTATATAAGTAGGTCCATTTTTTGTAAATATGAAGTAGATTAAATATAATTTATAAGTATTTTTCAGTAATTAATATCATTTTTATGACCTAGACACCCTCTTATAAACATCAGAACTACAGAATACCTGTAAAGAACCAGCAGGGACTTTTCTTATTATGTTTAATTAACTACAACACCAAGTCACTCATTCTAACCCTTCTTGAATCAGTAATTCTTCCTCAGAAAACTAGCTTCCTAATACACAGGATGAGCTGGACTCCAAAAACTTTTTTATATTTAAAATGTCAAAAGGTAGGTCCATTTCTTTGAATAGTTTTAAGACTAGAAATTATAGCTCTATGCCACTGGAAATGATCAGTTTCCCAGTTTCTAACTTTGGAGCATCCCAAGATACTGGATGTTAATGTCATGACATTTTAGATATAGAGAAACTCTTTTAAGCTATATTTAGATATTTCAAAGTCTCCTTCTGTAACCTTCACACAAGTGGACCCACAGTAAACAGGGAATCTAACTTTACCATAATAATATGAGATAATCCATAAACATACTTTAATGCTTTGATATACACCTAAAATAATTTATTTCAAACATATGTGGCATGTACTGAAAACATGGTTGTATGATTATACATTAAAGGTTTCAGCACCATAAATGTAGGTCATCCAGAACAAATAAAACAGATAGCAAAAATTTTCAGAAAAGGTAACCTAAAATGAACATTTTCAGTCCAGACTTAGAGTCCTCAAGAAGTCAGCTTTTTTTAATTTATTTGGGGTTTTTTTCGTTTGTTTACCACAGAGCTAATATTTCTCTTTACAGTTGGAGATTTTGCATCGTAGACAGCTATAGAGACTATATGTCATTTGTCTCCACCCTCCATTAAACTTTTGTGGTCCTTACTTCAGCACCAGTGGTTCTACACAAAAAAACCTCAAAACTACAGATGAAGAAACATAGGAGTTTGTATAACATTTTGTATTGTCTTCTGCTGTATAGCTGTGTGTTTCTTCAACAGTATATCTTAAACTAAATTGAGAAATGCACATGATTTTAGAAGGTGGATAGACAGGACCTTTGGGCCATTTAATTTATAAATTTATTTTTAAAGTCCACTAGTGTTTGATTCTATTTGATAGATAATTTTCATCATCTTCACCCAAATTATATGGTACCTCTCACTTAATTATAAAACATGTTCTATCCACAAATAATGAAATTTAACAAAATAAGAATAGCCTAATAGTTATTTTGGTTACCAATATTTTTAAGGGGTTACATTTAGGTCAGAATCTCCTGTATTCTTCTCCTTATTCCTGGGAACAATCCTTTATTTATTTTCAGGCTAGAAAGAAAAAAATACTACCATACATATTTCCATTAGACTAGTATTATTTCTATGTGAAAAATTCCCACCACAAATCTCTTAAGATTTGGTTCTTTATGAATTAAAGAATAAACCATGGTCAAAACCCCCACTCTGTTCTCTCTGATGAAATCATATGCAAAGCAGCAATGAATTTTCATTAGTTTGAAAGAACAAATCAAGCATGTTTTATTTCTTCCTTTTCCTCTACAAATATTATAGAGTCATCAATATGCAGGCCTATCATAAGATACATGTTACAATATAAATGCTATTACTCAGCAAAGTGCTTAAAATTTAGGAAGCAGACCTCCCAGAAATTCAGCAGTTTAGACATTGTCTTGAAAAGCACTGCAAAAGTAGATGTTCACGCACAACTAGTTTTCCCATAAATGAGGTTAATTTGTGTTAGCAAACTGTCAAAGAACCTGTCATATTCCATTGTCTTTCCAAGTATAAAAAATTTAAAAAGATTACAAGACTGAAATAATACCCAAAAGGAATCCTGGGCAACAAAGAAAATCAGCTGGTTTTTAACTTCATAATTTTAAATTACACTTACATCTGATTTTAAGGAGTAACTTTTTTCCTTATTGTACATATTGAAGAACCATTTTCTGTATTTTTATTTCTATAATATTCTCTTTAAATCTGCTTTAATAATAACAATAGTTCTGTAGAATTATTTGACCCTGTACGAATGCAAGGTCAAATGTTTCACTCCAGTACAAACTTGAACTAGTAATTTGATGCTTTTTGTTCTGTACATTTTTAATGTGAAAAAAAAACCCACATAGAATTTCACACATTTGTGAAAAAAATACATTGTGCAACCAGTAATAAGTGTTGGTTATACTCAAATCTTTAGAAAACCAATATGTACTGGAGGTATTCAGGAAAGAATGTGTATGTACTGTAGGTACCACAGGGCTAATACAATTATTGATACTACTTTTTTGATTTTAAAAGTTTAAAGTATAGACTGTATTTCTAACAAATTTTAGAAGATGGTAATTGAAATATATATTCTAGAGAAATAAGAATTAAAAGTAATCTGATGCATTAACATAGGAGAACAGTTAAAAAGTGCTTAAAGCCCACATTCATAATTTACTAGGAAGTGCCATATTTGGTGTGATAACATGGAATTCATTGTATCCTAATATGAGATTAATTATGGCTCCACACTGCTTTCCACATGTTTTTCAGAATAATTGCTTTGATTTCCTAGAACTTGAGTGAGCACAGAGACAGACAGCAAATACAATATATGTACCTGTTCTCTCAAAGTTTAACAAAAATATTCAACAAACAGGTTAAATTTTATAACTGTGGTGCCTTATTGCAGATATATTTGCTATCCCAAGTATAAGAAATAGAGACTTTATGCTATTTTTCTACCTTTTTCATTAAAAATAGTGTTCAATTAAATGCTTCATATTATTATAACATGCTGTATAAATACTTGTGCACTTTTCCACTAAAACACACATCACAATTTCTTTTTTGTAAGTAACCCCTGAACGCACCTAATGCATGCTAAAATCATTTATATTTGTTTTTGCATCACTGAAAGCAAGCAGATATCTTTACTGTGTAAAATTATTGATTCCAAGTAATGAGGCTCCAGTACATGGGAGGAGATATAGGGGAAAATAACACTGAATTCAGATATTACCACAGGGAATAAATTGTCTAATCATGCCTTTGGACTACATTTTTCTCTGACAGCTACATTAACCAATAGTTTAGCTTAGTTCTAATTTTCCAAAGAAGCATTTGAAAAGCTTAATAAGTACAGTCCTTTCAAGACTGAGTCTTCTCATGCATCAAGCATCAGGAAAATCTTCAAAAATCACTGTCTACTGGTTAGCATTCATTAGTGACATTTACAATTTCACATGCCCAGGCCTGATTCTTATAATTTCCTACAAAGTTCAAATAACTTGAACTCTTATTGATCACAGACCATTCAGCATTTTTCAAGTCAGACAGGGACACAAACATGAAACCACATGAACCATTTATCTAGATAAAGAATCTGAACCAGTGCAAACTGTGATTTTAAAATATTGTAGTTATGTCTACATAACTCTGTTTTTCTGAATAAAATGTGTTTATACATCTGCAAACATACACACAGACACACACACACCAAAAAAAAAAAAAAAAATAGCAATATCTAGATAGTTTGGAATGGGATTAGGATCTGGAATAGGAGACTTCACACAAGTCAGCTTACTCTGCCACTATTATTAGAGCAATATATCTAGAAATACTTAAATGAAAACTGATTTTTATGATGAAGTAATATTTCTGGAATATTTCTAAAGGGTGGAGATGACACTTACATTAAAAATATGCAATACATTATTCCTTTTGTGTCATTTTTTATTGAAAAATATAGCCTCTGAAATAAAGTTTTAAGACTGATTTACAGATAAAAAAATGTAATGGAGGAACAAACTCAAATGTATATTTTATTGAGCTTATTTTGGGACATATCCTTTCCTTTTTCCAAAGTAATTCCATCTATTTACAAACAAAAAGCTGGAACAAATGTATCCTTTTCTGTGTACATAAATGCATACTGTCCACAAACAGATACAGATTTTCCTCTAGAAAATATTTTCTCTAAAGTATATTTCTTTTTATTTATTGCATTAAGAGTAAAAGCAAAAGTATTTAAAGATCCATTTTTTGGTTTCCTTCATTATTGTTTTGCAAACTGCTAATTAAAACAGATACTTCATACAAATGATTAGCTTTTATATCTGCTTTAACACTTGAAAGGTTACTGCAATAGGAAAAGGAAGAGCTTTAATTAAAGAATGAATTATTGAATACTACATTTTAATTGATATAGCCTTCTGCTATTATTTTGTGTGTTTATAGATATTTTTATGTGATTCTGTAATCAAGATCATACACGAAAAGAAGTCTTTAACTACTAAGGCTAAAGAATGAAGGGTGCTGATCACATTCAGCCATTTAAGTTCAAGAATCATGTGAAGCATGGTTTCCATGACAACAAGTCACTAATTGCTAACAGAAAATAAAATAAAAATCAACCCTGACAGAATTTGGCAGTGACATGGCAGGTGAAAACCTTCCAAATAATTATGGCAATTTCCATGTATGATGAAGAAATGCAGGCAACACCACCTTCTGAGATATGGTGAAAACACTTAGAGTTCCAGGGTTATTTTGGATTTGGCAGAGCTGGCTGCATACAGTAGTCATTGTACATTACACTTGGTAGTCAACACCTATCTTCAGTAACAGATAAGAAGAGATGTTTGTCATGAGGTGATGAAGGATTTTTGCATCCTTGGGCTACATATCAACACAGGAAAATGCTGTGGAAAATGTATCAAGTAAAGAAATGACACAAACAACAAATTTTAGCATAAATTCACAGGGTAAGGAGAAAAACATTAAAGGAGAGCAGAGGGGGAAGAAAGGAGCTATAGTCACATACACCAGCCATGCTAACTTACTAGTGTTTCAGACACCTCCAGCTTGCAGACAGAAAGAGTCTTTTGAGACTAGGGAAAACTACTTGGGAAGTACAATGATGCTATTCAAAATTTACTGACTTATGAACTGCTGCATATCATTTGTAAAAATTGCTTCAGTCTGAGTTACCTTTCACCAGCTCTGTAAGTCGACTCATGGGGTCACTAGGAGTGAACAAGAACATTTTGATAAATTCAGTTTCCATGACAATGAATTAGCCATGGAAAGGGGGAGGTGTTGAAAGATCTGTGTTCTGTAGAATACTCTTCAAATGTTTGCCTGTTTTCATTTTTAGCCATTTAGTTCACATGGCTCTGTTCCAGGACTCTAATTCACTAGTAGCTGGTTTTCCTTCACAGATTAGAAGAGTAATTCATCAGTGAATGTTTCACTCAGTGGCCTCATCTAATGTAAGAGAATATATAAATGAATTTTTCCAATTATGTTTTTGTTTGTTTTGAAAGAATGCAGCAGTCTCTTGTTGTTCCACTCTAACCCAGATACAGAATACTTAATCTTTGCTACTTATTGCCCACTACTGTATTTAGGCCTGCAGCTGTAACTTGCAAGATATTGGGAGTTTGTTCTAAATAGCCATGAGCCCCCCAAACAAAGCAAAACAAAAAAGTGCTTTGGAGTTTGCTTTAAAATAAACAAGCCAATAAAAATATGTCATATTCCAAAGCCTGCTATAGCCTACATCAATGGGAACCTCTGAGAATAAGAACTCTAAAAACAAATTGTATTTATTTTTGATAGAAGTGCTTAAAGTTATTTTTCATTTGTCTGCCTTTTGAAAGGCTAAGCCAGTGGGACATTTGTTAGTGTAAGAACTAAAATCTACTCAAATTCGGGAATGTCATTCAGCTGTTTGCAGTGGGTGTTGCATGAGAGCCTTATACTAATGAGATTAAGAGTGAAGTTGTTTAACCATTCATGAAACAGTCGTATATTTCAGAACACGGAGTAGCAGGGGATCAGAAAACCTGTTTCCATGGCTATTGGGATAGATGGGCTTCCATCCAGAGACAATTGAGACAAATTTGACTCTTTCAGAAAGTAAACCTGTTCTTAGTACCTCCAGCAATACACTCCCCATTGCCATAAATAAAAGCTGAAAGGACTGCACACCTTGCTTCCACTGTCTCTGCTGAACAGCATTGTTTCATGTGCTCCACAAGAAATGGAAGGGTTTTTCAACAAGCTGTTAGTGTCAGTGACAGCCCAGCATGGGCTAAAATATCTGAATGATTTTCAAAAGAAAGAAAATGTAACTAGCAGAAAAAAAAAAAAAATTAAAGAACAACCAAACAGTAAAATAACAACCAAAAATCCCAAACCAAACAAAAAAAAAAGGGCAAAATAAAAACACAACAAAGCAAGCCACTAAACAGAAAATATTAAAATAAAAAAAGAAGAAGGGAAAAAAAAGAGAGAAGAAAAAAGGAGAGGAGAGGAGAGGAGAGGAGAGGAGAGGAGAGGAGAGGAGAGGAGAGGAGAGGAGAGGAGAGGAGAGGAGAGGAGAGGAGAGGAGAGGAGAGGAGAGGAGAGGAGAGGAGAGGAGAGGAGAGGAGAGGAGAGGAGAGGAGAGGAGAGGAGAGGAGAGGAGAGGAGAGGAGAGGAGAGGAGAGGAGAGGAGAGGAGAGGAGAGGAGAGGAGAGGAGAGGAGAGGAGAGGAGAGGAGAGGAGAGGAGAGGAGAGGAGAGGAGAGGAGAGGAGAGGAGAGGAGAGGAGAGGAGAGGAGAGGAGAGGAGAGGAGAGGAGAGGAGAGGAGAGGAGAGGAGAGGAGAGGAGAGGAGAGGAGAGGAGAGGAGAGGAGAGGAGAGGAGAGGAGAGGAGAGGAGAGGAGAGGAGAGGAGAGGAGGAGGAGAGGAGAGGAGGGGAGAGGAGAGGAGGGGAGGGGAGGGGAGGGGAGGGGAGGGGAGGGGAGGGGAGGGGAGGGGAGGGGAGGGGAGGGGAGGGGAGGGGAGGGGAGGGGAGGGGAGGGGAGGGGAGGGGAGGGGAGGGGAGGAGCCTGGTGTATTGAGTGGCATGCCTGTCTATGGCAGTGTTACATGAGAGTTATCTATTCCATCCTAAAAAACTTCTAATTGAAATGGTATGACCATTTTCCAAAACACAAATGCCATTTATACTATATTATAATGAATATCTTGCAGTGTGGAAATCAAAATAAATATTTTACTCAATGTGATCTAGTTGTTCTGAAGCAGAAAAATAAGAGAAGATCAGTCCATGTTGATTGGTACTCAGGAGCCTTGAATCTCAGTCTTGATTTAAAATAGTGGGAGGCAGCTGCCATCAGGCACTAGAGTGCATGTGGACAAGAATAAGCCTAATGACTTCTTTGGTTTATCTGCCATGTGGAACTGTTTCAACACTCATAATTCAGATGTGAATGAGGTGTGTTAATAGCTGCACACTTCCACTCCTGGAGCCAAGGAACGTGAGCCGGTAGCAGGCATTCAGGACCCATTGATATTAATGGTGAGAAATCGCTCAGCCTGCTGTTCTCAGTGAAGCACAGTGCAAAGCCCACTGCGAGAGACAGATGTCAGGGGCTTGTTCACTCCATCCATGACCTTCAGCTGGCACCAGACACTGTGACACGTCTCGTCTTGTTAACATTTTAACAGGTGAGAGATGGATAAACAACAGTTCTCTCAGACCTGTAGATTGGTAATAAGTGTCACAAAATACACACTAGAGCTCAGGTGCAGATCATTAAAAAGGAAGCAGGAATGTGAGGAATAATGACACGTCAATCTACCTCAAATCAAGTCTGACACCCCCGTGATACTAGTTAGCACCATGCTCAGGGAGTTTTGCCTTCTGTTCTTTCAAACTTGAACCAGGAGCACAGCACTGGAACTTATTTCCAGATGCTTTTGCTTAAACTTTGAGCCCCTGCTCAAATTAACGAAGAAAAGAAGAACATTCAAAATTTCATTTTTTTTCCTAATAAAGATTTAAGTGATCTAGTCAAGCACCGTGAACTTTAACTAATAGTTTCATGCTACAGTAATGGCACCTATTATTTGAATTCATTTCCCATACTGACAGCACAACTCAGGCATACTCCAGACTATGACATTTTAAGTGACTGGTGATTTTCAGTTGTGCTTTTTACAGTACACTTGTATGAACTCAAGACTGAAATACATATACATCTCTGTAGAATACAGTTCTTTTGCTGCTATATAGAAAAATATCTATTTTTAAAAGTGAAATATGCTCAGGATATGTGTGTTTTCCCATGCTAAATTGAATCAAAAGGAGGAAATACTTGAGATATAAGACAAACCTCTTAAAAGTTTTCATTGCCTCAGTGTCATGGTTTGACACTGGCACAATGCCAGTGCCCCCATGAAAATGTGATCCTTCCCTTGAATGCTGTGAAGTGGAATCTAGAACAGAGCAAAGCAGGCCCAAGCTTAATAACAGGGGAAAAAAAACCACACAAAGATCAAATGAAAACCTTGCAAAGCATTCCTCCCCCCACCACCCAACTCCAACAAACCACAGTGAGACACAATCTGGACCCCAATCAGGTTTCCACCCTCCAAACAACCAATACTCGATCCATCGAGGGAACAGAGTCTCTCCTGTGCCACAGACCCCCCAAGAAACACAGCTCCACATCCTGTGTTTCCATGTCACACATGGCACCGCCTGGAGAAAAGTTTGCCATGGTGACCCTTCTCCTTTCCATGCACAGTGCTCTCACCACCAATGCATGGATGGACAGACTGCTTTTAGGATTTTTCCTTTCAAGGATGCCCTGCCAAGAGGGGAGAAAACAACAGTTCAGTTTTTCATTGTTTGGGACCACAGTCCCCCCCATTTTCCCCTGGGGCCAAGGACTCAAGAACAGAGATCTTCTTCTCTTCTCTTTCCTTTCCAGGACAGGGGCACCACCACAAACCCCCTAACCTTTTCTCCGTTCACTCCACTTCTGTCTTTTCCCAGCTGAAGCAGGTCTCTTGACTCACTGGCATCCTCCCAAAACACAGTCCCTCTTGAAGGAGAAGATTGGTTCAGGTTGTGGCTAACATGGAAAAGTCCAGCCAAAAGCCACTCCTTGTCCCCCTCCCATCCAGAATTCCTCCTTCTAACATCCTAGGGTCCAAGGTGTCCCTCTTCCTCTCTTTCAAACTGAGGAGGGGAAGGAAAAAATTCACAAGCTTTCATTTCTCAAGGAAGGGTTAAAAGTCCAAACTCCCCAGGGATGGCTCAATGCCCGGACATTCAGCAACTCCCACGCACTGGGCACCTTGGAGCTCCCCCTGCTCCTCCTTCCTCGCTGTGGAATTGCTGACAGAGCTGCCGCTGTCTCTTTCTCTCTCCCTCTCGGGAGAGAAACTTTGGGGGGGGGAATGGAGACATCCCAGATTTCTTCCACCCTTCCATCTGCAGGGGCCAGCCCGGTTCCAGTCCCTCCACCCTTGTGGCCTACCTTTCAGGCCATGGGGCTTCCCCTCCCCCACCCAGCTCGTGGCTGGGCAGGGGAAGGTCTGCACTGCACGCTGACCGGAACCAAAGAGAGCGAGTTCCCCTGGGAATTCTGCTCTTAACTCCTCTGTGTTCTCAGAGGCGTGTCCACCTTCAATTGGTCAATATCTAAATTGACCTCTTCCTTCCGGAAAACATTCTCTTTCCGTGTCAAACCACAACACTCAGTCAAGCCCATGCTGTTCTAGTCTTTATCACTATCACTGAATTTTGTAATCTTACAATATAAAGCACAGAAAGTAGGAAATGTAAACCCAGTACATATCAGAAAATTAGTCAAACATATATTTTTCAAGCATCACCCATGTCTCATAGCTAACACATGCTTAGTCACTCAATTTGTATGTTTATATTTTATACATAAAAATATTTTATACATGAAAAATATTTTATACATGAAAAACTAGACACCAGCTTTCCCCTCCAATGCACTACAAGCAGACATAAAACCACAATTTGGAAAGCTGTACCTATGAATGGGAAGAGACTTATTCTTTGCCACTGCTTATTCAGTGCAACTTGAGGTGAATAAAATCACAAGTTCCTCATAGGCAAGTAGCAGAAAAATGTGGCAGGAAATAAGTCATGCCTCTTCACTCATTTCAACTCACAAATCCTTTGTTGGAAACTTCATTTCAAACTAGGTTAGGAAAAGAAGTCCAAAATTTTCCTGGGTTCTCCACATGCCTTAAGATTCCAGTACTGCATAAGGCAAAACTTGGCTCCAATATACGTTATTCTGATGCTTCATTATGCCTTGGCAAGACCATTTCACCATGATGTGTTCACTTCAAGTTAATTTCACTTAAGGGATGAAACCTGCAAATGAAAAGTTGACAGTTTGTTTCTCCTGAACTTAAGATACAGAATTGTGTTAATATTCAAGTGTTACCACTGAACTGAAGCTGACCTAGAAACCAAACCATAGACATAATTTATCATCACAGAACAGAGACGAAAGTAGCTCTTTGGAATGACCAATCTATGTATTCTGCAATCAGCCTCTTTTCTTTTTAATGAGTTTTGGGAAAAATAAAATTCAGACATTTTTAAAACAGAATATTTTATTTTAAAATCCACATTTGTAGACAGATAATATTCGTAATATCTCCATGCATCAGGAGGTGAATTACTATTATTCATCTGTACTATTTCTAGTAATGTTATGGAAATAAATTAGAAAATGTGAATAAATTTTCCCCTTTTCTATAATGTCTATTACAAAATCCTGTGTATACTCTTCAACTTTTGTGGGTGAGATTTTTATTTTAATTTGTGTGGTTAGTTGGTGGGTTGATTGGTTTTGTTGTTGGTATTGTTGCTGTTGTTATTGCTGTTATTTTTAGAATTAGGGGAATTACCTGAGAAATACAAATGAAACCTTTACTAGATCTATCTTTACAGAAATCTTGCCAGTGTTCAGAATCAGTAAAAGCTAAATCAAATAAATGGTATTAGGTTCACAATAGTGCTAAGGTCAATAGCTGCTCTTGTGCTGTATGTTAAGCACTGCTGCAGGCCTATACTAGTCTTGAGCATGGGATCAAAGAGATAAAAGCAGAGTGACAGCATCTCTTTCACTTTATATTCCACCACTCTAAGGATCTTTCCACCAGTTCGATACCCAGTGACATTTTGTCATTGATTTTTTTAACATATCTTTTGCATCAATGTTTTTTCAGGAACCTCCTCCAAGGAAGATGACATCAGAATGAGTTAAGAGCATGTGTGTCTAATGAATGAAAGACTGTGGGGCATTTACCCACCAACTCTACTAAAGATTTGTAATCATTGTGCTGGAAGAAAGATCTCAGTATCCCACTGACTGAATATTTCTCCATCATCAAGTATTAAACAAGATTTTTTTTCAATTCAAGTATAGTAAAACAGTATTAATCAAGGTACAATCCTCAGCCAGGTGAATTCAGTGGCAAAACTAACACATTACAACATTGATCTAACCAAATGGAGTAAATGTCTACCACAACATATTAAAAGCCATATTTTGATGTGAGTGGGTGACTCTCATTGCAACTTTTTGTCCAGAGCTGCAAGATGTATATAATTTTTTTTTTCCAAAGCTCAGCATATTCACTGCTGAACTCTTCAGAAATCTGGCTATTTTTTTGGTGAGATAAATAAAAGATGAATTCACATTAAAATGCACTTCTTATATACCATAATAAAAACAGTATCAGAACTTGTGCTTTTCATTGCTTCCAATCTTATGTAGAAGGCTAGGAAACTAAGTAACAGTACAGAACTCAATATAAACTGTTGACAAGCCTAAAAAATAAGTTTTTATGAAAAATGCTGATGTTCAACTAGTTATTTTTTGCTGTGCTTTAGAAAGGAACTGGAACTTAAAAAAAAAATCAGTCACAAAATATACAGAAAAGTGGCTGGAATGCTGCCCAGAAAAAAAGAACCTGGGGGTGCTGGTCAACACTCAGTTGGACATGAGCCAGAAGTATGCCCAGGTGGCAAAGAAGGACAATGGCATCCAGGCCTATAGCAGCAATAGTGTGGCCAGCAGGACCAGGGCAGTGACTGTCCCCCTGTCCTTGGCACTGATGATGCCACCACTCAAATCCTGTGCTCAGTTCCGGACCCTCAATTCAGGAAGGACATTGAGGTGCTGGAGCAAGTCCAGAGAAGGGACATGAAGCTGGTAAAGGGTCTAGAGAGGGATTCCCATGAGGAGTAGCTGAGGGAGCTGGGATTGTTTAGCCTGGAGAAAATGAGACCTTATCAGGGGAGACCTTATCTCTTTCTCTCTACAACTGCCTGAAAGGAGACTGGGTCAGTCTCTTCTCCCAGGAAAGCAGTGGCAGGAGGAGAGGACATAGCCTCAAGCTGCACCAGGGGTGACCTAGGCTGGACATTAGGAAGAATTTCTTCACAGAAAGAGTAATTAGATAATAAAATGGGCTACCCTGGGAGATGGTAGAGGCACAGTCCCTGGAGGTGTTTAAGGAAAGACTGGATGTGGCACTTAGTGCCATGGTCTAGTTGACAAGTTGCTATTAGGTCATAGGTTGGGTTTGATGACCTCAAACTTCTTTTCCAACCTGATTCATTCTGTGATTCTGCAATATGAAATCCTCTGCTGCCAGGTTGAACATTCATAAATACATTCAGCTTATTTTTATGTAAGCACAAATCCATCCTACCTATCTAGCTACTCAATAATGATCAGATGATTTCCAGAAAGAAATTTGAACATTTAGAGAACTGAATATTCTGTAGTACAGAATATTACATTAAAAAAATCAAATATTACATCAAAATTAAAAAAAAAAATGAAAACAAAGGAGTACTAAATAACCACTAAATAAGAAATTGGTGGTGTAGACATTTTGGTCAAGCACCTAAAATCAAGAACAAATGAAATCTGGACCAGACTGGTTCCCAGAACACTTCCTTACCCACACAAACAATATTTGCAGGAGAAGCCAAGTCTGGCAACAGACTTAGTCTGCAGCTGACTCTTCCGTAGTTCAAGTGAAATCCACAGGCACCAAACTGCAGACCATTCAGGAAATTCTCTCCCATAGAATAAATTTTTCCTCATATCCTCTAAATTTTAAAAGTAAAATAATTTAAAACTACCTACTTTCACACAAGCTACTTTCACAATTTGCAGCTAAACAAGATCCTGAAATCACTTCCAGTTGAAGATACATTGTTAAAAAAATCCTGACACCTCTTTTCTTCATTAGATATGCAGCAACTCCAGATAATCAGACCTTGTTATAAAGCTACAGCCAGCAGCCTCATGACTGAAAAAAGGGGATAAAGCTGACACTCTCTAGGAGGAATAAAGTCAGTTAAATATCAGAACCGGGTGCCTCAATTGCTGTGCTTACCATGTGCTTCTATTGCAAGTTTGTCTGCACAGAGCTCTCATTCAGATTGGAAAAAGTAATTTTCTCATCACTTATTTTTATTATAGAATAAATGTATTTGTTGTAATTAAATCCAGAAAAGTCCTATTTCTTATGGAGAGATAATATACCAACATGTCTCTACAGAAAAATACAAGTCTTCTTTACCTCACAAGCCATTTTCTATTTATTAATTTGAGTTTGTCCTGTACTACTATTTGTATGGTAGTGATATCTCACAATTTTCTGCACCAATAGAAGGCACTTTTGGCATACAATCCACTATTTTCTTTCAGAAGACTAGCAGAAATATGAATCAATATAATAATATAATTTTTTTTCTATAAACAAAACATTGGCAATATAACCACACTGATATATATGCAGCCTGCTGTGTAAGCAGACAGCAGAAGTAGCTTCAGTAGATCCCACAAAATCTTTTTATATGCCTTATTTACAATAAAATTATAAGCAACAGTATTTTGGCTATGATGGTTTCAGGATCATGGTTTCAGAGACACAAGGGTTGGGATTAATATTTTTTAACATACAGAATGTAAAAATATAAGTCTTTAGCCAGGTTTCTTACCAGTTAAAGGTAAAAATGTCCTCCAGAAGTAATTCCTCTGACCTACCCAAAAAGTCTCCCTAATTCCCCTCTGGATTTGTTTACTTTTACAAATGCAATTAAGGAGGCTAATGCAGATATGGCACTCTAACTAAAAAATCCTTATCAGAAAAGAAAGAATTCTTCAAAAAGTCTGATATGAAGAAGTGTCCTGGTTTGTAAGATAAGCTTGTATTCTATTTGCCATCTGTTGGAGGTTGGGCAAGTTTGTTATCTCTTCCAAGAACAATGGTTTGCTCCGAAGAGGTAATGGTTTGTTAATGGTCCATTGACTGGCTCACTGCAGGGCTGGTAAGGTAACACCATCCCATTGCGAGGTGCTCCACCCAGAGGGGGAAGCCAAGCACTCTTTTACTGGATAAAGCGGTACCTTTTGGGGGACAGAGCAGCTCTCTCTTTGCGGGATTCCCAGAGAGACAGCTCTTTTTTTTTCTCTCTGCTGGATTCCCAGAGGAAGACGGGCCCAACTGCTACCAGATCTTCAGAGAAAACTATACCCTTCTAAAGATCACCACTTCAGCTGCAATTCATTAGCCACTGCAAGAGGAGCAGCTGTCATTTCAACCGGACTGCTACCAACACCCCGAATCCTCAGAGTGTCAGGTTGTGGACTTTATCACTAGTTTTGTTTGTACCAATTGCATTTGCCTTTTTAAATTGTTATTTAGTTTCTCCTAGTAAAGAATTGTTACTCCCATTCCCATATCTTTGCCTGAGAGCCTTTTAATTTAAAAATCCTGGTAATTCGGAGGGAGGGGGTTTACCTTCTCCATTGCACAGGAGGCTTATGTCCTCCTTCACAGACTCCTGTCTTGTCAAACCAAGACAAGAAGCCATATATCTCATATGTTCCAGTGAAGTTGGGAAAAGCATATCTAACCCAGTAAGTGGACTTTGTGTCCTGAAGTCTACCTATGTTGTTTTTCACCACTGGACTGAGAAGAGATCCCCCTTTACATATGTTGTACCTTTACAGACCTTGATGTTATCTGACAGGATTTCAGTTTCAGAATGCTTTAAGTTTTCACTGGGTTCCTGCGTTCCTCAGTGTGTTGTCTAGGTGACAGGGTTATGGCTTTGAATCTCCATATGCAGATTATGGTGTGTCAGAGTTTTCCTATTAAGCTTAAAGCCTACTTTCTTTGCAGAAATTTGCTTCCTTTCAGATACATTGTTTTGCAATGAATAGGACTTTATGATTTTATATCTTATATTTGCTTGTCTTTCCTACCCAAGGAGATAATTCCAGCACAGCTTAGGCACATTTTACTGAAGGATCCAAGAGCATTTATTCTGGATCAGTTCAGATTTAATATTCTTCAGTAATTTTTCTTTTTCTGACTCAACAGAACCAACAGCTCCATTGTACATTTGCACCAAATGCAAATGGGGGGATGGGAGGAGAGAACTGAAAATAATTTTCCAGTCCCTTGGATACGTGTGGTTAATACTGCCCTGTGGCAGCCCCTGACAGAAAAGGACACGTGTCAAACCACACTCTGCTTGCCAAATCTAATCCTTTCTCACTAGCTTGTTGTGTTCCAGCACAGCCATCAATGAGATCCAGGTACACAAAGACCTGGAACCAGTTTTCTTGCCATCTGCAGAGCAGCAACTGCTCACTCTTATCACAATGAGGCCTGGATGCCAGAAGAATAAATAAAATTTATGATCCTTTTCTGACATATTTGTAGCCTCAAACAATAAGGAAAATGAAAAATATTAGAGTTAAAGAAGCAAAGCCATACAGTGTTAAGATAAAGTCCTTGGAAAAAGTTTTACTTAAAGTGTGCGTCCTGACATAGTGTCCAAGGAACATTTTTCACCAAGTGAAAGCATGCAAAATTATGCTGGTAGTGTCTTCTCTTCCATGTGGATGCTGACAGATGTTTGGAAAAGAAAATCTTCCTTTCTGCTTGACCTTAAAAGCTGTTTATGGTATATTTATAATGTAAAGCAGTAAAACAGTACAACAAAAAGTGTTCTTCTGTGATAGAAACAAGTCACTTTTGCTTTGTTACTTAAATTATATAGAAAAATGTTTAAACTGTTTTTCCTAATAATATTAATAATAATAATAATAACTATCACTTTCAATGAATAACTAGACTGAAAAAAAAATCCATTTATTGCAATGTGCTTTGCCATACACACAATTCTGCAATGGAACCAGAATTCTGCAAACAGGTTGTGGTAAAAATGTGTCTATTTCCTTTTATTTTTCCCAAATAGCTCTGTAAAATGCATACATTTCTAATAGGGGTAATATTCTCTCAGGGTTAAGATGAGTGACAAACACTAGTGATAATTTACATGAAAGTGATTCATGTAATAGGAAAAGCTGGAAGAAGTGGGTGTGGGTAAGAGAAGGGATGGAACAATGGAAGACAAGAAATAGTGCAGGATACAAACTGCTTTTTTAAAGACTTGTAATGACTGGTTGTTTTTGCACTAGGGTAATTGTCTTAAAGAGGAAGCGTGATTAAGTTTTAAACAGTGACTGACAAAAAAATACAAGTAGCCTCAACAGGAAGAATAGCACCCTGCAATGAAAGACAAATGCCTCTGGATTATGGCCATGGGGAGTTTCATGTCTTGGAGTTGCCGGAGAAGTAAACAGTACTTTTCTGTAGTTTTTCAAGTTCAAGTGGAAAACTGGACTTTTATACATTTTAGGAGAAAATCAGAGAGATTTGACTTTTTTCACATTTCTCTAATACATATTACACAGGCAACACAAGCTTGGATGACAACTACAATGAGTAACATAAACATAAATAACCAGTAGTGAGCTCAGGAAAAGTGGGGCTACAGGGTCTGTGGAGTTTTTCACAATTAAAACACAGATAATTTCCACCAAAAATATTTTATTTTTGCTTGTTTTTTATCTAAATTTCAAGGAAAAAATAGCTTCTTTATTTTGCCAATATTCACACCTTTATTAGGAGGGAATAACTTTTTGGATTTAAGCAGGGTGGAAAGTCATTTCCTCTGAAGCATGCTTAAATAATCTAATTGTATTACAACCAAACAGGGTAGAATAATTGCATCAAAGTGTTTTTATTCCATTTGTCTTGTAGCAAATATTTGATATGGAGGTCAGTAAGTATTACACTTAGAAGTTAAACTGTTAACAAGGAATGTACTACTGATGTAAGCACTGACTAGTAAATTTTGGGAAATTTTGCCCTAGATATTAAGCCAGAAATGAAAGGAAGAAATATTGATGAAGGAGGAATGAGAAAGCAAAGATCTCTGAAGTTGGGCACTGAGTTTTTAAACATGACAGGTTTCATTATATCTAATTAATTAATTAAAATTTTATGGCATAAAATGTTGCAGCTACTGAAGATTTTCTTTTATTATGTTTTCAAAGCCCAAATTTTAGTAGGAAATTAAAATTTGTATTTTTTTCCTTCCTCCTAATAGCAATATTCAACAGACTAGAATGATTAACTAGCCTACATAAATAAAAACTGTCATCTTTAAAAATTACCTTGGGTGTTTCATGTATATCTGTCTTTTTAATTAAAGAACTTGGAATTTGTTGTGATACTTTGAATAGAAACCAAATACTAGAATAAAATATAATTTGCTTAAAAATGTAAACAGAATTTAGCACTGAAAATTATCATCTGGGTGAAACAGGGAACTTTGCTTCATGCAACCCTCATTTTAAAAAAAGGTAGGCTACAATTGAGTCAGTCTAAATCCTCCCTCCCTGTTCCTGTTCTCCAGCTGCCAGCAGCTTACTGAGCTGCTACCCAAGAAATATCACTGCCACAGAGCAGTGCTGGAAAAGTTGCTAATGTATTACCATGGCCAGCCAGAATAGCTCTCTAGAATTTTCACAGTTAATGAATTAGCAATACTTGGAAAGGTTTACATGTTTTTCACAAGAAAAGAAAAAAAAAAAAAGAAAAAAGTTTTCATTATACCAAGGTATACTTGTATCTTTGACAACATTCTTGGCAACTGTTGTAAAAGCTATGTCTTTGAAAAAACATTTTAAATTTTGTAAATCATAAGGCCTGCCTGCAAATGCAGAGCGCTGCAAGCACTGCAGCTGATTTAGTTGGCTTAGAAACTCTGCTGTTAGGACATTTAAAGAGGTCCATAGTTTAAGTTCCCCAGTAAATTATGCACAGAAGAAACAGACACAGCATCTCACACAGAATTTTCTCCTGTTAAATCCTGGACTGTGTTGCAGCATTGAGAGTCTCCAACACTATACAGTTGTTGGGCTAGAGTGTATACAGTGATATACTACTTTCCATAGCCTTGGTCAGTCCAGGCAGCCAAAGGTTACTGTGCTTTTTACTGAATCCAGTGATAAAGACAGAAGGTAATAAAGTGGACTAGGAGCAAAGCTGTTGCAATGCCAATGAAGGGGCCCAAGCTCCTGTTATGGGCCTTCTTTTCTTACATTATAAATTACTTAAAATGCTATCTAAATCAGCCTTGTGTGGTCCCTATCACCTGCAAATATGTCTGCAAATGCTCTAGCTGCTCTTCCTTAGCACCGGATCCAACTCTACAAATACACCACCTTGTCTGCTCAGTTTCCACAATACTGAAACACAGGGTAATTACTGGAGACATTGTGACAGCAAAGCAAACTTTAACTGAAGACAAAGGAAACATTACTTCTCTGTTTTTCCGACAATGTTAAAGGTCAGAATGCAATAACTGGGATATAATTAACATAGTTACACATTCTCTTTTGATGAGTGCCCAGCTAGATGCGTGTCAGGTAGCAGCCTGGAACAAAAGAACGCTAAATCAACTGTAGTGTGATACAGGAGTTTTTTGATTTACAGTTTTTAACAAACTGCTTTCTCCCTCTCCCTCTGCTCTGAGTTATAGTGCCTTGTGTTGAAGTACAGTGTGATTAGAAACTGGCTGAGGCTGTGGCCTTTTGTGAACAATGGAGGCAAATATGTCACTCAAAGATGTTTGGTTTACATCAGCTCAGCAGCTCTCTTGGAGCTTAGGTCTCTAATATCTAACTCGGATTTTTTTCTATAATAGCTGATACAGGACTCAAGATATTTACATTTAGCATTGTGCAGGCTGTCCTTTCATATTTAGGTTAAAAACTGAAATATTAATCTTCAATATTTTGAGTAAATAAATTAAAATCTGGCTACATGCGGAAAAATGTAAATCACTGTATACCAGCTGTCACCAGGGGGAACTATTAATTCATGCAGCAACTTTCAAGGCTGAACTATTATGGACTGGCACACCATAGAAATACACAAATGTTTAGAAGACAGAGAACTGGCACCTGTGTAATGACTAACCACAGGTTTAAAGACTGGTATATGACACAAATTCAGCTACCATAGTAATTAAAACTGTATAATATATAAAATAAACACTGAATAGCATATTTACCATATATGACCCTGATATGTTTAAGATATTACCTTTGTTGAAAATAAATAAAAGGTGATTCAATAAAGACAAGTCCACTGTAGGATGGTATCAATGACCCTTAAGAGATTTGCACCAAAAAAAACCCAATCTAAAACAACATTGTTTTGATGTCTCTTTCTTAGTCTTACATTTCTTTGCAGAAAGCCTGCTGCTGGTCAAGAAAAAAAAAAAAAAAAGACAAAGACATTTCTGTCAAAGCATCTTACAGTCATGGAATTTGTTAAGAAAAATCAAGGAATTGTTAGCTCTTTAGCAGAGACGTTTGAAAGAAGAACATGATAATGGATTTAAAAGCAGACACCACAACTCAGTAACATGCTAGTAAAACAGTAGTAATTCAACAAATTTCACCAAACATCTCTTTTCCACCCACTCTAAGTGCCTTGTAGTCCACTCAAATCTGAATGGACCCTACCCACCTTAATTTACAAGACTTACTCTAATTCAGATTAGTCAGAGAAAGCAAGCAGTAACAAGAAAGTAACAGTAATAAGGATAAGTGAAGCATATTTACCAAGTCAGTGGGTATGAAAACTAATAGCATGTTAGCAAGAAAAATGCTACATGAAAAGTATTGGCTTTGTTGTAAATTAAAGACTAAATACAATCACAAGAGCACACTTTAACAAAGAAAAGTTTTATATTGTATTGTGATAATAGACATCATATATGAAACAAGCAACGTAATTATTTTGGTTTTTTTATAGAGTCATAGAATCATAGAATGGCTTTGGTTGGAAGGAACCTCAAAGATCATCTAGTTCCAGTCCCCTCTGCCATGGGCGGGGACACTTACCACTAGGCCAGGTTGCTCATAGCACCATCCAACCTGGCCTTGGACACTGCCAGGCATGGTGCACCCACAACTTCTCCAGGCTACCTGTTCCTGTGCCTTACCACCCTCACAATAAAGAATATCTTCCTTATATCTGATCTAAACCTACTTAGTTTCTGTTTGAAGCCATTCCCCATTGCCCTGTCACTACATGCTCTTGTAAATAGTCTCCATCTTTTTCATAGTCTCCCTTCAGATGCTAGAAGCCTGCAATTAGGTCACCCCAAAACCTTCTCTTCTCCAGGTGGACAAAATCAATTCCCTCAGTCTTTCCCCATAAGAAAGCTGCTCCATTCCTCTGATCAACTTGGTGGACCTCCATTAGACTCACTCCAACAGGTCCTTCCTGTGCTGGAGACCCCAGAGCTGGATGCAGTGTTCCAGGTGGGGTTTCACCAGAGGGGAGCAGAGGGGCACAACCCCCTCCCTCTCCCTGCTGTCCACACTGCTTTGGATGCATCCCAGAACAGGTTTGGCTTTCTGGGCTGAGTGAGTGCTCATGGCTGGGTCATGTCCATGTCCAGCCTCTCATGCAGCAGCACCCCCAAGTCCTTCTCAGCAGGACTGAACTCCATACATACATCCCCCAGCCTGTGTTGACACTGATGGTTAAATCCCATGAGATTCCTTTTGCCCCTGTTCTTGAGCTTGTCCAGGTCCCTCTGGATAGCATCCTGTCCTTCAGGTGTGTCAACTTCACTGCTCAGTTTGGTGTCATCTGCAAATCTGCTGAGGTGTACCTTGTCCCTTCATCTGTGTCATTAATGAAGTTATTAAGTAACACTGGTCTCTGAGAGATACCACTCATCACTGATGTCATTAGGACTCTGAGTTGTTAACTGCTATCCCCCGGATGCTACCAATAGTAGATGACATGGCTCTGGTTAACCACTCTGGATAACAACATTCCATCAAACAGTCCACCCAGCAAATCAATCTCTTCCAATTTAGAGAGAAGGATATTCTTAGGGACTCTGTCAAAGGCTTTACAGAAGACCAGATAAATGACATTTGTAGCCCCCTTCCCTTGTCCACTGATGCAGTGACCCCATCATAGAAGGTCACTGAGTTAGTCAGGGAGGACTTGACCTGCTGGCTGGCTATCCTAAATCACCTCCCTGTCCTCCCTGTGCCTCAGCAAAGCTTCTAGGAGAATCTGTCCCATGCCCTTCCCAGAGGCAGCTGGGAAGCTGACTGGTCAGTAGTTCCTAGAGTCCTCATTTCAATCCTTTTTAAAGATAGGTAAAATATTTACCTTTATCCAGTCACCTGGACTTCACCTGACTACCATAACTTTTAAAATATCACAGGATGCAGGTTGGCAACAACATCAGCCAATTCGCTCAGAGCTCTGGAACTCATTTCATTGGGTTCCATAAACTTATTCAGGTTCTCCAGGCTGCCATGAACATGACCTTTATTTACAGTGGGAAGGCCTGTGCTCCCCTAGTTGAGTTCCTCAGCCTTCTCTTCATCTGTTATTCCCTGTTCACTGACAAAAACTGTTTATCAGGGGCAGTACACTTTCTTTGATCTTCCCTTTCTGGCTCATATACTGTTGGAAGCCCTTCTAGTTTTTCTTTGTTCCCTTGTTGGGTTCAGTTCCAGTTTCACCTTGGCCTTCCTCACCCCATCCCGACCCAAACAAATTTCATCTCTATACTCTTCTTCTTTCCAGGTTACCTGTCTTTGTTTCCACTGCCTGTGCATTTGTTCTTTTCCTTTAGTTTGACCTGCAGTTCCCTACCCGGACATGCCAGTCTCTCGCCTTCCTTACCTGATTTATTGTTCCTGGGGATTGCTGGGGATTGCAGTTTTCTTGACACTGATTAAGCCTCTGTTGGGTTACTGTGTTTAGTTTTGGGCACAACATTTTCAAAAAGGCAGACAAATTGGAAAGAATTCAGAGGAGAGCAACAAAAAAGATAAAATAAGATCTGTGGGAAAAGGTTAAGTGAACTAGGCATGTTCAGACTAAACAAAAGAACACTGAAGGGAGGCATGACATCTACAAATACATTGAGTTACTATGAAGAGGATAGGGACAAATTATTCTTCTTAGTCAATGAGGACAGAACTAACAGGCTCATGCTGCAGCAGAGAACATCCAGGTTAAGCGTAGAGGAAAAACTTTAACTAATAGAAATAGTTAAAAATACAACATGCTGCCAAAGCAGCCTGGAAAACTCCCTCTGAGGCTTAGGTTTTAGTTTGCTCTTGCTTTGTATCTGGTAGAGGAAGGATCACACTGATGGAGTGAGGATCACACTGGTAGAGGTTAGGGCTCTAGACAGCTTCCTTCTACACTGCAGATTTATTATGTGACCTTGGGAAAGCTGGTTAGCAGCACATTTCAGCTCTCTAGCTGTAAAACAGTGAGAAAAGCAATTCCCTAGCTCTCAGAGATGCTGTTAGGATAAATAGTTAAGGCTTCTCAGACTCACTATGAGCCAACTAAGCAACTATACAAATTAAACATTGAAACCTTCTACAGTGCAAAGGCACCAACCCCCCGATATACCTGTAAGTGCCTTCCCATCCAGAGGGCTTCCGTGAGTGCTGCAATAGGCTTCAGACAACACATCCAGTCTAGGATTCATTTGGATGACCCAAACCAAGCTGCATCTGAGAAAAGAAAAAGTACAGAGTAATAATAAATCAGTGGCTGATATGGCAGGCCACTAGCAGCTCAGCCTAACTAAGCTGACCTGAAGTCAATGGACTCTACTTAGTAGAGTCTTAGTAGAAGATGCATGAAGACTCAGTACCAGTCATCAAGGATGAAAAGAGACCAGTTATCAGGATTCTCTCACACCTGTCTGCAAAAATTGTAACACAGTGATGTTGCTGAGATTAACCCTGAAAAGTAGATTAAAACCAAGTTAGAAAGGCAGACAACATTAAAAGCAAAAATATAAGATGTGAATATAAGAGGAACAGACTTATTTTGTCATATATTTAGGCAAAAGTTTATTCTTATTTGTTGCTTATTTTCATGAGGGTAGTTTTGATGGCTAGAAAGGAGCTGCATTTCCTATCTAAAATTAATTATCAATAATAAATCCTTTGAAAAGCTCAAAGTAAAGCAGCAGTAGCAACATCCCACTTAAAGAATCGAGGTCTTGTGATATTATAAGTTGAGGAGAATGTGAAAGAAAATATTGTAAATAAATGTAGTCAGTTTAAATCTGTGATTTTTTTACTCAGCATAGGCTTTGTAAAGAATTTAATTACATCCTTTATTATTATTATTATTGCTGTTGTTGCTGCTGCTGTTGATGCTATTGTTATTATAATATTCCTGTATAAAACTAATGCAGTTTCATCTTACTTGATTTGCTTTACAGATGGACAGAACACACATTTCCTTGGCTCTCAGTACAGTGAGACTCAAAATAAAAAAATGCTGTATTTTCCAAGCTATTTTGTCCCATACCTTATTCAGCCTATTTCACATTCCCCAGCCTGCTCCCTATCAGCTCAGCTGATACATCAGACTGGGGTTACGTATAGCAAGTGCAGGTGCAATAATTACTTTTCCAAACACATCTCACAATCCAGGCTTTACTCTAGTAGAAACATTCACTTTGAAGAATTTGTACTTAAACTACAAGAGTAAAAAAAGTTAAGCATCCTCTAACTCTTCCATTGCATTAGAAACCCTGAATAAACATCTGAATAAAAGAAAGCTATGTGAAAGAACTGATTTGCTATTAGCATGTAGAACCCAAGAGACAAAAAATAAATAATGAAACACTAGCACCTAAAACATTTACATAAAAATAAACAGAAACCATGTCATATTTTTGGTGCTGAAGCATAAAATGAGACACATTTCAATAAAGGAATAAATGTGTCTCCTCATGGGCACAAGTGGTTTCATTTACTAGCAGCTATGCAGAAAAAAAAGGAGTAATGTAAATGACAGAATAACTGGAAAGTAAGTCATGAGCCCAGGTGGAGAAAATGAAAAGCATGACACAAGATCTCAGAAGACCTTGACAGCACACAAGCACAATGAGCTACATTAGCCCAAATGCTATTGGCATTCATCTGAGAAGTCAAATGTTTACTGCATGAATTATGTGCTATATGCTTATTCATATGCATCTCTACAATCACTACAAAAGCCTTTCAAGTAGATTTGTGTGAACTGTGGATGTTTTTGTTTTGTTTTTTTTTTTAAAATTCAGTTGAGAAACCAACAACAAAAATTCAGCTTAATATTTGGCTTTATTTTCAAGTTATTTCAGCCATCCTCTAATCCTCTGGGGGGGAAATGTACAGCAAAATGTAAAATGAAAAAGTTTGTTTGAAATTAAGAGCTTCATTTCAAAAAATAAAAAGTAGAAACAAGAAAAAGACTGGTAAGGAAGAAAAAATCTCCAAAGGGAAAATAGAGATGCAATACTAACTTTGAACTTAGACACTTCCCACATAGTAATCAAGTGACTTGCTAGCTAACCACACATGTATACCAGAGAAACAAGTGAGAATGAGACTGTGGGGAGTGTGGTAGCAGTTCTGCACTCACAGTATTTTCTTTCATCTCATAGTACATATATTTGTGCAGCTGATACATTTACCTGTTGTATTTTTTACATGTTGCAGACAACAGTTTACCAATAGGTTGTAGATAGTGCTTTGCTGAAAAAAAAAAACCAAAACACCAAAACAAAAACCACAACCACAGTAATTAAAGGTTTTAATAATGTAGAAGCAGTTTTTGTACATGCACTACACAGAAGATGATCTGTGAAGGCTTCATGTGTGTACTCCTTAGTGACTCAGTTTTAGACAATTTTTTAGTTTTAGATCAAAAAGGAGTAATTAAATCTTTTATTCTCCTTTTGAAATGCTCTGGAAAGGTTGTTTATCTTAGTTCCTATGGAAATAACACAGATATTCTGCTTCAGATTTCAAGGAGCACTGGACATCATTCAAGAAAATAGAATTTTGCCAAGTATTTCCTGGCATTACTTAGTTCTGAATAATATTGCAATACATAGAATCACAGAATCATAGAAATTTTTAGGTTGGAAAAGACCTTTAAGATCTTCAGTTTCAACCATAAACCTAATACTGCCAAGTCCACCACCAAATCATGTCCCTAAGTGGCACATCTACATATCTTTTAAATATCTTCAGGGATTCTTGATGTAACGAGCTTCCTAGAAAGTTTGTTCCAGTGTTTGACATCCCTTTCAGTGAAAAAATGTTTTTCTTAATATCCAATCTAAACCTCCTCTGGAGCAACTTGAGGCCTTTTCCTCTTGTCCTCTCACTTTTTACCTGGGAGAAGAGACCTACTCCCACCTTGCTACAATCTCTTTTCAGATATTTGTAGGGAGCCATAAGGCCTCCCTTCTTCTCCGGGCTAAACACCTTCAGCTTCCTCAGCTGCTCCTTCTAGGACTTGTGTTCCAGACCCTTCCCCAGCTGCATTGCCCTACTCTGGACTCACTCCAGCTCCTGGATGCCTTTTTTGTAGTCAGGAGCCAAAAACAGAGCATGGGACTCAAGGTGTGGACTCGCCACTGCTGAGTATAGGGGGACAGTCACTGCCCTGGTCCTGCTGGTCCTGTTTCTGATACAATCTAGGATGTCACTGGCATTCTTGGCCTCCTGGGCACACTGCTGGCTCAAATTCAGCTGGCACGTTAGGCTAAAGCCGTAATTAAATATTTCAGTAGTTTCATGTATTTATTTTCCTTCAAGCTTTATGATTTGAATGATGCCAGTAATAGAGGGGAAACATGTTTGTCTTTCTGAACTGTCACAGATGACACAGATAAGTAAAACGGATGTAGGTGTTTCTGTTTTGTTTCTTACTAATGAGGCTTTTCAAGTTTCAATAATGAAGACTTTGACATTCAAAATCTTTGCATCTATTGCCCTCATCAAGGTATATCATGAGGAAGAATGCCCAATTTTTGTGCTGATAAGAAGCACAGGGATAATCTAAAAAAAAAAAAAGACAACAGCAGCTAGGGAAAAAAAAAACAACAAATGTAATCCCTCAGGTTTATTGCAGTAAAACACATGTGGAGGATCACTTTGACCTACAAAAATATATTGCCACCAGTGCAACCAGTGAGTGGTTAGACAGTGAAATGACAGTAGAGCCCACAGGCCTCTCAAGTGCAAAAATGACAGAAGAGAGAGGCAAAAATTCAGCATTTGCTGAAAACTACTGTTTTCATCTGTGCATTTAGGCCAATGCCAACTATTCTACTCCCCTGCGTACCATTAGATTATTTGACTTGACCAATTAATCTAATTTTACACTACTTTGGGGACGAGAAAAATCAACTAGAGGAACATATTGATGTTTCAGATATATTTGACTCAACCTACTCTATCTACAACAAATTGGACATACTGGTTTTCTTGAGCTCAACTGGAATTAGACAAGGCTTGCTACGTGCCTCCAGCTCTTGGTAGATGTGTGAATCAACAAACACAGGTAACCAAAGGCAACCATCAAACCCCAGCGGAAATACAAAGAGCAGATTTATTTCATTACCTCTCTGACAACTCCAGCAGCAGAGACACACGGGGACACACAGGCTCGGTTAGGCTCAGCTCATCCTGGAGGGCAGCAGAGGGGGAAGAGGGGCACTCTGCACCTCACTATAACAAAAGCTTTGTTCATGGCTTCACTCTCATGTCTGTGAGTGTGTTCTCTCTCCGCAGGAATTCTACTTGTCAAAATAGGGAGAGGCTGGACAAGATAAGGCATAAAAAATAGGGTTTTCCCACAGTGACATTTTTAGCATCCGCAGCTGCAAGGTCACTGAGTAAAACTATTCCCTCCGCTTTGACAAATTTTCCAGTTTTAACCCTCTCTTCCCAATGTTGGGTAACATTCGCCTTCAAAAATAACCCATTCAGACTTTATTTTGTTATCCAGCTACTGAAAACATCCTTTTCCTTCTATGCTGGCCTGTTTCTTTCCTCCTTTCTCTGAGCTTTTGCTTCTCTGTCACAAGGTCCCATACCCTTAAAAACACAAAACCTGAGAAAATACCTCCACACTGGAATGTATTTCAAATGTCCTGCTGGTGACTGCTATTGTTTCAGTTGTCTGGTTCCACTGGGGTATTTTCACAGGTCCCCACCTTTATCCCAAGTAATACAATGCTGTTTGCATTCCTGAATGAAAAGAGAAGGCATAACCAACTTTGAACATTTCATGAACAAGTGCTGTGCACTGGGAATCCTGATCAAAAAAGCACAGCCACAAGCTAAACTACAAGAAGAGGACTGGTTAGAAATAGAGTCTTAAATAATAAATCAGAAGATCACTTTTGCTAGGAATGGAAAAGAAATCTGGCATATGAAGACATGGAAAGGTCCTGTCAGGAATAACATTGCATAGATTTGCAACCCTCTAACCATATTAACCATTGTCTTTAAAAGGTAAGAAAATTTTTTAAGTGTTGGCTTGTAACCCTTTTGATAAGAAAAATATAAAAGTAGTACAAGGAGAACTGATTTAAAAATTAAAATAAATCCTAGCTCAGCTTTACTCTCCCTTATTGCTCCAAACTTACTTGAGTTTTAGTACAATGTGGTTAGAACGTAAAAATTACCTCTTTTTAAGTGGAGAGCCAAAGACAAAAAAGAAACTATTCTCATAAAAATTTGTTTAGCTGACATGCATTTGTTCTATCAGAAACTGGATGATAAATATGTAATGAGTTGTGTTTGTTCTCTTGCTTTATCACTGCGCAATACTGATATTCCTTCCTGAACCCCAATGAAAGGGAGATGCAGTGACTCCTCTAAAAAATCCAAGCACTGGAAAGCAGACTGCGACTTGCAAGGAGCAGCATTCCCTATGACAGAGATTGATCTTGTATCAGCAGCACTCATGGAAATTAATACTATATAAGAGAGTAGATAACAAAATGTTATCACTTCCTTTCAGATGCCTCTATTACTTTTAGACTCCTGCTATTACACACATCCCTTTCTGTTGTTCCCTCTTGTCACCTTTTGCAGTCAATAGGGAGGAAGAGGCACTTTTAAGGTGTTTCTTCTGACCCATTTAAAATGTTTGCATTAGGATGAGATAAACTGTATTCAGTACCGTCTTACTTTCTTTAGGATGAGCCATAGGAGTTCAGGCACAGACATCTATGTTTCACACCCTCACTGTAGACATCTGTAATTTGTCCTATAAATCCCAGACAAAAGAGAAAACAAGACCAAGAGAGAAAAAGAGGAGAAAAGACAAAGAGAACAAATAATGCCAGAGGTCCTAGTATGTGATATAACTAAAATTTAAAAGCTAAGTAACAAATTTAAAGTTAAAAAAAAAAAAAAGATAGAAAAGATAAAAAGTCAAACAGCATCTCAAAAAGAACTCAAAGTGGGTCAGAAGAAGCATGTTACCTTTTTCCCTTAATTTTAGACTAAAAGGTCATCCAAACCACCACCACTGCAAGTTTTTTCTGTGCAGTATGTCTGTTAGTGTCCTCATAAAAAATAAATTTCAAAATATATGAACTTGAGAAATGTTGCTTTATTCTAAAGGAAAAACTGAAACCACTTGTAAATGCATCTTCAGAGGTTCCTTTATTTTTTAAATTACTGTGAGCATTCTTTTTCCTAGTTTGGCTCCATTTCCTTCTGACTTGTTCTAAACAATTCTATTTGTTTTCACGCATGTTAAAGGACACATTCAGACTAATTCTGGACAAAAGAAAAGGGGTTAAAATTTTATGCACTACTGGTATAGCTGTACTCAAAGCCATCAACTCAGCAAGGGTTAAAGTGCAATTAGCAGATTTACAGATGAATTACAATTACTTCAGGGTTTTTTTTTTTTTTTCATTTTCAAATTACCATGTCATAGAAACTCAACAATTTGAAAAAAATTATTTTTCTTTTTTTTTTTTTTTGTCAGAATAGGAAGGAATTCAAACAACAGAGAGTGGAAAAGAATATTAAGAAAATAAACAATGCAGAAAATTTTCACTGTGTTAGCAAAAGAGACTACTTTTCTCCTTTCAGGTTTTGTCTCTTTCAGACTTGATACATTTTGGTACTTCTAGTGTTGCTAAATACTTTCTTTCTCTAAGAGTTTTAGTATTCAGTTATGCAATATTGCATTTGAGGTAATCTTATTTGTAAATGAATCTGTAGGATTGATGTTAATATGTAGTTTGATTTGTTAGGCACAATCTTGAAAAGTCGTAAACTCACTTTGCATCCTTATATACTCATATATTAAAGAGTTATAATTTATAGTAAACATCTGCTTTATAATACTGATGTGACAGAAGGGATTAGACAAGGAAAAAGGGCTTTGGGTGTGATAGCCCAAGCACAAATATGCACATGTATAAGCAAACCTTCAAATTGTAACTGAGCTTATGCCAGTCCAAGGATTATTAATGCACATGTCAATGTCAAATTTAATAAAGCTGTTGCATTAATTGTAACTATTGTGTCTTGTACTAACACCTGTCAAGGTGTTTCTGGTGCAGAAAATCTTTGTAATGAATGAGCTAGATAACATAAATTATAAGTGAGCTAGCCTTCTACCTCAGGAGATCTAAATTCAAAAACTGTTTTTAGTCTCAAATGAGTTGTTTATCACACCCCGCTGAACCTCCAAATATGGCACAGTTCTGCATGGGTGGAAATCTGGACTCAGGAGATGTGAAAGATTGGAATATTAGGCTGTATCACTAATCGAGATTGTGGTGTATTGGCAGAGACAAGTAGGGAAGTGTATACGTGTGTACAGCAAAATCCAACTCCTTCCCTCACAAACCAGAACCATTCATATCTTAAATTCTATAAGCAGGATGTTTGTTAGCAAATTTTGGACAGAAAAATAAATTTTGGTGCAGAAAAATAAGATACTGTTACTAATGACAGCTTTTGCAAATCAACCACATACAGCTGTTGATGATATTCTCCCATCAGAAGCAATGGTATCCATGTGAACACCAGTCAGTGCTACTTATCTCTGAAAATGCTGAATATCATTGTTGAAGCCTGAATGCAAAGATCTATGAAGACTGCAATCCTATAAGTTTCAGTTTTCTACATAACTGCTCTCATGCAAAATAAATTATAGAGAAGCATCTCATTCATGACAAAAAAATGGAAAAATTCACAGTGGAAAGTCAATAAAAATATTTTTATGCCAACAATAACATATATTAATATCTCTTTACAGGAATTGCATTCATTTAAATTCAATTAATCCAATTTTCACTGGAGGTAAGACACCACAGTGCTAGGTCTGTGCAGAATCACAACTTACATTCGTTTTTACAAACATACAAAGCCAGCTAAAATAAGCTCCTTCCATGTTCTTGCACACCACATACAGCACCATGGGAGGATTGCCCTATTTTCATCAGTGAGCAGAAGAGTGAAGAGAAGGGTGCTGGGAGCATCCACACAAATTTTAGTGGTGGCTGTGCCAAAGCCACATTCCAACTTGAAGGTCTCGTCATTGCACGTTCTTCTTCTATACAATGGGCTTCACTTTTCCAACTGGGCTTCAGCAATACATCTTTAAGGATCTCTAGGTTGAAAGTGGAGGTGCAAACCTTCAGCTTAACAGTAAAATGTTTATCTTTTTAGGGCAAAGCAAGGAAAATCCTTATTAGCACAGGGCAAATTTTTCACTTTTCAAAGCTCCAAGTTAAGTTTCAGCATCCCAAACAAAGGTCTGCTAAGAAAGTAAGAAGGAAACATCACACCCTCAGCATACAAAAGGCAAGATGTGGAGGGTGGATATAAGTCAGAGGGTGACTGTTCAAACATACCACAATAAATCTCAAGTCCTCTATTAGCAAACATTAAATATTTGTCTCTGCAACTTTACTAGAACTGTCTGCTGTAAGATAACAAACAGGAGGGGAGAACCATTTTACTGTTCCTGTCTTCCTAAGGGAAACATCCCAGCTGAATAGACTAAGTTGCCCAGAACTAAGAAAGATGACAAGAGCCTACTCAGCAGGTGGATTTTTACTATGAGGTTTTAATGCAGTAAAGAAACCCCATGGGATAAATAGGAAGGGTATAAATCTGAGTTTTGCAATATTCAGATACCAACGAAGAAACCTAGATGGCAAAATTTTGTTTTTCTTCATCAATAAAAAACTGCCTCATTTTGCTGTTAAGTAGGTACTTAATTATATTAATGTACACTGGACTTTGGTTTAATACAGAAATTTTCAAATATCAGTGTTAAATGAAAAAGACTACTGATATTACAAAAACTTTTTAGAATTGCAGAATTGCATGTTATTCAAGAGCTACGTTATGAATTAGCAGTCCAGTAAGTAATATATTTTTCATAAAAGTCCTAATAAATATTTAAACAAGTAGACAATTAATGCTTCAGAAGGTAAATTTGTATTCAGCTATTTATTTAAAAAGTAATCCAATTTCAATCTCCTTTAAAAGAATAAAAATAATTTCTGCACAAACTTATACAGAAATGAATATGAAAACCAATTCAAAGGTCACAACTCCTTAATAATAAGCTATAAGTAAAATTCAAAATGAAGACCAAATGCTATGCTTACTTATGTTTATTAAGGAAAAGGATTGTATAAGAAAAATAAGTTGTCATAATTCACATGCTTCTGTCTGTGTTTTGTAGTTGGCACATTCTTCTGCAACAGCACAGACCAATAACCAATGTTTTGACACACTGATTTTGTAATGGCCTAAGAAACAGAAAGTGAATAAGTAATGTGTAATCGGCAAATAAAAAGCACAGAGACTTAGGGAATACAGATCACTCCATTCAGACTAAGTTTTCTGATGTTTATTTATTTATGTTTATATTTACATTTATAAAATCATCATTAGAAGGCTAGACATACACACATATGTACACATATATTTGTGTCTGCCTTCTACCGAAACAAGAAGATGTAACTATGATTTCTATCTCAAAGAGAAACTGGTAATAGAGTCAGATTTTTCTTTGATAATCTTGTTTTTTGTGAAAATGTTCAGAAGCCTGTTTTTCATAACAAAGTATGGAAATTAGTAAGAAATAAAGAAATTTAAAATTTATTAAACATTGGTTTTGGACACAGTTGTTAGTGCTATTTTCAATCAGGATTTTTCTCAAAAGCTTTTAATCTTACCTTTTCTTCAAGCTGCACTCTCAGGATTTGTTCAAAATACATCTGATCCTTGCTTACAGCCTTGCCTCTCTGCTTCTCTGGAGTTGCATCTCTCTCACAGAGATAATATCTTCAAAAACAGTATTTAGCAAAGATTCTTCATCTGTATGGGCACATGCATGTGTTCTCAGCACTTTGGATAGTGACAGGTGGCTGAATTTGGGGTAGGGGAAAGCTATTTTTTCCACTATCTGGTTCCATAAAAGGTCATAACTATTGATTATAATTATCTTAAATGAACTGAAAGTGGATTTTGGCTAATGAATAAAAGATGCAGATATAAAAGTAGACTTTAAAACAATTAATGCAGAACTCTAACATGGCAATACTGCATTTATTGGAGGCAGGAGAGACCAAAACAATTCTAGAAATTTGACATTCTCTTTCAAGGAACAACAAAAAGATGAGATTTAATAAAGGTCAATCAAGAATGAATCCAACTCATTGTTCTACAGTCATACAGTCACTAGAATGGCCACTGAGTGAGTACACTCAGTGGTCATTAAAGAGAAAAAGATGTCACAAGTTTTTACTGAAATATAGCTAAAAAGAACTACATGAGTCTTTTAGAAAAGCAAAGAGAAAACAATACTGAAGTATTCAGACAACCCAATAATTATTTTATTATATATTTCAAAATATTTCTGGTAGATATTTTTAAGGGAAAAGCCTACATTAGTTCATTTACTGTCTTTTGATTCTAGTGTCACAGAATGTTCTAAGAGTCAGAAAGTTCATGTTTTGAGAAAAAACATGAGATTCTGCTTTTATGAGAAAAAAAAAAAGCAGAAGAATATCACCTATATCTCTGGAAAGCTTTAGAGAAAAACAGAGCAACAGATTTCAAATTAAACAATCAAGCATGCAGATTCCTGGGACTAATGAACATGGAAAACATTGCAAGTGATAAAAGGTTATGAGTTTGTTTTTGAAGTGATTAAGTCTGTGATCATCATGCCAGACCAAAATGACAAGGAAGAAATACAAGGAGTCCTTGAAATGGTAAAGTATGAAAGAATATTTTTAATAAGAACAGGAGTACTTCTTTGGAAAGAATATAAAAGACAGATATTTGCAAACCTTCGTAAATGCTTTCAGTGATCTTAAGAAAAAGAGTCCCTAGTCCAAAGGTGCTTTGGCAGTGAAAAGGAAATTAAGTTGTCTCCAGATTCACATCCAGTCCAATAAGAGCAGTCTAGTCCCAGTCGCCTAATGAGCCATAATCGTTAATGAAACCTGCGTGTCAGTACGGTCAAGCACACAAGGAGACTCTGTGTAGACTTAGTAACTGGATATGTCATGGCTCACGTCCTTAATTGCAAGACACCAACCACATTTGAAAACAAATTGTTTGTTTTGACATGTATTGTTAAAACCTAGGCATGTGAAACTCCAGCAGACAGGATCTCCCCCTGGAGGTGTTGACAAACATCTACTGCCTTTTAGTCACTTTAGAGAAGTGAAGTGTGCATTTTTAGACTTGTTCACTAGCTGCTAAAATGCAGTTGTCAGTAATGTTACTAAGCTGTAACAAGTGTATCCCATTCCCTAAAAGTAAAAAATTGTTTATTTTATTATGGTGAACAGATCTGCAAATCAAACACAAGTCTAAGAAAGATTTAAGGGTTGTGGACGCTCTTTCCAGAACAGTTGACAGGAGTGAGGTAGTACTGATTAAAGTGTACTGGTACATAAAACTGAATTTATAACAAGTACCCTAGAAAGTATGGAGATTGTGATCCTCAGAATAATTGCTCAGGAGGGGGAGCTGGAAAAAGTGGTCCTAACTCTTAAGATTGGAATGGTTATAACCTGTCACTAGTCTAATCTGAAGCCAGACCTCTCAGTTTCCTGTGAAGCTCTTTAAAGATACCACACATGGTGAATTCCAGCATAACATGGGAAAAAAATGTTGAAAAAGATGTGGTAAGACCATTTAGGCCTACCAAAACAAATGACAATGTTTGTAAACAATATCTGTAATGTAAATATTAGTGTTTACCTCATGCAACAAGAACAAAAGCCCTGCTAGAAAAATAACTTATCTTTTTGACAGGAGGAAGGGCACGTGGAAGAGAAATTAGACACAGATTTGTTTATTTTAACTGAAGAAATTCGTTGCTCTTACGCTTATAGTCTCATTTCCTTGGGCCAGCTTTGCAAATGGATATTACAGATTACTCCATGGTTATGTGTATTGCACCCACTCCCGCCAAACATACTATGCTTAACAAAACTATATCTAAATATGGATGGAAGGATTTTGGTTACAGACAACAAAAAGTCTTGCAGAGGAATTAGATGTACCCATACACATGAGGGTAAGCAATTTTCAGCATCTAGATCTAAAGGTGTTATTTCCTGTTTTTTGACTGTCTTTATTTTTAAAAGGTTAGACTAGAGTTGTTTGAGTGGTAGTTGGAAAATATCTGAAAATATAGCTCAAATTTAAAAAGCTTATGAAATCAGTCTCTGATCATCTTATAATTAAGTTGAAGGATAACATAAGTGAAGCATTACATCTTAACAATTTATTTTTTATGAGAATTAATTATAAAAAAATGAAAACAAAACTGTCTTTCATGTAAGAAACTTATAGTAAAAAAATTTGCATAAGGATGCAAGGGCAAATTTAAATAAAGAAGCGATAAGAATGGCAAGCTGCCAACAATTAATGTAAAAGTTAAATGAATCTTGCACATAACATCTCTTGTACCTAAATAGTTTTCCAATTAATTGTTGTTCATCAGACAGGATGATAGAATGGGTGAAACTTTCTCAATTTTTCTAAGAAGGAATAAGGAATAGGGAATGCTGCCTGCCATCTTGTCTTAGATGCTTTCAGCAAGGGAACAATTTCATCAAAATAAGTCAAATAAGAAATCATGCTATCTATATGAACAGGATAACTGGGTTTTGCCAACAGCACTTTCATATCTCCATAGAAACTTGCAAGTACAAATTATGACTGAGCAAACCCTGAAAGGCAAAAAAATTAGGATGAAAATTGAAGTTACAAGCAAATTTAAACTACACAAGTATTACTCAATTGAATATGTTGAATTTAGAAAAACTAAGATACTTGAGTGTATTTTTCAATTTGAAATTAAAATTGCAATGAAAAATGTTAAGTTGAACTTGTAAAACATAGATATCTAGAAAAGGGAAATACCTTTATCTTCAGCATATAAATCTGTTTTTTTCTTTTTCTAAAAAGAAATTTTCAGAACCATTATTTTACTCAGACCAAAACTAAAACATTCTACTTATAATGAAGCAGAACACAACTTTTACAATGTTGTGATTTAGCCGCAAAACTAAAAGAAAAAAAGCAGTGTGAAGTTTTCATACTCACCCTTTTTTTGTTTAAATGGGAAATGCTTTTGCACTTTTCAGGTGCTTACAACAAATAATGAAAGTTACATTACTCAAGATGAAGTAATACAGTCATAACTTTTTACTATGACATGAGTGAAGAAACTCTTCTGACCATCGTGTTTTAAGACATCAAGTATGTACTTGATGATTATCTCAGCACTAACACTCTGCAGACAATGTTTCCAGGTATTCCAGTATTTCATCAAAAATATTAGCAGAATATTAACTGTTTCATCATGGAAGGAAAATTTAGAAGCCATTGGTCAACAGCATGAGAGAGCTAATGAAAGACTTTCTAAGTCCCTCCCCAGTGCTAGAATAAGGAGGCTGCTTTTTTGTGGAATATTTCACCTTGAATTTCAGAGCTTTAAAAGCAAAGAGGAGAAATTGATAGATGGGCACAGTGTTTGAGTGTGTTGTCAGCAATATGCAATGGATAACTGCAGGATCATTGGTGGGATTATATGTGGCACAAAAGTCATGCCTCACCTACATGCTAAGATTTTACAAGTAGTATCACTGAAGTTCTTTTAATAATATGTAGCCTTCTTCACAGAATTTATCAACACATGGGAATACAATAGCATTTTTTTATACAGCCTACAGAATGTAGAATGACTTGTCCTCAGGAGCTGAGCCAAAGGTATAAATCAATAGATCCCTGCTAGTGTGATCAAGAGCCTATCTTTCAAAAATACCAGGAAAGAAAAGACATCCATACACAGAAGCAGTATTTGCAGCTCTCCATCAGTGTTGCAGACACTGCTCCCCAAGGCTCCATCAGGTTTTAAACAAAAAGAAAGGCAGATCAATAACACAATGATCAAAAAAATTTGAAAGGTTTCCTCTCTACAAAAATAAACCTCAACATATTATTGCTATTGTTGCTGCTATTTCAGCTGTTATTAAAGATTGTGGATAATGCTTTTATAATGATTCTGAAGGGTTAACACAGAAAGATCTTACCTATTCTATCACCAAACAATGGGTACAATTGAGGCCTTAATGAAAGCCTGTTTTCATTTCCCCAATAGTTTAATTTCCAGTTGTGTCAAACCTTAAAATAAGTATTAATGGACTTGGGGGAGGGTAACATTACTGTAATGAGAATTTGGTCAGTGTACTTTCATGCATGCAAGCCTATGCCTCACACAGGTTACACGTCGTCACATATTTAGGACAGAAGTGCACCTATCTAAATAGAAACAATATTTACCTATGTTTGTGACACTCTCAAGGTACCAGTTATCCCAACAAATAGCAAAAGTAAAAAAAAGCCCAGGTGGTATTTTACACTGAAACATTAAATAACTTACTCTGGTCAGTATGAAAATACAGACCAGTCTAATGAAGCAGTCAATAGCAAATCAGGATATTTCAGGCATGGCTCCAACAAGCAATGGAGTGTGATATGAAAACCCTGGAATAGACTCATCACTGAGGCTATCTCCTAGCAAGAAGGGGTACAGAACTATCAACAGAGCACACTTTAAACCTATCTAGCTCTGCTGAGAAGCTGGGACTGCTGGCTCAGACACAGCTGTCACTTCCAGCATTGTTTTGGATATCTGAGCTCATTCCTTGGCACAACTTGCTCTGCAGGATGACACACCAACTACATGAGCTCCATTCAAGGGGTATGTCTAAAGCCAACATGTGGAAATGTTTTCTGCTTTTATAATTGACCCTAGAGAAATCTTGTGTGCTCTCCCAATCACTATTATGTGCCACACCATGCAATAGTTTCCTTGTGCTTTTTCCTCAAGACAACTACACACATTATCCCAAACCAGTGTATAGCAGTGTATAGCTCTTGGCAGACTACATCTTTAACTGGTATCCTTTCCATACAAAACACAATTGCTGATTTCTCTGAAAGATATCATGCCTATAGAACAAAGATAAAAATATATGCTTAGATTTTTTTCTTGCTTGCTTTATAGATTTAGTTGTGAAAACACACAATATCTACATGCCTGAACTTTAGAAACAGGGATGCATTCATCATCCCTTTCTTTCATGTTTCTTTATGGATTGCCTCTAGACAGCACCTGTACACTATGCTATTTACTGTGAATGCATTCTGCAAGTGTTTGTCTCTTCCTGCACATCGCAGAGTGTGGATGCCTTAGAGAATCCTGGACTGAATCCAGGGTCTGAGGCATAAAAGTTAGGCATTGTAAAGCTCAAAATTATGTGGGGTTTTTTTGTTTTGGATTGAGCTTTCTAGCCCCAGGCATGTTCAGACTGCATCAACACCTAACATTTAAGCCATTGCAGCACCTCACACAAGACCCTTAGAGCATTTCCCCTCCACAACTTTTATTTCTTGCCCATAGTATTCCTATTCTGTAACCGCATCACATAACCCTACACAGGGTATTGTCTGACCTCAGCCACCAAGAATTCAACAGAACATTAGCACTCCACTCTGCAACACCCTCTTGACTTATTTCTTATGCTTTTGAAAGATACAAGATAGCAGATGATTAGCATAAAGTGGAAAAAAAAAAATCTGTGAGGCATTTTTTTCCTCTAAGGTTTCATCGAGAATGGGTCAAAATTTTACCTTGCACTTCTGAAATTGCTGTTGCTTGCACTAAAAGAATTATGTGTGGGTATGTCATTACCAAAGCTCTGTGTCGCTGTTGTTTCCCAAGACTGAAATCAATACATACTTTCTGAAGCAATAGTTTTGAAACTTAAAATGTGAATTTCTTAGTTTATATTTTTCCCAGGTTTCAGTTATTCTTTTGCTTGTGCTTCCCCATTCTCTATGTTGTTAAACAGAAAAAAAGAATCTTCAGATTGTTGAGAACAATAGATCATAATAATTCTAATCTGCTGTTATTCAGGAGAAACTACAGGAATTTTAATATACATTGTATCAATATTATACATCAAAATACCTCCTTCAAAGCAGTTGCATTCTATCATCACAAAAAAAATCTACAAACAATATCATACACCATGCACAGGTAAAAAATTTGAATATTAGAGCTTTTATAATGTAGTCACATTGTATGCAAGACAGCTGCTTGATAGTTCTCAGTATCCAATGCATTTACTTTTCCAATAAAAATATTTATACATTCATCCTATGGTCTAGTACAGAGAACACTATGTCTTAAAACAAAAGTCTGAGGTGTAAAACTACATTAAAAGAAACATGTTTACTTCATTACAGCTTCTGTACACATTTCAGACAAGCATATTAATCCTATTTACAAGCACTAATGAAAACTTTCAGCATTTCTGTAACACAGTAAGATAAATTACAATTAATACATAGGCAGGGACTGTGAACTACAAGACTAGAAACCAATAGTAGATCTTAAACTTTTATTGTAGTATTACTATTATTATTGTTATTATTATTATTATTGTTATTATTATTATTATTATTATTATTATTATTATTACTTCTGTTATCATCATCATTATCACCATCACCACTAAATACAGATTCCAGTTGATCCAGATATTTGTATTATTGCTACAGCTAAATTCAGATCTTGGATTCATATTTCTTTTTGCAAAGATAAATAGCATCCTGACAGGGTGGCCCTATACTGTGATCAGTAGGATCTTACAGCATTCTTGCTCCAGGAGGTCATTGGTAGTAAACAATAGCTGGAATAAAGGAAGAAATAAGATCTGGAGGCACTGCTGGCTTTCCGCTCTTCTCCTCTCTTCACTCCCACCCCCTGTTTGTTTCTCTCTCCCCTCTTTGATCGCTTTGTATGAGAAATTGATTCCTATAGAAATGTGCAATCAGAAACAAAAAGAAGCAGGAAAAAAAGAGAGAAAAAAAAAAAAAAAAGGAACTAAGAAAAGAAAATGCCACAATTCAGGCCCATAAGGAGATAAGCACAAGAACATTCCCTAAGTGATCTTTCCCATACAGGAAAAACTGAAAAGTAATAGATTTTAAAAGAATGCAAACTAAAAATATTTCAAGATTGGAGGCCAAGATTGTGCCTCCTTCATCCTTTCCCTTGACTGCTCAAGCTCGAAAACAAAACTGAAGCACATCATGATCCTCCCTCAAATTCAGATTTATTTCATACAAGAACAAGGGTGGGAAGAAGACGCACAGAAAATGCTACTCCAAAGTTGGAATGACAGTGCAGAAGACAGATTTATCAGAGTATGAGTGTGAGAAGCACTATTATACTCCTCAGTGCAGAAAAGACCAAAATTATGTTCCATAAGTTGCAATGCATGGTCTAAGCTTTAATGGAATGTATGCATCTCAGAAAAAATCCTAAATAATAAAACAAGTCCTCTGAAATTTTTTATATATATAGAAAAATGCTACATGAGTTTTAGCAATAATTTAAAATTAAGACCAATAAAATAAAAAAATATATCATTAAATTTCACAGAATGGCTGGTGTGTAATTCAGAAATTTTAGGTCTGGTAGGAATGCAGTTCATTTTCTTCACAGCAGCCCATACAGTTCTGTGTTTTTGATTTGTGACAAAAACAGTGTTGATAGAACAGCAATGTTTCACCTGTTGGTCAAAAGTGCTTGCACAATGTCAAGATCTTCACTGCTTCTCACTCTGACCTATGCAGCAGGTGAGGCGAGGTGTGGGCAAGAAGCTGGAAGGGCTCAGAGCTGACCCAAATGGACCAAGGACATATCACAAACCGTACAAAGTCTTGTTCAGCAATAAAACTGTGGGAGAGAGTTCTTCCAGTGCAGGCATTGCTGAGACTAACTGGGCATCAAATTCCTGGTGGGAGGCAGTCAATGATTGCCTTTGCACCACCTCATGTTTCCCTTGGTGTTTTTCCCTTCATGTATTAAACCATCTTTACCTTGACTCACAAGGTTTTCTCACATTTGCCCTCTGTTTCTTGCCCCCATTCTACTAAGGATGGGGGTGAGTGAACGACTGGGTGAATGCCAGCTGAGATCAGCTCAACACAAGAAGATAACCTGTGATAAACCAGCAATAGAGATGAAAGAGCAGCTGAAATGTAAATGCCCAGGCGTCCCAAAGAAGATCTACAGAAAGCAACAGGTACGTGTCGTCCAAAAGGCTAAGCACAACAAAGTGCAGAGAAGGCTGCAAGGAAGACTTGAGAGCTCAATCGAGGAAAAGCTTTCCATATGATGATATATAGAATTGTTACATTAAAGAGAAATCAGACTGCTAAGTCAAAAAAAACTAAGTATTGATAAAGGGAGTTTATTTGCATATATATCACAGCAATGCAGTGGAAATTAGCAAAAATAAATTATTTATATAGTGTGGACTATCATCAACTGCAAAGACACGATCATAGAAAATATGGGCAATTTAAGGGCAGATAACAAGTTCACTAAATGAAGATTTCCTTAGCATTACATGAGCAACAGAGCCTGCAGTTAGGCTAACCTGTTTTAAAATCATATGATATTTTCAATAACAACTGCAAGCACAAAACCAAAGAAATTGGTTGGAATTTCAAGTTCTTTATTTAGCACAGGAATAACATTTTCAGATAAAAGAAGTTACTTTTAAAAATTTAGTAGAGTCAGGCTGAGAGCAGTGATTCAGTGTAATCAAAATTTAAAAACATAGAAACCCCAAACACACAGAGCAGGCAAACCCCCAGTAATACTTGTTTGCCAAAGGTTAGCATGTTTTAGAAAACCTGAAATAGTTTCTTCTACATTACACATGAAGATAGCTGAAGCAGTGTTGCTGGAAGAGCACCATTTTTTTTTCAAAATTAGAAGAAAAAGAGTATAAAAAGAAGAGGAGCCAATAAGAATGGGATAGATAAAGATGTCTTTGTGAAAGTTGGAGAATACACGTTGGCTATGTAGTGTGGTAGATAGTGAAATGTCAGGCAAAAGCCACATTTGAATAGACTCAGGCTATTTGAATAAAACACAAAATTTGCTCACTGCCAAATGTCTAGAGTAATGAAATATTGCCTAGGCAAAAGCAAAAATTAAAAATTACAGGGAAAAGACCTGGTGCCAAATTCCAAAATTCAAAAGACAGATATTGGCAAGTATTCCTGAGTAGCAAAAGTGTTAACCTCACCACATTCTCCTGATGTTCCCTGGAATGAAAATTAATCCAACTACACCACAGCTGATATTGGAAAGACACAGTATTGTAGATGGTACAGCAGACCCCAGTTTTAAGTTCTTTTGCATGATACAAGAATCAGGGACATCAGTCAAAAACTGCATACTGCATAAGTACAAGATAACTTCATGGTGAGCCATACTCACTGCAGTATAGATCACATAGAACAGTCTTTTTCCTCCAACACCTCAAATCTAAAAATGTAAATACAAAATGAGTAATGTCTATACCTGAGATACTAAGTACTCAAAGACTACTAGTAATTACAAAATTAATTTATAGGGAGAGGGAAACAACCTGTGTGTGCAAATCTTTGAACCTACTGCTGAAAGAAGATGTCTTATCACAAATAGTTCAATAAAACATACCAATTAAACATATCAAGACACATATGTGAGCAAAGAAACTGTTGTCCCTGTGATGCTAGTGAGATGGGACATAGGGCAATACTCATACAGAAGAAGAAGAGAGTTGTCAAGCCCAGGATTAGTAGCATCACCCAAATCCAAAAAAGTCAAAATAGAAAAGAAATTTCTTGTAGCAGTGTTTGCATGCAAAAAAATTTAAACAATATAGTCCAAGACAGATAAAATATTCCAGTAGGAAGTGTCCATAAATCACTTGGGAGTGTTTTTTAAAAAACACTGTCAGGCACAGAAAGCCTTTAGACTATGCTACTGAGACTGCAAAGTGTAAGCATGAAAGAGACTGACAAATACATTGCTGATTTCTTATCCAGAGCAGCCTTGCAGTGCACAACCACAGTAACTTAACAAGAATGTGAAATCTCTAGCCTGATATTAATGCAGAAAATGCAGAGAGACAGAAGCATCAGCTAAGTCTGCAATGTGCCATTTCAAGGTAGGGGCTACAACATATCTAAGAACAAATGATACAAGACATAGATTTACAAGTACTTGCATTTATCATTCTGTCACACTCTGTCAGGACAGCCAGACGCTGTAGGAGAAGCCTTGTCTGCTTCTCAAGAATATTGGAACTGCCCAGATGAGCTGAGAATCCAACACAGCATCATATATAAAATCAACTAAATCATAAACCCAAGGTCAGTAACAATAAATTCTCTCAGGTGCACACTGAAGTCCTACAGGAATAGCATCCCGCTCCTCCATAATGCAGTGACACTGCATGCTCTGCAGCAGTGCTGTGCTAAGCCAAGGCATTGGAGATCTCAGAAGTGGTTTTGTCATGTGATGAAACAGAAGCAAGCCTACAGGACACTATGCTTGCTAAAGGTTTTTATTCTAATGGTGATATTGGACAAAAGACAATGAAGTCACACAGCATCTCAGCAGGCTTTGGAACAGACCACAGCCATGGCTATAACTTGGCATTTAGTTTGCAACTCAATACAGACTATTTCGTCATTGAAACACACTATTTGGACATGAGTGACAAAATTCAGATACTTTCAGCTCATGTTTCATGTTTAAAAAGGTAGGCAACTACATGTAATGTAGAAGCACAAAATCTTATTACAATCACTGGAAACATAACTGATGCAGCCAAGGAAGTCCTTAAGACTGTTCATCTGAAGAGCTAGATCTGCCTGTGTTACAGCAGATAGATATTCTTCAGTCTCCAGACTGGTGTGCTGACAGGCTGCTACCAACTACAGTGGATGTTTAGATAGCTGGTGCACATATAGGTGCATAGACACTTTACACATAATTTAGGATTTTTAACCTTTAACTGAAGCACACACCAGTGGCATATTCACATAACTTAATTTCAGTTATCTAGAGTTTGGTATGCAGCCAAAGCATGTTGCCAACTTCTTTCCATAGTCAGCAGAAGCTTGAGAACTGAACCATTCCAGAGGCTGATTCATCAAATCTACTAAGACACCTCTCCCAAGATCACATGTGCCTATTCAGAGATGTTTATTTCTCTGAAAGAGCCTAGGAAGAACTAATGTGAAGTGTGACAAATGCCTCCCCAAAACAATCCTATAATCACTCTCAGTGCTGTAGTGTATTTTAGCAGGCATTTTATCTTGTATAATACCTAAATACATTAGAGAAGGAGGAAAACAATTTTGGTTCTCTACCATCCTCTGCACACAAATGTTTTCAGGTGGGATATGAGGGCTTTCCCCCATGAATTGCACCTTTCTATGCAGCAGAAAGAAGAGTACTGTTAAGAAGATCCTAGGAAAGAAAACTTAAAGCACAAGGAGAGGAGAGTGTGTTATTGAGCCTTGATGGCATGAATTGTCAAGTTCACTAGGGAGATAGGTGAAGAGAAAAAATTTCAGGGAAACCACATCAAAGAGAATCTAACATTCCATGCTGGAAATCAGACACTTAGAATTCACTAATTGAAACATTCTTTCATTCATTAGAAATGAGTAAATGGTTTGCAAAGGATTATTAACTAAAATGGTTAGTCATTTTTTAAAGATTCAAACAGAATAGTAGGGAGCTATCTATCAATAGTAACTTCTAATGAGCAGATTATTGTCATCTATAGAGTATTTATTAATAGTTTACCAGTATATTATGGACATTAGTACCATCTGCTGTAGATAATTATAACCATGCTGATAGGTGTTTGAACTGATTATACAAAACATACAATTCAGTTAGACTTCATTATAGATTATTAACCAATTTAAAGAATAATTTTGTAAACTCAGTACAAACTATTCATAAATGTATTTTTATTTAAAGGATCACAAGCTTCTACTCTTTTTCAGGATCAGATGATATACATTTAAATGTATGTTTTGCAGTTAAGAAAGGCTACCAGCTTAAGTGATTTGCATTTTAAAAATACGTTAGGGTGACAAAATTAATAAAAATTGTCACAAATACAAATAAAAAGACTGAATTACGGAATAGCTTTTCATGATATGTACAATCTGGTATGCTGCTCATTTAAGTGATTGCCATGATTAATTTATGCTTACATTTAGCTTTTTCTGGCATTCAGAAAAATATGCCATCAAAATTATACAAATCAAGGGAATAAAAAAGTGTCTAGGTTGATACTATTTATGCCAAGCTTTGCTCTGAATTGAAAAAAAAATAGATTCTTTAGATAAATTACATCATAAAATCAGTAAGAAAATTGGGTTTTTTGATAAAAACACTAACAATGAGCAGCACTGGAATATCCATGTCTTTGGAAGAAAATGAATAGTACATGCTGGTACTACAGACAGGCACGGCTTAGCTGAGACATTCTCGGTGCTTTAGCTGTTTACTTAGGCAGCAACAGAGTTCTAAGAAATAGTTGCTATGCCAACCCATCATAGGACTATATATATATATATATACATTCATGACCAGGGCTTATTTTGAGAGCTCTGTTACCCTTTCTTCCAAAAGTTTAAATATGCTGCTGCTTACGGTTTCCATTAAGGCAAACTCTGTTGTCTGTGAACTACAATGCACAACCCTGATTTTTTCAAAGATAGGGCGTAGAGTATCTAGAGTAACATGAAGACATTTCAAATAAGAAGCATGCCTTTGACGTCACATTTCTACAATCACTGAACAGACTGTTCTATTTGCAAGCCTCAAAAGATTTGGTGTTCAGATGATAAAGGGCACTGCTTTTTATAATCTGTTATTAACTGTCATGTGTGTATTACTGCAGGAGTTCTCTGAAGAGAAAGCAAAGCGTGGTTTTCTGGTACGATGATGAAGTGCTTTTTTGTACTATTTACTAGAACAATTTTCCAAATTAACTCCATCCAGCCAGTCTTCTTTTTGAAATACAGAAACAACTCATGGTAACCTACCTCTGGAGCTTAGAAGTGATATCTTCAGATAAATATGCATTTTAAAAGAATTAAAAATCATAGAGGGAGCTCCTTAATTACCTTATTCTGTTTATGTCACTTTAGGGGCTTTTTTTTTCAAATGCATTTGAAGGTTCAGTCTATTCATTTTGTAATTATTGGATGACTACATGCAGCACTGCCATTTCAATTAGATTTTGATGGCTGATAAAACCATTGTTGACAGCAAGTACACAAACGAATGAAGGGAAACCAGATTAGCAATGTTTGTGTCATTGCATTTAAATAAAACTAAATGTTCTGGCAGAAATATGATCAAATCCAAAGAGAAAAGAAAAACAGTAAATGGCGTGGTAGGGATGGGATCATGTCAGAGATAATAATCTTTCTTTAGACATCTGGATTTCCTAAAGGAGAGTTATTTCCTTTGGAGACTTAATTTTAATTCCCAGAGAGTGTAGCCATTTCTTTTTCAGATTAAAAACCCAAAAACATTTATATATGTCTTCGAACAAGAGTTTTGTAACAAGACAGACTTCTTGAAATGTGAGAAAAGCAAGAAGATAGGAAAGGTCTCCATGCAGATACAAAACTCAGCCCACTAGAATTGATAAGGCAAGAAAAGCCACTGTGATAAATTCCAAAGGTTAAAACATTCTGTCTATTCTAAAGATCAATGTAAAGGGGAAAGGAGAGGATGAGTGTGATAACACCATTTAAGAATGATGATATGCTTGCCTGATGAGAATCTGCATCAGAGAGTTGTTCTTTTAAAAAGAGAGGAGCATTGAAGCAGCTGTCTCTTGTGTCTCTCTGATTGAAATGAATGACATATTTTTTTATTCATTCAAATGTCTATAGAGAAAATACCTGAAACTAGTGGACAAGAAAGAAAATTATACATTAATGCTCTGAATTAAATTACATACAGCAGTGCTGCCACAGGCTGAATGCAGTTCTCTGCTCAGTCTCAAAGCCTGATTCAGGTCAGTGGGGTTTTTTGTTGATACAGTATTAGGTATTTTAGTGTTTCTCTAGGAAGCAACAGATTAAGCACATTTTTCAGTGAAATAACTTCATTTTAAGCATTTTCATGTTTTGTTTTTTTGAGAAATCTTACATTTCTTGGTGAAAATATATATCAAAATCTGCAAATTATTAACTCATTTCCTTTGTTTATGTTTCACACAATTTCATTAATTCCTTGGCTTTTTTATTTTATTCTTCACACATTTTCTGCACATCATTATCCTTTTTCTTGCTCTCCTTCCATGAGACAACATAGGCTTTATAATTCACATCCAGAAGAGATCTTACTCTTTGTCTTATCTGGGTCCTGAAATATTGTATTCCACAGATCAAGACAAAATCAGTTCACAGTTACAATCTGTAGATGTGCCTCCTCACTTAGAAATCACTGTAACACAACTTTGGGGAGCATTAAAGAGAAAATATACTGACTTATGTCTCTCACTAACACAAAGTGTGAGCTTATTGCACGATAAAAGGTCCAAGACTCTTGAAATTGCTCCACCCCAAAATTCAGTCTTCAATTGCAAACCCTAGATGCAGTCTTCTAAGTGCAAGTAGGAAGGACCATCGAAGCCTTCCAGTTGAAAATCAACATGCTAGGTCTATTGCAGCTGCAGATGTTCCAACAGTATCAATACAGAGACAGAACAGCTAACTCAAGGACCACATCACACCTCTTGTCAGGACTGCTAGAGGAGGTTCAGACTGTGCCACAGTAATCAGACATCCTCTAAACATGCTAAAAACATTTGGCTGTCAACAGCATCATGGTACTACAGTTCAGAGCAGAGCAGGCAGTGATAATTTCTATTGCAGAAGTATTACATGTCTTTGAGGTAAGGAAGAGACAGTGTAGTTACTGAATTAGTGGAGAGGGATAAAGTGGTTTTGATTAGCTTTGACCTTGAGAATCTTAAAGTCTGGATGGCTTCAACGGTAACTGCAGAGCAAGAGTAGAAGAGAGGGAGCAGTTCTGAAGGACATCTCACTCCACTTTACAAGATAACAGTCAAATAGACAATCACAATTCAGCCAAGATCATCAAAGTGTCTATATCCACCCTTAGTTTCTCCTTGACCTTTGAAACTGCTATTAAAGGCAAAATTCTAAATCAGTTTTGAAATTTCAAATGTGATCCTAAAGGAGTTGTAATTTTTAGGTTTACCACTACTAACCTAATCTCTATTAGATTAAAAAGTAATGAAAATTTTTATAATTTTTGTATTGTTCTTTTAAACACAAAGGAAAATCCTCCCTTACAGTATATTCCATCAAATGGTCAAATTTTAAACAGCATATGGGACTCAGCCTAAAGCTAGAATATAGTAAATCAACAATGGAGCAGAATTATTGTAACAGAGCGACTGGGATTTTTTTCCACCTTTTTAAATTTAATATAACAGACTTTCCTAAATGATTTATGGGTCTGGGAGTCCTGCCTCTCTTATCCTTTCAACAACAATCACAGTAGGCTGGAATGGTTTGAAAGGCTGAGCTAAGGGAGAATCTGCATCCTTATCCCTCTAACACTGGTGCTCACTGAACTGTTTCCACAGACTTCTATTTGCAACAAAAATGCTGATCTCAAAACAGCTGCATTATTTCTGTTTTAGTGCTCAATCTGTAAAGAGAGAAAAACATGAGAGATTAATGAGATCTTTTTCTTCTCATGTTACTCCGTTTATCTCATAAAATCTATTTTTCAAGGCTTTCTTTCCAGATCTGCCTGATATTTCTCTGTATCCTCCAGCAGCCCTCTTCAATTTCTCATTTTCTTTTCCAGTGCTTCATCACCAGCTTCTTAAATTACCATGTTAAGGGAGAAAAGGTAATAATTAGTTTCACTTTTCTTGATAGATTCCTCATAGTCACAAATATCCAATCACAAACTAAAGATGAAGTAAAAAATAAAATATTCTTTTGGCAATAAGTAAATTCTTACAGTTAACCCCATTCTATGCCAGTAAATTGGCAGTTTTTAGTTAGTCATGAAAACAGTGTAATACAATGTAGTTAAATATGAAAGTATCTTCAAAAACTCTTAGATATATAAAGGACATTACAACATGAACCTAAAAGTTAAAAAAAATAGTAATATACAGTAATTATATTCTCTTTTTTATTATTATTCTGTTATACTGACAATTGATAGCACTGCTGAATTCTGCTAGCCAGTGTGATTATCCATAGTTCATATATTCCTCTGAGGTAAATACCAATGAATCTTAGTGCATTATTCCACAGTGAAATTCGTATGCTGCTGTAAATAAGGAAACAGTACTTGAAAACAACACACACACACACTGAACAAAAACAGAGCCAAACCAACCATCAAAGCAGCAGCTCTAGTCTGGAACACAGTATGTTTGTATAAAGCTGTCTGTGGTCCCCTCTCAAAGCAGAGAAGAAATTCACAGATTCTGTGATCATTACATTAATTTCAGTGGCTGACATTTCAAATTCAGTAAAAATTCACTTGATCTTATTTTCAATCACAAATATCAATGGTACCTCAGTCATGAATTATACAAGTACACACATCTTCCTAGGTCAAAAAACTTTAGATAATTTTCCACTTGAAAGAAAAGAGTGAAAATAAGATGTGAAAAATGCTAGTCACACCAATTAATGATCTTCTGGGATATATTCATATATTGCCTAGGTGAGGGCTGTATCAGAACCTGGGTAGAATAGAGAAAAAATCAGTGTGAGTAATTAAACAAAACCAGATTTCCCTGCTGCAGTTTTTTTTCAATTAGATACAATAATCTTCTCTACTCTCCATTATGCATTTTTTCTAGTGGTGCTCACTGTTTGGTATTTACTGAATTTATAATACATATATGAATATGTGTCTCTCCTTTTTCAGGCTATTTTATATGTTCATTTTATGACATATATTTTTAACCTTTATGTATGAAAAGTGGGGTGATACATGTAAGTCATTATCATTCTATCTATCTTTAGAATGCCTAAAAGTAAAAACAGTTTGAGATATGTCTGTGTAGATTTCCTTGGAAAGCTGAGAAATTGTGCAAGTTATTTAGCTGTCACAAATTGCATCCTATCTTCCATCTCTTTACAGTTCAGAGGCCATTTTGGTAAATTAAAACTAGCTTACAATGATGTAAGAGGTTCAATCCATACAATCCAAGAAAGGCTTTGATTTTAAGTACAGTACTGCAAATCAAAAACTTTTTTTGCTTGTTTGTTGGCAGAGGAATTCTAGATTTTAAGTGAGATAGCTTCACTATGGTTACATCTCCTCTCTGCTTTTCCACCCAAATATGTGTCAGTGCTGGTTTATTTCCAACAGTCAAATGAAATTACTCTTGTGCTTCAGCTGCACATCTAAAATTGCTGCTGTGAAGTCTTCCCTCAAAAGAAAATTAAGGAGAGTGTGAGGTGTGAGAAAACCTCAGTTGCCACTATTTGAGTTTCATACAATTAGTGTATTTCATTTATTTCATTCACTGAAACAAAATGCTTTTTTTCTTTGATGTCACTCAGAAGCCTGGAATTCAATTGTAAGGAAACACTGAGATAGAAACTGTATTAGCCTGCTCTAAAATATTTACTGAAGATACTTCTTTCGTAAGCTATGTTTATGTCAACAAAAAAAAAATGATGCACTAGAGATCACACACACAGCAACAGCAACAGAAGAAGGATGGAAACCTGTGGTTCAGCTGTCCCCCTAGGTGAGTAAAATTTTATTACAGATATCTCACACAGCAACTGTACAGCTTGCCCCAGTTGGCACCAGCAAAATCTTGGCTTGTAAGGCATAAAATTCCTGTCTTCTACAGAAGCATGTGCAGCTTCAGCAGCCTATGAAGCCTTTGAATGTCAACACAAAAGCTTCTGGGAGTTTCTTTTGATAGCTGATTAGGAGACAAGTAAAATGAAAATCTTTATTTTATTACTAAGTGTGATGCTTAAAAATATATAAACTCGGGGGAGATATTTTTTAGGTATATATATTTTTTTTTTTCTCCTTCTCTATTTGAGCATGCTAACTTAATCGTTGTAGGTTTTCTTCTAAACATGACAAGTATTATATATTTATATATTTATATGTTTATATATTTTATATATATATTTATATATTTATATATTTATATATTTATATATTTATATATTTATATATTTATATAAATATATATATTTATTATATATTTATTTATATATTTATATATTTGTATATTTATATATTTATATATATATATATAAATTAAACATTGTTTCCATGCGAAAAAGTAGAAAGAATAGTCTTGTGTGTTTACCTCTCTTATGATGGATGGCAAGGGAGCCTGTGGTAGCAGGGCTGGTCATCTTGATGAGGTGAGCTTTAAACAGACCCCAGGGAGGGGTCCAAACTGGCAACTCCATTCCAAGCAACTGGGGAACAAACCAGGACAGTCAAAACAGAACAAACATTCCTTAGCTGTGTTTCAACATGAGAAAAATAAGAAAAAACATCTTTAGATGGTGAGTCTCTTTTACAAGGAGTCATGTGGAAAAGGTGAATTGTAATGGGTACAAGTTCCTCTTGGAGAGATTCCAACTGAAAAAAAAAGGAATTTTTTTCTCAATTAAAACAATCAGCTATTGACATTTACTTTCAATGGGAGTGGTGGATTCTCCAACAGTGGACACTTTTAAGATTCAGCTGGACAGGGTGCTGGGTCATCGTGTTTGGACAATGCTTTTGCCAAGAAGACTTGGACCAGATGACCCTTGGTGTGACTTTTAATCTGGTAATCTATGGCTCTCTGAGGATCCCACAGAAATAAACACCAATCAGATTTGTTAGATGTATGGAATGTCCCTTCTTTGCTCTCCCAGGAGCCCCAGGGCTCCTAAAGAAAGAGATATGAAGAAGATTGGGATATACCGAACTGCTGCCACAAAAACGAATCCTATCTCAATGAAGGCAACAGTCACTTTCAAAGATGTTGCAGTTCTGACCATATATGTTCTATGCATACACTGAAAATTTTGAAGAGTTTTGCAGAAAAACTTCAATAATTTCTCCTGAGGTAGTGTGGGTCAGGGTTTGTATTTTTTTTTTTTCAGAGTGACATTAGCAGAAATTACACAGAGGTAAAAGTAAATTGATGGGAACATGGGAGGAAAGAATTTTATCTTCCTTTTGAAGAAAATGCCTTTGGCACTATACAATAATTAGTCCAAATTTGCTACATTGCCAAAAAATGTCCTGACTCAAATTTTGAAGCTTTGGTATATTTTGCTTGTGTCTTCATTTTCATGCTATTTTCTTCAGAACAGGGAAATGTAAGTAAGATTATAAAGATAAATTTAAATAATATAGAATATATACTGTGGCCCTTGTTTTTCATGCTCAGACAGGATGTTTATTAAAGGAATGAATAAGTGACTCCCTAGTATTAGTCCACCAGCAGTACTAGACAAGCAGAAGATGGTCTGACACAGTAAAGGCAGAAGTTCTGCTAGCAGCACTCAATCTTACCCAGTGTGATATCAAGTTTATTACTGAAAGAAAAATACAGCTTACTGTCTTTTTCTAATATTTTTTTGCAGTACTTTCAATGGTACCCTAGAATCTCCCTGGACAAGGAATAGGACTCTAAGGTGCTGCAAGGTGCTCCTTAGCTTCTGTCTCTCGTTGATAACTCTGAGGAATTTTTTTTCCTGTGGCAATTATAACACTGATTGAAAATATCCTGACTGGGAAATTATGAGGAATCTTACTCAGGCCAATATTGATACTTTATGGTAGATACATGTTTACAGTCAAATTCGTCCTAAGCAATGGGATTTCTGACATAAATGTAACCACCTAAGAAACATACATTTAACTGAAGCTTGATTTCAGAGTTAAAGAAGAGAAATAATCCTTATTAAATAGATTAAACTCTCCATTAAAATTACATTCAGAACAAAAGGACTAAACCTTTTGGATGGAAAAAGACACTTTGGAGATCAAGTGTGTTGGCTCCATGGGGTAGCACCTAGCTCAGACCAAATATATAACTTTTCCTTATCTAAAGTATGTGACATGAGTTGAAAGACTTTTGATCTTTGTATCTGTAGAACGTTGAGTTAGAAGGCCTAAGCAGGTTTAAGTGAACTGTAGCGAGGCTGAAGATCACAGAAAGATTTGAAAATATAATTATTTTCAATTTCTGAGTATATGAATCTTGGGGCTGAATTTACTTTCATAGGAGCCAATTAAAGCCCTTTTGCTTTCAAAAAAAAATCACAATTGTGACAATAACACCCATTTTATAAAATTATATAGGAGAAGTAAAACTGTTTTTGAAAGACAACCCAGAAAAAATTGGATGAAAAAAGTTACAAAGAATAGTTATTGGATTAGGACTGTTAACTATATGGACACGTGTCCAGGCAAGTTTACAGGACTGCTGGAGCACCAAGACCATAGTGCTGTTACAGTGGGATGGGTGCATGCATTTACACAATTCTTACACTATTGCATTATTGATCTGATGGATAGTTCTAAGAAAAAATTCATGTGTCTATTTTAAAAAAGCATTTCTTAATTAATTTGGCATCTTACTTCTCATTCTTACCTTTTAGGAAACTTCAGTCATCATTAGCACCCCATGATAACAATGCTGTTTTCTGCTTTTTGGTTTTTGATCCATTCTTGATCACTAAAGAATCCTATTTTGACTGTACCACACTGGAAGAAATAAAAACAAATAAACAAAAACCAAATATTTTTAAAAGCCTAGGGACCCTGTGATGGTAGCAGTGATCTTGTCATATATCCCTGCAGGCTTTTAGCAAATTAATTGACATCTATCTTCATAATCTTCATATCTTCATAAAATAAGAAGAAAATAACTTTCTTCTTATTTTCTGCTATTTTTTTCTTTCTCCATCCATGTATCATCCGTCATGATGAAAGCATCCATCATGGTTTCTCCTAAGAGGAAAGGTCAGATTAAAAAATAAATAAATAAATAAATAAATAAATAAATAAAGCAAAGGAACAGCCAATTTAAATTCATTATTATTTTCTTTAAAATGGGAGTCAAATAATCCCATTTTTTTCCTAAGCATGTACTAGACAGAATTTATATGTACTAAGCCAAAGCAGTATAGTGAATACTTATTCATTTCTTATGTCATCAATATGATATGAATAATAATTTTAATATTAAATATAATTTTCATTTGATAAAAAGTCAAGGCATATCAGTGCTACTTGATACAGACCACTAATAATCAACAAACAGAAGGAATTTTAGAGGCAAATACATGGAAAATCCTCTGTACTATTAGAAACTATTTCTCTGAGAGGTTTATCAACAGATAGAGTATGACATTTTCATTAACTGAATGATCACTCGGTCAGTCCAAATCTGCTGAGGTTTATGGAAATAGCTCAGTTACAAGAAGTTGGCTTAGAGCTTAATGCAAGTCACAGCACAATGACTCCTACATTATCATTGCATCATTTCATTTACACAGTCACTCTAATTGACTTTAATAGGTTTTGGATCAGAGCAAACACACAGACAAAAAGATTGATTATACAAAACCAGAATGTTTTTATTAAACTTGCCTCAAGAATATACAATCTCAAAAAAATCACTATATCAGCAGCTAGAGGCTTTAGGAATTTGTGGCAGATAGTGCAGAGACATTTTGTCAGCTTCAATTTAATTTTTAAAAGATAGGGTTTCCAGAAACTTCTTTTCAGAACGTGTTCAAAGATTGAATCTGTCTCATGGACCACCCTCTGTTCACATTGACCACTAACAACTAACTAATTATTAGACACAGTAGCCACCATTTTCATCAGACCATAATGTTAGGAAATTGATATGTCAAATCTTTTTTTTTTTTTTTAGGATGATTTATAAGGAGAAAATAAAAACAAGAGGGCTGGATTATGTCAGCAGCAGCAATCTATATAGGAAAAGCAAGACTTTTCTGCAAGTCATAGGCAGACTACAGGCTACAGTTTAGGAAATTTTTCAAACTTCATTCTACAAAGCATCATTGCATTGCTTCATCAGAGGAAGTCAATGTAAATCACAAAAAAGGCACTGCAGTCTGTTCTGTGAAAGGAAAACAGAACAAAAAAAATCCATTAAAAAAAAAAAAAACAACAACAATTAAAACCCCACACCCCCACACACAAAACCCCACACCAAATAAAATTTTGCAGCCACACTGAAAATCAAAAATCGCCAGTGTGTGCCATGAAATAAATCTGTGAGGAAGTTTAGGTATTCATTGTCTCATTTTCAAATTATTCTCTTTTGTCTAAAAAACATATATAGACACTTGTCTAGATGCTTTTGTAACATCAGCTCTATGGAGGTCCAAGGACTAAATTTGCATGCAGACATCCATATATGTGGATATGTTTTACAGATGGAAATTCTAACTCCGAGAACTCTCATTGTTACCTTTTATATGTCAGGCAAAAGCAGTCATTCTGCAATTATGAGAGTACAAAATCTGAGATGCATGACTGATTGCTACACCAAAAACTTCCGTCAAAGTCTTCCACATGCTATAAAGTAGGACTACAGTCTATATAATATAACCCTTTTTTGTCTACCATGCAATTTTATTGTTCTTGTACTTTTAATAGATAAGCAGAGAAGAAAAATGCACTCATAGAATTGATTTTTTGACTAATAAATAGGTTCTTGTTTGTTGACCTTGTACACATGACAGTAGCTGATCTTAGAACAATCACTCCAGGTTGGATTTTGACATCAATATTTTTAGGCCTATTCTGCTAGTGCAAACTCAAGTCATGTATTGATAAACTCAGAATACATTCCTCTCTTTCTCTGCTCCACCTTTTCCCTCCTCTTTCCATAACTGTTTTCAGTCTGTCAAGGATTTTTACTCCTATTTCTTAAGATTTCCTTTTTTTTTTCTTTTTCATTGTGCTTTCAACTTCTCTGATTTTTAAAGACAAGAGAAATTAAATGAGATATATAATCAAGGCAGTTTTCACTTCACTTGTTTGTCTAAGAGACATTTTAAAAGAGATTTTGATGAAGGGGAAAAACAGCCCTACTATGTAATGATCTTTTCTATGGCAATCCACCCACAGGGCATTTTAACATGTAAATGACATTATTGTCTCACACATGACAATCTGATGGATTTTAAATTCTTCATTTGTTAAAATATAATGAACAGCACTTTTGCTGTTTTTATTAATGCAATAGCACTTTGTTCACCCTAAAATGGTATAGTTGTTCCAAGCTACATAAGGTGATACTATTATTGAATCATTTGAGACCTGACAAATATAAATATAGTAAGGAGCTTATTTTCACAGATATCCACCCTAATGCCATGCTGGTAGCAAAGAGGTGCAGAAACATGTTCATGTTGACAAGCAGGTGTCCTCTGGCCAGCCCAGGCAAAATAATTCCCTTACTAAAAGATACACAGATAAGTAAATATGTACAAATACATATATTCTCATTGTACAATGATTTTTAGAAACAAAAAAAAAATAAATTCAAAACTAGACAAAGCTTTATGGACTGATGAATAGACATCAAACTGTGACAACAGCAACTCCTCTTATTACAAACTTCTTTTCCTTAACAACTCATATGTGTATAGAAGCAGACACAGAGAATTAATCTAAAGAGATAAAAAAACCCCTAGAGCATGTTTTTGAAGTATCTTGCAAATATACTTGGCATGCATTTATTTGGGTGGCATTTTCTTTGCCCTCTTTGTGTCTTTTGGAGAGTATACAGCATATTATTTTTTTTTAATGTAAACATGAAAAACACAGCCCTCAGAAATTTTGTGCATGCTATACTGTGCTCTTAAAAATCCAGCTCTATTTACTATAAAGGGCAGAAGTCTCAATACTGCTCATATCAGCAGAAATGAAGGGGTACAGAGTCAGAACAAGTCCCTTATTGACCTTATATTGTCTAAACCTTCAAACACTAGCAAACAAAGCAAAACAAAACAAAATAAAACAAAACAAAATCCTTCCACCAGATCACTGAAACTGTGAAACTTATTTTGAAAATATCAAGAGCATTTAAAGATCATAAATAAAGGTCACTTCTTTGTACTGTCACCACCTTTTCATACACTACAACTGACCTACAAAAGATCCTTTAAATGGTTTCTAAAGCTACAGCATTTATTTTAGGTTCCTTTGCAAGCAGTTAGGATTTGGCTAGAAGAGAATGGAATAAGAATTCACTACTTTGTTTTTCACTCTCATTTTGGATACATAGGAGTGTGAGTATTTCTGCAAGCAAATTGAAAATGTACATAGCCACTTTTTCAAATTACTTTAAAAAATCATAATGCATTTAACATGAAACAGGTATCCTAATAAAGTCAAACTCTGAAGAATTTTAATGGAAGGCAAAAAATACCTTCCTCAGAGGGATTATCAAATCTTTTTCATCTCTGTTTTACAGCAAAAGGGAAAAAACCCACTAAATAACTGTGGAGAAACAGTGAATTACTAGCATTATAACTTTGCCATAAATGTTAGGGAAAAGGGCACAAAATATCATCTTATTGTGCTTTTAAGAAGCATCTAACTAAACAGAATCAGTCAACACCAGAGAAGTACTGTAAAAATGTTAAATTAAGAAATTGGCATTTATCACAAGAGTTGGATGACACATAAAGAGAAACAAATTTAAGATTACTACCTACAATAATGTAATGTACTAAGGTATGATTCTCTAATATTTCTAACTACTGCATCACCACTAAAGCTTAAATTTCCACTGGATGCCACACTTGTCCTCGAGCTGTTTATTTGAAGATGCTACGCATTTTATTACTTAATCACAGCTCTGTATGAATGGGCATATTAAAGAGAGGGGGAAATGTCATGCCAGGAGCAGCCAAAACTTGGCAACTGTGAATTTATTTGTACCCTAATAGACAATTTTCCAAGTTATTTCCTAATCATATATCACACATACAGCAACCTTTCCATGCCAGAAAATGCCTTCTGGTTTTCCCCATGCTTGCAATTACTGAGACAAAGAAAGCTCTGTTTCTTATAGATGCCATATTTTCAGATAGGCTTCATCTAGGATAGTAGTAGTGCCAGTTGTGCTCTATGGCTTTAGGATATCACACTAAATATTCCCTACAGGCTGGACAGAGTGAATTGACTTTTTTTTCCCCCTCTGGGAAACTAAGCAATTTTCACATTGCCTTGTTGTCCAGGATACTATAAATAAATGGAAAGACCTTAGGTGGGATTCTCTTGAGTAAATGCAGACAATCTGCTAAGTAAACATTTATGTGTAGGCCAAAGTAAGAAAACAAGTCCTGACCCCCAAGACTAATTGACATTGTCCAGCTCCTATTCCATCCTGTACTGTTCTGCCTCTCTGGCAAGAGAGACCTGATTGGAATACAGAGCCAAGAACCTAGATAGCACTAATTCCTGTTCAAAAGTTTGCTCCTTGAATCATTTTTGCTGAGAAACGTACAGCTGCCTTATTACCAAGATTGGCATATTAAGTTTTTTTCCAATGAATGAGAAGGCACTTCTCAGGACTGATTAATCTACAGGAATTTAATATTTAATTTGTAATGCCTTAAAACATCTATTTCTCACTACTGATTACAACTGATAGCAACTAATTGTGCTATGGAAAACTGCAGTGATGACCTAAGTTAGCTGAGATAAATCTGACCTCTGTGGCCACTAGACCACAGAAGAAAAGATGGTCTTTGAGGATTCTATTTGCTCACATTCATCTATGTAAAGCTGCTACAAGGAGAAAATAGGGAAGAGGTAAAAATTTCAAGCATATTTCCTATAAAAGCAAAGAAACAGGAATAACCTGCCAACTGTGTATGCAAGTTCAAACAATTTCAGAAAGAGCACTATGTGTGAGAGAGAGAGAGATGCAAGTTCTACATTTAGTTTTTAGTGAAATAGGGCAACACGCCTTTGTACCAGGGGTTTTAGAGAATGATTAATATAATATTATCCAACATAATAATTTGAAATGTTATTGTTTTAATTAGTAATTTTAAAATATACTGTAGCCCAACAGAAAAATGTTTGATGTACTGGGGTATAAACTTCTATGGCAAGTGAGAAATGATAATGCAACTTCATCCTCATAAAAGTGTTTTTCAGATTAATAATTTCATTGAAATAATTATGGGAAATATACTTTTCATCTCATTTTAGACACCTATGTTGCATGAATCACTTGAGTCATTCAACTGAAATTCCATTTTTAGTCAAAGAAAAAAAAATTGGCATTTGAAGGCACAAATCTTTTGACCTATTTTAGAAACAGATGATTTATGCCTTGAAAATGCCTATTTCTCTTCATAAAGGGATATGACTTACCTGGATGTAGTCCTTCATATTCTACACCTACATTCAGTGAACTGGATCTCATTTCTCAAAGTCTTTCTGAAAAATTTCATTATGTTTTCTTAGTCTGGAGAATTAGAGAAGATCTGAAAATTAAGTATTGTGAGTTTGGTTACATATCACTAACAGATGAGAGGGACTGTTTCCATATTTTAGGTGGGGGAAGGGGCCACGGAGGAAAATGGTAAAATGATTAGTCTATACCTATATATATATATATATATATATATATATATATAATTGCAAAGATGATTTGGATTTTAATTTTACATGGACTTAATTTCCTTCTCAGATGGTTTGAGCATAATGCTTCTCAGAACCTTTTAAATGCTTTTAATTCTTCCAGCCTTCCAAGTATGGTATGTCAGATTCCTTCCACTTGTAAACGGTTTTCTGATCTCCTAAACAGCACTGCATCACACTTTTTTCTTCAGATAAAAGGAAAACTTCAAAAAAGTCCCATTGCTGATTTTCGTGTGCAATTTTTAAAAGGAAATCTTTACATTTTAAGTGCTGATAAAAGTTAACTTGCAATTCTGCACCATAAAATGAACCTAGATATTTATATTCTCTGTAATGATAAACCCAGTAAGCCTAACTATGTTCTTTACCAATCAAAATCATCTAGACTTCTCATCTTTCTAAAACTAACCTCATTTGCATAGTCATTCTTCAGTGCAAACAGATAGGGAATGCAGCGTGACGTATAAATTTAGGTAGAAATTAATTTTTAACTATAAAAAGGAGAGTAGACCACACTGCAGACTGAGAAAATGGCTATAACAAAACATGCAAACACTTTATCATTAAATGTTATGTTAAATCATTAGGTTAAATTTCAGGTTTTGTATTAAATCAAATTGAAACAAACTGACTATTTCTCTGGTAAAGAAAAAAAATCTATCTTTTAGATAGATCATCTTAGGTACCTTTAGCATAATACATTCGTATTGGTATGGTCACATACATCACAGGATCTGTGACCTTTCTCTGATAAGTACACTCCACAGCATTTTATTTTTTGATACCAGTTTTATATCAGGTGTTTTATCCCTCACAAACCCCCACTTCTCCTGAAATTTGTTTAAATTTTCACAAAAAAAAATTGGGTCATGTATTTTTTGTCATTCCTTTTATACACCAGGTTGCATATTATTCAGAATTGATAATTTCTACATGGTTATATTTCACAAACTTAGTTTGTCTAACTTTTTTGGCCTCTGATTTTGTGGATACCATATTGTCATTTGGCAAATCAGTTCTCTTCTGACTTGACAAATTTTCTCTTTTTCATTTTTTAATGTGAAATGTTTTAGGTTCAGTTACAAAGAAATATTCAGTAACATTTCCCCCTATAAATATGCATTCACTCCACCATGAAAGAACAGTACCATATTCTCAGCAAAAATCCTAGACCACTAAATGCTTTATCAGGATTACTACTGATGAAAAGAGGAAAAGAAATACATTTAGAATCGATTTTTGGTCCTTCTGTTTTGTATTCTCAAAACCATGAGCACTATATTAGACTTGGTACAGACTGCTACTAAGTACTGGAGACGCACCAAGTGTAGTAGTCTATATTAAATAAATACCATTCCTTACTTCCCCACAGACAAGGAATTTAAAATCCATCAATTCCTCACAAGTGAAGCAGATTGTGATTTACATGTTAAAGTGCTCCTGTGACTTGATTTGCATAAGAAAGACTTCTGGCACAATGAAAGGAAGGATTAGTGAGCATGAAAAGAGTGCTATTAGTGTAGAGAGTACAGACTGCAACACACCTTTCAAACAATGTATTTTCATTCAAATCAAAAATATATAGATCTTGGTGGGTTTCCCAGCCAGGAATGAAACAAAGATCTTGTCTAAAGAATAGTAAGACTAAAGTTATAATCAGTGGATGAGCCTGTAAGCAGAGTCAGACAGAGGGATCTGCAAACAGGCCTTCCTTATACCACACTCAGGTGGACTTCTGAGTTTGCTTCAAGTGGTAAGACATAAATATTCACATCTGAGCTAATCAGCTAGATTTCCTTTTATTGACAGTATATGGAAATAGAATGGCATGTTACATCTTATCTTAAGGCACACCTCTACAATAATCAGAATTTCCTCATACTACAATGGCTTTTTTTAATTCACTTTTTTTTTTGTAATATGAAACAACTATAGAGTTATTAACTCTATATAGCTATAGAGTTAACTATATAGTTACCAAAGCTCTAATTACAGACAATGCAAAACCCTTTAACACAGTCACTGGACACTTTTCAGCAGTTCATTCTAAGACAATTCATCACAGTTTCTCTGCTGCTTCTTCCTCCTCAGAGGAAGGACTCCACACACCCTTCTCCAGTGTGGAGTCCCTCCCACAGGAGAGAGTCCTCCATGAACTTCTCAGATGTGAGTCCTTCCCATGGGCTGCAGTTCTTTACAAACTGCCCTACCACTGGTCCCTTCCAGGGTACAGCCCTTCAGGAATAGTCTGCTCCAGTGGGTCCCCCATGAATTCACAAGTTCTGCCAGTAAATGTGCTCCACAGTGGGCTCCTCTCTCCACGAGCCCACAGATCCTGCCAGGAACAGGCGCAGGCTTCCCATGGAGATACAGCCTCCTTCAGTGTGGGGTCCTCCATGGGCTACAGGTGGACATCTTCTCCAATTGAACTCCACGGCCTTCAGGGGCACATCCTGACCCACCACACTCTGCACCACAGGCTGCAGGGAAATCTCAGCTCCAGGCCCTGGAGCACCTCCTGCCTCTCCTTCACTGGCCTGGGTGTCTGCAAGGCTGCTCTTCTCATATGTCCTCTGGCTGTATTTCTGCAGCTTTTCCCCCCATTGTTATTCCACAGGTGCTACAACCATGGTTGATGGGCTCAGCCTTGGCCAGTAAATGGGTCCTTCATGGACCCAGCTGGCACTGGCTTTGTTGGATGTAGGAGGAAGCTTCCTGCAACTTTTCACAGAATCCATCCCCATAGCCCTCCACTACCAAAATTCTGCTGGCCTGAAAAGCCTTTCTAGGTCAAGTGTTTAAAATTGAAAATTATTTCTGAGGAATTCAACAGCATAATGAGTGCTGTCCTTCAATAAGTAATGCACCACAACAGAGTAAATAAAATCCAAAGCTATAGCCAAGATATCCAAATTATGACACTTAAGGAGGAGACTGTGTAAAGTATTCACACAGTCCATCTTGTACATTATCAAAAGTGGCCTGTGTAGGCTTTGTTTACAGCCATTTAAAAGAGTGATTCCTTCTGTAGTTGATTCAGAATAAAAATCTAATTTTAGATGGTTGCAATCAGCCTTATCAAACTGCTCCCCTCCACCGTCTCTAAAGGCAGCCTTGACAAAATACTCCCACTAAGCTGAATCTAGCATTTGGAAATATTTCCATTTTACTTGCTTCTGATTACTTGAATCATTATATGTAAGTGATAATGAACACCTATGGCAAAACATGTGTAACTCAATCCTGCTAGACCAGACCACTTCCAGTTCTGGAATGTCACCTGCAAACTCTAGTTTCAACTTTTACTGCTGTGGTCCAGTATGTGATAGGCTTCCATTCAAACCCTAGGGCTAGAAATAGGGTACAGCTGCAGTAAAGGAGTCTCAGTTGTGCCCCTGCCTTGGTAACTTAGCCTAGTGATCTCTACTGGGTCACTCACATCTACAAGAGAGTTATCCTATTACTCCTCTCTGTCAGAGTGAAATGGTTGGTAAGCACAGGACTGTGCAGGAGTGGGGAAGACACTGGGCTGTTACACATTTCTTTTGAGGAACATGTTGCCAGAGAAAAGTAATTTTCAGGCTGTGGGCTACCAGTTGTGAGGAGGCAGAAATTAATTGAGGGTCTTTGTATATTTTCATGCTATGCTGATTAAAAGTTCATTCTGGACTTTACCTAACCCAGCTTCTGCTGTTTCCCCTCCAGGAGGTTTGAGTATTAAATGGCATTGATTCTTCCTATGGAGATAAAAGACTGCAAATAAATTAGCATTAAAAGGGATATGCCCTTGAGAAAGCCAAAACACTGAGCTAAAAAACATCAACTTTAAAAGATTTGGCTGAGGTTAGTGTTCTTGATGTCTTAGTAGTGTGGTACTGACTGCAATAGTGAAATTCTTTGTCTTCTGCAATGTATTGCCCAAGGCACTAACACTACCAGGATTAGAACAAAAGTATCCTTATAACACAGGCACCATCCTGCTAAAGTCAGGTTATTTCAGTGTTAGATCCCTGTTTTCTTTTAAATGATGCTGCATATCCTTGCATAGTGCTATTGTTCTCTTTAACTACAAAATAAATTTTAAAAAATTAGTGTGGTTTTCTATTGGACATTTACAGATGCTTAACAGCAAACCTTTTTACTCCTGAAGATTATGACATTGAATGTGCAAAATAAATTGAGGAAAAACTTAATATTCATAAAGTTTTATAAATTGTCTGTTGTGTATGGAAGATTTTTAGCATACTTATTTTTATTTTGCAACGATAAAAAGCCGGTTCTCTATTGCTTTTCCTCTACATAGAACACAAATTAATTGAGGTCATGGTTCCGTTAAGGGAACACAGTCATTTTTCTAGCAAAAACACCATGAAAATTTAATCTGTCTGAGAGACTTTTGACCTTTCAAACTTGCAGGGTATTTATTATTCCCCTTTATTTTATGTTGGGAGTCCTCACATTCGTCTGTTGTCTTTAAATATTTACATTGTAACTTCTCGGGGTAAAGTACCACATGTTTAGCTTATACATAATGGTCTTTATTTGTGCTGCTGCTCTCTTTGATGATTTTCCATTTTGTCAAAGGGTCTTTCTAAATTGCAAGGAAAAAAAAATCATATTGACTGCTGTTTCTTAATTACATATTATAAATTATCTTTAATAATTACTTCAATGAAGTATGAAAAGTAAATTATTGAATGCAATTGCAACCTTTCATTTCTAACATATTAGTCTCACCTTCACACTTTCCCCTCTTTTCCCTGTGTGATCATTCACTTTCCTCTTTCTTAGGAAATAAATCTAAGTCTTCCAACCTCATTTATACTTTATATTTCATATTTTATTTATAATTTTTGTTTCAATTGCCTTTACTGGTAATTTATTCTACTTATTCATTATCTTTTTTGAAATACATTAATTCTGTCCAAGTTTATTAATTTTCCTGATTTGTTTATTATGTCTCCTCATATCATCCAGATTTTAACCCCTTCCTAGTGTAAAGACATGTGTCCGTGTTATAATTTTTTTCTCTTTTTTTTCCTATTTTCAATGTTGTATTTCTATTTTACTGTTCTGCATTTAATATTAAGGATTTTCCAAAGCTTACTAGATAACACTGATCAAGAGTCCTGCAGTGTAACAGAAAGGTCAAGTTACATTGAGTATGTAGGAGATGATCTGAGCAGATTTCTTACCAATAACTTTTAAAATACTTAAAGTTCTAGACCAGAACATTGTTCAAGGTCTGATTAATAAAGTGTACATCTCATCTTTAAAGCACAGAAATAATATTTACAGTAAAGTTACTAACATGATCCATATTCTAGATTTTTTTGAAATTCAATTAATAAAATCATTATATGAGTTTTCCTTCATTTGTTTTCTCTTGCTACATATTATTTTATTCTATTCTAGATTTCCTGACTGACCCAAGACAGAGTGTATTGTAAGAGGGCGTCACATCAGTTTGTCTAAAAGATTTTTCTTCTCCTTTTTGAGGTCCTGTGTGGATGTTTTGTGACAAGTATAAAATAACACCTGAAGAAAATGTTTTGAACACAATAAGCATCTATAGGAATTATATCTACCTCCTCTGGATTCAGCCGTCTATAGGCAAGTGATCCTGACAGGTCATCTTTACTCCTTTTTTAATTACAGTAGAAAGACATGAATTTTCACACAGAGAGAGGTGTTCACACTGGGGACTGATGTGTGCCAACAGGGTAAGAAATGCACAGAATCCCTCTCAGACAAGACCATTGGTGGTGTTTACTCAGACTTTACCTGGCACGATTTTAGGCAATGCAAATTCCCACATTTTGAAAGAGCTCCTGGACACAATCTGAGAGCTAGAATGTACTAGAGACTATTCACAATAGGTGTGTCACATATAGCCACATGATTTTGGTCCCAAAGCAGTGGCGAACAGCCTGCCTTTCCTTGTCAGTCCCAATGAGTCATGACAAATGCATCTGGATGTATAAACTTCAGATTACTTGGGAAAAGTATTATCTCATGAGCATGTTTTGCAGTAACACAGAATCCCTTTTGCATGAAAGAAATTGCTCAAGTGACAGCAGGACTTTATTTTAAATGTCTGCATTTTCTTTAATAAAATTTAATAAATGAAAAAGGGAGCTAAGACTCAGATTTGTCATGTCTGGCTGCACTTATTAACTGGCCAGCCAGGCCAGAAGATGAATCTCTACAGCTAACAGGAAAAGGTGTTCTGAGTTATTTTTAGTGACTGCAATCATCTTTAGCCCACAGACCATAATTTCAAAATATTTATAATATGGCAGTTTTATTTTCAATTTTAAATAAATTAACAAATGGAAAAAATGGACCAAGAACAAGTTCTTCCCTTTGGGGACATTTTAGAGCTGTCTGTAATGTCCTTTTGTCATTTAATAATTGGCAGTAATATTCAAATGGCAAGAAATCCTCTTCCACTTTCTTGTTTTGTTAAATTGGAGAAAATGTCATCAGCTCTGGAAAGCACATGGATCAAAATTCTTTACTAGCTTTTTCTTTGTATTATACTATAGAAAGATGATAATTTACAGCAAAACCTGAAATACGTGGCAAGACATATTTAACTTAAATAACAGTGATTCTTGCCTGTCTGTATACTTTTCCAGGCTCTTTTTGCTGTGTCTCACTAATGGCCCAAAGATTTTTGTGGTGTTTTTTTACCAATACAAATGTCACAATAATGTATTTTTGAAGGGGGGAGGGGGGTTAGGAGGTGTAGGGTGTTGGGGAAAACACCTTTTAAGATGGAATTAAATTACACTTTTCATAATACACAAATAAGAAAAATTACACAAAAATTCAGGCAAAGGGACAGACTTTCAAGACATTCAATACAGGGCAGGTCAACCTGAGAAAAAGCTTTCTGAAAATTCACTTATTGAGGTGTTGTAGTAGGAGATGCCAGATTTGAAGCATTTTGAGACTCTGGGCATTATTTATGCTTACTGTAAAAACATGAGACATGCCCTAGCAGCAGAGGCTCACTCGGACTCTCTCTGGCTGTGGCTAACAGAGCTGCTTAGTGACTAATGACAGAAACAGCATATATGTGATGAATGACCTCACCTTAGCTAGGTCTTCCTAAATGTCAGTGACTGAAGGCACTTCAGATAAGGATGCTATTCCCTAGGCTCTGTAGCATGAGCCAAAGCCCATCTATACAGACAATATCTCAGATATATCGATACAATTGTTTTCAAAGACAAAGCACTTTGTCCTGCAGCAGTAGAAAAGGAGGATTCTAAAGAAAAATACGGTATTGGTGTTGGCTGTAAGTGCACAGATATATAGATTAACTGCACTGTTACGTGGAAATCACATGGGTTTTGCGGCCTTTTCCCTGTTTTGATTCACCTTACTAGTTATTATATCGAGCTTGCCTTCACACTTTATAAATTTTATATAGTTCCAAATCTTACTTCTCTTTTTCTTTATTCCACTGAAATATTTATTAAACAAATTCTATGTATTTTTTAGACAAGGAAAGAAATGAGAATAAATTAATTCATCCCAAATTAATTAATGCAAGATAGAAAAGATTCTTCTGCACAGTGAGGGAGATTATGAGGTAATTGCCTTTTCAGGCAACTATTGCCAAACCTTTGCAAAAATAAGGGGAAATACAGAGGGAAGTTAAGGGTGTATGCATGAAAATATGGACAAATTGACAATATTCTTTTAAAAAGCAGGAAAACAAATTTATGCACTCCAAGCACAGCTCCCTGTGCTCTTCAAAGGGAGTGACTTTCTTTTCCTTTTACTACCTCCTCTGGGGTACTTTATGGACCAGTTCTCTCATCTCAAGTGTCTGATCCCAAGACATAAATTAATTTTAGATGCAATTTTTATTCTTTGTGGCTGCTAAAGCAATATTCACTGTTTGTTTTGGTTACCATGGAGATAATTGACTTCCTGTGGTGGCAAGAGTCTCTTTTGGGGTATTAAAGGGACTTGGATCTAGGGATTCTCTAATTTTCATGCAGTGAAGAAAGTAATTTCATCAAGAGAATCTTTGTAAGATTTCTCTCCCTCATAATTTGAGTCATTCTTGTTATAATCTTGTGAGTATTTGGGTGTTTTTTTCTTTCCCACATTCCTTTTGTAGCTCAGCCTGCACACTCTACGATGCTGGCTCAAACCACAGGAAGCACAGATAGTCTATTTATTAATGTTGTACTTTGGTCAGGCACAAGCTCCCAACAGCATATTATCTGATAGAACATCAGAAGACACAAAGATAATAAAACATTTGATTATAACTTAGCCTTCAAAATGGATTGGTTCTGACTCAGAGAAAGGTATTTCTGACAAAAAATCCTGTACTGAGGTTGTCAATATAGAACAAAAATCAAAAGCCATTCAGTTTATATTAGCTTTGTCTCTTATAGAGCTCTAAAATTTGGACAGCTCATACTAAGCCTTTACCTTGACAAAATAGTCTCACTAAGTTGAATATTCAGCAGCTGTATACTCAAAAAAGGAAAAAGGAATGTTCCAAAAGTATAGATAACCAAAAAATTATCAAAAGTACCTTCTAAGGAATTCCAAAAGTAAAGATGGTGTGAACCTTGAACCAAAACTTGTGAGGCCTTGAACCAAACACTTCCAACCATAAAGCAAGGGAAGTGATTTTGCGCAACACTCAACTGAGCTTGGGAGGGTTTTTTTTTATATTTGAAAAAGCATACTTCAGCAAATCAGCTCTGGCCAAGAAGGTACAAAATTATTTGAATAGTTAACTTTTGTGAAATTATTGCACTCACTCTCCATCCCTTTCCTCATGCCATTCACCGAAGCCATTCACAATATTCCCCTCTTCAAAATTCAGGGATTATCATGTTCATTATCATTAACCATGAACAAAAACCTTAAATGAGCCAAGAGATAGTGGGACTAATGCCCACTGTCCTGTGTAAATAGCCCTGAGCCTACATATGCCTACTCAGGATTTCTACACTCTTCAGAGAAAGCTGGTGCTGATCAGCATAACTCTGTAACAATGGCCAGGATTCAGGAGGGAATGGCAGGATGGAGCTGGTGGCAAGCACTGCCCTCCACATCCATGCTCACAGCAATGGTCCTTCTGTGTCAGGACGGACTGCAGCATCGTGTGATGTACCAGCAGATGTGCTCCCACAACGCCTCTCTTGAACCTTAGGTGGTAGGGCAAGTCTGTCTGGAATAATACCTCTAAGTCCTCCAGATGCAATGGTAAGCTTATGCATTTCCCAAGCATGAGGCTTTCACTGAAAACACAATAAAGCTTTTGGACAAATCTTCATTAATAACAAGAATTAAAAGGGGATTTGTCTTGTTTCCACACTAACAGTGGATAAAAGCATATAAACACAGGAGGGATTATAAATAAAATCTACATTAATCCCACGATTAGCTCTCTGTCCTCTAGTCTCCACCTCCTATATTGAGGGTCATGCCCTTTAAAGCACAAAATCTGTTACAGTTAACAAAAAAACACACAGAATAGTAATTGTATTTCTTTTCTAATGCACTGGAGTTTTTAGTATAGTTTGTTTTGAATTTGATGTACAACACCAAAATGCTCACAGGTATTCCATACAGGATTATACTTTTGCTCCATGAAAATATGTCTTTTGTTCCTACAGCATTTCACAGCAAAGAAAAGAATTAGAATCAATAATAAAAATAGAAATGTTTGAGAACAAGTAATAGTAAAGCAAAACTCTAGAAATGTCCTTTTAAATGTACAACACAAAATCAATTTGCCATGACCCTGAGAGTCAGTTGTTCTTGCCCTTGTGACAGAAGACGAAGAAAAAGGAAAAGAAAAAAATTAAAGCAGTACCTAAAAGCCTTTTGCTTCCCAAAACTTCGGAGTGTTTTTGATGTAGAAGGATGCTTAAAACAAGCTCTCAAAATTTTAGCAATACTATCTCAAAATTTCTATTTTAGTGTTTAGCATAGATTTAGCCTTCTTGTGTATCAGTCATTTATTTCTTCTTTTTTGTACATGAAAATTGTTCCTTAGGTAATCTGCAATCTGAGAACCACATCTGCTTTGCAGTGTCCTCAACTCCTGTGTTTAGGATCTATCCATCTAATCCATTATTGTTTACTATGAGTTCTCTTTTACATTCATCAAAATCTGAATGTGAATAACAACCCAATATTTCCACTGGAAGACATCTAGGGAATATTAAAATACTTAGGCTGTACAGGAGGATTTATCATACTAGAGCACCATACTGGATTTTTTTCAAAAAATAGCAATGCAGTCTTCTGCAGTCATGGAAAAACAATTTTTAAGCAACTTTCTCAAGGTTTCTGGGCTGCCTTTGTGTTCAGCTGAAATTTCTATTAATCTTTCCTTAAATTAACTGCACTGAAGCACTCAGGAGTTCCTTCACAAAATGTTCGCTCCTCTGCAATATTTCTAAAGGAACAGCCTAATACAATGTAGCTGTGAGAGATATGACGAGAAGACAGAAATAGGAGTACTTAATTTGGATTTTATAAAAGAAATACTTAAATACAACTTTTTTCCTAGCACTGCAAATGCAGTTAATGTAAGAGGCATTTAAAACATTATGATGGGATTTTTTTCTTCCCACATCTGCCCTGATACTGCATTTAGAAATCCTGAATAGAAAAATCCCATTATAAGGTCAAGTTACATCAAGTTCTTGCTAGTAAAACAACATCTTTACATGCTATTGGAATGTTAATATACCTAAAACTTCTGAGACTCAGTATTGAGTTCTTTCATTATAAAATCCAGATCCAGATCTCCAGATAAAACTCCTGTGCAGCTCCAGCAGCACTTTAAAACACAAGATTTAACTAAGGAGAAAAGATTTTCAAGCTAAAGTAAGCACTTGAAAACTTTCAATGTAATGTCACTGAGTTTAGAGAACTGTGCTCTAAGAATCCAGTGTGCAGAGAGTGTTCAAACATAGTATCAGATGTGGTAAACATGAACTTGCATCATACTATGGTTCAAGAGCACAGTACAGATTTTATGATTGTAAATAAAGTACAACAAAATGATTGTAAATTGTAAATTTTAAAAATACATTGTGTTTAAAGTACCAAACAAAAGAAATATGTTTTTAAAATAAAGTTTGTAAATAAAGTACCAAACAAAAAAAATCATTAGTCTCTAGCCCTTTTTTCATTCCTGACCACATTATATTTATTTGTCATCTCCTCTGAACTGTGAACATAAAAATCAGGTTTTCAAACTACAAGCAGAATTCCAATAAAGCTAGGGGAGTCCTTTTTTTTTTTTTTTTAACCAGAAAAAAATATGTGCATAATTTTTGCACTGTAAGATTAAATTCCGCTTCCAACAATGTAAAGCTGGAGACTGGTAAAGGACTAAACTGGAAGCAGTAGCAGGTGTTTACTCTCCTGAGTTTGTTAACACTTAGGGCTAATGACCAAGCATGGCAAATCCTTTAAAAAACCTACAGTCATTCAAAATTAAAGATTTCCAGTTCTGCACTGAAATATTTTGAAGAAATACACTGAAATATTTTGAAGAAATATATCGTTCAAATATCAAAAATAAATCATTTTAGGTTTACAATATAAACACAGTGAACTGGACACTTTTCTGATTAACATGACACTATAGCTTTGTGGATTTTGGAAAATTTGTGACTTTTTTTTCCTAAAGTAAACCTAATTTGTTAACAACCTTAATTACACATCACTTTGCAAAATTACTGAGTTAAGGTCTGCTACTTCTCTCATTCTATTTCATTAAAATCTTTATTATGTCATTATAGATGTTGGAATAAATTCTTTAAGATTGTTTGAAAGTGACTTCTACTCTAGGAAGTGCTGTATTGCCACACAGAGCCATGGTAAAGTATCCACATGATGGAATAAAATCTTGGTAGTCAATGATACGTTGGGGCTTTTAGTGTCAGAATTTTATATTTAGTTTTAAATCTATGTCTGAAGTATATATTGTCAGACACAAACACCAAAATCATGATTCCCCTATTTTCCTTTCTATGCATTCAAATAATAATACTGAGCCCCAGAACAGGAAATTCTCTCTTAGCCATAAATAACATGTTTAGGGGCCAATATCTTATAACCACACAAGGCTATAAATGTGAGCTTCACACTATTGAAGAGGTGCCTCAGCTTCTCATAATGGAAGGTCAGGCAACATCAGGCCATAAAATAGTGACATTATAATATATAGAAAAGCTATTTTACAGAAGGTAATTTTTAGAGGTTTCAAAAATTTATTAGCTACCATTTCCCTCTCCTTATGTATCTCGTGATCTGGAGGGCATGGCAAAGAAGCCATACTGACTCAAAGTAGAAGGGCATGAAAAATAGTAATAATAAAAAAAGAAATGAGCTAAAATATTTCTAAAACTTTCTTCCTTTTTTTTATATTCTCTCAAATACACAGCATAAGCAATGTGTATAACCATATAGTTTGGTCTGTAGGATTTATGGCATATGATAATAGAGTAATAAGAACAAATAAATCCCCAGCTGATAAAAATAGTTGCAACCATTAGAGCCAAGCTATACATAACAACTTAGGAACTTTCTCCCTTTTTATCTTACCCCAGATATTCAAAATCATGTTACTGTATGCTAAACCTCTAATAAACATAGATTAAGTAACATTAGTTATTTATGTCCTTGTACATACAGATTTTTGTTTTATTGTTATTAAACTCCTACATCATTCAATTAACCAGAAGGACACAGAGAATTGGCTGAATAAATACTTACAAAGATCCAAAATGTGACTTCTCCTGGACATGGGATTTAGCTCTAAACTCATAACTACTGAATGCCATTTTTATTTGACTCCTTATGTATGTATCCCCAAAACAAATTTATCATGCATGAGTCCCTTTAATCTTCTTTTGGACATTGTCCTTGTGTTTCAGAAATTTCAAATAACATTCTCCAAAATGAAAATTTTGCTATTGTTCAGCTTCACCACTAAGCGCAAATGAGATTTTCAACTTGCCAGCACATATCCTACACTGCACTACTGGGAATATCACCTTTTGCAGAGACTCTTGAGATGATGCCAGTCCAAGCCAATGAGTGCTCATGTTAATGAAGTGTATGAAGGCTTGAAATTGGAAAGACTTCTCTTTTTGCCTGCCAGTTTCCAGAACTAAGCTGATACATTCACACGGCACACAACAACTCAATGTGCTACATATGGAACATCTGGAAGTAGGTTTTCTTTGATCAAAAGGCAGCTTCTTTCAAGTTCACTTGAAATCTATAGCTATTAGGATCTCTCCAGTAATTTTCAAGATGGAGAACACAGAGGTCAAGCAACCTGGTCTAGTGCCTGTAGCAGGGGTGTTGGAACTAGACGATCTTCAAGGTCCCTTCCAATTCAAGCCAGTCGACAGTTCTATGACTCTTTTAGGTAGTCCCAACAATATCTAATTTTGTAAAAAATGAAGCAGGGGAACAACCCGAAAAATATAATGTGGTCTCACAACAAAAGGGGATACAGAAAGAGAGGCAGATTCAAAATTGCTTAGGGACCTTAAATAATGCATTTGATAATTTACGTGCTTGACTTTGCAGTGCTAATATTCTGGCAGTTTAATAACATAAAAAATGTAAAAACAGCTCTGCATGATATGAATTTCAAATCCACAATCTCCATTTTTTAGCAGAATCAAATTAAAAGTTCTATTTTCCACTACAGAGAAATGCACAGACCACTCAGAGGAGCCATTGGGAGAGGGGGAATCTGTATCTTTGCAGTGTAGGTCTTTGCCCCTCAACCTAATGGACTAACCCCAGAGGCTGCCCCACACAGCCATTCTTTCTTTGGGACACATTTCTGAAGGGAAGGAAGTTCTTATTTGGCGTGCTTTCATACAACTTCCGTGGGGTTTAACAGAAATGGCTGACGTAACAATATCATAAATAATTTAAAGAGGAAAGTCTCTTTAGAAAATTATTTACTGTTCACACAAATAAAAACCATATATTACAGTCTTTTATCAGACAAAACTGAAGTCAATAGGTTTCAACCTGACAGAGAAATTCATGATGAGGCATTAATGGCACACTGTAAGGAAATACATGAAGAGACCTGCTCAAGATTGGGATGCTCAAGATTGATGCATAAAATGGGATTTTTCACTGGTCTATCTCAATAACCCTTTGTCACCAGCTTGCCATGATTAAAAATATTTGTATTTATAGAGGTTATTTACCCTAAAACCAACATAAGACTAATGTACTCTGTCCAGATAAAGCTTTTCATGAGATTAAAGCTTTTACATATGTCTGCATATTTCCTTACTGAAAAATGTGTTTTTATTCCTGAAAAAAAATATATAATCTTTCAAACACTGTTAATATGTTTTATTACGCTGTTTTTCCATGCACAGTTTAAACCAATGTTAACTGTACATGATGTCCAAAATATTTGGAAGTATGTTTGTGCTAAGGTTTCTTCATTTTTTTAGGTGAAAAATTTTTACTAAACAAACTGACAAGAACATAATTAAAATTTCTTCACTTTTTAAGACATTACATGATTTTTAAACATGTTAGTTGCAATTCATTCAAAACAAAAAATCACAAATGTCTTCAGTACAATTTCATGAAGAATGACCATCTGTCTGCTGTCATTATTTTTAATAAAACCTATATAATGCTTGTTGCCAAAATAAAATGCATCACCAAGCCTCAAACCAGCTGACTTAACAAGTTATCCAGAAATTTTCCTGCATGCATTGTCCACCTTCTCAGGCTTTTTCAAGAAACATAGCCAGAACACTTTTAGACTGACACTGCACCCCACTAGTATAGTGTTTCCTCAGGGCTTTCAGAAACTGTTTTGCAGGACTGGTCTGAGGCCTCAAAGCATTTACAAATATACACACATAGAAATCTGAGATGGGATTAATTTCTTAGTATATTTTTTAGTATGGAATTTTTGGCATGAAGAATTGACACTTCAAAAGTGATTAGATAATAAAAATATTGGTAAACTATGAACATGGCTGATTAAGATTGTTAGAAAGTAGAAAATGGTTAACCCAGCCATGCATAAATGCTAGCCAAAGGACCGATAGTAGAGGTTGATCAATATTTGTCATATTATAAAGCACAGACCTTCAAATGAATAATAAATAATTTCTTTAGCTGGGAACACATGAAGACGACTTGAACCTCTGAATTTATTCTCAGGCAAATTATGGTTCCTCCAGAAGATTTTATTAAAGATCTCTTTTACATATTCTTTTGCTATGTACTGTAAAATTCTTCCACATACCAATAAGTAAAACAAAACTGTAAATATACTTAGACTCTATTATATAAACTTTATTATACAGTTGCAATGCATCTGCCTAACATTAGCACTGAGCTAAACACAGACTCTGGGGTATTCCCTTGGGTTTCTATATGCTGGACCAGAGTAGATCTTCTATCTCTTTTGATCCAAATCTCCCAGCCTCAGTTATCTACCAAATATCCTAAAAAATTCTGAAAGGCACTCAACAATTAAGTTTAGGCAACTGAACAGTCACTAATGAGACAAAGTAGTGGAATTCAACTTACAGGTTGAGAAGACCAGAGTTAGCTGTCTATCACCAGGGATATGAACATGTGAACTAGCTCAACTATACTCTATAGAAATCTATGGCTTCATTCAACAACACATAGATAAGGACCAGTGTCATCTAAGTTTCTCTATTATTTTTTTCCTGGCCTTTTTAGAAGGACACATGTCAACCATAGGTCTTACATCATATCAGTCCCCCTAGGCAACCTCAAATATGGAGGTATTTATCCTGTTCTCATCAGTACACTCAGAGGAGTCTGGAGAACTATCCAGATGAGAAAATACACACCAACAGGTGTAGGTGAAACTTGTGTGTCAAGAGACAACTGCAGACTGAAGTCTTTCACCAGAAATACCCATTAAGAGTCAAGTACAGCTATATATATATTATTAGTGGAAACCATGGTCCTAAGAACAGCAGAAGTTTGGTCCTCTTTGTGAGCTATATACCTTCACTTGTGAAGATTATGTATAAAGGGCTTTCGTTCCACTGAGGGGTACTCCTTCCTCCCTCTGCAGCAGATCTCAGCATACTGACACTACTGACATCTACTCCTTTCACCCTTTGACACTAGGAAGAGAGACTAGCTTGGTCAGTGTAAGCATAAATGCTCCTTTTCACAAAAGATGATCTTTGCTATCTTTTAAAGTCAGGAAATGCAGTTTGCAGATGTCCTAGTGAAGTGGAAAATCCATTTCTATAGGTCCTGTAGAATGAAATACAGTTATAAAAATTTCTCTACAAAGATAAGAAATTTAACAAGAAATTAGATTCTTTCTGTTCAAGATTTAATCCAGTCTATAGAATTTAATAGAGAATATATATCCTTGGTATAGAGAAGCTTAAAGTTCCTGGAAAAGATGATTATTCTCTATTTAATTCTACAGATCTTTTTGTATAATGGTAATTTCAGATTCATTCAACTGTTATACTTCTTCTGCCACCTTGGAAATCATCACACTTTCACAAATTTGGTATGGTTCCATCAACAGAACCAGAAACATGAAATTTCTGTTCATAATATAAATGTGCAATACTATACTGTTTCATAACTTTCCACTTGATAATTCATACATAGTATCTTTTGTTGGATTTAGACTGTAATTTCTAAGTTATATGCAGAGAAAGGGCTAAAATTATTTGGAAAAAAGTCATGCTGAAGCTCCAGTATTTCAGTTTGCAGTACTGCTATGCCAGTATCTTACTTTATTCAGCAAAGGAACAGTCCATTTTAGCCACAATTTAGTCTTCCAAAATACATGAGGCATGTAATCTCTTACACAGCAAATGAAATATTTGAATTATTTTTGTCTTGCAAGTTGTTGTGGTTTAATTCTAGCTGGCAACTAAGCATCACTCATTCACTCCTCTACCCACAGAAGAGTATTAGAAAAGCAAGAAAACTCATAGGTTAAGATAAAGACAGTTTAATAGGTAAAGCAAAGCTGCATGCACAAACAAAACAAGGAATTCATTCATTATTCCCCATGTGCAGGCAGGTGTTCAGCCATTTTCAGGAAATTAAGGCCCCATGACAGGTAATGGTGGCATGGAAAGACAATCACCCTATATGTCCTACTCTCCTTCCCCCAGCTTTAAATGCTAAGCATGATGTGATACAATCTGGAATAATCCCTTAGTCAGCAGGAATCAGCTGTCCTGGCTGTGTCCCCTGCCAACATCTTGCTCACCTGCAGCTCTCTTGATGGTGGGGTGGGATGAGAGGCAGAAAAGGCCTTGGCTCTGTGTAAGCGCTGCTCAGCGATAGCTAAAACATCTCTAGCTCTACCAACACTGTTTTCAGAACAAATCCAAACCATAGCCCTATACTAACTACTACAGAGAAAATTCACTTTATTCCATCCAGAACCAGCACAGAGAGAAAATCATAGTTCATCTATAAATGCATATGGTTTCAAGATTGTTAGTACAGAAACCTTCCCTCCTTATGTTAAGGTGAAATGTTGTGTTGGGATTACATGGCAAGCTTTTGTTAGCAGGGTCCACTAGGGTGACTTCTGTGAGAAGTACCTAAAATCTTCCCCCTGTATCTGAGAGAGTCAATGCCAGTTGAGTCCAAGATGAACCGCCTTGGCCAAGACCAAGCCTATCAGTAATGGTGGTAACACCTGAGATAACGGAGTTACGAAGAGTGGGAAATGGCAGAAAAACAGCTGCCAGAGAATGCATGAGAGAAACAGCCCTGCAGACACCCAGGACATTGAAAAAAGACAGAGAGGTGATCCAGGCACCACAGCAGCAATTCCCCTACAGCCTGAGTGAAGACCATGGTGAAACAGGCTGTGCCTTTGAAGCCCACAGAAGTCTGGGGTAGAGCAGATATCCATCTACAGCATGTGGAGGACCCCACACCGGAGCACATGAGTACCAGAAGTAGGCTATGATCCTGTGGGAAGTCCACCCTGAAGCACAATTCTGGCAGAACCTGTGACTCTGTGAGAGACAGATCCTGGAGCAGGCTGTTCCTGAAGGACAGCACCTTATGGAAAAGTTTAGGAACCCAACAGAGAAGTTTGTGAACTACAGACTGTGGGAATAACTTGTGTTGGAGAGGTTTATGTGGGATCCCTCCTATGAGAGGAATCCCACACTGGAACAAGGGATAAGTGTGAGGAGTCCTCCCCCTGAGGATGAAGGAGCAGCAGAGACAATGTACAACGAACTGATTTCAGCCCCATTCCCCATCCCCCTGAGACTCTGAAGGTGAGGAGGGAGAGAATACTTTTGAATTGATCTAATTGATTTTAATTAAATTAATTTCCCCAAGTCAAATCTGTTTTACCCATTATGGTGATTGGCGAGTGATCTCTCCCTGTCCTTATCTGTCGTGGTTTGACAGGGAAAAAGAATTTTTCCGGAAGGAAGAGGTCAATTTGGATATTGACTAACTATAGGTGGACACGCCTCTGAGAACACAGAGGGGTTGAAAGCAGAATTCCCAGGAGAACTCGCTCTCTTTGGTTCCGCTCAGCTGCAGTGCAGCCTCTCCCCTGCCCAGCCATGGCTGGGTGGGGAGGGGAAGGCCCATGGCCTGACTGACCCAAGGGTGGAGGGACTGGAACCAGGCTGGCCCCTGCAGATGGAAGGGAGGAGAAATCTGGGATGTCTCCGTTCCCCCCCCCCCCCCCAGAGTTTCTCTCCCGAGAGGGAGAGAGAAAGAGACAGCAGCAGTTTTATCAGCAATTCACCATGGGGAAGGAGAAGAGCAGGAGGGCCGCAAGGTGCCCAGTCGCGTGGGAGCCGGAGGCTGGGCATCAAGACATCCCTGGGAGTTCGGAATTTTTACCCTTCCTTGAGAAATGAAAGCTTTGTGAATTTTTCTTTCCCCTCCTCGGTTTGAAAGAGAGGAAGAGGGACACCTTGGAGGGACACCTTAGACCCTGGGATATTAGAAGGAGGAATTCTAGATGGGAGGGGGACAAGGAGTGGCTTTTGGCTGGACTTTTTCCATATTGGCCACAGACTGAACCAATCTTCTCCTCCAAGAGAGACTGTATTTTGGGAGGATGCCAGTGAGTCAAGAGACCTGCTTCCGCTGGGAAAAGACAGAAGTGGAGTGAACAGAGAAAAAGTTAGGGGGTTTGTGGTGGTGCCCCCTGTCCTCAAAAGAAGGAGAAGAGAAGAAGATCTCTGTTCTTAGACCCTCGGCCCCAGGGGAAAATGGGAAAATGGGGGGGACTGTGGTCCCAAAAAATGAAAAACTGAACTGTTGTTTTTTCCCCTCTTGGCAGGGCATCCTTAAAAGGAAAAATCCTAAAGGCAGTCTGTCCATCCATGCATTGTGGTGAGAGCACTGTGCATGGAAAGGAGAAGGGTCACCATGGCAAACTTTTCTCCGGGCGGTGCCATGTGTGACATGGAAACACAGGATGTGGAGCTGTGATTCTTGGGGGGTCTGTGGCACATGAGAGACTCTGTCCCCCTTGATGGACTGAGTATCAATTGTCTGGAGGATGGAAACCTGATTGGGGTCCAGATTGTGTCTCACTGTGGTTTGTTGGAGTTGGGTGGTGGGAGGAGGAATGCTTTGCAAGGTTTTCATTTTGATCTTTATGTGCTTTTTTTTCCTTTTTCCCTTTTTTTTTCCTTTTATAGTGGTAGCTTAATAAAGTTTTTTTCCTGTTATTAAGCTTAGGCCTGGTTTGCTCTATTCTCGATTCCACTTCACAGCATTCAATGGAGAGATCACATTTTCATAGGGGCACTGTCATTGTGCCAGTGTCAAACCATAACATTATCTCAACTCACGAGACTTCTATTGTGTTTTCTCTCCTCTGTCCAGCTTAAGAGAGCGGTTCTTGTGGTCAACCAGTGTCCTGCCAAGGTCAACCCACCAGAAATGCCATGGATATAGAAACACATAAACAATAGGCAACAATTCCCTCCCTGTTTTTTCCATACACAATGACTTTTTTGAGTCATTGGTAAGCCATTTTTTGACTTTGGTAAGTGAAATGCACTAGAAAGGGACAGGGAAATTACATTTAGACAATTGTCAATATATCTCACTAGCATTATGTAATTCTTGCTTATATCAAAAATATTCACATGCATTTTCTGTATATTTCAAAATCAGGCTATCACAGTGTAAGTCACTAAATATATTCTGCTTTCTATAACTGGAGAAACATTCAAACACATGCAAAATAAAGAAGCCCATGGCCGCTGAGTTTCTACACAGTTCTGCCTGATTAGACTGTAATTGTAAAACAGAGTTGCAAATGTCCGTCAAACAACACAAAGATTACACAAACAAATGTATTCAAACAGCAAAAAGCAATTATGTAATTTAATATTAAGTGTTTCTGCTTAGGAAATCCATCCCTGATGTAATGACCTGATGTAATGACCTTAGATTTTCTTGTTGAGAAACAAATGTACATATTAAGGTTTACATCAGGCATTTGACCTAATTAGGATGGGAGTGAGTGTCCTATGTACACCTATGTCTCTCTACTGATTATAAAGGTCTTTGGCAACTGATTCACTGATAGTGTAGAGATCAGCCTCCAGGCAGATTAATAACACTCTCTCTGGTTTTTTTGTTGATTGTAGTAAAAAAGAAACAAAACAGTCATCACCAAATATCCTTTTTTTTACACTTATATGGCTAAAAATATTTTATGAGGAATTTGGAGGCCTGATGATCTGCATCATGAAGCATTGCTTTGTTTTAATGTAAAGGAGGTGCTGTAAAGCTGGTGCTGAGTAGCTCCAGTGAGCTGTATGCTGTTAAGCACAATTTTTCTGCCAGTGTTCTGCCAGTGTTTAGGCAATTGCACTCCTAATGAATTAATAGACGGACATGCTCTGTAGTTTCTTGAGCTAATATTTCAGACTCTGACATATCAAATTCAATTTGTATAGCAATTAATAATAGTTTTCTGTAAAGTTAGTTCCAATTTTAATAATACTCACTTCTCCTAGAGATGGTTGATTTCTTCAGAAATTGGTGTCCAATAATTTCAACAGATTTGTTGCTATAACTATATGTAAAAGTTTCTGTGAAACTACAGTCCATTTAGTTCTAGATACCACTCCTTTCTCAGGGCATATGTGATACACACATCCTTCCAGTGCAGTTGTCGTTTTTTTTCTTTAGGTTTCAAGTTTTTCATGGAAGGTGAATCCAAGGTAACTATGCAGTTGTCCTTGGGCATATGTTGTGAATAGATATTTTTAAGGAAAAATTTCAGTTAAAGTTTTGTGAAGATCAAAATGGAGTCACTGTGTGTTAAAACATCACCAAACTTGTGCCAAGTTAAATTTTAAGGTGCTACTTGAAATTTAAAGTCTGAGTACAGATTTTGATATTTACAAGACACTTCGTGGTTTAAAAAAATCGCCTTAAAAGTTTTTAAATTGCATCATTGCAATCTGTAACTTTAAAATTTCCTATACTTAAAAAGGTATATACTGTAAGAGATTCATAGTAATTGAGCAAAAGAGAGTACTGCTAATACTGTAACCTCTGAAAAAATGTTTGCTGTAGATGCTAAGGAATGAAAATAAATTTTAAGGTATAAAACAGAGGAATTATTAAAATAGTACTAACATTTAAAATACAGAAGTACAGAATTTTTCCAGTACTATACAAACAAACCAAAGTAAAACTAGACAATGAAAATTGAAAAAAAAAAAAAAAGAAAAACCAGAAAATAAATATTTATAAATTCACCTTTGCCTTAACATAAATGGCAGAGAAATGACGGAAAAATTCCATGCTTTCAACATAGCTGATGGAAAATTTTATATTGTTAGAAGAAAGAAGTTAAAGAAGGATAAGGGAGAAAAAAGTAACCTGGTCTAGCCAGCTGCAGTCAATATTTTGTAAGAAAAATGAGGTGTAAGAGACTAATAAGTTTGACTGTTGTCTTTCCTGTCACTGACACAGGATACTGTGACACTTTTCTTCAAGCAATAATTGTCTGTAACAATATACATGTGCATGTGTTTGTGTACACATCTAGGAAAACAAACAAAAAAAGAGAGAAACAGAAATAAAAAGAAAAAAGGCTTCCTGTATGAAGAAAAGCAGTATTTTTTATTTCTGAAAGATTAAACATGTCAGGAAAACCAGAAGCTAGTTCTGCTGATAAGTGCTAGAGTTTCGCTTTGCTGAGACAGAGATGAAGAGAATAATGCTAGTGCTCATGGAGAGATGATACATTTTCTACTTAAAATATTTACTTCAGAGAAATTCACATTGGCATAAATTTTAAATAAGTCCTGGGAAATCAGAGCCTTCATAAATTTGGGATCTTTTCTTTAGGTTCACATTCAGGTGAAATAAAATTTTGTATAAATAAAAAATATTTCATTTTGCTTCCATTCAATAAACCTAAGAAATTATTATAAGAACAGACTTAAAGGCTACTATTTGTGTCAGCATTTTAATAGAGTACATTTTTTTCCCCCCAGACATTGCATTTTTGAATGTCTCTTCATGTCCTGTACCACTCATAATCAAGATGGCAAAATCTCAGTGTGAACATTTATCATTAAGAGATTGCCCTATTTCAGGACAGGGCTTTTATTTTTCTTTTTTTCTGTTGCAGCAATACTCCCTATTATCAGCCAGAGCTTTTAAACCAATCAAGCTCATCATACAATTGTAGGGATTTTTCTTCCACAGTTTTTTCATCTGCAGTCTCTGGTTGAAGTTTTGATTGATATATCCTGCTTCTTTACATTAATACTCTACTCTGTGGTGTTTAAAATTGTATTCTCCTCTAGTATTAAAACACCCTGACTTCTGGTATGGTTCTCTGTGCCCACAAGTAGTATCATTGTAACTCCCAAAAGGAGGGATTGCAGGTCTGCAAAAAAAAACAAAAACAAAAACAAAAACCAAAACCCAAACAAAAACAAAAAAACCAAAACCAAAACCAAAACCAAAACCAAAACCAACAAAACAAAAACCCAAACAAACAAACAACCCCACCCCCCCCGAAAAAAAAATACAAAAAAAAAAACCTAAAAAACAGATTCACAATCTTCATGTTTCTTCATGTTAGGTTATTAATTCAAGGAAAAGGGAAGATGTTTTTTGAGGAAAAAAAATTTAAAAAGTATTGCCTGCCACAGCAATAAAGGAAAATAAACAGTCTTGCTGAGTCACTAGATCTAGATCGTGTGTCTGTATTCTCTGATTTTGACACAATTTCTCACTGGATAGAAAAAGAAAAAATGGTAAAACCTCCAAACAATAGAACCCGAATAACAGCCACTATTTAATTTTCTGAAACCTGGGATAAACTGGAACTGCTTTCTAGAGAAAATAAAAATAATCAATTTAGCAATTTAAATTATCTTTGATAGTCATTGTAACATTCTGCTATTGTGTTAATTTTATGGTGTCTCTATGCTTTTTAACAGAAATAGGAATCATAAGTGGACATATGTGATATTTAATGAATAAATTACATCTGAGTTGATTTATCTGTTCTACCTTTGTTTTCAAATTATTATTCAGTCCAGTAAGAGGATAGGGTGTATGCTTCTTATTTGCAGTAAGTATTTGAGAAGTGAGCCTTAATTTAGATTAGGTTCATTTGCATTGAAATCTTATTATTGCTATTAAAAAAGTTTAAATAAAACAAGACTGAGGCTTTGGCAACTGAAACTCGTGTGAATCTCCATGAATAATTTACACAGGTTTTGTTTCTACTAATTAAACCTCTCCTTTTTCTCTATTTTGTCCAATCATTACACAAATGCAAAGATTCAGAGACAATAAAAACTAAAAGAGAGGATATGGAACAGATTTGTTGAGTACTGTTTGGCAGGTAAGCAGAGTTCAAGGCTATCTCTTTAGCAAATGTTACCACTCAGCTGTGAATTAGTTTTGGGTACCCATCATAGATGGAAAAACTGCATCAGGACTGCAAGAAACAGTTTCAGGGAGAACAGGGCAGAACATCATCTTTGTGGATTCTAGGGTTCATATGTTGGGAGGACAGAGGAAATAGGGCAGAGTTACATCTATACATAAAATTTTCTTTTAAATTGGACTGGCATAATTTAGGCTATTCTGTAGTGTACATATTACACCTTTAATTAGATCTCTTTGTTTTAAAAGCAAAACAGTGAAGCAAATCAAAATTAATTCCTATTTTCTTTTTGGATTAAATTTCAGAATATATATCATTAGCAAATAAAGCAGCAAGATATAGCTGCGTCTCCTATTTTTGCTAAAATGCTGTGAGGAGAATGGAGGGCAAGTGAAACAAAAAGCTAATTTCTACATATGCACTTTTGCTGCAAAGACCTGATCTCAAGTTGCATGTGCAGGCTATATTATGAATAGTTTTCCAATGGGAAAAAAAATGCTGCCATTCTTGGCAACTGCAGAATCTCCCTTAAAAAAAAAAAAAAAAAAACAAAATAATTATCTGATGACTCAAAACTGAGTGAATAACATAATTGAAGTCTATTTTATTTTTTTAGATTTACCTTTAAAATTCACATTTCATTAACATTTTGAGGTATTAAAATGTATTTTTTGATCAGTTGTGTGGTAGGTAAGTCTGGACACTTGGGTTTGTTTTTCAGAAGGAACAAAACCTAAAAAGTATCTTTTTAATGTTGGTTACAAGTTTATCCAGAAAAAATCTGGTGCAGCTGCTTTTAAATGTCCAAACCAAGTTTCTGGGGCATTTCCATTCCTCCTTTCATCTTCAGTCACAGATATAAGAATAAAAAAAAAAAAAAATACCAAGAGGACCCAGTGCCTTGTAAGTCTAAACTTATAAGTCTAAATTACAGAAGTGAAGTCTAAAACAATTCTTCCAATTTCAGTTTTCCCTCTGGCTTTATTCTTGCTACTCCAGGAATATTAAAAAGAAATTGAATGTTTTTAATGGACTGTCAGCAGTATTGTTTTCATTAACAAAAGGAAACTCAATCAACTGCTCTGCCAAACCTCTGTCTCTTCTTTGATGGGCATGATAAATGGTGCCAAGCATTGTCAGATTCTGCTAAATTAAATTTAAATTATAGGTGTTCAAAAATCTTTTAGGACTAAGCCTAATGTAATTTTGATCATATTTCTTCCTGAAAGAAAAATAATAGTAAAAAGTAAACAAGAAAGACAATAAAAGTTTTGAGATAAAAGAAATTAACGGAAGTGTTCTATCACTAAATTTGCTTTCCAAGACAGTGACACAGATTGACTGAATCCAAAACATGTCTATTTATTCATGACTGCCAGTACTAGTAACAAAAATATTAAAAATGGTTAACTCACATTTTTAAAAACTGACATGAAACAAAAATGTGCATAGTGAGTGTTTTGAAATACTCCAAAATTTATCACACTTTTAATCAGTCATGTTTAAACAGTAATATTCTGTCTGGGATTACTGTCAATCCCAGCAAATAAAGAGAAAATGCAAAGCCTTTTTTAAAGAACAAGAGTTTAGTATTTACAAATACAGAGTTAAACAGCAGAAATAGTTCTATTTGTGCTAGAAATAGTTGAAGTAGTTGAAATATTCAAGTTGTTTTATAAAGTGCAAAAAGGCAAATTCCACTGAAACTTTTAAATCAATGAATTTGTTCTTCGTGCAGCCAAAAGTTAAAGCCCCTGGGTTCAGTCTATTCACTTCTGGGCCTCTTTAAATTTTGAAGGCTGTCCTGCTGCTCCACTTCACTTTTAAAAAAGTAAACATCATTAGAGGTTTCAGTATGAGTGTTGTTATTACCTGAATTTGCAGACAGTATCATTCAGATTGTAAAAAACCCAAACCACTGTCACTGCAGTAGTGGTATTTTCACATAAAAGTTCTAATTACAGAAATGCAAATTTCAAAAAATGATTTTGCATGGTTGCTGTTCTTGGCAATGAGGTAAAAAAGCTGCCCAAGTGGCACATCCTGAAAGTGTCTCATATACCACATAAAACACTAACACAATGTGCAGGATTATATTTTGCTTAGAACCGAAGGTTGGAGCAGCTCTGTAATAAGTCTTCCAGAAGTATGATTTACCACTATTATTTTTATTGTTGGTGGTTATATGGGCCAGCACTGGATAATACAGAAGACATTTATGAAATATTCTTTACATTTCTAGCTCTATTTTATGTTAGTGGTTCAGACAATTTACAACTGCTCTTCTGTGTAGAACTGCACTGTGAAATGGAGCTTATTGCTAGAGCCCCAGGTCTCATGTCTCCTTCTATATAGTATGTATCTTTTTAATTTGCGGTGCTGCTGATACAGTATGCTTGATTAGGACTAGTGTTGAAGATAACTCTGTAGGATAAAATGCTGGCTCTCTTAGTCATGTTGTTGTATTAATTCTGCCATGTGTACATGCCAAAAGAGAACTTGAGAGATGTAAAATGTAGCCTGATGCAAGTAGAAATACCACTATTTTAGTGCAGTCACACAAGAAAATACCCTATGGAGACTTTGACCCATGGTAGTCATGAAAGTAATACAGCAGGATGATAAGGGGGTGTTATATATCCTCTGTTACTGATTATGGAACAAAACATTCTTTAGTTTTATGCTAGGACTAAGGCCCTTGTAGTAAAGAGAGCAGTCCCACAGCTGGACTGAAATGCAGGTTTTTTAACATCAGCTCCAGTGAAGTAAACAAAGACATTTTGAGAACTAGGGAGGAGGGCTTAGGACCAAAAGAGGTGTGTATTTTAACACAGATATAACATAGATTATTCTACAGCATGCTCTTTAGAGACAGAAAAGATCAATTATAGCTAAATTGAGATGTGATAGAAGAAGATTTAGCGATATGAGGAATCTTAAATTAATCCTTCCTAAGGTAATATCGACAAATGTTACTCGCTGGTGTCATCAGTCTAGTGCTTTCAGCAGTCTGTGACACGGGCAAGAGGACTGCCTCGAGTGAAAGAAAGGAAATGCTTCATCAGCAACTAAAACCAGTTCACTGGATTGTCAAAAACCCTGGGGAAAAAAAATCCCTGATAATAAAACCCTAAATGCAGCCCTAAGGATTGATTGAATTTTTGCTGTCTCATCAAATTACCTTTGGACTCAGCACCTTGCTTTCAGTCCAGGCCAAACCAGTGGCCAGCCAAGACTGAACATCTCCCAGTGAGACTCTCCTCGTAGACAGGGCACAGGGTAGAGCAGCTGAAGGTTGAGCCCACCTAGACCCACAGCCATGCCTAGGAACTGCCTGGGTAGGCCAAACAGTGACAGAATCAGCCCTCTTGGCTTCTACCAGCACCTTCTGCAAGCCCCTTGCACAGGGCATGGCTGTCCCTCTCTTAGCACTACACCTCAGCAGCCCCTGGCCTGCAGAGCTCCATTCCCTCATCCTCCAGTCTTTTTCCTCAGACTTGGAGGTAGCCAGTAAGAAGCAGAAAAGCAGGAGCTGTCTTTTATATTCCTGTCCCCTCTTTCTCTACTGGCCCGGGCTGGCTGTGGAGGAGAGGAAAAGGACAGCTGCAGATTCCCAATGGACTGTTCCCCGGACACTGTGGGACAGGTGGCAGCTGGCAGACCCAGCCCTCCCCCAAGAGTTCCTTCATCATCTGTACCTCTGTCCAGATATCTCTATCTGAGGGCTAAAACTTAGAAAACTAAAACAAAACTTCTATTTGTCCAGAGTGAAAATAAACAATGGAAGCTGTGTATACTACCCTATGTGAAGAACCATTCTGCTTGTCACACACACCATGATTAAACATTTGTTTTTATATTGCTGGGGCTCAGTTCCTTATGTGATCTTCAAAGGTGAAACCTAAGCTCTCCCCCAGCCCCCTAAATCCAATGAAATTCTGCATGCTTTGATGGTACTTCACATAAAGTACTTTGAATATCTGGAACATTAATTTGGTGAAATCCTAATCACAGTCATACTAGAGCAGACCAAAGGTCTATGTAGTCCCCTGCAGTGGCTGAAGCCTTCATGGCTCTCAGTGGATTTCTCTTCTATTTGAAGTCTTCCCTTGAACCCACTCACTGTCTGGATACCCTGGCAGGATGGCACCGAAATCTCGCTCTCTCTGTTACAGAATAAACAGCACCCTAATGAGCCTGGTTACTTTTTGAGAAAGGAAATAGAGGGAAAAGGCAAAAGCTACACGTGATAGAAAATCAAATATTGCCTGGAAAACATCTGAAAGTGCATAAATTGAAGTTGCTAATATAGTTTTCGGTTGGATTGAGGGAAGGGAGGAGTGAAAGGACCTAGTGGCCACAGACTTGAGAAGGATCTAAAATTAGAAAAATCCTGTTAAACAATAAATTCAGGGGGCTGCAGGCAGAACCTGACAGATTTCAAACTACTAAAACAGCATTTTCTCAAAGGAAACAATAAAGCTCATATGATGCTAGCTTACAACCTCAGGGGAAGAAATATTTTTAAAAATACCTATTTAACCAATTAAGAACTGTATGGGAACTATGAAATATGAACCAAAAGAAATTTGTGAGTTCCTTGAAGGTTTCTTTTAGCACCTTTACACTTGCAAGAAACAGGTCTCTGGAGATAAAAGGTCAGATTGTGAAGGCTAATATGTCTGGTTACTCAGCAGAATAAAAGGCCAGATTGGACTGTCCTTTTGAAGCTAAGGAAATTCAAAAGTAATTTTAAAAGTATGCCAGCAGGAAAAACTACAGTACCTTTTCAATTCCCTTGTGGCTTTTCTTTTTATATTTTCACTAAATACTCAGTAACACAGATACCTTGGAGGACAAATTTGCCTTTCCATTATGATGAAGGAAAATTTTACACAATCCTAGAATTAATAAGCACATCATAAAATGTAGATATGGATCCACTTTTCTGTTTGTCTAGCAGAGTATTTTCCATTACTACAGACAAAAGAAATATAAATTGAGTTCCTGCATAGATGTTTGTTGAGACATGCTTCAAATTTGGTAAATGCAGCAAATTAGATAAAAGAGGTGAATTAGAAGAATGAGGCTAGAAAGGTACCTGGATAATTCATGGCTTAGCTCAGCTTGAAGGTGGGTTTAATTTTTTATTTGGAGAGTCTGAAAATACTGACTGAAATAAATAAAGAATAGAATTTATTGCTTTTGAATGTCACAGTACCTTGGTTCATAAAGAAATACATTACATTGCTCTTGAACTCAAAGAAGCACCAAAACTGTTCCAACAAAGCTCCCACAGAGGAAGGCTTTGCCTTGGCAGTCAAGTGCAAGCAAACTCTAGATGGAAGAGGTGTGAGCTTGCATGGTGGGCACCCACCTATCAGCTGTTTGACGTCCAACAGAGTCATTTGATGGAAGTTGTGCTTACTCATCTTGCTCTTTTTTCCTGGCTCCTGAATTCTGTCTTAGGACCTGGCTGCTTATCTTCAGCAGATTTTGACTACACTGGAGTCTTGTCATGGGTTTTGGATTATCCAGATTCTGGAACAGCTTTCCCTGATCATGGTACATGGATCTAGATCCAACCCCTGACCGTCACTGAGCATCAGCAGTTAGATATGATTTCTCACATCCAGCCATATGTACACACTCAGATCTTACATATGCCATGATTGACCCTGCATTTGAGATATGCAGCAGAGATATTTTATTGTGATTGGAAAGTTATTAGTGTCACAGTTAAATACTTCCACAACACACTAATGGTAAGACCAGTTCTATCTCTGTTTATAGGGCAACAGTACTATAATGGAATCACAGAAAACACAGAAGAGCTGAGGGTGGAAGGGATCTCTGGAGACCAGCTGGTCCAGCCCTTATACTCAAGCAGGACCATTTACTGGAGACTTCCTAGGACTGTGTCAAGGTAGCTTTTGACTGTCTCCAAGGAGACTCCACAACCTCCCTGGACTACCGGTGCTAGTGATTAATCAACGTCACAGTAAATAAAAACGTGTTTCATGGTGTTCTGACAGAGCTTCCATGCTGTGGTGCCGGATTTCTTCAGCCCGCCCAGATCCCTGTCAGCCAGAGCGGGCTGCCCCCAGAGATCCGCTGAATCCGGGGTGCAGCTGTAGGGCACAGCTGCTCTATGGCACAGCTGGACTGTGCTGGGGACAGGACTGTGCCCAGGGCAGGGACAAGGAACACGGAGAGGTCTCTCGATGTTTTCCAGAGGTGCTTACTCCCCAGATGGTCAGGGACAAACGACCCTGAACAAACCCATACATCAACTTATAAATTCAGGGAGGTCCCAGGGGCAGATACAATCTTTAACCAATTGGGAGAAACTGGGGGTGGAACACAAGGCAGGGAATACAATGTTTAAACCAATAGGAGATTACAGGGGAGGAGAACAATGGGACTTTGAAGGATACAAAATATAGGGAAGTTTCTAAAGAAAGGGGCAGGCATAGGAAGGGGTTGACATTCAGTGGGAGGAGGAACAGGGAACAAAAGGGCAGGTCATTGGAGAGATGGACAACTAGGGCAAAACCAACAACACAGTGGGGAAGGAACAATGCATTGGTAATAAAATATGCTATAACAATACAAAATAGAGGGGGGTTTAAAACTGACTACTAGGACAGAATTACAATCAAAAACATGCATCACAACATTCCAGTGTTTCAGTTTTGTGCCTCTTGCCTCTGGTCCTGTCATAGGAAAAGAGCCTGGCGCTGTCCTCCTAACAGACTGCCCTCATGTATTTATATACATTAATAAAATTCCCCTGAGCCTTCTTTAAGCTAAGCAGTCCCAGCTTCCTCAGCTTTTCATCATAAGAGTGATACTCCAGTCCTTTAATCATCCTTTTCACTCTCTGATGTATTCTCTCCAGTATATTATGTCTTTTTTGTACTGGGAAGTCCAGAATGAGACACAGTATCAGAGAATCATAGAATCATAGAATCACAGAATCACAGAACAACCTGAGTTGTAAGGGACCCACAAATATCAGGTCCAGCTCCTGGTCTTGCACAGGACAACCCCAAAAATAATGCCATGTGCCTGAGATCATTGCCCAAATGCTTCTTGAACTCTGTCTATCTTGTTGCTGTGACCTTTCCAGAGCTCAATTGCCTTCTGGGTGTAGAACCTTTTTCTAATATCTAGCCTAAGCCTTCCTTGGCACAACTTCAGGCCATTCCCTCAGGTCCTGTCATTGTCACCACAGAGCAGAAATCAGTGCCCTCCTCTTCCCCTCACAAGGAAGTTATAACTGCAATGAGGGCTCCCCTCAGTTCTCAGTTTCCTCTTCTCCAGGCTGAACAGACCAAGTGAGGTCAGCCGTGGTCTATAACCTTCACTCTGTCTCCCAGCTGTGCCCTAGCCAGAGCTGAACAGGGGAAAAGGATCGCCTCCCTTCTCCTGCTGGTGATGCTCCTCTTATGCAACCCAGAATACTGGCACCCTTCATTACTGCAAGGTCACACTGCTGGGTCATGTTCAACGTGGTGTTCCTGTTCTGCAAAGAAGCTTTCCAGATGAGCAGCCACCAGCATTTATTGGTGCCTGGGGCTGTTCCTCCCCAGGCGCACAATGTTGCTCTTTCCTCTGATGAGCACCTTACAGGAGACAGTATGGACAACCTGGAAGTGGAATTCCTTCACCAGCATCCTCTTTGCAGGCCTGTAATGTGATATTTCACTACAGCTGGCCCCATGACACATCATATATTGATATCTTTATATAGTTGTGCTGGCCACTTCAAAATTATCTTAGAAAATGAATCTTATTTAATTGTTATATGAGTTTAAAATATTATATTAGACTGGCAAAGATTGAAAGATTTACTGTGTTTGCTCTAAAGAAAGCATCTCTTTCATACCTTTAAAAAATAATTTATTACTGTTTAGAGTTCTGCACTGATTGCTCTTTAAATACTTCTAACCTTAATAAAAATATCTCTGGTGTAATCCTAATAAATGTTTTATCAACTTATGAACTTCACAGACAGATGACTTTGAGACTGATGTGCATAAAATTCAACTAGTGAAAAATTATCTGTAACACCAAAAGAAACAAATTACTTTGTGGGGGACTTGTCAAAAACTTGTTTACTTTGCGAGAGATAGCAGCTCTTATCCAAATAAATACTACTTAAAATAAGGGAATTTTGATACAGAAATTTACCTGCATTTTATTTTGTATACCCTCTACATTCATTTTCTGCAAGTCCTAGCCAAGGATATTGAGCTTTATGTAATTTCCAGTAATATCATAGTAGAGCAATCTTCATGAGAAGTAAAATAAGATGTTTTCCCCTCCAGAGAACTGATATCATTACAAGGCTGCAAAGACAAGTTTCTTCCTTTTTGTCTCCCTAAAGCGCATTACATTCTATGGCATTCCTTTCTATGCAGTAGTGATGGAAAATTATTTGGAAATCACAGAATTATAAAATAATTCATATTTGAAAATCTTTCAAGAGACAGTTTCCAACAGCTTTTCCAGTCACATTTTGCAGTGCTCAACAGACTTCACACTGAAGAATATTATCCAGCCTATCCAGACAGTATTCTCATTGCTGCAGACTGTGGCTATTGCCTGTTGTCCTTTACTTTGCTCTTCTGCTTCTCTGTAACTGCCCTTTTAGAAACTAAAAGCAGCAATTGGATTCATACTTAACATTCACTTCTCCAGGCTAAGCAAACACATCTTCGTATGGCTTTCTATATGAAGTGTTCTGCACCCCTAGTCACTAGGTGACCTAGACAGGCGTCTTAGTAACTCTGAAATGCGTCCCTTTCCAGTTTGTCAATGTTTGTTTTATGCCAAGGAGCTCAAAGCTGGACAAGATGCTCCAAACCTCAGAAGGCTGAGGTTTGGAAGGAAACAATCCCTTCTCTTGAACTGCTGGCTATCCTCTTGCTAATGCATCCTAGTATGTGGCTATCCTTCATCTCCAGGAGACCTTGCTGATTATTGTGTTCTACTTGTTCACAAAGACTGCACCTCCTCCAGCAGTACTGTTCTGCAGAGCTGCTGCCTGTCCCCCCAGGCCCAGCATATATGGGCTTATTCCATCCTAGGAGGAGGACTTTTAATTCAGTTTTGCCAAGTGTGCCAAGGTTCCTGCTTGCTCATTCCTCCAGGCTGTGGAGGTATTGCAGTCCTGCCTTCCAGAGTGTCAAATGCTTTTCCTCGTCAGTGTCATCTGAGAAGCTTACAAAGATTCTTTTTGCCCCATTGCCCAAGCCATCGATGAAGACATTAAACACTGCTGAGGAGTTTGCTAGTGGCTCAGCTGTATAGAAAGCTCACAGAGGTAAGGTGGAGGATGGTTAACTTCTCCTTTCTGAAGTATTCAGATACAATAATAATAGATGCCATAGGGAATACCCATGCAGAAAGTAATAATGCAGTCTTCAGAATGACATTTGAATAGTGTGCAGCAAATAGGGCCTGGGGCCACACATCAAATTCCGTGGATAAAAGGAGAAAAAAAAATTAGCATCTGCTCAGTCTTTGAGCATTATCTATCCTTTGTGCTGAAAGGAGCAGGGGTTCAGTGAAAAATCTAAGTGATCATGTGATCAGGAAATAATTATCACTGGTAATTTAATGATGTGGGCAAGGGAACTGAATCCAATATTTATTATTTTATAAATGCTTTTCATTATAATCTGTAATGCATACATGTAATTGGAATGGATGAAAAAGCTGTATCTTGAAGTATAATCTTACTACGATTCTGTGAAACTATGAACAGTCTTCACCTTAGTTGATCACTTCTACAGCATCATAAGAGGAGGACTGTTGAGTTGTGTTTCCAATGTATATCCCCTCATATTGGTTTTTCCCTCCATATGCCCTCTTTGTACCTGTGTAGTCCACCCCAGTTTTCCCCTCCTTTGCCCCCGGAGAGCCGCTCCCATGTCCTTCCCCCATTGGCTGTTCAGTTTTCCCCACCCTCCCTATATCTGGCTGCTCTGGGCAGGGCTCGCACTCTCTCTCGGGAGGTCCTTTGAAGCCATGTGTGGCCTGGGGATCTCTCCAGGCTCTCATTAAACTTTGGAACTAATCCTGAGGGAGAGCACCTCTTTCCTTTGCTTGTGGGACCAGCTCGTCTTTGGACTCACGAGGGAGCTTCTCCAAGCCCCCGGGATCCAAGGAGAAGTTCCTTCCCTCTGCCCGCCTCACCCCACTGCCCAGCTGGCCAGGCTCCACAGGGGTTCTATCCCCGTGGATTCAAGGGGGAGACACAGCAAAGGACACAGTTATATTGAGGAGTAAGAGAAAGAGGAATATGGCAGAAGAGTACTAGCCATACCAATTTTCATATTTTGTGGAGAAACTGAGTGAACTATAATTTACTAAGCTACAGCAGTTACTAATATATAGTAATCTTTTTCAAGATTTGTATACTACTGCTACCATCATTGTGGTCTCCATTTTTCTTATTGTCTGTCTAGAGATTTGGACCAAATTTCAAATCTGCATCGTCTTTAATCACAGCTTTTACTGAAACCAATACTAAGTGCAACTTTGGTTATTGTATAAGTATCTGTATATTGAAATGGGCTGCTGATATTGGCAGTTGAAATATTTATTTGTGCTCTCTGCCAAGGGAAACTGTGTGAAGAAAGCCATGTTTAAGACACTTTAAAAAATTCCATTTAAAATAGTCATTGTGTTAGCATCCTGCACACCCAAATGTGTGCATGTAAGCACTAGGCTGAAACTAGAAGATAAATAAACTATTGCCACTTGTATTTTATTACACCTAATAATTTTTTTTTTATTTTCTAACTATTTTCAAATCCTATCTGAAAAAGAACACCAAATCATATTGCATAGGTGGAAAGGTACAGCCTTTAATGATACATTTCTCATGCATGTTGCATAGCTTACAATTTTCCTACAGAAGTCAAATACCAAACAGTTATTAAAGAACTGCACTTGATAAGAGAAATACACAAATCTGGGATGTGTTCAGATGCTGAAAAATATGTGATTGCTCTTAATTGAGTAAAATGTGATTTATATTCCTTATGATTTTTTCCAAAAGAGAAAATCCACTACCTCACTTGAAAAAATAGGACCTGCAAACTTCCATTTTTTTTTCAAGCACACCAGGACTTTTCTCTTTTACAAGAGAATGTAAAGGCCACAATAAAGAACATAAAAAGAAAATTTGTTCAATTTGAAAGGTGCTGAAACAATTAATTGTAATGTCACTATTATAATGAGGCAATCATGTATGAACAACTATTACTTTTATTAATGTTCTGCAGAAGGCTTATATTTGCAGCTAGCTTGGGTGGATATTTTACCCCTGAAATTTTGCATATCTCCCTGTCTCTTTTTAAATACTGCTGTATCTTGCTCAGAAATTTAATTTTCACTTGAGCAGGAAAAAATCATTTTGCCAGTGACAAATATATTAATAAAATCTTTGAACAATCATGATGTTACTTGAACAGCTGCATTTCTTGTGCAGTCCCCAATCTGGAGGACTTCAGTTCTGTTCTCTTTTATATGAAAAGAAGTGCACTTATTTTCACTGGACATCAAAATTGCCAAAATAGGTGGCTATAGCTTCATAAAAGTGTCAAATTTATAAATAGCTTTTTTCAACTATCACATATATCTAGATATATGGGTTGATTTTTTTTACTACTACAGTGCACTTCCAGGACAGTGCTAGTGTTAAATAATGCATTTTAAACTGGAAACCAGAAATTCTAATAGTAGTTTTTAATCTCTTTCAAAAGACAATCTTTTACTGCTGACTAAAAGATAATAGTGGGAACATGCTCAGTGTTGCTAGCAAAGAACACTTAGCCATGTAAAGGTAAATGTCATACTTTGAGGTCATATCCTGAATGAGTGGAAAATACTCTTTTTTTTCATTAAAGCAGTTAAATGCCCATAGACTTTTCTTCTTTGGTGACATGTAATCAGGCTCAGTGCTTCACAGATCTTCTTGCTCTATTCTTTATTAACTGTCCTGTGTGCCTCTGCTGTGTTAAGAGTTAATGGAATGTGCCTCCAACTGACCTGCTGACCAAAGCCACTGGTTGGGACAGGCACTTGACAGTGACAAACAAAGTGGTTCTACCCCAGAGATACTGCTCAAAACATGGAAATTAATTCTAAAGTTTCAGCTGTATAATTGGTTTCAAAACCTTCTGCATAAAGCATCTCACAGAGGTTTGGTTTTTCTCCTGTTACACTGCTGCACAGTACCAAGGTGGGGTGGGACTGCTGAGACTTGACTTAAAAGATGCAGACACCCTTGGCTAGCTTCTCTGAATTCAGGGATGTAGAATGCCACAGTTTAAGCAAATTGTGCGTGAACAGATTCCTACATGATGACCAAGTGAAATGTATAGTATATAATATGTGAAAACATTTTCCAAAATTACTTTGGAAGGAGTTTATATTTTTCTTTTCAGTCTTTAACGAACCATATTATTTATCACACAAGTGGTTTCATGTCAAGTAGGCAGAGGAATTATGTGAGCTCTAGTGATTAAGACACAGAGATGTTAAACCTTGTCATTGCCTTGAGTTTGTCTCTGGGGCTGTCACTGTAGGAGGTACCAGGAACTGAGGCCTGTCAAAATCTATTAAATGTGATCTGCTGCTTAATGCCCTCATCTGATGACAGAACAGGAAATCTGACACTGCAAGAGGAGCAGGTAAACAAAAGAGTGCTCATAAAAAGATTCCCACTGAAGTGCAGAGAAGTAAGTTTTCATTACCAGTTTTTGAAAATAATGTTTAAATTTAAAAAACATGCAAAATTTTGGAGAAGGAGTAGTTCATAACTGGAAAAGAGACACTGATAAGATTCTTTTATTTCTCCAAGAAAAAAGAGGAAATACCTGTCTCATTCAAGCTAAGCAAGCACTGCTTTTCTGCTGATCAGAAGAATATAAAGATTTTATGTAGTTAGGAAGGTCCTAGCAGTCCAGACCATTGAAGCTGTGGAAAAAAAATATCTCCAAGGGCAGAGGTGGAACTAGGGGATAGGAGACCACAGGGGACAAACACAACATCAGACTGGCTTTCTCTGCTGCTGTATGCCAGCAAAAGGGGAAAACAAGGTTTCCCCAGTAATTCCTCAGTGTTGATTACTCGCACCAGTGCACAAAAAGAATTTGAGGCATAGTTTTCTGTTTTCCTGTTCATTCACTTTCATTCAGATGTTCAGAAAAAGAATGGGAAATTACACAGTACTGGAGCCCTGGAGACCTGCCTATCCCTGCCCACCCCAGTGGGCTGCCCCAACTCTGCCCAAGACTCAGGACCCTATTTCAGCCCCCAGGATCAAACAGTGCCATGGCAGAGCATTGTGTGGGGAGATTTTCCAAAGTCTTAATGAGCCTTCATTAGTAAGATCACTGAAAGGAAGTTTTCTGGGTTTGTAGAGGTCTGTCATTTGCCTGACAAAAGCCTTACATTTGGTCAAAAGCAAACAACACATTAAAAATTCATTGCATATACCCAAGCATGGTATGATGGGACATATTTAGATTTGAACTGGACTGCTACTAGCATTGTACATAATGTTTACTCAGTGGCTAAAGCATTAAGGGTTTTCAGTATGCCACAAAAAAATTGTACATCCTGCATTTTTTCTTGGGCTTCTTCTTTTTTCTTGTCATAAAAAAATACTCATTTTAGAACTGCTATACCAATTTTGATACAGGACTATTAAATTTGTGCTAGCTTCCAAATTAATAAACATACACACAAATGCACTAGAATACCAAAACCCCAGAAAATTTGTCCATCAGGAATGTATTTTTATAGCCAAGAAAGAAATCTCCTACATCATAAATCAAGGCTTCTTATTTTTCAAGCCACCACACACATGACTTCATAAATTTATTAAGTTCCATATTAGAAACTGGGATTTTAATCTCATTACTACTACCGGATGGCTGTTCAAAATGTCATTTCTATAAAGGTTAGAAACACTTCCCTAATTCATAGCTTAAATGTGTTTGCACAGTTAGTTTCTGTGCCAGGCTCATCCTTTAATTTAACTAGTCTTGCCTTCCCATTTTTGCAATGCACTTTCAGAAACAGGTGACATCACCTCACAGCTTTCATCTTGCTGGGCTAAAGTAAACCAGACTTCTTTGGAAGGTTTGCCTTTTTAGTCTTTATCCTAACATCTTATGTCTGAGCCAGCTGCAGGTTTTTTTGATTGCAAATGACCAGAATAATTTACTGTGTACTAGATAATAACTCGCACATCATAAAAAAGTATCAATCACTTACGAATTATAGTCTATTTTGGTAATACTGTACTTTGCCCTTTTAGTAGATGCATGCCTCCCCTCTCATTAGGTAGAAACATGTTTCTCTTTACGGTAGTTTGAGTGCTGACTTGAGTGAGGCCAATATTTAAGCTCTACTTTTTAGCAGATTTAGGAGTCATGGATGCATCTCGACATTTTGTGAGCAAAATAAATCCTTTTAATTATAACAAAATGTTAAAGCTCCACAAATGTTCTGTGTATATTACACTACAGGGAAATGAGGCAATACTTAAAAAAAAATCAACCAAATATTTAAACTGAAGAAAAGATGAACAAAGGAATAATGTTGTTCTCTTGATAAATGGGGAGTTATATATACAGTCCTTCCTTCCCACTGTCTCCAGAAACTATCTGTTTTTAATGACAGTTATTTCTGACATATATTTGATCAGTATATATATCTTATAAGGAAGCAGTATGGACAAAGAAAGGCAGAGTATGACTATACATGTGGCTTGGGTAATAATTAGTGTTTACAGCATTTATCTAGACTGAATCAAAAGTGACTTTTATTTGCTGTATAACAAGTTCAAATTCATCTTGCATCCAACCCAGTATTTCCAACTATTGCATTTTTAGTACCAGTCAGTAGCATCTCAGCAGAACTGTTGCACCTCCGGTACAGCAAGAACCTTTCTCCTGTTTTACTAACAGGCTGCTAGCCTGAGTAATAAAGAATTTTCTTGACACACAGACTCCAGGATCTGATAAAAATTGGCAATATATCCTGATGGCATCCTGTTGCATGTCTTTTCTTCAGTAACCTCAATATCAAATTTAATTATGTAGGTTGAGCTTTTTAGACTTGTCTCAGGATATAAAATTAATTCCCATAAATCTCATGTGCTTCGTATTCTGGTATGTGCAGAGGTTAGTGAACAACTGTCCCTCTACCTTGCTGTTCAAGAGGGCTTTCAAAAGGTCTGCAGTCTTAGGCATAAATATTATTGAAAGACTGACAGACTTCTGCAAAACTAATTTTCCCATCCTCTTATCAAGGGTTTGTAGACAAACAGGCACCTAGAAGTTGCTGTTTAAAAGCTGAACTGTGCAGACAAATGCTTCTAAATGGAATTGGCTGCCTTAGGTATATTTATTTGTTATTTTGCCTATTTCTATCCAGGTTCATTCTCCCGCCTCTCTTCCCCTGGAGTCTTAGTGAAGAGTTGTTTCACTTTCAATTGGTTGCAAAAGAAACAGCAGAGAAGATGAAAGCTCACCTGAGAGGCATTAGGAGGAATTGTATCACTCACGTTTTCCATAGATTACCAAGTCAGATATTCACTGTTGAAGACTTGGCACTCAAAAACTCATCAAGACATGGTCAGTGTCTTGCCAGTGTTAATCTGAGAGCTGTCACAAATACAGATTGGGGGTGTTACTTTCAGGCAATTATTATCACAATTCTATGTATTTTATGGCATTTTTGGGTCCTTCATGAACTTAGTCTTTTGAGACTAGTGAAATCGTCCAATTATCCACAAGGATATACTCAATGGCAGTTTCACAAAGAAATACAGAAAGCATTTGTGGAATAGCAGAAGCACAGAATGCATGTCCAGTAGCCTCAGCAGTGCATTTTAGTAGCATCTTATAAACAATGGAATTAACTCTGCATTTATGTGTAATGTGTATGATTTGTCAGCACAGTGGCAGTTTGTTTAAAATATGAAGCAGTGAAGTTATAGTTGCATAAATTGAACTGGCCAGCATTTTTCCAAAGGGAAATTTTATTTGATGGAAAAAGATTTTTGTAGGTAATAATTCTTAAATTGCAAGTATTCACTGTTTAGTTTCCAAGTGGTGGAATTTATGATCAAAACAGGAAAACTCTTTAGCCACAAGAGTAGCTGGTAGCCTGAAGTGTTAAGAATTTAAGAATTAGGTGAGAGATCAGTATGAAGATGCTCTTCTGTGGGATTCAGAAGAATTTAATCTGCAGAGTTGTCATTCTTAGATGAGCTGCCTGATCATCACACATTTCAACTACTCTGGATGTATCCAGAGGAACCTTTCAGAAGGTTCCACTTTGCATTAAAAATGCATTGGGGAGAATAAAAGATATTCATTTCAGCACTGCTTTTGGGTACAGGAGATGAAAGTTCAGATACTTGTTCTGAAGGATGTTTATTTATACATATAGCAAGTAGCAGCTCCAAGAGATACTAGAATACACTTCAGTTTCCTCAAGTGCTTAGTAGCCTGGTGGGCTAGACATTCATCTGGAATTTCAGGCTAAGTTGGACTTAATTGCTTAATTGCTTAATTGACTTAATCGCATGAAATAAGAACTTTCCTATCTTAGGAGAGCACACAAATATAAATGTGTGAGAATCCCCATATTTCATGGTCTTAGCATCAACTTCACGTGTACTGGGAAATATCACAAAGCATAAGGAACCCACAGCACTCTGCATTTTGGAAGTCCTCACTCTGGCATTTGACCTCACAGTATAAACCCATACCAGGGCAGAAGGTATCTCCTCTCATTCAATCCTTCAAATACACACTGTCTAATATGCTGCTCCAATATTGTCAAATAAATGACCCATCTACAGCACAAATTCATGAACTACTAAATTGAAGTTCTACAGACAGATTTAGGATAACTGGGGACTAAAAGATGTGATGCAAAAACTATTTTCATTCCTTTCCATATTAGGAGGATCTATGCTGTTAGTAACAAGAAAAGCACAGTTTTATCAGCTAGCTTTTCTGAAGCTTGGTGCTTTTTATTTTTCTTTAGGATAATCTCAAAGTGCCAAAAAATATTTACACTTCTAACAGAAATAAAAATTTGCACACGCCTAAAGCCATTTAATCTGAGTCATGTCTATTTTCTTCTCCTTTCTGCTTTCATCCTACTACATTTATTGTTGTTTTCCTTGCCAATGGATAGACATAAATGCCGTTGCAGGAACAATTGGAAAACAGGAACACATTTATGTAAACCAGTATTGATTCAACTTAAAAAAAAAAAAAGAAATATATAAAGAAACTAAGACTTTCAATATTGTGCTGAAAATCATTAGGATCAGGGGTGCTTATGTGTGAAGAATACCTGACTGAGTTCTTCTGATATTCCTTAAGTCTACTATGAATTTACAGAGTTAAAATTGTTATATGTAGTTAAAAGTCTCTGCCCAATAGTCATCATTAGATATAGATCATTGTGCTATTTTCTTTTAGTCTCTGAACAGTGATGGCTGTTTTATTTGTTCATGCAGCTCTGTGCTCTATGGCTGACAGGTCCACATTTGGGAACGTCTGAAAAAGAGGTCACATGACCTTTTCAAACACAGGAAAACTCTGTTCTTCTCAAGATGACCTGAAATGTTCTAATTATTGGTTATTCCCTCTAGTTGGTGATGCAGCCAACAAGCACGTAAAGTTCAGTGAACCCACAAGTGTACAGCTGTTATCTTTGTCTTGTGGCCAAAATAAAAATTGGAACAAAATTTACCCAGACAAGTATAAAGCCTAATGTTTAAAGCAGTTATTTTCTAAGCCAAATAATCAGACGGAAACTAAGAAAGAGTGAATCCTTTTTGTAGAACCACTTCAAACCAGGTCAACATTTCAGAGATGAGATGCTAACACAGATAACTGACTTGACTGCACAAGTCTCCCAAAGAACATCCAAGTCTCAAATCTAGTAATATGTGTTCAGTTTTACCTCATAATCCAATTGTTCCAATTCCATCATATATGTCATCTTTTCTCACAGTCTGGAAGTTGATTTTATTTGCCTCCTGCATAACCAAGGTGAAGGTTGAAAGATGGCAGTGGTAGGTCATCTGGACTAACCTTTGACACACACCAGTTACATCTGTCTGACATACCATTTTGGAGCAGCCAGAAATGAGAAAGCAGTAATTCCCTACTCTTTTCAATGTTAATGTTCCTTAGGAAATTTCCATTATTAACTAATATGGATCTTCTTATATGGGGTCAAATAGGTATGATAAAGATCAGAACCACAGCAGAAATTTTACAAAGCTCCTTTTTCTAGTGCTTATCCAGGCACCTCTGTCTGATCTTCTCTTCAGATGAATTTTGTACTACCTATGAGTATAGGGAAGAGAGACAATGTAATCAGAAATAAAGTTTCATAATGCTTTTCATAGCTGTGCTTGCCCATGTTGTACAGCAAGCAGATATAAAAAGCTGATTCCTGAACATATGTAAGTCACATCCATAGTAAGCCAGAGGAGAGAGATCTTTCCACAACAGTAAATGTGTGTATCAACTCATCCAAATGGGTATTTGATTTCTGTTGAACTGTATCATGAGTTGCAAATCAGCTTCTACTTTCCAGGTAGTATAGACTGCCTGACTGATAACAAGGCTTAATTAATGTGCATCTGAAAAGCTCCTTCCTGACTCTTTATTTTGAGACAAGGCACATTTATACAGGGAAGAGTACAGGTCTTACTAGCAGACATAATCCTATCCAGAATTCCCCCCACAGTATCTGTTTATGACAATAACAGAAATGCAGCAGTGCACTGAGATAATACTTTTTCAGAACAGAAAGTACCTTGTTACATTGGATGCAAAACCGATTGTAACTAAAATTTCTGAGAGCAAATTCTGTAGTAGTTCACATTTTAGATTATCAGCTTGGTAACATCATCAGCAACAATTTTCAGGAATCTGTTGAACAAATAAATGGATGTTCTCCCTGTACACCTTAAAAACCAGTGGCTGCTGTTCTTTCAAAGGATGGGTTTAAATGTAACACATTTTTAAAGGAACACGTTTTTGTATTGGTGGATTTTTCATCAAACAAAAAAGAACATTTTGCAAAGTAATGCTTGATAAGCTGACAAATAACTGGCAACTAGTCAGTGGTTGGACAATTATGTCTATAAAGGCAATGCTGCAGTCAAAATTTTCTACAAACATAGAAGGCCATCAAAGCATTTTTTTGCAATTTTTATGAATGTTTGGGATAAAAAATGGTAGCAAAATATGTCCCCTTCTAAACTGTTTCCTGTTTCTAAGTAGCCAACAATGTCTTAGGCAAGAAATTTATTTTATCTTGTTTTTTCCTATCAATAAATATTTATTTCAATATGTTAAGCAATCTTTCTGCTTCATTAAGTCCTTACTAAGATATATCCCCTCTCTGTGACCAGATAATTCACAAATAAATTGCTGGATAGAGTAATATATAAGTAGTCATCTTCAAACTGCAGGTAGTGAAGTGGACCTATTTTTCTTCAGTATTCCAGGTATTAAAATTTTTTCCTGTGGGACAGCTCAACTGCTTGCCTTAGGTTCTGGGGTGGTTTTTTCTCTCCTTCCTGATCATGTTGGTTGTCTTATCTATTTCATGTTTTACTTGTGTTATTTGAAGTATATTTTTTCTAGAAGACAAAGGGAAATGAAAGCTATTACCAGGAGGCAAATAAAATGGATTAATCTCTATGTGCTAGAGTACTCAGATTTTGAGATAAAAACAGAAGAATTACCGTGGAATGTTATGAGAGCTGCACACACACTACATGGAAGGACGAAAGAGTATCACACCAAATTATATAAATTTAAATAAATTTACTACACAAGAAATCTTCCCCTTATAAAGTAGACATTACAAGTAAAAAGCATACCAATAGATTATTTTCAGATCAATTAAAAGTAAAAATCTTGTATCACTGACTGATTTTTGACCATCCAAGCTGACTCGTGTTTATTTCTCCTCAGATCCTTCTATGCACTTCTGGTGCAATTTCTTCTGCAGGAGGAGTGGGGCAGAGTCAAGTGCTTGCATTAGGGAATGAAAGGGTCTCTTTCTACTTCATCAGAAGTCAGTTACTTGTGGAAAGGATATCCAGATGGGGAAGCTTGGTCCACTGCCCAGAAACCCTGCTTGTGCATGACATGTGTGAGAGTTTGACAGCCACCGAGAACATTAGGTTGCAGCTCAGGTGGGTATTGGCACAGTCCCACCTGATGAACCATTCAAATCTGCCTGGTTTCTGCAGAGCTCATAATTTTTTTTAATGTTTTCAGAGAGATGGAAAGGGATGTCCATCAGGCAGAGTAACAGGAAGCTTAAACATCAGCTGGAAGAAATGCTGGAGAGGAAATACTAGTGAGAGGAGACAAAGACAGCATGATCTTAAGAATTTGATGTGATATGATGGGAGTCATGGAGGAAAAGTAATGTGAGGATAGCTGTCACTGAGGGGATGGCAGATGAGAATGCTGAGTTTGTTAGAAAGGCTAAAGAGAGGGTTGGGTGAGGACAAAGCCAAATATTTGTGTGAAAGAGAAGGAGAGTGTGTGTGTGTGTGTGTGTGTGTGTGTGTGTGTGTGTGTGTGTGTGTGTGTGTGAATAATCAAATAAGTAGTTAATTGAGTGGTCAGTAAGAAGCCAGGCTGTTTGAATGGCTGTAGGAAAAAAGGTGCCGTGATGTTGAGTAAGAGGAGGAAAGGAGAGGAAGGAGGGAGAGGCAGGAAGCAGATGCTTTTTGTGAAGGATGATGGAGTGGTGCTTTGCAGGGTCAGAAATGGCATGGAACAGTTACAAATCAGAAAAGTAGCCTGAGGATCTGGAATGGAAATGAGTGGAGTATTTATGGAAGATTATTTTCATTCAGGTATCTGGTGACTTGCAGGGCCAAATGGTGGAGCAGCATCCATGGATTGAGTGTGCTCAGCTGAGGTAGGTGTGATACTGTTGTTTCTTGTGGCCACTGAGAGGCTTGTGCCAGCACACTTAGCCCTCTAAATGTTAGAGAAGGAGATTTACTAATAAGAGCCAAACAGGCCATACCACCATTAGCTAAACAAGTTTAAAGAATGTTTGCTACACTCTGAGAGGAAAAGCGATTTTAAACATTCAGTGTCCTAGATTTGCAGTTATCCTCTGCACTAGTGCATCACAGAGCATCATTAAGGTTCCTGACTTCACACTGTAAAATACAGAAGCGTAGAACAGCAGGGTACAGAGTTGCAAAGTCTGTGATGAAAAAAAATTACTATAAACAGATTGAGGTGTGCGTCTGTTGTACACTATGGCAACGTCAGGATTGTTGATTATATGGCATAGATGTTCTGTTAATCAGTTAAACTGTTGTCGTATTTAAACTATCTGCAGGTAAATTATTCTCTGTTTAGGAGGAAAAAATATATCTAAATGCATTAGAAGGACATCTATCATTATTTATCATCTGAACAGAGGGACAAGGTCTACTGTACTTGGGATTGAGCAAGAAAACATTGTGTTAGATTTATGAGTCTGCTTGAGAAAAATTCTCTTCTATTTCCTGTCCTGCAGAGCCCCCTATCTATAGGCTTGTTCTGTGCAACTTGACTAATTTTGGGGATGTCTTGTAAACTCATTTCATTTCCCCACATACAATAAGATTTTCCTTGCCAAAAAACAATGTTCTGTCTTTCTTATACAATGGCTTGTTAAGTTTTCTTTGTTTTGCTCCTTAATAAAAGGGGTTTTTTAAACCTTGTAGAACTGCAGTTTGTAAGTTGATGCTGTTGCCGTACCAGGTGAAGGAAATTAAAATATATAGGAACATAGTGCAATGGGTCTTTCTGAATATTTAGGCACACACATAAATTAATTCCAGTTAATGCTCACTGCTACAGTTCTTTGAGATTAGAATTATTTTTAGTGAAGCCCAGAATCAATGTCTGCTGGTCATGAGATGGAGTGAGTCCATTCCATACATGTGACACATTTGAGTTCTTAGTAAATCAGATGTCAGCAAACATGGCAAAAATTTGTGCAATGAAAAACACCATCAAAGCACTTCAGGGAAAAGTTTCTCTCCTGCCTGAAATGAAAAAGTGTTATTTTCCCATTTCTATTTATATTTTAAGTGTGTGCATGGAAAAGTGGACTTCTACAAAATAAATTACTGGCATAGTGAGTGATCATAGTGAGTTTTACTTCCTTTTCTGCTTAAAATTTGCCTATGCTGAATCCAAAAATGCAGCTCCTGTACGCTGCCAACTCTGCTACAACAAAATGTAGTAAAAACAATACAGAGCTTAAATGTTGCAGAAGAAGTCTGTGCAGACCTCAGGCATGTAACTAGGAGACATAACCCTGCTGGGCTCCCATCTGCCCTCATGACACTGCTAGCAGGATCCAGCCTCACTAATGTTAAAGCAGCCTGTGCTACAGCAGGATGAGCAACACTCTTAAGTTTGTAGTTAAGAGTGTAGTGACCAGGGAAAAGTTATTCTTGGCTCTGGCCCCATTTCAGTGGGTATGGTGAAACAATCCAGAACCAGTGAACATAAATGTGTTGCTACACAAAAGTGGGCCAAGGAGCTTGGGCACTGGACCTTGTCTGTCATTGTAAGATTATTAGGTTTTCACTTTTCTGTACATTGGTCTGCTCCCTTTAAGTCCAAGATGGACTTTACATGATCATTTGTAGACAGACACAGCACAGTTCAATCTGTGGTCTAATTCAGACAAGCGTGGGACAGTGTCAGTATAAAATCCATGCTGTGCTTTAACTCAGTTCTGTGCTAGTATAATCAGCATTTGCTGTATTTGTTTTTAATTAATTCTGTGCATCTCTTAAATATTCTTCAGCTTGGGCAGCTATGAGTCTGTATGAATCCTAACCATCTCTGCCTGGGGCTTTAGGATTTTGGCAAGGGCTGGGTATGTGTCTCCCAAAGCATGGTACTGCTGAGTTATATCTAACTTCTAGGTGCCAAGAAAATGCTAAGAACAGAATTCTGTTTCTGATAGTGGCAAAAGAGAATGTTTTCTAAGGAGAGCACATGGGCTTGACTTCTTTCTACGATCTTTCTCCTTATACTCCCGTGACATCTAGAAGTGCTGTATTAGAATAGTTAAGTTGTTGCATTCCTGTCTAGTCCTTTTAGTACCCCTTAATAGATGTGCTGTCTATGAATTTATCTAACTTCTTTTAAGTCCTGCTAATCCTGTCTGCTTCCATAGTCTCTGTGCTCAGAACACTATCTACTGCACAAAAAAAACCCCTTATTTTATTCAGTTTAATCTTAACTCCCACAGCTCAATCCAGTTTAGTATGTAATATTGCCATAGTTTGACATGGGAGGAAATTATAGGGAAGTGATGCAGAAGCAAACAACAAATAACAGTTAATAATTTGTTATTTAGCAAATAACAGTTCTGCTTTCAGCTAATAGATTGACTTCAGTAATTTTCAAACTTTGTTAATATCCTCTCTCCTGCTTAGTCTCTCCAATATGAAGATTGTCAGCCTCTACTCCTTATAAAGCAGCTGCTCCTCATCATAGGCTATTCTAATTGTCCTTTTCTGCACCCTTTCCAACTCCACTGCACTCTTCTTTGAGATGGGTGAACAGAACAAAATGAGAACAGAATGGCACACAGAACTCGGTGTGTGCACAGCTGAGCTTTTGTACAGAAGTGAAGTGACATCCTTTCTTGTCCACAGCATCCATCCTGGTGGTGATCAAGATTTTGCAGGCTTTTTTGGCAGTCACTACACACTGACTCAATGATTCAGAGAACTGCCAATTCTTCTGCTTTAAAATCTCTTTCACTGGATTTAATACAAGTTCTGATGTCAGCACCAAGTAGACAAGGTTCAGATTCTTTTTTCCTAGGTGCATTACTTCATTTCTGTCTACAAGAAAGTTCACCTGCCAGCCTTTTTGCCTTAGGCGGCCTTGTGTCTGCAGACTAGGAAATGTTACTGTTTATTTCCTTCTCTAAGACATTGATGATCTCTGGGAGACCACTGAAGATTCTTTTTAATTTAGAAACAAGACCAGTAACCTCACTGTGTAGCACTTAATCTTTGTCCAGCTTCCAGTCTACAAAAGAGCACTTTCACCACTTACAGTGGCAGCTTAATTTCTTTAATAATCTTTGGCATTATCAAATATTTAAAATTAAAAAAGAATAAAATATATTATTTAGGCAGGTATTATCTTTATCCAGGTACTTCCTGTTCAAGTAAAAGCAGATTAGTGTTGCAAGATTTCACTTTACAGAAGTCGTGCTTACTCTTTTTACAGCAAACCCTGTCTGTTTGGGCTCTCAGTGATGTAATTCTCTGTTATACAAACACCACCATCTTAACAACAGTGGAAGCCAGAAATTCCAGCCTAGTCTGTAGCTCTCAAGACCTCCTCTAGTACTATTTTTATAGGTGGAGTTCTTCCACCTGTATGTTGGCACAATAACTGCTTGTAAAAAGAGGCTTCATGACTCAGCCAACACCTCTCCAATTTCACATTCAAATAAATAAAATACATGGTGGTGAAGGTGGTCAGTTAAGTATTTTGGTACCCAGCTAGGCATCCGGCTTTGCATATACAGTGGTATCTCCAGTAACACACACAGTGCACATCCTGTGTGCCTTAGAGCCTCTGTGTAAAGCTGATATTGCCTTTGGCAACTACAGAATGTCTCTCACTCCCAGCTTCCAGGAAAATGGAAGATGCTAATACTCTCATGCTGTTCTTCACCTTGTACTTGCTGTTTCGCTCAGTATGTCAGTACTTGAAAAGTGCCAGGCATATGTTGGTTGCTGCATGTCACTCTTGCTGTCTCGGAGTCTTGAGACACATACATTAGATATGTGACATATGCTAAGAATGAACTGTTGATGCTTGAAAAGGATTTCCATTGCTTAACACAAGCTTTGTGAATGATAGCCCTCCAGCTTCTCCTACCTAATTCTCTGTGGGTCCCCTGACTATTTAACTCTGTGCTCTTATGAGGCTGCACAGTACATGCAGTATGTGGAATTTATAACATACCTATTAGGTGAGTTTAATCAGTTGTTATCAACCTTTTTTTTTTACCTCTGCTTTGGGAGGATGAACTGGGAAATCCAAAATGCTTCCACACCCTGACCTACTGTGCATTCTTTAATTTGCTTATTTTTCTCTTGCCATTTAAGTATCAAATAAAAAAAAATAGCTCTTATTTTCCCTCTTCTCTGTATTTATAGCATATTTTAATATATTTATTCAGGTTTTCCTATTTGATTCTTTAATCTATCTTTCAGTTTTTCCTTTCGCCAACCCATTTATTCAGTCCCTCATTCTACACAGTTTGGGAAGCTGATATTTCCAGAGCCAAATTAATTACATGGGTCAGAAGGAGTGTCATTATATAATCAGGGTGTGATAGGTTAGAACAATCTGACACAAAAGACTACAAGACCAAAACAGGTCAAAATCCTGGATATCATCTTGGCAGGTCAAAATCCTGAATATCATCTCTTTGGTAGTTATCAACTAAGCTTTATTTGGACTGGATGTTTCAATGGCACTTACATCAGCAAAAAATTCAGCCCTTGATAATGTTTTAGTGAATGAGACTTGTGCTATGTGCTAGGATTTTTCTGTGCTGAAGAAACAAAGGAATCCAAATAACAAGGTAATGGCTGCATCACAATGAAAATAATTATCTAAAAACATTGCATATACCAATTCTGATCCAAGCATAATCTTAATCAAGCCTCTATTAATATCATAGAACACCTTGCACCTAAAGTGTAAGTGGGCTTTTTATTTCATCAAATAGAACTTCCAAACAAATTTGAGATAGGTTAGGAAGGACATAGGTGCTGTCTGCTACATTTTATCCAGCAGGAGCAAAAATGCCTTGCTTACATGTAGGAATAATATTGTAGACTTAAAAAGGCTTTAAATGAGGTACTTATGATAAAACAGATTGTGGGGACAAAATACAAGTTTGACAAGTATTTTAGGGTAATTTGGAACAATTTGCATTGTGGCTGGACATGGCCCAGATTTGCCTTCCTTCAGTCACTTCAAGAGTCTAGTCTATTTTGGGTGAACTTGAACAGATGAAGCAAAGAAGGTAATTTTTTGAAGATTCATTTTTGCATATAATGTCATTGTAATGGTCTGATAACTAGGGTTATGCATGATCTAATTTCTGAGGATGATGTCATATTTCATAAGCATCCAGCAGAGATGATACAATCATTTGACAGAGGGGAGCTATATGATGTAATTGCCAGCAACACCACAAGGATCAGTGACCCAGCAGGTTACATCCAATTCATATTTTATGTGGTGCTAACATGTCTTTTCTAGCTGTTTTTTTCATCTGAAGATGCCACAGGGAAGAAATTTTATTTTATGTTCAGATTTTTTTTTTTTTAATCTGACTTTCTTGTTTGTTTTTAAAATAGAGTAATTCAAAATGCCATAAGATTTTTTCTTTAACTTTAGGGGTTTCTACTTGTTTCGCCCACTTTTTAACCTGATACTAATTGAATTTGCATGGTGAGAGTTTGGTAGCAAGAGGCTGCAGGGGGGTTTTACTTGGGTGATTTCTCTGAGGAGCTGCCAGAAGCTTCCCCCATGTCTGCTGGAGTCAATGCTGGCTGACTCACACATCTCCACTAAGGCCAGGTCATTCTGTTCCACAGCCTTCCTTCTGCCAGCAAGATACTACCAGCTCATACCTAATCATAGGATGCAAACAAACAGAAAATCACATAATTATCCCCTTGCTCAGATTTTTGTTGAAGCTAAGTGCTCTTTGAGGTCTTTAACAGTCCTGCCTAAATAAAGATTGGGTTAAGTAAGAGTCAGTCCTCTGAAACTAAGAATAAGGGAACTAAAATTACTTCCACATGCAAACAAAGCAGAGACCAAATTCAGAATTCAGACAAAATTGTGAGGCAACTTTACTTTCTGGGCCTTCCCTCCATTGTCACCTCAGGAAGGATTATTCAGCAAATTAATTTCTGTCCTTTCAACTTCTCTCTTTTTTCCAGCACTCCTTTTTGCAGGTACATGTTCAGTTGCACTGATCTCCTCTTTATGCCCTCTTTTCTTTCTTTCGATATTTTTCCCCCCTCTCCCCCATCCCATAGACATTCATGCTTCCAAGCTCTGTTTCTGGGATTATGCAAAGATGAAAATCATTCAGATTCTTTCTCTGAGATGATTGGTACTGTGGTCCTTTGCATATTCTTTTTCAGATTCTAAAGAACAGAAACCTAAGCCCCAAAATTTTATTTCACATTTAGCATGTGATCATAAAAGAGGGTACTTGTGCTGTACGGAGTTTAGAAGTAAATAGTTGCCAGTTTTGACTTCTAATTACATTGAAAAAAGATCAGCAGCACATCCCAGTGGCAAATTTCAGCATCGTGTACTTTTATTTTAGGTGTCCAGTCCCAGAATAAGAGGCTTTGCTAGTGTGGAGTCTTTCAAAATTGCTTTGTCACAGATGCCCACCAAGGCTCTCTTTCCATAGTTATAAAGGAAAAGTGGAGTTCTCCCCTGGCAGACATCTCCCTCTTTGACTGTATGTGCATTACGGTGTCACACTCGTCTTCCACTGCTCTTACTGAGGCTTCAGCAGCAATGGCCAGTGACAGGCACACCCCTTTGCTTAGCAAAAGCATTTACCAGAAAAGGGAGTAACACTGCACCCATTGCACCCTTGCTCTCCCTCCACACACAGCTGGAGTGGTTTCCAGTGGGGAACTGCTCTGCACAGCTTTCTGTGAAGTCACCTTAGGTAACACACACGCTCTCTGAGCCCTGAGATTACTGTCCAGCTCACATTGCGTGTGCATTTGTCTAGGGGAATTGAGAGTCTGTTTGGCAGGAATTCATACTAGGAAAACTAAAAGTCAGCACAAGTTTTGATGAAGTGGGCACTGCTTTGTCAGTCAAGTCCAAATGCAAAATGTCATAGGAAAAGCTGTGAACACAACAGACATAAAAATGCAGCTGTAATTTTTTTTTAATTCTGTCTTACAAGGAAGAGAAAGATTTCGTTTGTGTCTCTATTTGGATACATTGGAAAGATACAAGCATTACTCTGATCTGATTGCACAAGTATTTAAAAGATACAGACCTCATGGTCTGATCTTGAATCAGTCTTAAGGAAATTCCAAAGATACAGCAATCAAAAATTAAATTTAAAAGTAAAAATATAGAAAAAAGGGGAAAAGTAGTCAGATTTTGTTATAGTAATGTCATCAGATGTGCAAGGTGTGAAGAAACTCAATTTACGAGATGTTATCAGTCCAAATTATTTTGAAAACATAGGTATTAATCCAGGTTTCCTGGTGTCCACAGTATAACCCTGGTATTCAAACCAAATTTAATGTTTGGTAACCCTGCTCAGTTATAGTCAGATGTGAACTAGATTTGAGATCCATGTTTTAAAATTACCTCTCCAGTCTCATATTTTTTTAGTTGTCAAAAATTGCACTGGTACCAGTTTGACTTTTTTCATTACTCTTTTCACTTGTAAGCATATTTACTCAGAAGTTGTTTCATTTTCTTATTTTTCAATCATCCCTGATTGTTCACATTTAGGTGGTCACACCCCTTTATAAAGCAGCTGTTTTTCCTGGACAGTGTATGTTTAAAAATTGAAAATAGTTGACATTCCAGTCTGTAGTCATGAATATGCCTTTATGATACTTCTGGATAAAAACTTATTTCTTCTTTATTTTTACCCATGGGTCCTTCAGGCAGTCACTGTCCATTATCTTAGACAGAGATGGACACTAATCACTGTTGCTGCAGAGACTAGCTGTTAATCAAATGCTTTAAAATGTAATTCCTTTGGTTCCACATTTTATAAAGAATGGTCTTGTCCATTTCTTCCCCATTCTAACCTTGCACAAACTTTTGTGTATGCTTAAATAGCCCTCTTTCCTTGACCATGATCTGTCCACTCAGTTGTAGTGAATTACTTTAATGATAAGAAATAAAAATGGCTTGCTCCAGAGCAAGGTGCTAAAACAGAAATTAGAGGAATGTAAGGATGTTGTAGTCCATTTGATTTTTACAATGGATTCCCTGATTTCTTTGGGGTGTGATTGCCCAATTTATGTTTTTACAGGAACTGAAATCAAGCAATTACTTTGAAAACATGTCTTGACAAATATGGCTGTGCAAAATGCAGTCTCCACCATTTCCTCACACCATTTGTGGTTTGTTCTCTTCAGGAGAAAAAGAGGTTGTCTTCTGTTTAGACAATGCAATTTTTTACCTCTCATCTTTTTTTTCAAGCACAAACCTTCAAGTAGAGAAAATGGATCTACCTATAATTGCAGATGTCCAATTCATAAAACTCAGTGATACAGAGCAATATATACAGTATGATATTTTTTAGTCAGTCCTCAACATAATAGCTAATATATTCCACTTAACAACTTCAGACATTTTTGAAATATCTCAATAATTTTTTTTATTTCATTTCAATTAGCAATTTTAATTGTACTCCCTTCTCATTTGTGTTGGCGTGAGACAACCTTTTATCCCAACACACTTTCCTTTAAAGCCTTTTTATTGCCATCTCGTTGATGTTTTCTGGTCATGATACGAATTAAAAGATTGAGGTATTCTTTAATTCAATATCTTGAAGGAAAAGTGATTTAAAGAGCAACACTAAGCATAGAAAACTCATAAACTTCCATCTAAATAAGCAGCTAGAGAACTGTAGATGTTTTAGATTGCATTTGTAAATGGTACAGTGTTATAGACCCAACCATACAGTTAATGCTAATTGTAACATATTTTTGTCAAAAATAGTGCTTTTTTTCTCTAACTTAATTTCTGATATATTTCATTTTCCTTAGAGTAATTCTGCAAACCTAGTATCTTTTGCATTTCATGCCTGATAATGGAAAGCTGTATTCATCTGTGCGTGATTCATCTGACTTAAGTATATTTAAACAGACATGCTTGATGGAAAGGTGTATCAGATATTTAGAGAAGATTTGGTTTTTACTTTTTCATGGTATTGTGTTATGTTACTTGGCTTGGTATAAACCACAGAATGTTCAAGATCTTTCAAAGTCTGAATTTCTTGAAATTCTAATCTCATGTATTTAACAGTCACAGAATGCTGGTGGCTTAACTGTGGAATTAGAAGCAAATAGGATTTTTTTTTTTTTTTTTTTTGCTATAGAAAATAGCATGAAGTTTTTGCCATTTAATTTCTGAAACACGTTGTTTAAGCTTTCTCATAAGATCTCTGGGCAGAAGCAGTGCTGTGTTCATTGTATACAATATCTGGGAGTAGAGCATTTTTCAACATGGGACTGCTGCTGCAATATCAATTGTAGCTGTTCTGTGAAGTAAAACGGTTTATTTTTAAATAGATCACTTTATCCTACTCTGCTTTTCTGGTGACTCAAATAACATTTTATAGGCCATTTTTTTGTTCTTAATGCAATACAATATAGAATGTGATTGTGTAATAAAGAGCCTTATATGAAAGACAAAAAGGAAGGAAGAAAAAATGGCTGAGACAACTGTTATAATGAAAACAAAATGTCATTAGGTAATTGAAAATATTAAAGAGCTATTATGTTTTTGAAGTATCAATATTTTCCTCCATCCATAAGGCAGAACATATACCTCTGTTACATGTACAGAAGGTTAGTTTCTTGTCCCAGTTGCTCAAAGTTAAAAGGAGCACAAATGAAGTTAGTCTGGGCCTTCATCAGTCTGCTGCTTTGCCCATTGATTTAGCACACTTGTATTTTATATGCACTCTGTTATTTACATCTGCTCAGACAGCTCTCCCACTATTACAGTCTAATATTTCACAACCTGTATAACAGCACATTTATTTTTTTCTGATAAATACTAGTTCAGAACACTTCTTTTTCTGCCCTATTTTCTTGGAAGGAAATAGTATTATGCAAGTGCCTACATCCATACAGTTATGACAGAAATAGAGAATATTGGTCTGACTTCAACATACTCCCTGAAAAATGAACTGAAAATATTCTCTTGGTGAGAATGCCAGTTTGTCTTTTACTGTTGCTTGTAGAAACACTGGCTCTGAACAAGGAAGGCTCTATCTCATACCAGCATCATCAGTGTGAAATAATCTCATTAGCCTAATGAGGGCAAAAGTGGGCAAGATTTAACAGAGCTGATATGATCCACAGACATTAGACTTGTTCTTTCCTGGATGGTGGCAGACAAATGTAGACTGTGTAGTGACAGACAGGTCATCTCTGAATTTCAACATGAAGGAAAAGAAAGGTTCAGTTCAGATATTCACCTGACTTTTTAACACTTCAGCTCTCTGTGTTCCCTTCTGAAATCTCCCTTAATGCATTCTGATATTATTTAGATTAAAAATGTCATTCACATTTGGATACAGCTAAACCTTTAGTGTCTCCTGTCAGTGTTCTGTTTTCACAAATGTAGCTCTATTGACTAGGTAGAAATAAGGCTTTCTTATATTATTAGAATTATTGGCAAAATGACCCTCTATAGTTACTGGAAATGTATGAGAGATACAGTATGAAAGTTTCTGAATAGTTGAAGTCTACAGTATGTAGATAGTAATTCTTCTTTCTCTTGGACTATAGTAGATATTATAATCCAGGGAAGAGCTATTTTGCCCCACACATGACTTGTGGGCAGGTAAAGATATAGGGAATGACAGACATTGAGTGAAGTGTAATAATCCTCAGATGGTGTTTGCTTGGAAACCTTCCAGATCTGGTCTTACTTTTTTGCAGCCTGAGATCATCAGACATGAAGGAAGAGGTAAACAGAACTCCCATCTCTCACAGCCAGTGGGTACGAGTTGTTCTTTTCTGCCACAGCAGTGACTGAGAGCCAGACTGCCCTTTAGACTCCCACAGCTGGGGAACATGGCACAAAAATGTGATGCCCCATGACATGGCCTCTGATGTAGGAGAGGAGTCACCAGCCTTGACCTTCTCCACCTCCCTGCAGGAAACACACTGGCGAGGGAAAGGGAGGTGGGGGAGGAACTGGACAGGAAAACTTGCTTCAAGTGTTCTATATTTGAAAGATTTTGCTGGAAATCTGAGTCTATGAGGAAAGAGATTAAGGGCAGGCTTGAAAAGCCCGGTCACAGAGCACGTTATCTATTATATAGCTGTACATTCACTCACATTCTGCCAGCATTGTATTTGCTCCCTTACCCATCCCTGTACATGTTAAAACTAGTGAGTCAAAGACACAGATCAAAACTCTTTAGGTAGTGATTCCTATCTCAGTTTTCACATAAAGGGACATCTCACAGGCCTCTTCGCAGTATATTCCTGTACAAGGTATTTGCCATGATCTTTCCTGGAATGGGGACAGATCCTAAGCACACCTTCTTGAAGTCAGAGAGACAAGAATTTATCATTTCCTAATAACAAAGTTGATTTCTCTGCTTTTCTTCAAGAATATACTTTCTGAAGTATTTCAGGATCCAGCACAGATTAAATTAATCTAAAAATGATAGAATGTAATAAAGGATTATACTATCTCAGTGATGCAACTTCACAGCCGTCACTTCTTTTCAGACTCTTTAGGATTTTTCAGAAACCACAAAATGTCTGCATTTTAAAATAGTTTTCTGAAAGGAGTAAAGAAAACATCAGTGACCTTAAAACTTCATATAAATCTTTTTTTACTGTCTGATCATGGCAGAATGATGACAAGCAGCTTCATTTTTGCCCAAGTAATTAAATATTATTCCAGCCTTTTTGACCTCAACCTAATGATAAAAGATTGCACCCAGGAAGAGAGCTTTTGTGGGGGCCAGTCAGAAACTCTTTGTTTGCTTCAAGGGTATATAAGTGCTCAGTTCACAGAAACATGCTAACTAGTTGGGGTTTTTCCCAGCAGTATTTTGTTGCAGAGAAGTTTTGCACATAGTATGAAACTCATGCAGCACTTACACCTGCTGATGTGCCTATTCTGGTCAGAACAGACCACAACTGCAAATCTTTGTGAAGATATTTCCTATGAATGTTCCCTAAGGAAAGTGGGTAGGAAAAATTTTCATGGAAACATAGAAAGGTTTGGGTTGGAAGAAACATTAAAGATCATCTAGTTCCAATTCCCATGCCACATGCGGGGACACCTTCCACAAGATCAGATTGCTCAAAGCCCCATCCATCTTGAACACTTCTAGGGATGGGAGATCTGCATCTTCTCTGGGAAACAGGTTCCAGTGTTTCATCACCCTCATAGTAAATAATTTTTTTAATAATTTCTAATTTAAATCTACCATCTTGCAGTTTGAAACCTCTCCTCCTGTCCTATCATGCACTACATGCATTTCTCAAAAGTCACTCTCCAAGTCTCTTGTAGCTCCCTTCATGTACTGGAAGGTGCTCCAAGGTCTCTTTGGAGCCTTTGTTCTTCAGGATGAAAAACCCAAACTCTTTCAAGGACAGGTCTTCTTAGGAGAGGTGTTCCATTCATCTGATTATCTTTGTGACTTCTCTTTGTGACTTTGTGACCTCTGGACTCTTTCCAACAGGTCCATATTCATCCATACAGGCCTACTGGTAGTTTTGTCTGAATTCCTCAGGCTCTGTCACTCCTGAGCTTGAAGGAGGTGTTCCTTGATATTAACCAGCCTTCTTGGACCCCCACTATAATGCTACCTTGCCCCTGCTTTCAATGGCTCCTCAGCCATCCCCAGGTGGAACTCCATGCACTGAATTAGGCCACTGACATAGAGTGTGACACTCCCTTCTGCTTTCCCCTGCCTGTCCTTCCTAAAGTGCCTGTATCCTTCCTTTCCAATGCTTGCCATCCTACCACATCTCCATGATGCCAATAGGATCACAGCTCTGCAAGCATGGGGGGCTGACTTCATCTCTGACTCCTTTTGTTTATTCCCCCTGCTATATGTATTTGCACAGGAGTATTTAACTGACTGACAGTGAAGCTGGTTTGCTGGCTGAAGTGGCTGGAATTCCTTTATGCTGCACTTCAGGTGCTCTCCTGACTTGCAATCCCTCTCCAGCCTCTGGGCATTTCTCACTGGCCCTAGCATCAAACTGATAGGAGTGGTGTGGATTGAAGTTCCCTTCCCCCAGAAATTTTAAAGCTCGGTAGTTTGACAGCATCAGACTCCTCTATTGTTCCTTCACTCATATATATTTCTCTCACAGCTGGAGTTTTGGAGTTCAAAACTAAAGTAATAGTAGGAGAAACTGATGTTAATCTCCATAGGCCCCATTAGCTCAACAACTTGCTTATTCTCTAATGTGTGATAGCAGGGTGCAAGAGAGGTTGTTATAGTGTTAGCCTGGCTTCCTGTGTGTCTTTTCAGTCTTAGCAGCTCTGCAGAAATGCCAGCATAACACAAAAGTAATTGTTGTGCTGTGATAATCAGGATTGCTGCCTTTTGTCAGCTCATTAGGAAGGCAAATATATCTCATTTACAAAGGAACTTTTTGACTGATTATTTAAGTACAGGATAGAAAGTCTGTTACCTAAAAACATGTTTCTATTTCTGTAGTGTTTGGGGGTTTTAATATGTTTTTTTTTTTTAACAATACTGTGCCTCAGTTTCCTTTCAATTACAAGGAAGTTAATATATTGGAAACTTTTGATTGTTAAATTTAATGTTTTTCAGGTACTTTGACATGTTTAGATAAAAGGGTCTCTTGAAGTGCAAATTACAGAGGTAAGCATGGCTGAGGTGCAAGTGCCCTATCCCTATTTTTGGTGTCAGCATCTGCCAGTCTTTTAACTGATTTTTTATGAAAGCCTATCTGGCGGCACTGTCTAATGTTCTGTTTCATTTTTTAATGGGGAGAAAGCCTTGTGGGATATATAATACATATTGTCTATCAGAGGTCTGGAAAAAGTATTGATATTTATTGCGCTATCTTTTCACCATGGAGGTAAAATGTCAGATTATAAGGGTCAATAGTTAATGTTTAGACCTGGGTACTTAAAGCTTGAAGTATGTCAAATCCATATCTAGCTGATTTTTTTTTTTTCCAGAAAAAAATCACTGTTTGGAAACATGACCTCAAGATGTACAATTGAGGTGCCTTTGTTCATTCTGAGCCATCTCCTTTCTCAAGACATAAGGTATCACCTTTGTTGGGTGGGATCTTCTTTCTCCATTTGTAAGTAAGCTTTAAGGAGGAAGCTGTTCAGTGATTCTCTCTCTTTGACTCATGACTATCATGAGTTTAGCTTGCAGGAATAACAGAAGTAAGTCTGTTAGAGGCTTCACATTGTCCTCTGCCATCCTACTAGGTTTTGGTTCTGGGTACATTCCTTTGGTTTTACTTCATGAAATGAAAACTAATATACCTACAGGAATTCTTGGAAAAATAAAAAAGGCACATATTTTAAGGGGAAGGTCTTCATTAGGTTCTCTGAATGAACTCTTCATTTTTTAGAATTTGCACAGCATTAGAGAGAAAATTAGACCTTATCGGCCAAAAGGGATTTCATGTCAGGGCAGAGGATATGTAAATTAGCCTTAGTCTGTTTTATCAGAGGCTTTTTCATCATATCTGCATGATGTTGAGAGAGGCTGGTAACTAGGGGAAGCTATTAATCTTGCATTGTTTTCACTGTACCATGTCTATTTTTGAAAAATTACCTTTGATTTAAGTGCAGTACTTTGAAGAAATAATTATAATTTATTAAACAAAACCTTTTCCAACCATCCACAGTGATATAATTGTGCATGTCTTTGTGCACCCATATGGTTTTCTAGCTATAACTCCTGCAGGAATGAGTTTGACTTTGTGCACTTCGTGTGTCTTCTTCATGTGACCTACGAGGTCAGCACTTTGTTAAGTTAGTAGATCATCCCCAAAGTTCACAGGTCATATTGGCTTGTCACTGTCTTTTTTGAAAGGTCATAAATAATATTTACAGTATTAACTTTAAACTGTTCTTGAATAGAACTGTCTAGAGTAAGTACTCTCAGCAATATCTCATGGAATGCAAATAGTTATTCCTATTAATTATCATAGTCTTGCACTCTCCTACATGTGTACCTCTAGAATTTATCAGAGAGGTGTACAGTTTCCAGGAATCTGCCCTAATCTCCAAAAATGAGGCATGTTAGGAGTCAAGGACACTTCAAGATCAGTGCATTTCAAAGCAAATGAGGACAAAAGGTAGATCTATCAGAAGCAGAGATAAGGAAGTCTGGTATCCAAAAAGATTTGGTCATCTCATTGAATTCTTTGATCTTTGAATTCAGCTGAAGTGTTTGCTAGCTGAAAAGTTCCTAGCATGCATTTTTGACTGCAGAAATTTGTTGTTGAGTAATATCTGCAGCTTTTCCCTTGGAGAAGAGAGGGTAGTAATGGAGAACATTCTTTATTTAGTTGCCCATTTATATAAGCAAGATTTTTCTAAAATATATCTCCATTTTCAAAAATTTTCAGGGAAAGGACAGAAAGATGTGCATGCATACTAGTACTTGCATGTATTTTGATCCTAAACAGAGTGAGACCTAAGGAATCGAGGTAGAAAATTATACAAAATGCATTAAAATTAAACAAACAAATAAAAAATCCCCACCCTTGCAGCACTAGCAAGAAGTGTTCTAAAGCAACAATAAGGTCATTTTGATGGCATTATGCCTTAAATGTTTTTTGCAATCACTGCTCAAAACCTTTAAGTTGATCTAATTCAGGAAGATAGGAAGTGCTTCTACCTTCGTGCTTTCTTGCCTTGAGATAAAAAATTTTCCTAGAGTCTAGACTCATCTAATCCTAACATATCCTAAGTTGGAAGGGGCCCACAAGGATCATTGAAATCCATGCCCTGGCCCTCTGCAGTGCTACACCAGCAATCATATGTGCCTGAGAGCATTGTCCAGGTGCTTCTTGGCCTCTGGTAGGTTGGTGCTGTGAGTACTTCCCATGAGTGCCATTCCAGGGCCCTACCAACACCTTCTGTGGGAAGGGCCTTTTCCTGATATCCAACCTAAGCCACCCCCAGCTCAGCTTCTGGCCATTTCCTCAAGTCCTCAAGTCACAGGAGTGAAGAGATCACTTCCTGCTGTTCCTCCTGAGGAAGTTGTGACTACAGTGAGGTCTCCCCTCAGTCTCCTGCAGGCTGAACAGACCAAGTGATCTCAGTCATTTCTCGTATGGCTTCCCCTCATTCCATCACCATGGGCAGCCCAGATTAGAAAGGTATGGAGGCAACAATCTTACTGCCTTGGAATGATCCACATGGAATTACTTTTCCAGCCCCAGTTTCCCTGAAGCGGTAAGCTTTCTTGCACTTTGAACCCTGTCCCTAACCCAACTTACTAGGTATTTTTCAGAGGCAATAAATGTAAGAGTATTTCTCTACTCTACTTTGCTTTTGCAAACTCTGGTAGGAAAATTCAGCACCATTATGAAATCCATTTTAATCACAAGTGCCAGTATGTCAGAGTAGTTGAGGGAATTGTTGAATCCCCTCGGGAGTGTTTATTTCAGTTGTTTCATTTGTTCTAGCTATTTAGATTGCCTCTTGTCTGGATTCTTTCTCTATTTTCTGCACATTGAAAGCAAATACATACCTCAGAGTCCCAAGAGTTGACAGCTCTCTTGAGCTTAACAGAGGAACAATAATTTTTCTCCCCACCCCACACTCTGAATAACTTAAATGCAATGATATGCTCCCTTGGGCTTTCATGTTTCCTAACTATATATAAATAAAACAGATGCAATTTTATTAGAGCAGGGTTCCTGTCATTCTCCATTTGTCTGTAAACCACACCAGTATTTATCTTTGATGTTATCAAAAAAACCCCAAACCTGTCTTATAACTGATAAAGTAGAGCAAATAAAAATTATATATTAAAAAAAAAAAATCAGTAAACTTCAGTCTAGCTTTAGAAGTATCTCCAGCTGTCTCAGGATTACTAAAATGTGTTTCTTCTTTCTATATGTTGTGGTTTAACCCCAGCCAGCGACCAAGCCCCATGGAGCCACTGACTCACTCCCCTACCAGCAGGATCAGGGAAAGAATCAAAAGAGTAAAAGCAAGAAAACTCTTGGGTTGAGATAAAGACAATTTAATCAGGAAAGCAAAAGCAGCATACACAGGCAGAGCAAAACAAGGAATTAATTGACTGCTTCCCATGGTTCAGGAGGTTCCTGTTATGCTAATTCCTCTAACACACAACTCAAATCATGGTTCACAGCAACTGAAAGGCACATCCATTTCAATCTCCACTCCTGGCTGTTTTGGGCCCAGTTACCTGGTTTAACATTGCAAAGAACTCTTCTCCTTGTTCCCATCCTGGTTAACAAGGGATTCAAGCTGGAGCTCTCCATTAGTACAGTCCATATCATAGTCCTCCATGGGCTGTAGGGCATGGCCTGCCTCACCACAGTTTGCACCACAGGCTGCAAGAGAATCTTTTCTTCCTCTGCTCCATTGTGGGGTCCTAAACACAGGAGAAACTCCTCCTTGAATTCCTCCAACATGGATCCTTCCCACGGGCTGTAGTTCTTCACAAACTGCTCCAGCGTGGGTCTCCCGTGAGGTCAGAAGTCCTGCCAGCAAACCTGCTCCATCACTGGCATCCCACAGGTCACATGTCCCATTCTCCTTCAGGCATCCACCTGGGATACTCCACAGGCTGCAGGTGGATCTCTGCCCCCTCATTCACACACCCAGTCCCTTCATCTCAAGTTCACACTGGAGTTTCAATCTGGCCAGTAGAGCAGCACAAAATTATACACCATATAAATTACTTGTATACAGATACTAAATTTAACTCACTCATTATTTTCATACAGTTTTTGTAGCATCTCAATCATCTCAACCATTCTTGCAACCATAGTGAGTAGATGGATTTTTTTATTTTAAGTCAGATATTTCAGCAGTGTGCTTCAGTATCTTCCTGGGATTCATACGATTTTATGTTTAGTTATACTATTCAGTTAGAAGGATTTCCTTGAGGACTGCTATCTTTGGGCAACAACCACAGTCTGAGTCTGGTAAGTGGCTCCTTACCAGACTCTGGATGTGTTAAGAAAGAATTTTACCTGATTTTTAATGTTGTTAAGGTCTTCCATTATCATATTTACCTCTATTACATCAGCAAAAGGTTATACAAGGATGCTGGAATTCAAGTAAAATTTAACTCAGTTTGCAAGGGACAGTTCGATTTTGCTCTTATACTCACTAGCAAAAGTACCATGTGCTTCTGAACAGAGAAGTGATGTAACAAGAAGCTGTTTGTATTTATAAAGCTGAGTGCTATTTCAACATTTTGCCTGGCAACTCCATATGAGATGAGTATATCCTTACAGGATATTGAATTCAATAAAGCTATTCCCAGCCCAGTATGTCCCTGTGATAAGCTGAGAACGAGACCACTTCTGCCAGTCCAAAACATGACAACAGAACAAAATCTCTCAGTGGCAGGTACCAAACAGCATCATATATTTTTGAAGTCATATCAAGCATCTTGCCTGCAAAAGGTAATTTAAAATTTAATTTTTAGCTAATAGACACAAAATAAGCCTCATAATGTATATTATTCTCTAATAGTGTATTTTTTTGTTAGACATTTCTTCCAGAAAGATACCAGTGCTTATATAAGATACACAGAGCACCAAATTTCAGTCTTTATGCAAGTAAAATCAGGAAATATTTCTGTGTTGGTTAAGCAACCAAGTCCAGTCCTTAGGGAGAATGGTGGGGGCAGTCATAATTTCTCATATATTAACAAATGCTGACAGTGTAGCTCATAACATATTCTCATCAATATGAGACTCCATCAAGATATGTATTTTGAATTTTTTTTCTTATCCAATTCCATTTTTAAATAGCAGATTTGATTTACTCTAATACCCATATCATTTGGTAATTTTTTATTTTTTCTATATTGAACAATATTTAATTCTGGTATTGCCTTGACAAGTAAAAATGCCTGCTATAGCATCATAGAATCATTAAGTTGGAGAAAACCTCTAAAATCCTTGAGTTCAACTGTTAACCCAGCACCGACACGCTCACTAAATCCTGTCCCTAAGTGCCACACCCCACTGCTGAGCACTTCCAGGGATGGTAATTCCACTACTCCCCTGAGCAATACTCAGTATAACTGCTTTAGGGAGAAGAGAGGAAAAATATTTTTAATCTTGCCTGTAATCTTTCATTTTTCAAGTAGTAATATCCCCTGATTTAGGTGACCCTAAGATAAAAAAAAATATCTAGAAATAAAAATGGAGATTGATATCCAAGGACTTGTGTTTGTTATTATGAAGTGAAGTTTGACAGATTCTGTCATGCTTAGAGTGTTGCTTGACTCTTTAGAGCATTGCTTGACTCAAGGCTGCAACTTTGGATTAATCTGGACATACTAATTAAAGGAAGATGCTGGTTTTTTTTTTTTTTTTTGCTGTCAGTATCTGACAAAGATGGCTGCATTCCAAGACACAAGTTGCTATCAATGTGCATTATCAAACACAGGTGTTTAGATATTTTTCAGGTAACAATATTTAATTTTCTACTTGAAGACCGAGCTTCTGTTTTCAAGCACTGTCCACCAGTTTAGCATGACAGGTAGAATGCTCAGGCTCCCCCCAGATTTGTGAGCTCTACTTGCTGAGCTATTAGAGTTATTAGGCCAGGTATTTTAGCTTAATCAGTGGTTCTCCAGAGATTGCGTGGACTACCCCTAAGGGACCTGGGAGTCAGAACATGCCTTCCCCACCAGCACACCTTCCCCATGGTTGGGCCATGTGAGCTTTCTTGTACCAAATCCAGAAGTCCACCAGCCCCACTGCAGCCTGCCAGCCCCAAGGTGTGAGGAGCAACTGAGGCAGTGTGACAAAGCCAGTTGGGATGTGCAGAAACTGGCTCTCACTCTCCTGCTCTCTCTCTTAGTGTAGGACCCAGTTGACTCTGGGGTTAATTATACTCATGGGGTTCCTCGTCCTTTCCATCAGAGGGTTGCCTTGGGGAGACCTAGATGAAGAAGTGCAAGGTAGAAGTATGGCATGAACCAAGAGTAGAATGAGGAGGAGCCCACTGATGTACCTTGCTCCTTGGACCTTTTTTATTCCTCTATTTTTATTTCACTCCATTAGCTGGAACTTTTGTGTGTGCTCCTGAGAAGAAGAAAAGAAAGGTACAGAGCACAACATCTTAGTGATCTTTCCATGAAATACTTTTTAAAGTATTTCTTTGAGAACACAAAGATGGCAAAATGCAGCCTTGCCTACAGAGGTGAGAAGTCTTGAACCAAGCATGCTGACTGAAAAAAACCCATCAATTCTTGCAAGCAACCAGAAAATATTATTTAGTATTTAGACTTCTTTTCAAGATTTTCAGATTCCTCCTTCAGACCACAGGAAATAAATCCTTATAAAAATCTCATTGATCTGCATTTCCAAATCCTGTTCCCAGAAGTAATTTAGAAGCAAAATGACATTAACTGTCAAGGAGACTTATGATTCAAAATGTCTCACCCTTCTGAAAATGAGCTTTAGCTTCAAAATCTGCTACTTTTGGGAAGTCTAAACTAGGCAAAATACAAGACATTTTTTGAGAAAGAACAGATTATAAAGACTACAGGATGTATGTTTTGATAAATATGTATGGTAAATATCAAAAAGTGTTTAAGTTTTTCTTATAGCTGTCTGTGGAAATACTTTCATTTCTTGAAAAAGAACATAAAGTAAGTGTTCATCATTTAAATAATAACCAATGCTTAGGACCCTCAAATTCTGTAAGGGAAGGTCATCTGATGCTGAAAATATTTATCAGCAATTAGTTTGTCTGTTTTACTGCTGTATGTATATTTTTACTATAGCTATCAAAATTATGCACACTCAGGGCCTATGAAAATAACAATTATTGACCTGTTACAAAGAAAACCTTTTTTAAGGGAGGCAAAAAAAGGATTATTTTGATTTATTTCTCTTAATTCAAAGGCTTTGTATAAATACAGGGAAGAGATATGTTTCTTCATCTTCTCTGTATACTTGCCAAAAGTTTCCAAAATTTTTTCAGACTTTCTACTGAAAAATGGCATTAGCAACAAAAATCTCTATTCTTCAAAACATATTCAGCAACAAAGACTCACAAAGCAAAATCCTTCTTTGTCCTGCATAACCTGTAGTGCGTGCACTGGCACCTCTGTTATCAGTGCAGTGCACTGTGCAACTGCAAACAGTAATACAATCAGGTTTTCATTTATATTAATGTGGCTAAGCTCTGTGTTTGATCATGTTTAAAGATATGCACTTGCTAAATGTAATTCCCATATATTAATATATTGCCTACAAAAGGCCATTGTTTACGTAATGTGATTCACATGAAGATTCTGAATGAAAATTTATCAGTGAGATTGGTAAATATTCGCATTTAGTTTTAGGTTAAAAGAATTAAAAAAAAAAAAGGTTTCACACAAAATCATTAAATGTCCATCAACAGCAGATTTGTTATCATCAACTCAAGACAAAACTCATCATCATTTATAAACCAAATCCCACAGTCCTGTTCAGGAATACATCCATTATTTTTGAGTGAAAACTGAGATTTGTGTTTCTCTTATGGAGAAATTACCTTCTCCATGCATGAGGAGCTTTGGCAAAATAAAATCCAGATTTCAGCACTGTGGCCCAATATGATCCCTATATTACAATTAGGATTGTACTGGTAATGAATTTTCCAGCAGCTGATATTCATAAGTTGAAAGTAACCAGCAGCCTTTTCTACAGTAAAGCAGAAGTTAAAGATACCTTCTCAAAAGGCAGGAAACCTGGCTCAGTGTCTTCCTTGGCTTCGATAGATTCAAACTCTTATTTCCCAACAGGGCCATTTTGCATTTTTTTAATTGAGCATGAACAAGAACAAAAACTTGGATGCAGGGATTCACATGCTGAGATGTTCTACTCTCTGTTATCACAGTCTTGTGCTTTTCCTCACTAGAAAAGTTTTTGTTTAGGTACCATCACTGTCTTCAAACCCTTTGAAGAAACAGGAGGAATTTAACCAGAGAGTAACCATGACGTCAATAAATGCACTTCCCACTGAGGTATGAGCAGAATGGGATATATGTACATACTGTAAGTTAGCTCTCCTGAGAACATAGGAAATTGCATTCTTCTGGGTACCTCCTTATGACTTCTTTTCACATATAACAGGTGCTTAATTTGTAATAACTGGGGTCCTGTTAGTAAATTGGAGCTCTGTTCCCAATTACTTCAAAAATTTATCTGAAAAGCATTTTGTATCAATGTTACTTGGCAGAGGATGAAACAATACAGATGTGATTGGTATTCAGTTCTCTTTGTAGCTCCATTTACAGGTAGATATCATCCTGCCTGCCCAGAGTTAAAGATTTTAAGAGGTAGAATGAGGAGAACAGGGGAAGTTATGGGAGATTGGAAAATAATCAGTATTATACTATAGGGCTGTTTTTCTGGATAAGTTAGGTTTTGAGAGTAGTTTAACTAGACTGAGAAATTTTAGTCTGTCTTACTAAACCTAAATTTTGAGGATATAATGAAGCCCTAATGATGGTAGGTTTTAATGGGAATGAAGATGAATAAAGTAGTTACCAACAGGTGGGTAAGAGTCTCTGAGAAAGAAAGGTGTGCATAAACTGGATGAAGTGTATTGAGCTGACGGGAATGTATCAAAGCTTCAGCAAAAATTTTCTTTGAGGGAAGGAAATAACCAGAAAAGGTTATTTTATTTTTAGCTCTCTGCTCTGCATGTGTGTACCTTTGAAAAGAGAGTGCTTTGTTCTGAAAAAAAAAAACATTCCAAAAAAAAACTGCAGTCAGCTCAGCAGTCACAAATCCCTGAAGAAAGAAGGACTCTCAGATGCCAGATGCACTTGTCATGCTACCAGAGCTGGAGAAATGGGAATGTCTGGCCAGTGATCCATTTCAGATTTCATCTTTTGAGAGAGTGGTCTGGTCACCGAGTACACGGAAGAAAGATGGAAAAAGTCCAAAGGGAAGATCTCCCAAAGACAATAATGTTCTGTGTTGTCCAGTGACAATTTTTAGCTGGTAAAAAAGACAGCTGAAAGAACCTCTGTCCCCAGGCATTTGTTCTACATCTCACCAGCCCATCAGTTTTACCAACCTTACTTTTACTGGGGCTGCACTGTAACCTAAAGCATCAAAACCACCAGGATAAAAGAAAACCACCCAGCATGGACTGGGAACCTCTTTAAATTGCAGCTGGTCTTTCTCCTGACCTCCATGTCAGCATGGCCACTCAGACACACTCTACATTACAAAGAGGGAAACAGACAGCAGTGTTAAGGTGTGAGGGAACAGCTACAGGTGGCAGAGGGGGTTGGCACCCTGTCAGCCCATCCAGACAGTGTGGCTTACACCCCTGTGATGCCCACATTGCTCACAGTGTGCACCAGATCTGGCCATGTATTGCAAAGTGCTGCACATGTCCCTAAGTTTCAGTACATATTGGTAGATGGTTTGCCATAGACTTGGGAAAGATACAGCCAAATGACCTTGGGATTAATGGAGACACAGTTTAGATTTGTCAAGATAGTGAAAAAAATTCTTTTTCTGAAATAATATAATAGTCCTGATTTTTTGCTTGCATTCCATAAATCAGCATTCATTTACAGAAAAGCTCAATGTAAGAAATCCAGTTATCTTATAGGTAATTAAAATCTTATTCTTATCCATGAGCAGGGCAATAACCTGGGAGGTCCCCTTTTATATTTTATGGAGTACAACATAAAACCACTGAAGCAATATCAGATGACTCTTTGACAACATATTATGTGGTGCCGCCACATTACTGGAAAACTACTGACATTTTTTAAAGGGAAAGTTGTGGTGCAGTTTTCCATGAGATACTGATTAATATGCTATTGAGTCTATAAATAAGGTGCCAACCAGCAGCAGTTGTGACAGCATTTCTGCACCTTGCTAAGCCAGGGCTGAGATCAGTAAGTCAGTTCACATAGGCCAGTTATCTACGATGTAACAGTAATGAATGGTGAAAGGCAGGATATGAGTTGCTGTTTAGAGGGAAGGTGTTCAGAAAAATAAGGACAAAATGAGAATTTCTTCATACAACTTTAGCCATGTTACAAACATACTCAGACAGAAAAATGAGAGAAGTGTCTAAGTGCAAAACAAGCAATAAATCTGAAGATAATAAAAAGCAGTGAGTGGCAGTCCAAGGCCACACACTGCATTTCATCATATGTGTCAAAAAAAAAGCCCACAGAGAAATAAGACCCTAAACAACCTTCTGATCTTCGTTTTAGGCTTAAGGTAGTTAGTCCTGTGGTCCTGTGACTTTTTTTATCCAGCCCCATTTTGCTACAGATCCAACTAATTTTGTGTGCATAAATAATAGCATATTTTTTTTTTCCCTATGTTCTGGACAAGATTCTAATTTTGAAATATCTTCAGGTTCCTCTCAGAGATTTATACTGTGGAAATAGTGAGGCTGCAGTAGCAACATTGGTGAAATGAGAGGAAATATTTAATGAATTATGTCCCTGGGATGCTTTGATTTGGGAATAACTCAAACACATGGTTTGATCTGACAGCTGTCTGTGTGCAGCTTGTCATTTCTAAACTCTGTTTTTCCAGGAGATTAATTAAAGTCCATGCAGTGATTTTGTCTCAATTAGAAGTAATGAAATGGGGGAGCTTCCTGATAATTACAGCATATAGTAGAAAGTCTAAAATGAATGGATACCATAAGAAAAACTAACCTCTCGCAAATTATTCATATAGACTGTTGAAATATATTTTCAGTATGCCAACAGAGGTTTGTAACTAATGTTATGTGTTAAGTTTTCTTATGGCAGTTGTGTATCCAAACCAACACTTATAAAAATACTTTTTCGCATTTCAACAGTCTATATCAACAATTTTTGTGACATTTCTTTTGCTTAAAATTTTGCCATTGGTCTTCCCCAAGGAAACCATCCTCAGGTCTGTCTAGTGCATTGCCACATCCATGGCACTTCACTGGACTCACTCCAGCACATCTGTGTCAGTATTGCACAGGGGAGCCCAGAACTGGACCCAGCATTCCAGAGATGTCTCACCAGGACTGGACAGAGGTGAAGGATCACCTCCCTCTGTCTCCTGCCAATGCTCTTCTTGCCACAAGAGCCTTCCTTGATTTCCTTCTAACTAAAAGAACAAAATCAAAACCAACCAAACAAACAAACAAAAATTCAAAACATGTACATCCCAAACAAACAAACAAAATTGCCCTTTTTTTGACAAGCCTTTAAGAAACATTACATTGTATGCAACTATCAGGAACAATACCTTGTAAACTGCAATGGAATGTCGACACAGCACACAAATTTAGGAATTGTCATACTGAGAGTATTGACACTCATTGATTTTAGGCTGCGTGTATGTCTAAAGAATAGTCTGCACCAGTAGCTACTACCAAATGCTTCTAGGATACCAAATGATTGTAGGATATCATCATAAGATATCATATGGTTCCTAATATGTTTTCTCCTTACAGATCAGCCCTGAAACTCTAAATTCCACCTCTTTATTTTTGTTTGGTGTTGCTGCTTGATGTTATAGCTGGACAATTTTATAAATAGGAATATGTGTAGACTTCCTTTAATTTTGCTGGTTTATTAATCTCAAGAGTGCCCTGTGACAGTCCGTTTAACAGGATGGTCACACTTTTCTGATTTCCCTATTCAATCAAACTGTTCTTTATTCAAATTCGGAGTTGTTGTCTTCCACTGTATCTGGATGTCCTTTCAGTCTTATAGAGAAAAGAATGAAGAAGATAGCAATTATTTTCCTCTCCGCTATTCATTACTTACATTCCCTATTATTTCTTGCCCCCCTTGTGATTTAAATGCTTTTGCATTAAAAATACTATTTTCTTTTTGAGATTTTTTTTTCCTGTATTAATCATTCTTGTTGTCATGAGGGCTTTGTTTTTGCAAATGATGTCAGCAGAGTAATTTTATGGCATTTTAGCTTTATGCTTCATGCTTGTATATCAAAGTATATAATCAGTTATGTCGATGATTGACTGATTACTGTTTTCTGTATAAACATGCACAGAGGTATTCTTTGTATTTCACCCTGACAGTGAAATTGTAGGCTATTTTCCTTTGTTAAAGCATTACAAAATCTGTTTGCCTGCTTTCCAGTATTTCTTACCTTTCCTAAACAAAAATTCCATTCTGTTCTTCATTATTTCCTTGTTGTTTACCAGAGGGACATCAATTAAAAAGATCAGGCATTATGAAAAGTCATTATTGCTTAAAGACTTTTAAATCTGTGCTTTTGTGACTCCCTTGTTACCTATTTTCATATAAAATCTTCCAAATTTGCTAAGCTGATACGAATTGAGATAAATTAGATCATTTGTAGCCTAGTCTTTACTGCCAAATTTGGATCTGCAGTCTGTGTGCTTCCCTGCACAGACCATGGCATTGAGTGCTGGTCCTCTTGGAGGATGAAATCTCAGATTTGCCTTCAGTCCAGACAGCTATTTTGCTTCCCCAGCACAGCTAGCAGTCATTGCTTCCCTCATTTACTTTCCACAATTGTCAGCAATTTCCTCCCATGTGCTGGTTCTCTCCAGTGCTTTCTGTGCCAGCAATTTTATCATAGTATCCCACACTCTTTGAGAAATTTTAAGAATACATACTTGAGCACACCCCTGCAGATGATGGTAGCAAGAATTCTCTACTTCATAGGGGTAGCAAGGTACTTCATTGAGCTTACGTTTCTTCTTTACCAGGAAGGTGGGGATTCATTCGTCTTAAATGACAAACTTATTGAAACCTTGTTGAAATATTACCTTGACTCATTTTGAGTTAAATACTAATTTTCAATTTGAGCATCTAATGAGACTCACACAGGGGAAAATAGTTGTGCTTGTGTGAACTCTGTGGTTGATTCAGTATTGAAATAAATTGTTGGTTCTGCAGTATTTAGACCTTTATTTTGCACTTGATTCACATTTTCTTTTAAGAAGTAGTTCTATAGTAGAGTTCAGTTCTGTCTTTGGGACTCTTTGAAAGACTGACATTTCTGTAATGTAAAGTGGAACTTTGCCAATTCTTATCTGAACTTTCCAAACTGCAATGGTTTTGAATAAAATCTGCTTTCAAAAATGCTCCCAAGTTTGGCTTTGTAAGAGCGGAAAAGAGCTTAAACAGGGGGAAAAAACTGCTGTACATCAAACTGTACCTGTGAAAACTACCAAATGTAGATTTTTTTGGAAAGCAAGGCTGGAGTCCTGCAAGTTGCTGGGTATCTTTTCCTATGGAAAAACAGGTATCTTCCTTCTAATTTAAGAATTTGTGATAATGACAACACCGCTGTTGTTCACAGAGACCTGGTCCCAGGCTGTGTTTGCCCAAGGCTTCATTGACCTACTTAAATTGGTAGGTTTGGTTTTACTTGCAAGACTCCTGCCTGCTTCCAAACATCACAGGTGTTCAGGGAATAGGTATGAAGGGATCTTCTGTGGTTTGAAATGTTGTTAAATGCAGATTGATAGAAACTCCTTGCAGCATGCATGAGTAGCTGTTTTAAGGTAGGTGGATCGTGGCTGAGGCCACAGCTTGGAGGTGGGCAACACTTGAAGGAGTAAAGTGCTGCTGCATTAAGGATTGTTCAGCACACACACACACAAAAGAAAAATAAGTATTTAAGCTCAGGATTATGAATCATTAAATAACCAGCAAAGGTCATGGAGACCAGATGTTCCACCACAAGCCAGCTGTAGTTCACTAGCCAGATAAGCAGTGTGAGTGAAGAAGGCGAAGAAGGGACTCACATTGTGTTGGAGCTAATCTGATTTACAAAAGTATTAGCATGGCTACAGTACTGAAGCAGTACTATGTGGCTGTATTCATATAAATAATACACAAAATAAAACTTTATTTTAAAACTTCTTTACAAATAAAATTGTGTTTTGGTGTTTTTCTATTTCTTTACAGCTTTTGGAGTGTTTAGGGCATTACTCAAACTTGCCTTCATACACAGCCACTGTGAACCTACTCTCTACTCAAGTTAGGGCTCAAGTAATGAAAAATTACCATAAGTGTTTCAGGACTCTATAGCCCTGCACAGAGCCAAGTAATAAAATATCACCCTATGTGATGTAAATTCTCAGCATTAACTTTTCTGGGAATACAAGTATATAGTTGTCATTTATCATCCTGAGTTCAGGGGAAAATGAATAAACAATAAAGCCACCTGAAAAATAAAAACAACTCCAAAATCTAGTCATGGCTGATATTACATCTAACTTCATCTGAGGTGGTAGTGCACAACTTATGCCTTTGGAAATCAATGACTAGAACATATACAAGAAATAGCTAAGCCACATTCTAACCTTTATTCAGCCTAAAATTGGTTGAACACCAGCCTCTGATAAACTATGAGAATGCTCTTAGTTAATTGGAGCATTTGGTGTACAAAAACTTAAAAGCTCTCATGTTAAATGCATAGCCAGGCATGCAAGAGAGCTCTCTACATAGCTGGCAAAAAACCCACCACCCAACAGAAGCAACAGAACCCAAAAACAACAACAGCAACAGCAACAACAAAAAACAAAACAAAACCACAAACAAACAAACAAAAATCCCAAACCAAAACAACAACAACAAAAAAAAAACTAAAGAAAAGAAATAGGAGTTAATTCTTAATCAGCCCAGGTGTTTATGCATTACACTTACTTCATACCCTAAAAAGAGGAGCAGACTCCAAACTCTCCCTTTTTGTGTAATGCCCTGAGTTAACTCTGGACTGCTCCTTTATGTCCATTAGCAGATCTGGTGCCTTTTGCTACCCTGTCTGCACAGAATGCCAACTATGAGACATGTAGAGAACACCCCTCTAGTGACTACATCTCTGTGGGAAGTTACATTTCTTTCTGTTGAGGCTGAGGACCTCCCCATCCTCTTGAAGTGAGACCTTTGTGCAGTATCTTTGTATACCTGTCAGTGCTCTCCTCCCGTTCCTGCAGAAAAACCTCCTGACACCAAATCCTGACCAAAGAAGGGAGGAGCACTCAGTCTGCACTGGACCAACAGCCAGTTTCCCACCAGCATCTCCTCTTCCCTCTCCCATCTTGCTGTCTTTTCCTGTAGTTGCTGTGAGCTGAGCAGTGGGTGAGAGGTCTCTGTCTCTATTCATGTCCCTGCCCTTTACTTTCTGTGGCTGACACAGCACAGCTGGCAGCAGAGATGCTGGGCTGGAGGGTGCTGTGAGGACTTCAGCAGTGTAAGGGTAACAATTGGACTCAAAGACCTTAGAGGCCTTTTCCAACCTGAATTATGCTATGATTCTATGATTAATGAGAAGAGAGGTGGGGCTCCACTACCACTGGCAAGAGGGGAACCTCCAGCAAGGAATATAGAAATAGTAATAGCCTAGATTGTGCTAGTGTCTGTATTATACTGGCTGCAGTATTCAGAGAGTTTCAGTGAGATCTTTTCTTCTGTAAAATGATATGCAGGATCAGCAGGTAAGTTCTTGCTGCAAGTGCACCAGCTTCAATTGGAGTGTATTGTGCTGTGCTGAACAGACCTCACCAGTGACATGGTGGTTGACAGGGAAAAGCTCTATGAAAATCACTGGCATAAAGGAAATACTATAAAATAGACTCATCGAGGTTATTCAGAAATAAGAGCATTCTTGCACAGTAGCTGCTGGAAGAGAATGTGATCTGAGCAGTTCTGCTTTGGTAGCAACACTGGAATGGAGACAGGACTGCAAGACTTAAGTTTTACAGTATGTGTTCACAGCATGTCAGACTGATGAAAATAGGCAAAATGGGAAGACTCTCTGACAAGAATTCATGCCTCTGAAGAGATCATCAACTGTAGATTTTGAAAACAAAATTAATGGTCAAAATGAGTAATAACTGAGCATTTTGGGGGCAGGGGAAGGGTACGAAAAGAAAAAAAAAAAGGCAAAAGTCCCCTGTCAAACACTTTTTGAAGTGAGGCTGGAAGAAAAATAAATCAAATGGCTCTGAAGAAAATGAAGTGCACATGTTTCATTGCTCAGAAAGGATGGAAGTGAAGCATTACAATGTACCAGTGGAGCTGAATAACCTCCACAGCAGATGTGAGCTGATATGATTTGTGAAGATGCACTGTAACAGTGCAGAGCAGGACTGAAAACTCCACTCTTTGCATATATGTTAGAAAACCTGGTGGTACATTCTTTCTACTGTGCAATAAAAAAGGCAAAATAAAAGCATATTACAAGGCAGAGATTGGTTGCCAGAATGAGAATTGAACTGGCATCCTATTTGCACTCTCAGTGTGAAAACAGTCAGTGCCAGATCAATCACTTGTTCAAGCAGAGTTATGGATCTCACTGGGTGTAAAATGTAGCGTGTATATCCAGGAGGAGATCAAACCACAAGGCCAATTATTTTTGCCCTCAGAGTAAAAATGACCTAAAGACCAATTTAGACTCTTTGGGAAACAGGATATCGCTTCCCTAGTGTGGTTGAGTGGATGGCACTTAGGAATAAAAACACATTATTGTTAATTGACTGTGAGTTCCTTCATTTAACAAGGACCCTCTCAGGCTACAAAATGTAGTAAATTGGCCAGGCCAGACCACAGAGGAAGCTGGGGGACTGTTTGAAGGATTGGGCTGGTACAAACACCCTGGAGGTGTTTTTGTCTGTCCTGTGCACTGTACCACGGTAAATTAGTGAGATAAATGTAAGTTAGGTAGTGTGTTCATCCTCCTGCGTTGAGGAAGAGCCTGCCCTCACTAGAGTACCTTGCACTGGTGTTTGTCTAACCTTTTCCTTGTAAATCAGTGATGAGTGTCATGCTTGGGGGAGAAGGGGGAGCAGTTAACTATACATCTTCTGATACTTTCCATCTCCAAGAATGACATCTTGCAGCACAATCATCCTGTGCTGCCTTCCTGTAAAGTGTATTCGCCAGCCACTGAACCTCTTGAGGACTTATATCTCTACACTCTGCCTTTGGATGATCATTTCCACAGAGGCAGTGCTTCCCAGTTTATCATCTCCACCCTGGTTCATCCCATGACATTTGGCTCATCCTGTGAAACTAGGCTGTCTTTGTAATGAAACAAATTACAAGTGTAATTATCCAGTTGTCATCTATCAAAGGAATAGATACACAGGCTGAAAGAAACAAGATTATAAGTGAAGTAAAATTCATTTTAACAATGGAATACATCCCTTGTTTCACTACTGGCCTGAGATGCAGACTGCCTCCTGTTTCCCCTCTTTTTAGCAGAAGATCTTTATGCTTCAGGATTAGCAGCTTCTCTCCACAGAAGAGTCTAAAAATCTCTTAGATTTGCACTCCATGCATGATGCATTGCAAAAATTTTGGTTGTACATATGTCCAATTGTGTCAAAGCTCTGCAGCATAGTCTCATTTTTTTTTATTTTTTAAAAGGTATACCACAGAACAGGTGCTCTCTCATGGATTCTCTCTAAGGTCAGGCTGTTCCTCAGCTACTCTGGTGTGGGAGAACAGTGAGACTACAGCATTTCTGTCATGCCTAGTAATTTGGTGATATTCAAATAAACTTTTGCAGTGTCGTGACCTGAGCAAATCTGACCCTGTCTTTTCTTTCAGTGAGTTTGGACAATGACTGGCTTTAGTCCCTTCATGTGTGTGCATAAGTGTAGGTGTAAGAAAATCATAAAATATATACATACAAAATAAGTATGTATCTGAGTGAATATATCAATAAATACATCCCAAAATGCAAAAAAGGGCAAATTACAATGTAATTTGTTGTCTCAAAATAGGATTTCTTAACAGTACACTACTGTATTAATCAAGCTTTCCACATTTTTTTGTTATATTTTATTGTTCTATTAATTCTTTCAAGTTTTACTCTTTGTTTCTTACTGAACACTGTCATGCTTATTTCATACTATGTCCCAAATTTACAGAACAATTTAAGACTTTAATCCTATTATTCCAAATGCTTGCAAGGCCTTATGGTCAGTACCATCTGTACATTTTCCAAATGTAACCACTCCTGCAATGCAGCCACTTAAAATAAACTTGGCATAGAAGTGGGTCCATGGTCAATCTCTTGGGATCTGGTTCTCCTGAAAAATGTTCTCCTCATTTTATCAGTGTACTACTTAGAGCAACTCACTTGTGAGGCCTTTTTTGAGCAGCTCTGGAGGTACCACTTGGCAATTTCACTTAGATAAAATTACATGGGTTTTGGCTATAAAAAAGTAACATAGATTAACATCAGAAAGCCTAGTAAAGTCGGAGTATCTCAAAAGACATACCCCTTCTGATCCACAACATCCTGTCAGAGAATGACACAAGTCTGTCACAGTTTATCCTTCACAGCTCTTTGTTGGTTGTCCACCCAGCCTCAATCTTCAGGCCAGTGTCTGTCAAACTGCTGATGGTTCAGGACACCACTTTAAGAGGGATGGAGTTGGTCCATGATTGCCATCTGGTCTTTAAGGGGTCATATTTTTTGTTGTCCTCTTCCCAGCATCCAGCCTGGGTCAGGAGTGCGATTCCAGAGCTTGTCAGTTGCTGTGTAGTCATTTGTTCCTGCGTGTCACCATGGATGAAACTTTAATTAATTATTCTTGGTTGCCCAGGCTCTATTTGTTTAATCAGACAGGGGATATATTCACTTTCCTCTTGATCACTTCATCCTGCCTTGAATCCACAAGTTCTTGAAGACCACGAGGATTACAGAGTCTGTTTTCTCTCAATTCTTCAGTACCTTAGCAAGCTTTTCTTTGAGGAATACTGGCAAGAATTCATCTAGACTATTTAAGTGTTATTTCATTATTCTATTCCTCTCCTAGCTTATGTTTCTCCCTTCTTCTAAAACCATTTCTCTAGGCAGCTGATCACACATGACATTTTTTATGAAGACTGGTGCAAGAGATTTTTCATAAAACTGTACCATTACTTATTGCTGTCCTCCGATTTGAACAAGAAGCCTGTGTATTCTGTTGTCATTTTCACACTTCTATTTAATTTCTAATTTTTTTTTTTTTCATGTCCTTAGTTCCTTGTAAAATGACTTTTTCTTATTTTATCCCTGCATGCATTTCAGCATGATCAAATAAAGTGGTAGACTCTTGCCTGTAGTTCTAGATCTAGAGTGTTGTGGGAAGAGTAGGCTCCTCTTGCACAGTTGGGGTGTAGGGAGGCAGAGATCTCTGAAGCTTGCTCTTGGGGGAAGAGGTTTATTGGAGAATTCAGGGATGCCCAGGCCTCGTGCTCTCAGGCATAGCACGTGGCTGGGCTTAGGAGGACGGGGGAGGGGAGAGAGAAACGGAGGGTTTAGGAGAGGGGAAGCCCCAGGGAGGAAGGGAGTCCAAGAGAGGGAGGAAGTCCAAGAGGCCGCATGGCCGCTCGGAGCCCCCTTTTCAGGGGTTCCCAGGTGGGCTGGGACAAGGCATGGGCCAATGGGGTTACAGACTCTGTTTTAGGGGCAGGTACAGAGGTGCGGGATGAACCACAATCTCTTGCGGGGTGGGATGGAAGAGTCCATTTCACTCCAGGATTCATCCAAGGGTAGAAGTGACATCCGGCTAGCTAAAATAACAATCGTATCTATCTATCCTCTGCAACAATTGCCCCTTTTCGTTAAACTTTTGAAAAGGTAAATACAGACTTAATTACTATTTTTGCACAACTTGGGGTACATAACATATTGCTAATGAAACTACACTTATTACTCTAAAAACAATCAAGCTTACTTTACAGAGTTCCTTCAGCCAAGATGCAGAGCTCAAACCTTCAGATAAACTGTTTAGCTAGATTTTTAATTGTAATTAAGGTGGCGTTTATTTCTTTACTGATTGAGCATTTTAACCTTTTGAATACTTTAGTCTAATGGAAGAATTTAACTGAGGTAGTGTTATTAAAACCTTTTGGGGAAGGTTCTATAATTGACTAGGTTGAAAAAGTCTATTAGAGCTTTGTATCAGTTAGAGATATGGTATCAGAGCTTGCAGTCTTGGCCAGAGTAACCCAGGCATTTGTCTCTGGTTAACCTATAGGTGAAACTTCAATACAAAAATTTGAAATAAGAGAACAAATGTAACAACAAGGGTACAAAATTAACATGCATGTGAAAATAAATGTCCATAGTCTTGAGTTGTTTCTGGCAGGTAGTTTTCATCTCGTCTTAGCACAGTTCAAATCTGAGCGCTTGCTTCTTGGTTTGCACCTGCAAAGTCACTGCCATTGGTGAGGGCACTGCCAGATTTCGGTGTATGGCCTTACATTCTTTGCCGGGGTCCATCTGAGTCCTTCGCCTGTAGAGACACAAGCAAACCCTCTCTCCCACGTTACAAGGTTGCATGGGCTTTCTATTTGTCCTGTGACTGAGGTCTTGATCAAGACTTTTATTTTTACTTTTTTGTTGTTCAGAAAGTGTCTGTAAATGGGGATGTCAGGCTGTCCTATACAGCAATTTGAAAAACTGTATGCGTATGGGGCTTTGCTGAACCTATTTTGGGGTGTGGCCTTATATATTCCCCTTGTCTGTTTTAATAAGCTGCTTTTTAGGGTTTTAGATGTCTTTTCTATGGTACCCCCTAACAGCTGGTAACCATAAGAGAAACGGAAGCAACTATATCCTGCTGCTACTAGGAATTCTCTCTTGTCCAGAGATGGGACAGCCGTCCACTCTCTGGGACCATGAGGCTTGGATATATGCCTGTCCATTAGTTGGAGGCCATCAATGCTCCCCTGAGCATCCTGGGAAACTGAGGCAGCAGGGGTGGTATTGGTAGGGGTAGCACAGTTCTCCGTGGATCCTGTACTCGTCAAAGTAGCTGCCAGGTGCTGTTCCTCTTTCCCTGGCTGCATGCTAAGCTGTAAGTCAGCTGCAGCTGCCAACAGCTGGGGCAGAGGGGCAGGAGTGGAGACTGTCAGCAAAGGCTCATGGGAGAAACCTGAGGATGCGGAGGGATCTCTCCAAGCTGAGGCTGCAGCTGTGGAATGTGGATGCAGCCTAGGAGAGGAAGCGGGGGCATCCAGGGGCTGTAGGGACGGCGGTGGGGTGACGAGAACTTGTTGCGCGGCTGGCCAGAGTTCCGGGCGGGCACCCGGCACGGAGGGCTTTAACGGCAAACCCGGAAGCGACTCGAAATTCCCCGGCAGCGGCGGTGGAACTCCTTCTGGCGGCTCCGGGGGTCCTGCCGGCGCCGCTGCTGAGCTCGGGGGTTCTGGTTGATCGCACATCGCGGCACGGGCGGCGTGGGGATCAGCAGGCTCCATCGGCGGCGGGGCAGAGGCGGCAGGAACTGGCCGGACCGGGGACACCGCGAACCGCGCATGCGGGGAGGGCGCCACGTGGTCCGCCGGCCGAACCAAGATGGCGGCCGCGTCTGCCGCCCCGCCGGAGCCGTCTGATGTTGGGCCCGCACCGCGGGGGGGTTGCCGGGAGGCGGGGGGTGGTGGGGTCTCGGCACGGGGCGCGGCGGGAGTGGCAGGCGGCGCGGCAGAGGCGACGGGGACCGGCCGGACCGGGGGCACTGCGAACTGCGCATGCGCGGGGCGCACCACGTGGTCCGCCGGCCGAACCAAGATGGCGGCCGCGTCTGCCGCCCCGCCGGAGCATGCTGACGATGGGGACGTTCCGCGGGGGGGTTTGCCGGGGGGTGGGGGGTGACGGGGTCGCGGCGCGGGGACCCGGGGTGTCCCCCCACGGCCGGGGCTCGGGCTGGGGTGGGCGCACCGGGCTTCCCGGTGCTTCCTGTCGCACGTCCGGGATTGGGGGCGTGGCCAAGCGCCCTCCCGGCGCGGGCAGCGGCGGCAAGGCAGCGGCGGCGGTGATCGCCGGATCGAGCGTTTGTAGAAACGCGGCGAAGGCGCTTTGTAAGGAGCCAACGAAAGTAGCAACAGCCGCTGCTAGGGGGGTTTCGGGGGGAGCCGGGGCGGGCACGAGCCCCGCGGCCAGTAGGGGGGGCGGGGCGGCAGCGGGGGCCGGGACAGGAGCGGCGGCCGCGGGGGGTGGGGCGGGGCCGGGGCTGATCGCGGCGGTGGGGGGTGAGGTCGCGGCGGAGGTGGGAGGGGCGGGAGCGGCCGCGGCGGGAGGGGCGGGGGCGGCCACGGCGGGGGCCGCCGAGCCCGGCGGCAGGCGGCGCGGCGCGGGGATCGGGGGGGTGCGGGGGGTGGTCGCGGGGGCCGGAGTAGCCGCGGCGGTTGGGGGTGGGGTCGCGGTCGCGGCGGAAGCGGCAGGGGTGGAAGCGGCCGCGGGGGCTGGCGGCCGGCGGCGCGGCGCGGGGCTTGGGTGGGGGGTCGCAGGGGCCAGGGCGGGGGCGGCGGGAACCGCGTCACTCAGTGGGGCGGCTGCGGCGGTTGCGGCCGGGGCCGCGGCGGGAGGGGGAGGGGCGGGGCGGGAGGGGATCGCGGCGCCGCCGTCAGCAGCCGCGTGGGCCGGCCACATGGCCGGGACCGGCTTTCGCGGAACGAACAATTCGGCCACAGCTCTAAAAGCTGGGAGTAACCTGCAAGCAACGGCGTCTCTCCTGGAAATCTCAATAAAAAGCTTATCACCTACTGAGTCCCAGAAGTCTTTGGTAAAGGCGGCTGATCGATCTGCATGAGGGAAGTGGGGCAGGACCCATTCCAAAAGGGATTTTAACTCTTTCTTAGGCAAACTACTGTTATAACTACGTAAAAGATGGTTAAATTGCTTATAGAGATCTCTATCTTGGGTAGAGTGGGATTGTCCCATATTTTAGACCTGTGTAGCTCACCTCAAATTCGCAAAAGCAGAGATCCTCTCCTCAGGACTCTGCACAGGTCCCCTCAGAGCTCCGGGCGTCTCTCCGGACGGCTTTTCCGTGCTCGGGACCTTCAGACCTCCCCCCTCGGGGCTTCCAGCGCAGGCAGTGCTAGGCAGTGCTCGGTGCGCTCTCTTAACGTGGCCACGTGCCACCGGCTCACAGCTCCTTGCTCGGGCAGTCCCAAGAGCTCCAAAAGCCGGCTATTGACAGGCGATGGTGCTCGAGGGTAAAATGCCTCGGCAAACTTTAAAGAGATAAGGCTTCTACGTTGCTTAGCAACGACAGCCTGTGCTCAGAGCGAAGAGGAGGCTATCACAGGTAATTACCGTGCATGGAGGTGTCGAGATTCGTGGGTTCCTTTTTCTTTCACGTTGGGCGCCAGTTGTGGGAAGAGTAGGCTCCTCTTGCACAGTTGGGGTGTAGGGAGGCAGAGATCTCTGAAGCTTGCTCTTGGGGGAAGAGGTTTATTGGAGAATTCAGGGATGCCCAGGCCTCGTGCTCTCAGGCATAGCACGTGGCTGGGCTTAGGAGGACGGGGGAGGGGAGAGAGAAACGGAGGGTTTAGGAGAGGGGAAGCCCCAGGGAGGAAGGGAGTCCAAGAGAGGGAGGAAGTCCAAGAGGCCGCATGGCCGCTCGGAGCCCCCTTTTCAGGGGTTCCCAGGTGGGCTGGGACAAGGCATGGGCCAATGGGGTTACAGACTCTGTTTTAGGGGCAGGTACAGAGGTGCGGGATGAACCACAATCTCTTGCGGGGTGGGATGGAAGAGTCCATTTCACTCCAGGATTCATCCAAGGGTAGAAGTGACATCCGGCTAGCTAAAATAACAATCGTATCTATCTATCCTCTGCAACAGAGTGTTACTTATTTCTGTAGGCAAACATGTCAATCCAGATCTAAAATCCCATTCTGTGAGATTCTGAAAGAGAATCTTCAGTGCTGACAATTTCTCTGAACATCACAATGAGTGTGGTCTTTAATGCTTAAAGAAAATTATTTTGGATCACCAAAACAATTCACCAAAATTTCATTTTGGATTTTTTTTTTTATTTCCGACAAGTACAATGTGAATTTATCATATTGTAGTAGAGAGGGGAAAAAAGAAACTTTCATGAATAATCTTGAAAAGTTGCTTATTTAAATACCAACTAAAATAATCTTTACATTATAATTTTCTTAGAGCGGCAGTGAGTTTATTACCTTTCCAAAACACACAGGTATACACAGCTGAGATGTAGCCAACCTGCAGGGAAGGGCAATAGCCAGGTAGGCTGTTGACAAGACAGAGAAAATGTTTGTGAAGGACAATGGGGCAATCCTTCTTTTTATGAGAGAAGTGTCACTCATTCTTTAATATCCTTGCAGAGCAGACAAGGCCTCATTTTTTACAGTCTCATATTACCATAATGGCTCTCTGTTACACACTGAGGAGTCGCTAACAAGGCTACCCCCTGCCCTTTCCTTATAATTACTTCCAGGTTAATGCATCACTTTTCATTCAGGTTCATTTGCCCAGCCCATGTTTTTTTCCCTTCTGGATGCCCATTCTGGCCTCTTTGTGCCTCAGACCTGGACAATGTGAATATCAGTCTCAAAGCAGATTTTTCTGCCTCAGACAACTTTGTAATTTACATTTAAATTTATTTAATTTCCAGACTCTGCAAGTTACAGAACTGGGAACATTTTGGCCTGCAAAACCTTTTTCAAATAGCTGAAGCTGCATTCTTATCCTCCTTTCAAACCATCAGACACCAAGTGCTGACCCAGTCCCATTAACCAATTATATACACGTCACACAATTAATCTTTCATTGTGATTTGATCAAGTTCATTCCCAACTCCATATTATTCTTTACAATCCCACTGTGTAAAACCTGCACAATTTTGTCACTGTTCATTTTGCACTGTCTGCACTGCTTCAGGCTGGAAAGTGAAGTGACTGTAAATGTAATTTATAGAATCATGGGCTGTATAGAAACTCTTTTCAATATGACCTGATGCGACAGGTTGTAATCGTTTCTTTGGAACCACTCTGGTTTGTCAAGCAGACAGACTTCTTTCTTTAAATATCCAAAATAACAGATTTGTTTGAGCAGGATTAGTGTTCAGAGCTCTATTGCTGTCTTATCCTTTGTCTCTTTTGTTTCACACAAACCCTTTTTCATGCTGCCTTCTGCTCATACTGAGCTTTGGAAAGAAAAGGAAAGGAATCCTAGCAGGCAAAACTTAGGTATGGAAATTGAAATCTCCACCCTCACCCTCACCTATTTGAACTGAATTCAATAAAAGTCTTTGGGATACTTGTGGTGCAGCACCATGTGCTGCCACTTGTGACAGAAACAGAAGTCTATTCCCATTTCCCTCCCACATGTCAAGAACGGGGTTCTGCATCAGCATCACATCTGCTGAGAACAGGGCAGTCAAATATTGTGGTTTTATTCCAGAGAAAGAATAGCAATGTGGGACACACATCTGGGGATGATCTGCACCAGCAGATCAGCTTAGGTGTCAGAGGATTATCCTGACTACCGTATCATGAAGGAGGAGGAGGATAAAAGCCCTGTTTTCTTAGATGGACAAAAAACACAAGAGGGTGAGAGGGATTGTTTACTTAATCCATCACCCTGCCATATGTCAAGTTCAGCTCTAATTATGGAAATTCTGATAGATGATTGACTAAGCAGTTGAAAGACATCCAGTGTGGGGACTGTGCATCCTCTGCAGTGAGGGGTGGGTGTGACGGTAGCAGGAGGTATGGTGGAATCACTGCCCTTCTCCACATGGCTAGGAATTCTCTTTTATTTCCTTTTTATTGTCTGTCTGAAGCACTGTCACTTCAGTTTGTCTGTGACTTTTGTCCTAACCATTAAAAGTTTGAAGAACAGGGTAGTCCTCTTTGTGAACATTTTTCCTGCATCCCTCCTCATCTCCAAATCTTTCAATCTTTCCTCCTAGGTAGGCTTTGCTAGATCTCTGATTGGTGTCCTTGCTCTTAAGATTTGTGTCTGGATTTGTTTTGAAATTCAGTGCTGGAAAACTGCACACAGCTTTCCCAGAATGTTTTGACAGGACTGGACAAAATGAGTTGGTTACTTTAAAGGTGTGCCATGCTGTAGAAGGATCTATAAGCCCCAACAGGGTGATTACCTTTTTTCTGAGGCAGTATGATGACTGAAGTTTTTTTGTGCTTGCCTTGGTTCTACAAAACCCTCACCATGTTTTGCAAGGCGACTACCATGGTGACTTTATGTAACTAGAGTGGTTTCTTTTTTCTCTATTTGCACAACAGATTACTTTTGCCTACAACAAAATACATTTTTCTAACCAGCTTTGTAACTATTTGGAACTGGTTTTGAATAGTCATGTTTTCCTGCAAAAAAAGCTCCAGAGGATGGTGTGAAATGTTATATGGAATCCACGATATATGACTGTCTAAGGTGGTGCTGCAACCCTCTTTTCTGTTAGTATCATAATTACTTCATCCTGTCCTGATCTATGATCCCTCCTGAGCCCTTAGGAGCACTCAAGGTTCATTGTATGAACTAGAATAAAACTACTGAGACCTAACTGATGTGAAAGGTTTTAACTTTTTATGCCTTAAATACTTCTTAGCCTTTATTTCCCTGCTAAAAATTGTGGCATAGGTGTCACATACTCACACATATGAAATGGCAGCTGCAAGATCAGTTTCCCTTTTTCAGCAAATGCATGCAAGAAGATTAAAGAGCTTTCCTGAAGCTGTCTCTTGATTGCTTTCCTTCTCCATTGAGTATCAGACCAACAACTTTTCTTAATCTTGGTGGATACACCAGTATTCTTACAAACCAATTTCTTGCCATCTTCCATGTCCCATAGTAATTGAATATCATGTTATATTGCTGCTTTTCTTTTTTTTTTTTTCTGTGCCTTTGAATATTTCTTTTTTTTTGTCGTTTGAAACCTGAGTTATGTTTGTCCCATTGTGAAACCTCTCTGACTCTCAAATCCAACTAACTCCCATTTGTATCTGCTAACATTTTCCTCTACAGGTAGGTACCTCTTCCCATGTTTTATTTGTTTCATATTTTCTTTGGAAATGCCATCTTAACACTTATTTACTTTGGATCAGAATCACAGATGATTTTATCATGCAAACTTCTGAATTCATGAAAGTGTCTCCCTGGAACCCTAAAGGTTGGTTTAGTATTCTCCTTCTTCTGGTAAGCATTATCCATCTGAATGTGTTACACTGATTCAGTTACAGATTTGATCATGTATCTACCTTTCCATGCTCTCCTGTTCAGGTACTTACAGTAGAATACAGAAACTGAACTACTCTGACCAGTTTAACATCCTCCTCTATGAACTCTATGGCATGTCCTGATTTTCCCCCGTTTTTAGGGCTGTCTGTTTATAGAATCATAGAATGGTTTGGGTTGCAAGGGAACTTTATTGGTGAACTTTTGAAGTTCATCCAGTTCCAATTCTCCAATGAGCAGGGACACCTTCTACTACATCAGGTTACCCAGAGCCCCAACCCACCTCACCTTGAAAGTTTCCTGGGGTGGGTCATCTACTAAATCTCTGAGAAATCAATTCCAGTGTTCCACCAGCTTTGAATTTAAAAAAAAAAAAAAAAAAAAAAAAAAAAAATCTTCCTTGTATCTATTCTGATTCTACCCTCACTCAGTTTAAGATTATTACCCCTTGTCCTAGTGCAACAGGCCCAGCTAAAATGCTTCTCTCCATCTTTTAAGCTACCCTTAAGTGCTGAAAGGCTGCAAAAAGGCCTCCCCACAGTCTTCTTTTCTCCAGGCTGAACAGACCCAACTCTGAGGAGGACAGGAGGCTGTTCCTGCCCTCTGCTTGCCTTCATGGCCCCTGCTCTGGGCCCACTCCAACAGGTCACTGGATTGAGGACCCCAGGGTTGGATGCCATCCTCCAGGATGGGTTTCCATCTTTTCACTATCCTCTATTAAATACAGACACACTCATTAAGTTACCTTAATCCTTAACCAGCTGCTCATTAAGCAACAGCCCATAGATGAGAAACCAGCACCCCAGTGCCCCCCCCAGAAGCCCATTTCTGCTGTTACCCAAAACATGATTCTTGTTAGGAACAATTGGCACATGCAAGGGTTTCCACACACACTCCAACTCCTCATAGTCACTTTTGTTCTGCCATGGTCATTCCTGTCAGTATTATTAATACCATAGGGATGAGCAGCAGAGGAGCACTTGCTGTTAGCTTTCACTGGATGCCATGCCTTGTTGACAGATACGTTCCTCTGTTGCCCTTAGGAAAGAGGCAGCAATCACCACCACTGCTCTTTTGCTTCTTCCTGGAAATTATGATGAATTGCCGAGCCTTTTGAGTGCGTGGCTTTTCCTAAGCTGCCAGTGAGATTGGCGTTACACCTGCAGCATGAGGATCAGTGCCAGCACATGGTGTCAGTAGGAGTCAGGTTCAAAATAAACAAAAGGAGATGCCGTGGGGGGAGTAAGAGAGTTGAGTTCCTTGCCAAAGGACACTGTGTACAAGAGATGTTTACATGACTGGAAAAACAGCAGAAAGAGAGATCAGATGAGTACTAGACATGTTTACAGGACTGAATCGTTTCCATAGCACATAGCTTCCAAGTGCTAGACCCAGGTAAGTCCCTGCATTCCCCTTCAGGGATCAGAGATGGTTTGTTTTTGTTGCTATGTTCCTTTACCAGTATTCAATTACCTTTAGAAAATCTCATGGTTTCTTTTGTGAGCTGCTGGTATAAAGTTTTCTCTGCCTTCAGTAACACAGCAATCTTTGCTTAAGAATAAAATCTCATTGCTTTTTGTCTTGACACCACATCTGCAGCAGTCTTGGAGGATTGTGCATTTTGCTTTTCCCATTGCTTAAAAAAAGAAAAGCAAACATATCAACACTAGGTATTTTGCCATCTGATAGCAGCTGTGCCTTTCAGAAGCCCTCTGTGCAAAAGTAGCACCCTTTTGGAACATGACACAATCCCCCTCTGCCTTCCCTGAAACAGTGCAAATCTGCTGTAAAGTCAAAGGCTTTCAGTGTGCTGCTGCACCTATGATCTACAAAGCATCTTGAAAAGCTGTAGCAGGGCATTATCCAGTTCTCCATGTTGATATAATTAGATGAGATAAAGGTGAAACTGGGAGGTCAGCATTCTGAGATGTCCTTGTTTTTGCAAGCTTAAGTAATTTATCCTACTATGTTCACAGGGCTTTCTGAGATAGTCTCTAAAAACACAGATAGCAAGTCCTTTGCTATGTAACACTACAGTTGTACCTTCTCTTTGCTCTTATAAAAATCCTAGAGTCACATTATAAACCTGCAGGATGAAGTTCAAGGAGTCAAGGAGTTATTCTTGTCATCAAGAGCCTGATGTGTACATTTTATATCTATATAATATATATAGATATAATAACAGCCTATTGTACATTTTATATATATTAGTTTTAAGAGAGAATTTTCGTACCTGCAGAATATGAGATGGAAAACAAGTGACTTCATCCAAGTACAATGTCAAGACATTTGTGGAAGTTGATTATTCCAAATATACATAGGCTATGAATAGCTGTTGTCCCAGTCAAAGTCTGATGCAAAGCACAAAAACATACAGGAGGAAGAACAAAACACCTTCTTGTCAGGTGATTGCTACAAATTTATGCTGCTGGGTTTTTTGCCCTGCAGTGACTGCTGCTGTGATGGTGGGTTGGTTTTAAGTGAATAGTTGTTTTGCCATAGGCTTAGTGAGTGACTGTTGGTGGATGGGTCAAAAGTGGGAATTTAATTTCAAGGTCCAAACTGAGCAGAAAATCCATGGGACAACAGGCAACACCACAGGGTCAAAACATGCAGTCTGTGGCATCATGCTTTACATGTGGTAGCCTCCAGCATATCATCAACTGCAAGGCAGACAGAAGGTCCCCAGGGAAAAGAATTGTCCAGGTACTTGTGTTAGGTTCTGAAAGGAAAAAACTTGTGCTAATAGCACTCACGGAGAGAATTTTCCACCAAGAGGACTCAATTCACCTTCTTTTGTGAGCACGAGAGACATCTGCTGTTTCAAGCCTAGCAAGAAAGAATAAAGCACATGGAGTTCATGACATGATGCTGAGCAGGGGCTCCATCTTCCCTTTATTCTAGATTTAAGTAGCACACTGGTTTCTCTAATCATTTGAAAATGTTCAGTTATATCTGCCCACACCTGAGCTGGTCCCCTCAGGCTCTCTTTCTAGTTGAAGGAGGCTATAGGCATGGATGCAGACTGCCTTCTCTCTTCCCAACATATGCAGTTGAAAGAGTTCAAACTGGCCTGTTCTGTGTAGGAGGAAAGCCGTGATGAGTGATAAAGAAAAGCTGAGATGAATGATGATCTCTGTTGGGGATTTTAACATCAGCAACATCTGAAGTGAGGCGATACGAAGCCTGCACAAGAGATTGTGTATTGTTCCAGGCAAAAAAGAGTTTTCCTTTCACTTTTATTATTAGCAAGAGCAATTTGTATAAAATGCATTTTGCTCTCCATTATAGCCAGATTGTGCACAGGGAGCTCAGGCTTCAGTGGCAATGTTCCCCTGCAGCCCTCAGCCTGATGCTGCTAACAATAAACATCTTCTTTTGTTCATGACATCTCCCAGGGAAACATGGAAAGGTGTCATATCACAGACTTCTGGGCCCCATTTTTTATATAATTAACTGGTTTGCCACCTAAAATGCTGTAATTAAGCTTTCATGTGTAAAGCAGGAACATATGCTACTGTCAAAAGAATGTGAATGAGACAAGTCAGGCATTTCGTGTTAATTTAACTATACCACGATTAACTCTCTTCCACTTGTTAGTGGTGACCAAAGGCAGAAACTACTGGTGGTTCTGTTGCTTGCACACAAACCTGGCAGGGCTCTCAGAGAGGTGCACTGTGCCAAGCACTAACAACATGACCTGCCTTAAAGGTAAGAGTTGTTTCTGTCCAGCATGACTGATCTCAGTCATGCAGGGAAATTTTCTGTTACTGGTCAGTAAAGCATGCCTGAGTTAGTTGTGGGTGGACAGGAGAAGCATGCTAATGTACTTTGTTTTTATGAGAATACTAGATTGTGGATTTCAAGTTCACAAAGTCTCTAACAGTAGCCTACGAGGAGTCATAGCACGGGCTGAGGCATTGGCCCACTGTCCCCCACGTTATATAATTGCTAATTTGTCCCTGAAATAAGTCTGACCTATGCCAATACGCCCATGCACATTTTGTGGGGTGACACAACAGAAAACACAGAGACCGTGTGTCCTGGGACATGGCCTTCAAAATGGCCTGCCCATTTTGTTCCCAGTTGGCTCAGCCATTGACTGGAATGCTGCCTTGTAGACCATGTGTTTTCTGCTGAGTGGTCCTTATGATTGTGGCTCATTTAAGGAAAATTGGAACTGTATACGATCCTGAGTCCTGCATGACATAAGAAATCTGATTACAGGATCATTTTTGCTGGTTAAAATTTCAGGCAGTAATTCAACTCTCCTATCCAGCGTGATATTTATTGGACTGGCAACAAGAAAATCATAATTATACTAAAAAACCGCACAGATTGGAGCTGGAAGCAATGAGACAATAAAGCCCCACAGTATCAGCTGCATAGCTGCCTCCAGGCTAGAACTGCACTTTGAGTCATCCTATTTAGGAGCTGTCTCCAGCACTCACTGAAGTCAACGGGAGCCTTTGATTTCTTCTCAGTAGGTGCTGGATCAGACTGTTAGAGTTTCCTTTTAAAGTCTATGAACAAGGGGGCAAAAGGCAAGCTTAGTGAGCCACATTGTACCAATGAAATAATATCACTTTAAGAAGAAACATTCTCCTTGGAGGAACATAAAATTTGCAGGAGGACGAGAGTTCAGGGCACTGCAATTACTACATAATAGTAAAATTTCATCAGTGAGCAAGGACAAAGCTGAATTTCTGGGGTAATGCTTGATGTGCAGCATGGGAGAGGTTTGTAAAAAAAAAATCTATGGTTGGAAAATAGGCAGCATTTAGAAATAAAAACACAGCAATTAGCAGTGCAGTTTGCATGCAAGGGGCTTGAAGTTAAAAATGTATTATATACTCATCTAAAACTTTATGGTGCTTTGAAATGTATCTGCTGTATATATGATAGAACACACCAATCATTTGGCAAAAAATTGCCCAAAAATTCAGTGAATGAATTAGTTAGTTGGAGCATTATCCATTTCTTTCTGAAGGCCAATAACAAAGGGGTCAAGTTGTTCTGCCAGGAAAATGTCCTAAAGGGGAATATTTTATTTTACCTTTGTCAGCACATTGGAAAGGATTTCACTCAAGTCACCTTTGTATATTTTATTCATTAGGGCGTGATCCTGAAAGGCTACACTCACCCTTTGATCAGAGTAATTTCAAGCAGTCTGAGGATGACGAGTACTTGCGAGCACATGCTGGGGACCTCACAGGATTAGGTTTTGGGCATCTGTGTTCATATATTGGACTTCTGAGCTGAAAATGGGGCAGGTTAATAATTTGAGACAAGGTGCTGAAACTGCTAATCAAAGCACCAGTGCAAAAGGTATAAGATGAACACCGAGTCTTCTTCGTTTTATCTAATTAAAAGCAATTTTAACTTTAATATAGGTTTGTGTATTTAGTATTAAAGATATTGGAGATGGAAATGGAAGAAATGATCCTGCACAGCCTCTTTCATGAAAGACTTAATTTGTTCTTGCCTGCTGACTTTGATGCTCTGCCTAGGTGCTATTGAATTTTAACTGGTTATTAGATAATGGAAAGATTTACTGTACTACTTCTGAGAAAAATAAAAACATCTAATGTCTCTTTGGGGATTTGGTAACCAAAGAATAAAAAATTGTATTCTGGAGCCAAAGTTAATGACAGCTCATTCTGTTCCTGCTGGACCAGAGTGCCCCATGTCCCCTGCTGAGGGGACAGGGAGAAAGCTGGCTCTTCCCTACCATCACCCAGAGGCTTGAGCAATTAATCTGTGGTGTGGCGTTGCAGGCTGGAATCCATTACATCCCAAGTGAAAAAGATTCTCATACTGCCATGGTTCCTGCTCCTTCTGATTCTTCTCAATGTCAGTGGACTCCAGGATGGAGATGAAGACAGGGGTCTGGTTATCTTGTCATGATGCTGCAGCACAAAAAGGCAAGGTGCCACCAACTACATGGCAGGACTGTATTTTTTTTCTGTCCAAGTCTTTTTAATGCTGTGCCCAAGCACCTTGGAGATAAATTCATCATAACCAATTCCCCTTCTAAAGGGGTGGAAATCTCTCACCCCATTTTTCATTTCAAACCACTTTTTGTGGTTTCTCTACCTCAGTGGTTGTCTTTGAGGAGCAGAGCTGATGTGTTGCGCTCCAAGATTCATTACTGAAGAAGTTGTGAGTAAAATTGATGGGTCTCACATTCCACTATCAAGGTGACTTGTTTGACTGGACTGCTCTGCTTTTCTATCCATTAGCAGAAAGTACCCTTTGTTAGTAAGGAATTCAATCAACAGACTGCATAATTGCCATTTCTGTCTCAGTTAATGAAAAAGTCATGTTACACTCCATGTTTTCAACTATGTGCAACAACCCTCACATCAAAATACAACAAATTAAACAGAGCTTTTACAAAAGCCTCTTTTTAAACTAACAATTATAGACTGTGAAGTTTAAAATGGCATGCTTTGGACTAAAAATTTCAATTAAGGACAGAACTATATATAAGAAGCCAAAATAATTGAGAATTTAAGCTCCTTCTGTGCAGCTTGCATGGAGTCATCAGACTTGGAGACTGGGTGTAATAGCTGACTTTAGGAGGCATAAGGAATATGTGCACATTCTGGTGCTGTTTTGACACCTGAATAATTTAGAAGAATGTATTTTTTATTGTACTTAATGTGTGGCTCTAGAACCATGGGGTCTTTTTATGGTGGTCCCATGATTTGAAGCCACGTTTGCTGGCCATGGTTCCTGTGTCTTTCCACGGTCTGAAACACTGGGAGGGCAGAGTGGCATCTGTGCTGCCTTCACTGTGCCAGCCAGGGCAGCTGCCTGGCACAAGAGCAGCATTGTCTGGCACAGCCATAGGGAAGGTACGGCCACCATGTGGACTCCTCTCTCTCCTCATGGTCTTCTTTTAGCTACCAAAGTGAAGAGGAGCAGGGCTGGTGCTTGGATTTAAGATGAAAATATTCTCAGGTTTTATGGTAGCTCATATTCATCTCTGCCAGACTTTTCCTCCCTTTGATTCATTTGAGGGCCGCAAGAACTAACAGCCCAACAGCATTGCTTATTCTGAGGATATTTCGATATACGTCTTTGAAAAGACAAGACACCTGTGGCCATACCAGCTCTGGATCACCCACCATCATTTCCTTCATGACTTTTATAGATGTCAGATGAGACAGGGTTTTTTCCCCCTAGTTCCTTCCTTCTGCACTGAATGCAATTTCAGGTCCCAGAAGTGAAATCAGGCAGCACATTAATCAACTCTGCTTCCCAGCCTCTGCACTTCTGTCTTTCCATAGTTTATTTTTTCTGGCTAATGTAACACAGATTTAAAAATAGGGGTATATTATCCTCCCAAAATACATACTATTCTGGTATCAGCAGTGGAATAAGCTCATTTAGATGAAAGGAACCATTTTCTTTCTGTGGAATGAAATAGCTTATCTGCCTGTTTGGGTTACATTTCAAGTGTTATGCCTCCTACAGCATATAGGGCTGATGTTGCATGCAAGTCATCTGCTTAGTGTCCTTTTGGTATGGCTGTTTTTTCTTTTTGTGATCCTTCGCATGGATCACAAAAAGAAAAAGCTGCATTATGAAAGAAGAAGAGGAGTTTAAATGTACTCAGCTAACATATGAAACAATGGCTATCTCTGCAGCTGGGAGGGAGAGAAAAATTGTGTCTGAACACCTCTTGTTTATTTTGCACTGCTGTCAGAGTGACCAGAATGCTTTATCAAACATGTTTTTACAGTGAGGTGTGGAGCCCTGTTCTAAATACTATACTTCAGCTAAAATACACAATAAGGCAATGGACAAAATGTGTTTGGAAAGGAAGAAAAAGTGCCTGCTTCATGTATTAAAAAAATGCAAACCAAGTTCATCAGTTGGTGCCATAGTTAATTTAATAGCAGATGGTAATTTTAGAATTTCTCAGATATAGGAATCTTGGCATAAAATTAGACTAAAAAATTGATAAAGTGCAATTTATCTAATTCTTTTTATTTCATAAAATAAACAAACAGTTCCTCAGACTTTCAAGAGGAGTTATTTTTCTGCTGCAGTTCAGTTATGTAGAACCCATGCATCACATTAAAAAAAATTTAGAAAATGGTATAGTAATGCTTTATTTAATTCTGGAGAAAGCAATTGCTTTGCTGAGCTCTTTCACTTGACCCTGCTTGCTTATTATAATATTTTAGGTGCCATAGCTTGGGGTTTGTTGACATCTGTTTGTTGCCCATTTGTTTTATAGTTACTGAGTATTGTAAGGCCTGGAAAGATTAGTGTAAAAGTTATAATTTGGTCCTACTCATTAGAAATGGATGTGGAAAAAGCGTTAGCAGTAAATGTCGTCCTTCTCAACTTTTATTATAAAAGCCTGAAGGGCTGCAACACCTGCAGCTGGTCAGCATTAACTCATGCAGTTCTGGAGAATGTGACTTTGGATGGGCCAGGCTGAGTAACGGTTGTATGGGGGAAAACAAAGAAAACTGTGTGCTGGAGAAAAACTATTTGTAGCAACTGCATCTGAGACTTTTTTTCCCTACATGTGGTCCTTTCAGTCTCCTAAGCAGTAGTGTTCCCATAATAATCTGGAACTAAAAATAAGTATTTTCAGGTTGCTGGTCCATGCTTCTTCAATGAAGTGCCTAATCCAGAGCACTATCACGTCTCATGGCAGCCACCAGGTGCAGGCACTGTTAGACTTTTTTGTAATGAAAGCACTTCCTCCACTTTTCCTTCTGGGTTTACACACACTGGGGTATTACCTACAGCCTGTGAGCCAGGTGTCAAGCGTGGCTGTGTGCAGCTTGAAGAGGCTGCTCCAAACATTCCTGCCCTGCTAAGATCAAAACATTAGAACATTTCATATGAATTTAGACCACCATCACAAACAATACAATGTCTACAGGAAGTAAAAATTAATGTAGTAATCAAAATTCTTTTACTGAGTGAAATGAAAATTCATCCAAAATGTATATGAAGAATCAAAAAGATGTGTTAGACCTTTACAGTTGTACTGGCAAGAAAAGTCATGGATGTTTGCGCCTTCTCTCTGCTGCTCAGGTAGGGAAGGAGTCCTGCAGGATTACTTCAAATGCTTTTATTGGAACAGTTGTGTTTGACTTAATCAGGAAGCTCTTTTTAGAAGGAATTAATTTTCAGGTGTTAATTATAGAGAGGGTGTGGCCCAGTATGTGAAACCTTTGTCCATTTCTAACAGAAGTGGTTCATGTCTCAATCCCTCAGCTGTAGGAGTAGACTCAATACCTACTAAAAATGACTAGCACGCATCAATAAAGCTCTACCCTAAGTATTCTGAGATTGAATTAACTTCAAATTTTAAACTGAATAAATGAATTAATTTTTAAATGTAATTAAAATAATTTACTCTATATAATTTACAAGCTGAGTTTTATACTTTAATCAAAACATAAAATCATAGAAATCAATACAGCTGTAATACTTTCAAAGTTTTTTTTTTCTCTGAACTCATTAGGCAATACTAGCATTTTTCAGATCAAAAACATCCTGTGAATGAGTTTGTGTCTAATGGAAATTAAAGAAAAATAAAACATAGAAAGCAAACCTACTGTGTACTTCAACTGGACCATGTACTTTGAGTAGATTAAGTTATGATGGTACAAAGAAACACAGAAGGAGGAAAAAAAATGGATACTGTATGTACATGTATTCTAAGTTGCACAGCTTTTTATTTGCCTTGTTTGCCTCTGCAAATTAACTTGATGACTGCTTGAAAGGATTAATTCAGAAACACAATATGTTAAAAGGACTAAAAGCCCTGGAATACTTTTCTAAAAGCTACCCAAACTGTAAAAAAAGTAGCTTAAATTCTGTAACTTAAATATTTGTTTTAAAATCAGGAGATGTTAGGCTTCTAGGAGCATTTTGTTAATTGAAAAATTCAGTAGATAGTTTTCTAACTTTTCATTGCTTGATCAGCTATGCAGTAGTGTAGTCAGTTTTCTGAGGTGGAGTTTCACCCATTAATTCAAATGAACAAGTTTACAGTGTTCATGAAAATAATTTGTACTTCCATCTACACACCACCTACACTACCATCCTCCAAGCATAAGAGGAACATCATAATATTTAAGAGATGGCTCTCTACTTTTAGCCCTTTTATTTTAGTATATCCCCAGCAACTGAGGAGATCCAGTTTATTGCTAACTTTTATTCCCCTGGAACAGGCATTTTCTTTGTGTTTGAAATGTCATTTTATGTAGTCAATCATACTGGACTTTTTAGATAGTAATTTTTACTGCACCCTGTAAATATGGGTAGTAAGTCTTAATACTGGAGGTGCAGAAGACCTTAGTGGAACAACTATCAGTCACTGTATTTCAAGTTCTACATTGAAGATATATTTCAAGTTAGCAAAGGTGTGTCTGTATGACAGCTGTGCCCATTGTTTGCAAGGGGAGCTGAAGAGATGTCTGTCTGACAGGCCTGCTCTGAATCCTTCCCTGATTTGTGTTTATACCTCTCTTTTCAGCAAAGGCGGGAAATATAATTAGTGCATAATGACAGCTACAACGGTCCCAGAAACAGGAGATTGATTCCCATGATGGCTGAAAACCCCCCTACGCCATGTGTGCAATCAGGCCTAGTTTTTGAGTTCTAATTAACTTTATTAATGTTTAGTGCAGGAGTACAAAGGCAACTTAAACAAGGATATAAAAAGCACTGGAGCATTGAAACACTGGTTTCATGTAACTGACTCTTATTGAAAGACATATTTTTCAGCATCTTGTAAAGAAAAATAAAGCAATTTAGAAGAAAGATATTAGATTCTTAATACACTCTTATATTAAGGAAGCTTTAAATAACAGAGCAAAGAGACTAACAATAGCTCCCTACTTAGTAACATTGGTAGCAACTCTTTCTGATGTGCAATTAATAAATACGATAGCAAACACGCAACCCTGTACAGTGACAGTGGGATAAAAAAGATGCAATCGCTTGCAAAACTCCTGTTGTGCCAGCAAGTAAGACTTTATGGGCTACTGGAAAATGAGTTTGTGAAAAACCAATTGAAAAATCTTCTCCATTACATGACCCTTTTATAGAAACATTAATTTGCATGTGAAAAGATAAAATATTACACTGGTAAATAACTGTGAAGACATTTTCCCCAGCTAAAGACACAATTGCAAAACATTGCAATCAAAGCAATTGTATATATTATTTTGATATAATAATCATAATAACCTTAAAAGCAGGGATATATTAATTACACATAAATATATTATTTGCATTTTTTTTACTGCCCATGGATTACTATTTGGTAAATACATCTATAATGTAGATGTATTCTCTTCTATAAAGAGCTTTGATGCTCTTTGATGAGCTCAAACTGGAATATGGCTGATACTGTATATTACTGTAATTGTAAAGGACACTATCATGATCCATATTTGGTGCTTTAGCCTCTTAAATATAAAAATTACAGTAGAAAATATAAGAATACCTTTTCTGTTATTTATTGACCCTATTCTCAGGCATGATGATTAAACAATACTTAAAAGATATTCCTATTTTCAGAAGCACTCAAAACAGATGGTTAGCAGCCTGTCCACTAAAAGAATTGTGCTTTGGAACAATTTACTATTTATCTTCTTCTGATACTTTTCATAGGCTTATTAAGTAAAAACATATAATAAAAAATAATCTTGCAGTTATGCAAAACTATAGTATTGTTTGTATAGTCTTGCAAACAAATTTTAGAAGCAGATCATTCATCCACAGAGAAGTTAGAAAGTAAGAAATATGTAACATCAAAAATAGAAAATTATTATTTCTTTAAAGATGTAGTGTAGGCTATTGTTTTTAACTTTTATTTAATCTGTTATATGATTATTCTATAGTGCTCGCAGTCTTGCCAAGAGAGCTTCTACTTCTGGAATGGCTTCTCCCTTAGGAGGGGATCCAATACGATCCATTTTCTTTTCTTTGCCACCTTCTCCATGACAGGCTTCCTTTCTCCCAACAGCCTTGCTCAACACCTTGGAACTTGTTTCCACATCATACGTAACTTCTTTGGTGACTGGGCTTCTTGTCGAGTTTAAACTGATACTGTGGTGTGAACACGGCTTCTCTGGCTGTCCTTTCTGGTTCTCTGCAGAAGACAAATCAAACAAACCTTGTTTCACTATTAAATTACTCAGTTTCAACATTCTGTAACATAAAAAGACCTCTTGATCAGAAACATTTTACAAGCAGATGATGTACTACAAGGAGTCATGAATGCCAAGGAGCCAAGACAAAATATATTATCACTTCAAAAGCAGTGGACCGGGTCCCTTGGAAGTGATACAGACTTAACTTGTCTTCATTAAATTAACATACATATTTCTTAGAAAATCACGGATATAGCATGACAGGATCCTTGTTTCTCCTTTTTCCTCCTACTGGAGTCAAAGAGATACCTAGCACCTCTCAGTGTCTTACAAGGTTTTACCTCATTAATTACATTTCCTACATACTTTTTAATTGTCCAAATTTTAAAATGTATTTTAAAATATATTTTAATTCAATTATCCATTGTTATACCTTTTCTTTCCTTAGTGAACTTTTAAGTAATTTCAAGAAATTGCATAATTCACTATTTTTTGCTAAACATCACTGGCATTGCCTGTCACACAAAGTTGCACTCAGTTAATATCCAGGCAGGAGTTTTGCAGGTTTGGCATATATTAATAGACAGACTTCTTTTTCTGTCACTCCCCAACCCCCTTCCAGATCAAGTGACTGTTTTCCAAACCAGCATGAGTGGTTTCTCTCATAGATCTCAAACTTTTTAAAAACAGGCCTACTCAATATTCATGTAACCTTGAGCAAGGCTTGAAAATGCCTTCAACACACTTGACATGACATTTAAAGTTTTTTGGTTATTCGCTGAAAGATGTTCCATCATCCCAATAGTAATGACTTTGGAGCACAGGCAGTCACTCATGACAGTGTGTTTTATGTGAGTGCTGAAAATTCCTACCGAAAACAGCTTGTACATTAAAAGGCAGCTGCTGAAGATATTTACTGCACTGTCATTCCCTGACCAGGGGCTCTCGGTGATGGATGAGGATTTTACACACTTTCTTGGACAATCTCAGCAAATTTTGTAAGTATGATCACCTTTTGGGAGGTGGGAAGAAAATAAATACCTCCTTTCCATCATCTTTTAAAACAGATAAGCAATTCTTAATTAAAATTTTTTAAGACTAATTTGTCATTTAACTGAAAAAAAAATATTTTTTTTTTACACTATAGAAAATAATTTGACCTTGAATATGCAGCAGCACAGTGTTCCTGAATCACAGGAGGCCAATGACTGTTTATGAACATATCTTTATAATTATATGTAATAAACCTGTCATATATAATAAAAATATCCCTTCTATGTGCACTCTTAAATATCCCATTCTATTTAAATGTTTATGCTTATTGATTCTGAACACATATTTGCATGCAGATAAAAGTGTGCTACCTGTGTCAATACACAAACTACCAGCTGCACCACAGACATTCCTGTTTACATTCAGGAAGGGGCAACAGGAAAAATAGTTGGTTTTTAAAAATCAACACTTTTAAGTATAAGAAAACACATTGTCATATCATCATCAGAGATGAAGCATAGCTGTTGGATTATAAAAAAGTCTAAAGGAAATTAGGCACTGAAAGTAAGCTTCTCAAATGTACCACCAACCAAATTTTAACTACTTTATGCTTCAGCAGTCTTCACCCCACAATATGAGGATGAATTAGGTGTGGTGAATTAGACTGTATAACAAACATGGGGAACTCTAATTAACTGAGGCCTCAACATAAAACCCAGCAGTAAAATCTCCCAGTTTCTCATAGTGTACACAGGGCAGAGTAGAGGTGCCTTAGAGAGAGACACAACTGCTACCTAAGCAGGGAACTGCTGCAAGCTAGCTATTAATAAGTAGAAGCTCATGGGATCTATCCAAACTCTTTTACCACTCTGAAACTCAGTAACTAATTGAGGCTTTCACTTCAGTGTTTCCCACAGATTGCTGCCTACAGTCTGGAATTGTCATGTAGGGATAGGACAGAGTAAAGCTGAAAACAGCTGTGCCTTTTTTTCCCATTAAAACAACAGCAGTTGTGAATTTCTAGGCATCGACTAATAAGTGCAACACTTAATTCGAATGACCAGCCTTTCCCTTCACTCTGAAGGGTCCTGCAACAATGAAAAATGGCATTAGGAAAGTGCATTAAACAGTGCTTCGTTTATGTGAGTAGTTTTTGTTTTATCTCCTTTGCAATGATAATGTCAAGATTCACTAGAAAAATCACTAAGTCTCATGTTAGTGATTAGCAGCATTCCTTAATAATGAGGACACTTTGGTCTCAGCCATGTTACAAATAATATTGAGCAGCTAGAGTAAATTTAAAAAAATAGTACGTGCACACATTTTATCTAAATACAGTATTATCATCTCAAAGTTGTTATTTCAGCTGCTTTCTAAATCAGGTGGCATCTTTACTGCTTACATTCTTCAGTCAAGGAGGAAGGCGGAACTTCTCCACAGAGCATTGCTATACCTAAGTGCAAATCCAGTATTAGCAGATGTGGATATAGACAATTCCCTGCTTACCATATTGGCTGTTGCAAATGTCATTCAGAAACACTGAACTTTGCTAGGCCTGGCTTAGAAAGCATACACATTTACTTATAGCCCTAGATCTCACTTCAGTAAATGTGCGCGTAAATAATTAATCACTGTATTCCTTGAGGTATACATGCTGCTCATGGCATTCTTATCAGAGTAAAGATGAATTCTCTTTAAATCAAAGTGTACAATTAGTTAGGCACTGTCAAGATAAAAAGTCTTATTAATTCCTTATTTTTTTAATTTAAGACAACAGAAATTAATTTCTGTTAAATCCAAACTTAAGCACTATATACTGCCTCACATACTGATTCAAAACTCACATGCATTGGTGTTTTGGTACCACATCCATTCCACTGCCTTGCCTTGGGATTGTAACCTCACCTCCCTCAAATCCTATGCTATAGTGGTGAAACCAAAGAAGTTAATTTTCAACCTGTCAGTGTTGAGGTGAGTGGTTTAATAAAAACAGTGCACCTTGCATGTGAATTCAGAACTACATGGCTGCAAACTGCTGCACGTTAGCATGCAGCTTTGACCACAACTGTGGAAAAACCGGACTTCCTTAGCTCCATATGATAAAGGCTATAAAGCATATAGTTATTCACTTGCAAGATTAACTGACAAAGTAAGTACAATAATAATAATAAATAAGCCATTAATTTACTACTGTTAGACATTAAAACCTGGAACCACCACAGTAATGAAGTTCTGGAATTAATATACATACATGCGAACGCAGGAAACCATAACCAGTCATAAGCAGGAATTTGATCTGTTTCTGAAGATAGTATTTGATATAGCTGCCCAAACAGCCAGGACATGACTTAGTGACATTGGCCACCTATGTTTCCAGAAAAAGGGAACACACAGAAAATCCACAAAACATACTGGTCTTAAGACTTTTCCTAAAATGTTTTGAACCATTACATCATAGACATACATAAATTTGTTTTGTGTTTTTGACAATAAACTATATTTGAAACAAATTACATATTTACTCACATGTATTGTTTCAAATATACTTCTAAAGAACTGAATATAATTATACACACAGAAGGTTAAACAAAAACTACTCATGGAAATGCACTTCTTCATGAATTCTTGTTCAAAAGAAAGCTTACATTTCTGGAGATGCACTATTTGTCCACCTACTGTAGCAAGGCGCACCTTCCGGTAGTAGCAAGACAAAAAGAAATCAGACATTAAAAATCACTGGATAAAGACAGAACTTATTATTCCTGTATATACTGGAAGTAGCTGAGCCAAGTTTCTACTGTTTGGTCACTTTCAACAATTGAAATTTGTCATTCACCTGTATCATAACAATCACTATGCAGAGGAAAAAAAATCAATAATTATCAATAATTTTGAATCCATTATTAGGTTTTCTAAATGCTCAGATGATAACCTATAATAGTTTTGACTTTACTGCTAGTGAATGCTCCCAGGCATGGGTTAGGCAGAGATCATAATGTCTACTACAAAAGTGTCAATGTTCAGATTCAAAGATATTGAAATATTTTCTTTCCCTTGTTCAATATTGAAATTTTGTGGGTCCTCCAGACCTATTCAAATGCAGTTTTTACAGATATTAATTGTTTGAAATTTGCTGTTAATCAAAAACATTCCCAAGCCATATTCGCAAAACCTAGAGCCATATACTTACTATCATCTACACACAAGACTTCTAACAGCAATGCTCAGAAATTCAGCTGACAGAAAATTGTGCTTAAAATAGCTGTCCACAGTCAAAATTATGTCCTAACACAGCTAAACTTACTAACCTATTAAAGGATACATGATATTCAGGAAAAGGAAATTGTGCCTTAGTACCTGAACAAAAAGAAATCAGTAGTATGAAACTCGCCTGTTGTGAACTTGGGGAAAAAAAAATATGATCAGTTGGAGATTTTAAAATCTAACAATAGTGTTGAATATTATCTTTAATAGATAAAAAAATGATTGCAAGAGACTCACTAAAATCGAGATAGATTTTTTTAAAACAACTAATAAATATTTAATATTAAAAAGAGTTTTGAAAAGCTTTATTTCATCACAGTTTCTCAGTAAAAGTCTTGATGATAAGGACATATTTTGTTTTTATGTAAATACTTGTAGACTGATTGAAAAATAAACTTGCAAATGCAATAAGGAGAACAGAACTGCGTGGCATTGTATGCTCGTATTACAGTCATACATCTCAATGCAGGGCATGACAAAACTGTAACATAAAAAGAACAATTGCAGTTACAACCTCATTACATCTCTTACCAAGTCAACAGGGAAAAATGGTCATAAACCCAGTGGAATATTTCTGATCTCTTTGACTTGTGCTCCACATGCTACACCATATTCCTGAAGCTATATGTATGCCAACATTTTCTAAAGCCCACCCATACTGACATAACTGGCAATGCAAATTATTTTTACATTTAAAGTCCTTACTTGTCATTTAAGTCATCTCCTAGACAATACCCTGAAGGAATGTCCCCATACCAAAGGCCTTTAGCTTGGAAAAGGTAACAGCCCAAGCCATAACTTACCACTGGCTCCCTAGTTTGGTGCCACAGTTTGTCTCTGGTTCCTCATCCATGATGCATGGAACTGAAATTCTCAAAAAGCTACAGCATGCTGATGCTGTGCTCATGTATTTTTCCAGCAAAATATCAGGAGAAAAGATCCTGCTCAATGCTTGCCTTTTCCCTCAGAACCAGAATTTAGACATAATATGAAAGACTGCTATAACTAGAAGGTCCATCTATTATATAAGATCATTCATCAAAAATAGGATAGCTTCTTTCTGGATGGTTTAATGGAAAATATTTAAAATATTTTTATTGATTTCATGTTTTTGCAACAATATCTTTGACTGACAAGGGTAGGCTTGAAGAATGTCCCTGGTAAAAGGAGTACTGCGTGTTGTTACAACTTATGATGTTATAATGTTATGACTGTTTGAGCCTGCAGCTTCAACCCTAATCCATAAAGGAGTGTGAGCTGTACTCAAAAGACCTTTGCTTGATAAGCAATTTCTTACACTTTGTATTTCATAATAAATTCTCACAACTCTACTAATCTTAAGCAGACAATAACTCATGAGACATGAAAAAGTGTTACTGATATTGGAACATTTATTTTTTAAACTATGCACATATCATTTAATAGTTGCTGCTGTTCTTGAGTGTTGCATTAAAAAGGTGTGAAACACAGGGAAGAAACACTATCAGGAAGCTCAATTTAGATGAGACAGTTTTCAGAAATAGTGAATATAGGGGGTTTATGTGCATTTCAAA